>NC_056748.1:566692370-567292370 GCF_019279795.1 Protopterus annectens
CTAAAAAAAAAAAATATTTATAATAAAGGTGCACAAAACACCACATCCTATTGATGTTGTTTAACAAAATTAAATTCATTATAAAAAGTTACCTAATATGATAATAACCATACTAGTGTACATATTAATATTAAAAACTACTACTTAGACCCCCCTGCATCACCTGCTTAACGCCTTTAACTTTAAAATACTGCTAATCGAAACATACTCATTTAGCCCAGGAAAAATGTATGCAGAAGTCCTAATCTGCCATAAAAGTTCTTGCTCTTCCAGTAGTAACTGCCACTATAGCATAAGTAGGGCCGACATGAATAATGCCCTGGCAAGACATATAAAGGAGAATCCATCACACAAGTTTACTTTCGCAGTATTACAACAAATTCGATTAGACCCTAGAGGGGGACCATGGCAGTTACTGCTGGAAGAGCAAGAACTTTTATGGCAGATTTAAGGGGATCATTTAACCAAAGAGCGTAGGTGTTTTTAAAAACATATGTATAAAATTAGTAACAGGTAGTTTTGCATACAGAGTAAAAATGTTTTTTACAAATGGTTTTATAATTTACAATTTACAGTTTATATTTGATTAGTAGTACTTGGTTATTTTAATTGAATTCTAACTATTGACTAATAGTGGATATACTAAATGGTTTATTGATTTAATTGACTGAATAATTAGATATCTAACTTTTAATTAATGTATATATATATATATATATATATATATATATATATATATATATATATATATATATATATATATAAGGTGTGGTCTCACTTTTTAACTTTGAAGAAGTTGGGACACGGATCCCTTCAAAAGTGCTAACTATAATAAAAAAGTTTTTATCTAAATGCTGGTTCGTGATTGACAATTTGATAGGCAACAACATTTCATAAGCTCGCCTGTTTGTTTTTGAATTAGTTTGTTAAATTTCGATAGTGTCATTTGTTAGGTACAGTACTATTTTAAGGTGAAGGATACAAATGTTTTATAGACAAAAATTAGTATTAAAGTAGCAGATAATAAGTAGAGATTGAACAATAAACCAATTTAAAGTGGCGCACCAATAAGAAAGAGAAATGAAAAACACACTAGCAAATATAGCAGCTTCAGGTACAGTGTTTAGCAGTGAGCCATTCTATTTATGATATAGTAGCATAGTAACTTTAAGGTAGCATGTAATAAGAAATATAAAGAATGTATATATAGAAATTTATATGTGATAGCAAGTTAATGCTGCAAGCAGCAATCTATGCAAGTACATAGAAGAGGATCATATGTAAGAGAGAGTTGTAAAGACTAAAATTAGAGTAGGTAGGTCTACTCTCTGAGGCATAGAGAGAGTTGGAATTAAATTGCAAATGGTTATGTAGGTAGGGTTCAGAGAAAGTGGTGGAGGATTAGTCTGGGTTACTACATGGGCATAACCAGTGGTTACTAAGGTATTCTGTGAGTTGTTTTTTGAACAGTTTCACTGAGGAGAGAGATTAGAGTTCCTTGGGAAGCAGATTCCAGGATTTGCCAACAGTGTTGGCAAACACAGAATCACCGGCCTTATTTATGGATTTGACTGTAGATACTAGTACTTTATTGGCTGAGCGAAGGGTTGTCAAATTACTGTAGGGAGTTAGAAGGCTAGTAAGTATAGGAGTATTTTTAGGAAGATAGAGGATCTTATGGGCAATAATAAGTTGTTGAAACTGAAGTTGATTATGAAGTTCTAGCCATCCTAGTTGCTTAAGGTTTTGACAGTGACATATATATATATATATATATATATATATATATATATATATATATATATATATATTTTTTATATGACTTTTTTATATGACTGTTTTTAACTGATAAATGGTTTCTACCTTTTAGCACTGTGACTGGTGATTTGAAATTGGAAATGGTATATTAATTGAGGAGTATGGGTCCTCTTATTTTGCATCTGATGAAGTCTACATTGACTAAAAAGCATCAGGACGATTGGGCATTAATGTTTTGAGTGATTTTCCTGTTTGTACTCTGACCTCCAATAAATTGGTGATATCGGAGATACTTTGGGCACTTTGTGCTGTTATTTCTGGTTCTAGTATCCCACATTCCTACTGGAAGCAGGAAGCATTATTTATGAAATACTTGGTATTCAAATGTTATCCTAATTAGATGTCCAGATTTTGGGTTGTATGTACCTATTTATTTATTTATTTATTTAAAATAAACACCGTGCACTAGAAGAATCTTAATTATGTAAATTCAGACTTCTTTTAGGTGTAGTAATTAATACTGAGCTAGTAGAAAGAAATAAAAACTCAGCTCTTCCACCTGAATAAGAGTGAAAGCTTAATCATCTATTCAGTGTCTGAGTTTTCATTTCCTTTCTACTAGCTCAGTATTAATTACTACACCAAAAAGAAGTCTGAATTTATATGTATTTATTTATTTAATTCATTGACATTGTTGACTGGGATAGTCCACTGGGCCATTAAGAGCCCATTTTCAGTGGAGGCCTAGGCAGAAAAGCTCCACAAAAAAACAAGTACATAGAACATTTTTGAACAATTAGTGAAGTTTCATAAGAACCTATTCGTAGACAAGCAATTGGTTTCAGCTAATGCAAAGATATATTACAGAGTGAGATCACATAATTGTGAACAGGAAACATTATATGAAGCTTCTGCCATATAAGTAGTCCATTTATTCAAGGCACTTTTATAGGTAGAGATTGTTTAAATAGACAGAGCTGATATATTAGGACAATTAAGTATATTAATAAAAGAATAGATCCCAGAAGTAGGGGTAGTCAGGATTTAAAAGATGGAGTTGTGGTACAAATACAGTTGAAAATAGAAGAGAGGTAGTTGTGTAAAGAAGTTTAAAAGATCCAATGTTTCGGTTAGATCTGAGTGTTAATGGAAGAGCATTCCAGGCTCTGAATACAGAACAAGACAATAGAAGTTTACCAGCAGGTAGGGTATGCTTGTATACCTGTAGAAGGTGTTGAATTTCAGATCCGAGACCTTTTTGGTAGATAGTTGGTGAATAGTGATGTAAGCACAGGACATTCTGAAGGTTTGTAAACTATTTTATGCGCAGTTAATCATAGATAGGAGAGATGGCGTGGAAGTTCAAGCCAGTTGAGAGAGTGTAAAGCTGTGTAGTGCTGGGCAGAATGTAAAGCATTTGTAGCAAACCTAGCAACTTTGTTATAACACATTTCAGGTATTACTTTGAGTGGATAATAAATTAGTGAGTACAGAGAAGTAAATATGTGATAAAAGTTTTTTTTAGTGGAAGTGCTAAGAAAGTGTCGGTGCCCATAAAGAATGCTTAGCTTTTGGTGAGTTTTGTTAAAATTATGCTGAATGTTCAGGTCAGATTTTGGCTGTCCATGTATGATTACCCAGAGTAATTTAATATAAGTAACAACTTCATTTACTGTTTTGCTCTAAGAGAGTATGGTAAACTGGGCTTTATTTAAGGTGTATTTTTAGGAGAAAATAGAATTAGCTTGGATTTGTTTGGATTATGTGACAGATGATTTTTACTAAGCCAGTTCTCTGTGGAGGTAAAGGCCAATTGAATGATTTGCTGGAGATCAGATATGGAACAGCAGAACAAATAATACTTGAATCATCTGTGTATTGTATTAAAGACCCTTGATTGAATGAAGAGTGAAGATTATTAATAAGGATGCTAAATAAGAGGGGTCCTATTATAGATCCTTGGGGAACACCAGTAGAGTTGAGTAGATAAGAAGAGAGGGAGGTGTTCCATTTAACTGCCTCGTCTGTCTGATAGATAACTTGAGAACCAGTTAAGAGAAAAGGGGGAGAGTCCAATTTGAGAGAGATAATTTACAAGTAGTGGATGAGAGACTGTATCAAAAGCCTTTTATAGGTCATAAAATAGAAGAGAGACAATTTTGTTAGAGTCTCCGGCTTTATTGACTATATCCATAAAAGAAATTAAAGCGGTCATTGTACTGAGACCTGGTTTAAAGCCATGTTGTGTAGATGATAGACTATGGTTATTAATCAGAAAGTCAGGCAGATGAACTTGTACATATTTCTCTAGGAGCTTAGAAATAGGAGAAAGAATAGCAACAGGACGGTAGTTAGAGGTACCAGTGGTGTTGCCCCCATTGTGGAGAGGCAGAATAAATGCCTTTTCCCAGATGTTTCAGAATGTAAGATTCAAGGATGGATGTGTAAATAAGTATACTAATAAGGTAGGCAATGGCATCAGCAGCAAGTTTTTATTTTCTCTGTGTAGGTTATCAAGTTTTAGATATTCTGTGAATAGGTTATTGTCTGCATTAGAGCTAGTTTTGAGTTTAAGACTTAGTCTTTTTATGGTCATAACTGGAACAAGTTTGAATAAATGTGGGTGTTCGTTGGGATATAATTTCAGAATAACTGTGTGAAGAATTTTTCAGGGGCCTTTATTCCACTTTTCAATGTCTGCAGGTTGACAGGTATACTATATATACACCATTTTTTCTCTGGCTTATTGTGGATTTTTAAATCAGTTCCTTAGCTTGCGTATAACCAATCAAGGTTGTGCGGCTCTAGCCAAATAGCCCACAATATGGTTAATGGTCATGTAAATGAGAGTCTGTCACAACACAGTGGCTGGAAACTGAGAAATAGATAAAATTTGATAAATACTTTTGAGGTGTTTTATGGTCACTAAAGAGGGTTAATTATTTGAGAGTTTGCAGTTTAAAGGCAGAATGTGCTGGCAAATTGTAAAACTAAAACTAAGTAGTTTTAACTTCCTGTATATATTTGCAGGGATAATACTTTAAGTATATAAGGGATATGTCTTTCGGCATTTCCCAGTTAGAGGTCGCCACAGTGGAACTCAAGTCCGCTAATGATTGGCAGTGGATTTTTATGATGCTGAGATGCCAGCCCGATACCCATCATTCAAAGAAGGCACACCCATTCACGCACGCACCTACCTGCATGTGTTTAGATGTCACTCGACCACGGGGAGAACATGCAGACTCCACACAGAAGGCACTCCAGCTGAGAATCAAACAGGAGAACCTCTTGCTGTGAGGTGACAATGTTAACCGCTGCACCACCTCGGCCTTATATGAGGGATATGACAGGCAGTAATTATCACAATGGATTTATTTTTTGTTTACCCCAGAAAATGAAATCATTTTTAGAATGTGAGATAAGTTTTTGCACAGCCATTAACTTGTCTATTTTCTGCTTTAGATTACTGGGTTCCAATGTAACATTTTAAAAGTAAACATAATTCACAGCTTAACTTTTCTGAGGGGAGCAATCACCAGACCAGGAAACCTACTACTGAAATACATATGGCAATACAAAAACACATGATAGATGAAACAAACCTTCCAAAATTATAGAATAAGCTCTTCCTAGATATCAGAGGAATTCACCACATACATATATATATTTGTATGTCACATATAAGATAGATACAGCAGCGACATAAAAACAAACAAACTTGAAATGTATTCTATATCATGGACATAACAAATTATAAACTGTCTAGATCTTTCATCCAAAAGAAATGGTCATCTTCAGGCAGATTGGATTAAAGCATTCATTTTTTTTTCAGATGACTACAAACCTGAAAAATAGCACAGAAAATAATACTGTAAAGACCAGTAGCTTGCTGTGGGGGTGCTGGACAAAAGTTTCACAGTTCATGATTTATCTGTCTATGTTAATTAATTTGATGTTCACAAGCGTATCACTTTTGCTTTATCATTTTTTTTTTGCTCTATTTAGTTTTGGGCTACATAATCCACTGAGGTCAGCAGGTTGGTTGGTTTGTCTTTTACTTAATTCCATCTGTCTGCTACTCAGCTACATACAGCTGAATGCTTGCCTGTATATTTGAGTGCAAGAGACTTGAATACACAGACTGGATCTCTCAACATACTTTCTCCAAGTTGGTGTGAGTTCACAGGCAGAATATTTACAGACCCAGGGTGTACAGAGCTCTTATTAATTGACTGCTGCTGCTAGGTACAAACATTTGAGTATTAGCAGTAGATTAGTGGAATTTAACAGTGATACATATATCTGCATTAAATAGATGGCATACCAACATATATTAAGTCGACGCAATTATGTCGAAAAATAG
Organism: Protopterus annectens; assembly: GCF_019279795.1. Lineage (NCBI taxonomy): Eukaryota > Metazoa > Chordata > Ceratodontiformes > Protopteridae > Protopterus > Protopterus annectens. The sequence continues at coordinate 566,698,495 of NC_056748.1, forward strand.
AACATTGTCTTACTGAGCATGCTCCAAGGATTAACTTTGGAGCAGGCAAAACAAAAAAACAAGTGTTTTTGCAGGGGGAAAGACCCCCCCCCCCGCACCTCCTGCTAATTATATACAACTCCAAGATCATGCAATTCCTGGAGAGAGGACATGTTGACCATCTGTTACTATTGACCAAATGGAGTCGACCAAACGTATGTAAATTTTTGAGTATCTTGGTTGAGTTTATGTATATGTGTATGCATGGGTCTACTTCAGTAGGGACACTTACTCAAAACCCATTTAACCGAGATGACTCCACCGAAACTTCATTTCAACGAACCAACGAACCGCTGATAATATGAACAGGGAAACTAACCGCTTGGCCACCGGGTGAACGTTGCCCTTTTTCCCAGTATAGTGCGATCTCGGAGTTGGTATATTTAGTTAAGGGGGTGTGGGGGGGGTGAAGCCCCCAATTAACATGGCTTTAATTTTGTTTTGGTATTTTCTTTTGTGTTGTGGTGGCCAAGTGGCTAGTTTCCCTGTTGAAATGATCAAATGTGGAGTATTAAGAGAAACAAAAAAATCAACATTTCAATTCAGTCTTTTCACAATTTTCACTTACCGTAAGGTGATCCACTCCATGGTCGCACAGAAAAAAACAGTACTTACATAACTTCAGTCTCTTTATCTGTATATCAGGTATTTTAAGTAATTGCTCAGGACTTTCTTCAGAATGCAGAGTAGCAGCCTTTATCCCTTCCAGGCTTCAGTGATGCCTTCCAAACTTCTCCTTTCAGGGACATCTTATGACTACCTTTTCCCTCTTAGAAACTCTTTCTGGTTTCTTCTCTCAACTCAGGAAAACAAGAATCTAATTCTTAGCAGGGTAATAGTCCTGAAATAGCTTTACCTGCAGCTCATGCTCATTAACTTCTTGCCTTGCTACTAATTACCTACCTGGCTCACAGCTAACAGTTAAAGGCACGGTGTTTCCTTGGTTCAGCAGCCACTACTCAGTCATTGTGTGTGTGTGTGTTTATAATGGGAAGTAGAAAATATCAGCATGATTAGGGCCATCAAGCTTCTTGAAGACCAGTAGATCGTAAGCTCGACAACTGAAGTTATGAACCAATGAATCTGAATGATTTAATGATTGTGCGACTATTTTTTTTCACTCATTGTTGGATGAGTACAGCACTTAACAGTAATAAATGCATTTACCAGGCAAACTGGATGAACAGCTATATAAAGTTCATTTATTGAAGCTGGTTTCTCCATTAGTAAGCATTATTTTAGAATTATTAAAATGTCTGGTGAGGATCTCATGTTTATTTTTACTGGTCATGCATGCATGGTCTGTCTGATGACATATTTATTGTTTGTTACAAGAACTATAACCACATTCATAATTGGTGGTAGCACAGAGTTCTCAAGTACCGCTAACAGACTATAAAGCTGACCGCTGCCAGTTCAGATCTGTCTAACAGCACACAAAGTCCCATGTTATGAATAATTCATCACGTTATTTTTGCACTCTGTTCCTGCTAAAAAATAAAAACATACCAAACCTAGAAAAGGGGATAATTTAATGATGGAGGCTTGTGGGCAGATTTGATGACTTATTCATTTGTGCAGTAAAATTCTTCATTGTTTTATATTATAGTTATTATTTTAACTTGTCCATCCATCCACAACCCCTTTTTCCCATTTTTGCATATGGGTTCAGGGTGTCACTTCACCAGTGGCAATTATCTAGAGCCAAGGTTTGCACCACCGGGTGGTTAGCCTGCCACAGTAGTTCTTTTACACAACATACTTACATGCACATTCACATTTATGGCCAACTTAGAGTGTTCAATCCACCTACTTGCATATCTTTGGAATGTGGGAGGAAACTCGAAGCACCCGGAGGAAACCTATACAAACACAGGGAGCACATGCAGACCGCACACAAAAGGCACCTCAGCCAAGAATTGAACCAGAAAACCTCTTGCTGTGAGGTGACAACACTATCTGCTGTGCTACTGTGTTTTAACTTGTATTTTTTTTTATTTTATTATTTTACTGCCATGCATAGCTATAACATTCTGTAGTCTTAACAGTGAAACTGCATGCATTTGAAATGTTAAATATTCTCTTACTTGTACCAGTATTGTTTTCACAAATTATTTGCATGTTAAAAATACAGAACACAAAGAATAAAAAATTGGAAGGAGTGATTCAGCAGTGGATTGTTCTGTATAAGAAGGTGTATTTCTTATTTGTTTCTGAATATGTCAACATAATTAATTTTGCACTTTTATTTTATTTATATATGCATTTATTTATTGCTGAGTATGCATATTTTTCTGGTGCTGTAAAGTGCTCACTTTTATTTGCAGTTAGTTTTATGCATGTGAAGCTTTAAATCTGGTATGATCTAACCAAGTATTGTTTTTGTATTTTCTTTGTCTGTTAATAAAAATGCAGGCCATGAAGAACATATAGCAGTTAACCTGGAAAAGGAGGGGAGATTTACTAGAAGACTGGGGTAGGTAGGCGCTTATATTTATTGACTTGCCTAGGGCAGTGATACTTACCATCATTTATTAGTCGCCTTTCCAGCTGAGTGGGCAAGTATGACTAGAGATCAATAGTTTGACTATTTTACAAGTCATAGAATTATGAATAAAACAGTTCTGAGAACAAATATGCACACAATATAAACATCTACTTTTTTTCACTGCCATTTTATGTGGGGGTTTGCACTTCCTGTACAGAAGAGTTATTTTGCCCCTTCTCCCTTTTAATAATCAGCCTTATCCTAAGTCAAAAGAAATTGGGAAGGAATAACTGGGAACCTAATGATTCAAGAAATCCTTCAGTTTGCTGCATCTAGTATGTGCTTCAGTTCCATGATTTATCAATGTATGTAAGTATAGAAATGTACTATATCAATTTGGAATACACTGTGTGATTAAAGTATACCCTTATGGGGGGTTTGTCCTTACACCCCTGATATCTAAGCATATTTACACTGAGATGCATTGTTTCAGATAAAAGGAAAAGATTTTTTACAAGAAAATTAACTTTTCCTTTTACCACAACTTTGTGCAACCTCTGACTTAATATGTTTAGAGACTGAGGCCCCCACATGAAAGGGCAAATATAATGCAGTCTTCTTATATAAAAACTGTTTTAATCATCTGTGTAATGGTTTGGTACAGATACCTCGAGTTGTTGATAACTGCATTAGTCAACTATTTATTTATTTATTGCATTTGTTAACCAGGACAGTCCACTGGGCCTGGAAAGAGACCATTTTCAGTGGAGGCCTGGGGAGAAAAGTTCCACAATAATTACATACACAGAAAATATTTATATACATAATAAAGACTTATGAGCAGTATTATTACATTGAAAGACAAAAAAAGTAAAAACAGTAGTGGAGAAATAATTACAATCAAGGAAAAATAGAAATAATGAAAGGCATGTATTCAAATTATACATTACTTAACATAATTACTTTCAATGGTTCATTACTCAATAAATCATTATAATTCCAAGTAATTACTACCCAGCTTGTGTACATGTCTTGGAAGTTATTTTTTCATTCTGAGATGTTTGCTAAGATTTATTTATTTATTTATTTAAATTTGTTGACCGGGAGTGTCCGACTGGACGTAGGTCCATTTTCAGCGGAGGCCCGGGGAGAAATGCTCCACAGTTAAAATAAACAGACAGTATTTACATTGGATTACATAGTGATTAACAATTTACATAGCAATTACTTACAACATATTTACAGATGAAGAACATAGTACATCAGTAGACAACTAGAATCTTTATCTGTGAAGTGCATACCAGACATTAACAAATGTTACAAGAAGAAGAAGTTCATGCTGTATAATAAGTACTGGCTTATGAGCATCTGAGCTTGCTATAATCAAGGTAGTTAGTGGAGTGGAAAGAAAGGTCGTGGTTGGATGGGGTGGATGATATTAGAGTGGGAGTTGCAAGGGCATAGCCAGCATGTTTTTAGTTGCGCTTTTAGTAAAGTTTTGAAGTGGATGCATGATGGTATGGAGGTAATTGTGGGTGGGAGTGAGTACCATAATTTGGCTATGGCGCAAGAGAATAGTGCTTCACCAGCAGAGTTATTGGCTTTAGAGATCTGCAAGTGATTTTTGCTGCTGGATCTTAGTGGTCTGGTGGTGCGATAGGGTTGGAGTAGATTCTGGAGGGATGGGACATTTAGTGGATGGTTTACTAGTTTGTGGGCGAGTGAGAGTTGATACCAATGAAGGAGGTGAGGGAGTTCAAGCCAGCCCAGTTCAGCAAGTGAGAGACAGTGGTGACTACGGTAGGATGCCCCTGTGGCGAATTTGGCGATTTTGTTGTAGCAGGTCTCTAGCTTGTTTAGATCACATTGCCTTAGGTTGGTATATATTGGAGAGGCATAAAGTAGGGTGGAGATAAGGTGGGAATTTGCTATTGAAATCTTTGCTGCTTTGGTGAGAAATTGCTTATTTCTGTATAACACTCCTAGTTTTTGTGGACTTTTTTTATAGTCATGGATATGTGAATGTCAAATTTTAGTTTATTGTCTATTTCCACTCCTAGCAATTTGGTTTTGGTGTGTTCAGCTGGGTATATAGTGGTGTTGTCTTTTGCCATGATGTTAAAGTGAGAGTTGTTTTGAGTATGTTTGGTGGGTTGGAAGATGAGTAGTTTAGTTTTGTTTGGGTTGAGTATTAATCGGGCATCGGATAACCATGTTTCAACAGAGGAAAAGGCTTCCGGTGTGACTTTTTGCAGTTTTGGTAGGGACTGGGCTGAGCAGATGATGGTCGAGTCATCTGCGTATTGTATGAGTGTGCCATGTTTGGTGGCAGAGGCTAGATTATTGGTGTAAACAGAGAAGAGTAGGGGTCCAGTTGGGGAGATATGTCATTCTGCCATACAACGGATTGTTGGTGGTCAGACAGGTAACTCTGAAACCAGTTGGTGACTGATTGTGAGAAAGATAGGTTATTGAGGACAGAGATAAGTTGTTTGTGTGGGACCATGTCAAATGCTTTAGATAGGTCTAGGAAAGTAGCAGAGGAGAGATAGCCATTGTTTTTACGCTGAAGGATAGTGTTAGTAAAGGAGAGTAAGGCAGTGGTGGTGCTATGGTTTGGTCTGAAACCATGCTGAGTACTGGAAAGGAGGTTGTTAGTAAGGAGGTAGTCTGAGACCTGAGTGTATGCATCTCTCTAGTATTTTGGAGAGTGGAGAGAGAATAGCTATGGGGTGGTAATTGGTTAGTTCTGTGGAGGGTCCGCCTTTGTGGAGGGGAATTATATGTGATACTTTCCACAGTGTGGGAACGTAACTTTCTGATAGAGATCGGTTAATCAAGATGGATACTGGGTAGGCCAGAGCATCAGCTGCGATTTGTAGGTATTCACTTGGGAGGCTGTCTGCTGCTAATTTGGTGGGTTTAAGTTTAGTTAAGAGTTTTTTTTATGTTGGAGGTAGGTACAGGAGAAAAAGAGAAGGCAGTGGGGAGATTACTAGTTGAAGGTGTGGGTTGGAGAGGAGGGGGATTGTGTTGTTTAGCTAGTGATAGTATAGTTTGGGTGAAGTGTGTGTTGAATGAGGTAGCAATATTTTCTGAGGACTGAGGGATGTTAGGAGGAGGGGTACTGACTTTACCTGGGTGGAGGATGGAGTTTATGGAGGACCAGAATTGTTTGGGGCTGTGTTGTGAGGAGTCTAGGGCAGACCGGTAGTATTGGGATTTGTCCTGTTTTATTAGCTTTTTGACTCTATTGCGTAGTTCTAGGAATTTCTCTCTAGCTGAGGGGGTTTTGGTTTTGCGCCAGTGCTCCCAGGCTTTATCCCTGTTTTTCTTTTCTGACTTGTGGTTTTCTGTAGCCATGGGGAGGGTTGTGCTTTGGTTCTGGAGAATCTTATGGGGGCATGGTAATTAAGGATGTTCAGGAAGGTAGTATTAAAAAATTCAACTGCATCATCTAGACTGAGGTACTTTAGAGGATGCCAGTTACATTCTTTGAGGGATGAGATGAATGTGAGTGGGTTAAAGTTTAGTTTTTTACGTATTTGACGGTAGATGACAGGTTTAGCTTGGTATAGGTATTTTTTGACTAGGAATGTTGGGGAGTGATCACTGAGGCTATCTGATAAGCAGCCTGTAATATATGACTGGGGGCTATTACTGACTAGTATCCAATCCAGGGTAGTGTGCTTGGTGGAGTTTTTATTTATCCTGGTTGGTGACTGGACTAGTTGAGTTAGGCGGCCACGGTGGTGCAGTGGTTAGCATTGCCACCTCACAGCAAGAGGTTCTCCGGTTCGATCCTTGGCTGGGGTGCCTTCTGTGCGGAGTCTGCATGTCCTCCCTGTGGTCGTGTGGGTTTCCTCCGGGTGCTCCGGTTTCCTCCCACATCCCAAAGACATGCTGCAGGTGGATTGGACACTCTAAATTGGCCCTAGGTGTGCGTGTGAGTGTGCCTTCTGTGGAAGGTTGGGCGCCGGGCTGGCAACTCGACACTGTAAAACTCCACTGCCAATCAATGTGCGGACAAGGTGATCCGCTGTGGCGACCCCTAACCGGGAAAAGCCGAAAGAAGAAGGTGACTGGACTAGTTGAGTGAAGCCATGAAGGTGTACATGATGGGTTGGATTGTTGCCAGAACAGGATTGCCAGTCAATATTGAAATCACCTAAGATGATAGTTTCTTGGGGGAGATGGTGGGTAGACCAGCTTAGGAGGTTTTCTAGGGGAGGGATGTTTTGGCCAGGTGGGAAGTAGCATCCAATTATGTTGATGGTTTTGTTTTGGTTAATTTTGAGGTTGGTATATATTATTTCTTCATTGCCTATTTGTGGAGCTGATGATTTTAAGATCTGGATGTTTAGATGCTGTTTAAATATTATAGCTACACCACCTCCTTTTTTGTTTAGCCGGTCTACTCTTAGTATGCCGTAACCTGTAGGGAGTATTTGCTCACTGGTAATGTGAGGTTTTAGCCAGGTTTCTGTCAGGATGACTATATCTGGGGAGTACAAGTCTATGGTGGCATGGAGTTCATGGACTTTGTTGGATATACTTCTAATATTTAGGCATAGTAGAAGGAAGTCACTTGGCTTTCTATTGGCTGTAATATGGGAGAAGTTGTGGTTTCTAGTCTGATTATGAAGACTGGGGTTGGAGATGGTAGGGCCAGGGTTGGGGTGGATGTCTCCACTTAGGGCTAGTTTTGATAAGCATGAGATTATTAGTTTTCTCAGTTTTTGAATATGTTTGTTTATAAGGGAAACTTTATGATTGTGCTCTGTGGGTAATAGGTATGGTGGGAGGGTTACTATGTTAAGTTGTAGGGATGCTTTATGTTTGAGTAATATAGTTGGTAGAATATGTGGGGGTGCATAGGGATGGTTCTTGAGCTGGTGGGAGCGGAGTGTGGGTGAGACATGAGTGGTGGTGTGAGTAGTAGTACAGTGGTAGTGGTTGAGTGGGGGAATGATGGAGCTTTGGTAGGATGTAAGATATGCAAGGAGAGTGCATGCAGTGAGCATAGGAAAGGTATGCTTGTACATGTTAGTTGAGGAGGTGTGATAGTAGTGGGAAGATGGAGGAGGTAGTGTTGGGTTAGTGCTGCGGTTGGCTATTAGAAAGATTGGAGGGGTTTGAGTGGAATAAAGGTGGGACCACCGGGGGCGGGAGGGAATAGGGGGCAGGGTGGGGAGCGAAGCGGGTATAGACCCTGTTAGTTGCTCATATGAGGGTCTGGAAACAATCACAATTGACCAAGGACTGCTCTGAAACTGTAAGTCATTTCTTAGTTTCTCAGGTGGAAAAACAGAATAACCTTGTATCAGTAGGCTACTGTGGTCATAGTTTAAATTTACAAACACACAGTATTGATCAGTTATGGATACTATTTGCTAACAGAAGGGAATAAGAGAAAGTGGAAGGTGTGTGTGTGTGTGTGTGTGTGTGTGTGTGTGTGTGTGTGTGTGTGTGTGTGTGTGTGTGTGTGTGTGTGTGTGTGTGTGTGTGTGTGTGTGTGTGTCTGTGTGTGTGTGTGTGTGTGTGGTCTGTGTGTGTGTGTGTGTGTCTGTCTGTGTGTGTGTGGGGGGCTGCTTACAACCAAAGCAGAGTGCTCTCAGGGAAAATGAATATTGGCTCAAACAGGTAGACACATACTCAAAGTTAACTGTAGCTGTTTGCAGACAGTTCAGACCCGGACTGCGCTTTTCTTACAAGAATGTTAAAGGTGGTACTGCAGTTGAATACTTAAGAGTGGTGTTAGGTCTAGAAAAGAAGAGTACAGAGAGGAGTAAGCACTTTTGAGATGGCAAATATATATTATAAAGATTATAAAAAACACACTGAGCAAATAGCTACCGCATGCAGGACAATGCAATGCACCAACTACTTAGTATATGCAGATACTGAGCCAATTGGAAGAACAACAGTTATGCAGTCACAGATAAAATTATGCAGATACTGAGCCAATTGGAAGAACAACAGTTATGCAGTCACAGATAAAAATATAGCGAGCAGCAATCTGTCGTGGTTCTCTAATGTGATTCTATCCACCAGTAACAGCACAATTATATAGAAATAATTAGACACTAGTATGAACTGTCTACACACAACACAATTACATGAATAACATTAGTGAACAAGGTGCAGCTATGAAAATAGACCATACATACTATTATAGTAAAAACAAATTGGTGCATACAAATGCTAGCATGCCATAGTAACATCTAATGTAAGATCAAATGAGAAATAAGATAAAGCTATGAAAAGTTTATTTTGGGAGAGTGGTTGATATTCTTGCAAGCTTAACTCATTGAGACTGAACTAGCTGAATCTAAGCCCCTATCTCTAACATAACGGTGGACTAATAGGTAAGAAATTCTGTATTGTTACTATTATGCAAGTATCTCAGAATTGCCACATAGAAGATATTCAAAAATATGAAGAGATATATTAGAGAAAAGAAATATACCTGTACAAGAAAAACTGTCAAAAGCTTCAAGTGCAAAGTTGTGTTCATTAACACAACAGATTCATGAAAAGCATTATCAGACCAAGAAACCTTGGCCATTTGAGAAAAAAAGTGACAGAGGAAGTGTGAAAATATAAAGCACAAAACTTGGAGATTTCTGAAGGGTATAAAAAAGAAACATGGACATAGGAAAGAAAGAGAAATATGATATAGTGTAATATCTATGCAAAGGAAAAAGCCAAACTAATCCATACAAAAAAAGCAGCTCCAAAGATATTTGAAGAAAAATACAGGCAAAGACACCCAGATATGGAAAATTTCACAATAAAAAAAATAAGATCACAAAGGGGGGACGTAGAACAGAAGATTATTAAAGCAGAAGTTAAACAAATAGAAGCTGAAGTTATGGAATACCTATGAAGTGACAGGTTTAGTGTAAAAAGTCTAACACAGGTTATGTCACAGCACGATGGAACAAAGAACCTTCCAAAATATGGAGAAACGGGTAGAGTGGGAGAAATATGAAGAAGAAATATGGACATGGGAAAGAAAAACTATTTAATATGGTGCAATATTTATGAAAAGGAGAAAGTGAACCTAATCAATACAAAAGCATCACCAAACACACACACACACAGAAATACAGGCTGAGGCAACCAGATATGGAAAATTTTACTATACAAAAATAAGAAAACCAAATACAAAAGAGGATTAGTAATGGAGAAGTTAAAGAAATAGAAACTGAAGTTATGGATTACCTACAAAAAGAAGACCTTAGTGTAGAAAATCCAACTCTACTAACATCATAGCCTGATAGAAAAGTGACTCCCCAAGTTAAGGAGAAACACGTAGAATGGGAAGTATCTGATTAGCTGTTCAAGAAGATACTCTGGAGCCTTCAGCAGAAAACCAGCACAAAAGTTCAGTTGGAGTTGCACAGCAAGGGATGAAGCAGGAAACACTGGCAACTCTGACGCAGTCAGTGTTGTGGAGCAAAAGATCAGTGAGTTCCCATATGAAAAAGCAATAGATGAAGAGAATATGTCATGGGAAGATGTTCTGGAACTTTCTGTGGAATGCTCGCAGTTAAGAGAGAATAAAGAATGTCCCCTCAGTTTAGAAGAAAAATATCTAAGTGAAGACTTGCTTGATTTAATAGAGATAGATAGACATATTAAGATCAGTGAAAGAAATAGACTTAAAGTCAATAAGATCCAAAATATTAGAAGTCTGATAAAACAAGCGCAGTAATCAAAACTATTAACAGAAATTCACAATGATATAGCATAAGTAAAGATGATATATTACCGTGCAGAAAACTTAATAATAAAGTCTTACCACAAAGATACAAGGCAATAACGGAAAAAAAGGGAGGAAATTAAATGCCATCATGGAAGTGTTGAATAGAGAAAACTATAATGCAATTAGAACAAGTGTCACTGTTAGAAGAGGGAACAGATCAACATTATATAACATTATATAGCAATTTACAGTATTAGAACAGACCAGGATCTATCGTGCACTATTGCAAATAAGCTAAAGATGGCATAGGCAAAAAAAAAGTTAGAAGATATGTAGATAAATATGAAGGAGAAGTATAAAATAAGCAAATCATTGATGATCCAAAAAAGTCTTGTAGAGAATTGGGAAACAAATGCATAGAAATGCCACCAAAAAAGAAGAAATAAACACATTTTGGTGAAATATCTATGACATGTTCCATGGAAGACAACAAAGATGCTGAATGTATAGAAGTAAAAACAAAAGCTTTTTGTGGATAATTTAAAGCTGTATAGCTCATCAGATGAGGAGCTGAAAGCACAACTGGAAGTGGTCAAAACTTTCTCAGATGATACATCTGATCATGATAAATGTGCAAAACAACATTTAATGCAGGAAAGCTGCAGCACCAAGAAAATATCAGTCTGGGACAGGAATGTGATCTAATGGAACTTGAAAAGGAGGGAGTGTATAAATATTGGGAATTAATGAAGGATTGACAACAAAACATGCACAAATAATAACAAAACTCAGTAAAGAATATTTTAGAAGACTAAAATTAAAACTGAAAATAGCCTTGACATCTAGGAATGAAGTCCAAGGTATTAACAAATATGCTGTTCCTGATCTAACTTAATAGTTTTGGGTGACTGACTCACCCCAAAAGGTACTGGATCAGTTGGAGAGGAAAACAAGAAAATTGCTTCATGCTTATCAAATGATCTATAATAAAGCAGTGTATAAGGAGGTATGGGCCTCCTCAAAACTGATTACATGTACAGATATGCAATTGTAGCACTCTATCTGCTGACCTCATCAGATGAAACATGAGGAGAGCAAATCTAGGATGACTTCCCTGCTTAGTTTAGCAGAAGCATATCAGTGTCAAGTAGGAATGGAAATCAAACCAGAAGTGGACAAAAATCAGGCTGCAACTGAATGTGGCAAAAAGAGAAAGACTATAAGTAGAAAGATCAGAAGAGAAGGAAAGAAATGTGGAAAGTGCATAAATATAGTTGCAAGTACAGACAACTACTGGCACAACCTCAAGTTGATGAGGATCTGACTCAGGAATGGTTAAGGAGACGTGAATTTAAACCAAAAGATGAAAGGTTAATATTAGCGGCCCAGGATAGTAGACTATGTACACATTGGTTTACTAAGTCCAGTGAACATGTTGTAGAAACAGACAAAGGCAGGTTCTGTAAAACAGAACAGGAAACAGTCACATGTCTTGTTGCTGGGTGTGATACACTAAAGGCAGAGGGCCTCTATACTGAAAGGCATAATGTGGCAAGACTGTTGCACTGGAGATTGAACACACACAATACTGAAGTAGCTGAGAAGTACTGAAAGCATGAACCACAAAGCATTACAGAAAATTATAAAGTTTTTATCACATGAGAACACCCATTACCAACAGTTCAAAAAATAGATGCAAGAAAACCAGATACAGTAGTCCATGAAAAGAAGACAAACATAGCATTGATCATTGAAATTGCCACACCTAGTGACTACGGTGTCTTGTGTACAGAGAGACCCAAAGTCCTAAAATACCAGGATTTGCAGGCAAAAACGAGGGCAATGTGGAAGGAGGATAACCAAACAGTTCAAGTAATATTAGAAGCAAAGGGTCTCATAAAAGGAATTTACAGTCTTATTTAGATATACTACCAATACAAGTAACTCCATATGAATTGCAAATGGAGTCATTTCTGGGCACATTGCAGTTGCTGCAAAGAGCACTTTTGGTTAACATCAAAGACTGAAACAATACTAATTTCACAAACTTTAATCATACTTTTGACTTAGAAATGGGCTCCATTCCCATCATGGTATTAGAAACTGAAAAGGCCTGGAGAAATTAAACCACTAAGTTATATAAATAAGGACATATATTTGGGCAGTTACACTGTGCAGTCAGTCTCCTTCCTCCCAAAACTACATTGTTTTATATTTTTTTTGTATCTAAATCCTAGAGTACTGTTTTGATCAATTTGGCTTATTATGATGTGCCATGACTCCTTTCCTGCTCATATGAATATTTATTTCGTTTACTTCCAGTATTTGTTATTAACCTCTATGGAATGGACATTGTAGAAGGTAGTCAAATAGCGTATTTAAATTTGAGAATGACTGGGTTATTTAGACATGGACTATTTTAGACTTGTGTTAACTCAAAAATTATTGCGTAATTTTCTTTTAATAGAAGGTGAATGAATTATCAACACAATAATAATGAAAGAAAGAAATGGATAATTTCATTAAAACAGTCTTTGAAAATAACTGAGTACCTTGTAACAGCAGAAGTTGGTGAAGATGAGAATATGAAGGCTGTAAGAAGAATCTGTTAAGAGGAAGCCTGCTGAAACAGGAGTTAAGAGAAAGATAGGAAGAGTAGCTTCTAGCTGGGATGTTTTGAACTGAAGTAAATGCATACATACCCAGCCATAATGACGTATTTTAAAGTTCGGGGCCTTAAAAGAGGATGCAAATGTTCCTGCATGCAAAGTAATGATCATATGATGAAATTAAAACAGCTGCACTAAGTGTGATGTCCTAATGTTAAGATTATATGTTTGCATTCTTTCACTGCAGTTGTAGATGCTGTCCACACATACATTCCCCACCACATACAATACAGCAGACTGCAGTAATGTTTTGTGGCTATGAAGTACAGTTCATTTTGTTACTACTACAATATATCAACAAAATAATAGTGAAATCTTTGCCATGTGTCTGTTATTTGTCACAGTCACTCTGTAGCATGCAGTTACAAGTCTATGTATGTATGCAAGCTTTTCCACACATTAAGTATAATACTGTCAACAGATAACAAGCGCTTCACTGGCACGTAACATGCAGAAAGAAAATGCTGAAAAACATTACAGTAAACACTATGGAAGTTTGTTTTTGCAGTCTTGCTAGCTGTAGAAGTAACCACTTTATTTATAATCAGGACAAATTTAGAATTTTTTTTTTTGTTACCTCAAGTCTTGTTAATGTCATATATGCCTGGTGTGCCACTTTGCAAGGGTATTGAAATAGTAAAATAAAATCACACTGGAAGGCATAGATAGTCTGCACCAATAAAACTGGCCTTTCTTGGGTAAGCTACAGAATCCTTTCAGATGCAAACAGAGATGCAACCCAAGTCTTAAGGAAGTTTTAGAATCCTATCCAGATACCACTTTTACCATATTTTCTACTGTCAGTAAAAATAGTATTGCATAAAATGGTCTGATTGTATTTTTTATAAGTGATTGCCCTGCTTAAAGACAGATTCTGTGGTCTCCACTTAAAGAGCAGTCTGCTAAGTGCAGGGTAAATGCCCTATTGTACTATGACCTATTTTTATTTTTTTTTTTTACTGGAAAAAACAATCAAAATTCAGTCAATACTATTAATATCATTATAGTGCTTATGACTTAAGGGAAGACCAGAGTTGCTAAGTGCAGCAAATAAACAGATAATCAAGTAAAAAAATAAATCTTCTCAACAGGTGAATGCACACCAAAATTGTGCTGAAACACTATTTTCCCCTGGAAAGAGAATCAGTAACCTCGTCTTCATACATAGACTCAGTGCGTGGGCATAGTTTCCCCAAGCTCATCACAACCCAAAGAGAGAAGAGCCTGTAACAAGTAGCCTGTCTATCCAGAATAAAGATATTGAGTTAGTATCTGAAAGACTATGAAATGCATGACACAGGTTCAGAATGAATGGGATAGGCACAAACTAATTGCTGAGCTGGACACATGAAATAAGTAATAAACTGCTGATACAGAATATACAGCTTATCAAAAAGAACTGAAGAACCAGTGCTACTGAATTATCCACTAGAAGTATTCAGAATTTTAACAACTATTATCTTTAAAATAAGAGGTATATACAGTGTTATACCAAATGTTTGTTATACAGTGGCACCAATACCATTCACGATCAGGGTGCAAGTCATACTTCATGTGGATCCAATGAGCAAAAATACTACAACCCAATAAGTTCTTTGACCTCTACTGCCTAAACCTCCTGCCACTCTCTGACTGCTGCTGACCAACATTCTAATCACCATAAGCATAATTTTCCTTGAAGTAAAGATTCAAGTCATGATTATGGAGAAGAATATAAAATGTAAGTAGACAAGGGGGGGGGGGTGGTACAAGAAGTCAACAAAACAAAGGAAAAAAACAGACTAGGAAAGGTAGGGAGCATGCTATTTTCAGTTTGTAACAAAACAGCCACAGTCTCCCGGTCTTATGCTTTTTGTGGTATATTTATTGGTATCCATTTGAAATGTTGGGACACCCTAGAGTGAATCCTGAAATACAGAGAATGAATGGTTGAAAGATTGGACTTACATATACAAAGTCCAAGGTGCCATTTCTCGGACTGTTACCCTTTCTCTGAGGTATGGTGATCTCAAAGGTGATATATAAGAGGGGGTTTGGGGCTTTCTCCCCCACATAGAGGGTGCACCCCTGTGAAAGAAGTTTAAAGTAGAAGTGCGATTTTCAAGATTCACTCTTCTCCTGTGTTTTCAGTTTTTTTTTTCAGATTGTCAGCACTCAGCATTTTGAGTTCTGACATTTCAATAGGGCATTACATTTATTGACTCTAGTGATAAGCATTGCATGCTGAGGAAGTGAAATGTCTGCTCTACAGGCTACTTGTTAAAGGTTCTTCCCCCTTTGGATTATAATGGGATTATGCCCTCCCATACTGAGTCTCTGTATGAAGAGAAGGTTACCAATTCCCATTCTAGGGAAAAAGAGTGCTTCAGCAGAACCTTTGTGGGGAATTTATCTGTTGAGAAGCTTTATCTACTTATTTGTTTGTTTGTTGCACTAAGCAAACCCTGTCTCCTCTTAAGCCATCAACACTATAATGATGTTAGTAAAGTTGGCTGAAGACTGTTGTTGATTGTAAAACTGAATTAAAAGAAGCCAAACATAAAAGGGTGGTTTGCTTAGCAAACAGTGGACTTGTCCTTCCAGTGAAGCCCATCAAATCTGATGGAAAGGTAGAATTTTGGCATGAGAAAGCAATGCCAGTCTTTCTGTATGAAGATAAGTGTGTGTGTGTGTGTGTGTGTGTGTGTGTGTGTGTGTGTGTGTGTGTGTGTGTGTGTGTGTATACAACATAGGTGGTGATGGTCAGGGTTTTGAAGAAATCATAGTATATCACTACATATAAATGAAAATGGTGAAGAGGCTGAGTATGAGGTATTGCCATGGTGAGTGGGGTGATAGGGAAAAGGCTGGTGTAGCTGTAGAAAGACTGATGGAAGAACAGGAATGGATTCAAATTAAGTGAGGCAGGACATATTATGGTATAGACAACACAGAACTTGAGGGAGAGGCTTACTTTCTTGCAATGTAAAACTGGTATTGTGTGAAAAGAAACTGCCCTGTCTTCTGTACTGACAGTCTGCATTTTCTCAAAAATGTTCTGACTCAAAAATTCATTTAAAAATAAATTTACAAAGTCACCTGGCAACCTTAAAAAGTGAGTAAAATTTTTATAAGATGAGATGCAGTGACCAATCCACCCACTTATAATTATAGAATTTGAGAAGAATTGTTAGGGTTCTGGGATCTATCCCCCCCCCCCTCTAAAAGGCTATCAACTGTCTCTTCTGATATTATTTATTCATTATTTATTTTATTTTATTGTAGATACTTTTCTAAAATGTTCCTTCTTCCCCATGTAAATGTCTAACAAATGAGTTTTCTTACCATACCAGGCACTTCTCTTTTCCTTTTTTAATTTCTCCAAGTCCTTTGGGTTTCCAATACCACAACTGGAATGGAACCCATTCTTAAGTCAAAGTATGATTAAAGATCATGAAATTAGTATTGTTTTAATCTTTTTTAAAGGGTTTTTATTGGATTTTAATTTTGCAAACTAATCACAACAGTATTTAGTCACAGATATGTGAACATAATTAAATGAAAAAAAAATTCAACTAAACCTCACACACAAAAGAAAAAGAAAAAAAAAACTATTTACGGGAGGCCCATTATACGTTACATTAAATCTAAAATACAGTTATTTTTGCTTGGCAGGCAGCTGTCTAAGTTTTGTCCATGCATTGTAGCATGATGTAATTCTGGTTTATTTAGTCACAGATATGTGAACATAATTAAATGAAAAAAAAATTCAACTAAACCTCACACACAAAAGAAAAAGAAAAAAAAAACTATTTACAGGAGGCCCATTATACGTTACATTAAATCTAAAATGCAGTTATTTTTGCTTGGCAGGCAGCTGTCTAAGTTTTGTCCATGCATTGTAGCATGATGTAATCCTGGTTGTTCTTGACTTAACTGTAATACTGAAATGATTTCCATGTGACAGACTTTGCAATATTTATATTCTTTGAAGGATGGTGTAGATTTGTTACTCAAATTCTGAGTTGTAACGTTTTTCCCTATAGATAGTATAGACTGTAAAATACGATATCTCATTTTTTTAACACATATAGATATAGCAGTGTTAAAACAGATTAGTGATTTAGATAAAACAAATTTATCTCCAAAAAAATCCTGTAAAAAGAGATTAATGTTCTTCCAATAAGGTGTTAAGACAGTACAATCAAAAAGCATGCGTTGCCAATCCACTTTAAGTTCTTGTTTATATCTCTTACAAACTTGCTTCTGTTTGAGCATTAATTTAATTTTATGTGGTGTGAAGACAGATCTATGCAAAAAATTCCAAGTTAGAGAGATTCCATATAAGAGATGAAGTTGTATGTTTAGAAAACATTAGAATTATTTTTTTTTATCTTCTTCACTCGGAAGTGTATTATTAATTTGGGTAAAATAGTTCCAGTAATTGTTATTGTAACTTTTTGTTTCTCTCCTCACAACTCTATATAGTTTAGATAAGAGACCCTGTCCCAATGTGTTTTGTTGCATTAAGAATATTAGATATTCAATTAATTGTGGGATATGATCGCTTATCCTTGGTTCTATTAACTCAATTACCCCTTCTACATGTATGCAGGATTGTACATCTCACCACATGTCTTTATCTAAATTACATTTGTTCTTAATATAATCAACAGAATGTAAGTTTTTGTCTTTCATTAATTAAAACCAGTTTATCAGATGTTTTCTCTTTAAATATAATCACTGTTTCTAACTTTGAGATGGAGATGCTATTTTGGGTATATGTCTTAGGAAATATAAGGAAGATCCATGCTTTATATACCAGGTATATATATATATATATATATATATATATATATATATATATATTTATATATATATATATATATATATATATATATATATAAAGTGTTTTAATATAGTATAAATTAAATAGGAGTCACTTGTTTTGGTGAGTTTTTCCTATAAGGAAATCATTTAATAATCTATGTAGACTGTTATTTAGTATGAGAGACTTATTAGAATATTTATTATGTTTAGAGTTTATAAAAGATTTCCTAAAAACTCTTTCCACCTTACTGTGCAAGTGTTATTAATCCAAGTATGTATTGCTTTTATAATTGATGATGAATATAATTCTAGATCTGATAGCCCTATCCCTCCTGCTGTCCAGTCTTACATATGATGGTTTAAAGCAAGTCATGGTTTATTGGGATACCAGAGAAATCTAAAAATTAAAATATTAAAATTGTTTAATACAACTTTTGTGTGTGTGTGTGTGGGGGGGGTGATTGTATAATATGTAAGATTTTTGGCAAGATAATCATTTTGATTATAGGTAACTTATCTTCCATGGTGAAGAAAATTGTATTCCATGTGTCTATTAGATACTTTATATTTTTTGTACTGTTGGTGCAATTAAACTTTATTATATCTCTAATGTAATCTGCTATAATTATTCCTAAATTCATTTTCTTCTCTTTGACAATATATTTAATTAATTTATTTTTGAGTCTATTTGTATTTGTAGGTAAGATGTTTGTTTTGTCATCTTTAAATGTTAGACAAGATTTTCTTTGAAATACATCCATTGCTAAGAAAATTGCAGCTAAAGAATTATCATTGTAATTTAATGTCAGTAGGATGTCATCAGCAACAGTTGAATTTTAGAGTTTAAATTCTCATTTATGTTAATACCGCTTGTATCAATATTTGATCTGAGAATATTAGCAAATGGTTCCATAATTAGGGTAAAAAGCAGGTGTAAAAGAAGACATCCTTGTTTGGTTCCATTCAAAATTTGTATAGAATCAGAAGTAAAAGTACCTATTTTAACATATACAAAACAATCATTATAAAGAAGATTGATGAGATGTGTGAAGTTACTTGAGAAATTATATTCTTCTAAAACTAGTGAGAAATATTTCCAGTTTATGGAGTCAAAAGCACTATTGATATCAAGACTCATTAATGTTAAGTTATATTTTGTTTTATTTACATAGTCAGTTACTGTGATTATTATTTTAATATTATCATAAGTCTTTTTAAGATAAAGCCAGTTTGATCTTCATCAATCATGGAGGGTAGAATATATTTTAATATTTTAGCATGAATTGCCATGAACAATTTATAGTTTACATTTAAAAGTGAAACTGTCCTGTATGAAAAGCATTCAGTAAGATCTTTGTCAGTTTTTAAAACTGGAGAGATAAGGGTATATTTCCAGGAAGGAGGAACTTTAGCTAGGTTATTGACTATAGAAAAAAACTTACGTGGTATGTCTAAAGCTTCCTTGGGTAACAGCTTATAAAGTTCAGATATAATTCTATCATTATCTGGTGCTTTATTAGGTTTCAGTTTAGAAATTTTAGTTTGAAATTCATACACAGTGATTGGTTTGCCAATTAATTTCATTTGGTCATCAGACAGTTTAGTTTTTATATATTTTTTAAAATAAATATTTAATTATTTCTTCTGGATCTAATAATATGTTACATTTGTTTATTTTATTATAATAATATCTGAATTTCTTTAAAATATCTTCTATCTCTGTTACTTTTTTGCCTTTCTATGCGAGTATACTTTTATGTGATTGGACTTATGGAATAATTTTTGTTTTTGTGGCTAAATTGTGCATATATTTTGGGTTAATAGAGAAGTTAATCATTTTAAACTTCTCAAGGTTGATTTTAGTTTTATGGTTTATGATTTCCATTCACTTATTAATTTCTTCTATATTATTTTTATTAGTCTGATTTTCTAATTTTAACTTATCAAGTTTTTCTTGTACTTCATGTGATTCTTTCTCTCATTGTTGTTTTCTTCATTTGACAACCAATTAGTGACTCTACCAAAAAGATTTGCTTTTAGTGTATCCCATGAAAACATTTCTGAAGTATCTTCTTTATTATTAATTTCTATAAAGGAAAGTATTTTTTTCAATAAAAAGTCGTTAAATTCTTTTAAACAAGTTATATATGCTGGCAATGTTCTGATTTTAAGATTATTATTAGATTTCAAAAACAGCTCAAAGGTAATTGCATTGTGATATGAAAGCAGACAGGTTACTGTTTTGACTTTGCCTAGTATATTGGGTCATTGGAGAAATAAACTCTGTCAGTTCTGGATTGTGTTCTGTGTCTATGGGAATAATGGGTAAAAAATAATGAGTTTGTTTCTGAAAATACATTTATGTCTCTAAGATGAAACAGTTCAGTAAATTTTAACAATGCCTCTGCAGAAGCCTGTATTCTCCTTTTACTTATTATGTTAGTATCACTTGGTGATAATATACAATTAAAGTATCCTGTTAGAATGATATTGCATTTCAAGTTTTGAATTACTTGTTCTAAATGTTGGTCAGTTGTTTTAATCCATATTCCAGGAATCTAATACAGGATAATAACAGTTAATATCCTATTATTATAGTTACAGTACAAAGCATACCTTTATCATCTTGATATGTTTCTATAACCGTAGGCATAGGCAGTGAATTTCTCCATAATATAACAATCCCCCTTTTTTATTATATTGTGAATTGGATAATATAGTGTAGTTTTTAATATTTAGCCTGTCTAGGTCTTTTGTCAATAAGTGTGTTTCTGTAAAAAAAAAATAACTTGAGAATTAAACAACTTCAAATATTAAGCTACATCTCTTTCATCCGTTATTTCATCTACTGACATTTATGGAAATACAGTTAAATGCTATTTGTCCTACTGATCAGAAGTATACATGCAGTTCTTATAGATAATGACACTCTGTTAGTAAAGAACTGCTACATTTCTTGCCTTCTCATCTGATCTTTCACTATATATTCTTTCTGTTGTTTTTTGGCACATTCAGTTGCTCCTGATTTTATCTTCTGGTTTGATTTACGTTCCCACTTGACACCAATATGCTTCTGCTAAACTAAGCAGAGAAGTCATCTTATACTTATTATCTTAAGACTTCTTCTCCCTATGTTTTAAAACTTTCAGTACATTTGAGTCTTGTGAGGTGAGCAGACACTTATGTAGTCTTACGACTGTGGATCTATACATGTAATCAATTTTGAGGAGGTCCATACCTTCCTTCAGAATGGAGAATATATATTCTTGGTATGCACTGAGTTCAGACCTCTCAAATGTCCCGAATTACTCGGATTTTACCGAGTTTTGGGGTCCCAATAATGGGGTGCCACGATTCCCGAGTGGCACCCCATTATTTCAGATTTTTCAAAAGTATTTTTTTAGTTTTCGCGCTTTCTGAGCTGACGTCATCACGTGCGCGATGATGTCAGCTCCGTCAACATGCCGCACGTCTGTTTGAATAGTGGACTGCTGTTCAGGCGGTAGAACACAAGATATCTCTAAACCATGGCTGGAGGATTTATTTACTTTTTAAGCCAGTCGGACTCTGAATGCACTGCCGTTTGGGCAGGAAGTGTCTGCTCTGCTGTTTAATGAACAAACTGCAGTTCGGCCAGGATTTCTTCAACTAGCAACTGTACAGCTGAAAGTGTCTGTTGCAGAGGGACTAACCAGACAGAAAGGACCATTGACAGAAG
The DNA here is from genome assembly GCF_019279795.1 of Protopterus annectens. Classification (NCBI taxonomy): domain Eukaryota; kingdom Metazoa; phylum Chordata; order Ceratodontiformes; family Protopteridae; genus Protopterus; species Protopterus annectens. The sequence continues at coordinate 566,719,929 of NC_056748.1, forward strand.
GTACTTTGCTGTGTAAAGCCGGCAAATGCAGTGTGTGTGTGTGTGTGTGTGTGTGTGTGTGTGTGTGTGTGTGTGTGTGTGTGTGTGTGTGTGTGAAAGGGCAGCTTCTTTACTTTGTTTACTGTGCTTGGCTCAGCTGCTTGCAGGCATTACCTTTGATTAAACAGTGATTCCTTTTACTTAACAGCTCAGCAGCAGCTTGCAGGAACGGCAGCTTCTTTACTTTGTTTACTGTGCTTGGCTCCGCTTGCAGAATGCAGGCATAACTTTTGAGAGTATGTTTAGCTTACAGGTATTATGGCTGAGAGAAATAGCAGCTTCTTGAACCACTTTTGAATAGTGAGTGATTCTTTTTTACTTAACAGCTTAGCTTGCATGCATAATGTGTGTGAACCAGCAGCTTTACTTTGTTCCTGTGCTTGTTTTACATGGTGATTCCTTTTTCTTAATGGCTCAGCTTGCAGGCATAACATGTGTGTGAAACGGCATCTTCTTTACTTTGTTTAGCTCAGTTGCAGGCAATGGCATTAAGGCTAAGAGAAATGGCAACTTTAATTAACTACTTTTGTGAGTGTGTGTGTTTAGCTCAGCTTACAGGCATAATGTGTGTGAAACAGCAGCTTTACTTTGTTCCTGTGCTTATTTTGAATGGTGATTCCTTTTACTTAACAGGCTAACAGCTCAGCTTGCAGGCATAATGTGTGTGAACTGGTAGCTTTACTTTGTTCCTGTGCTTATTTTTAATGGTGGTTCTTTTTACTTAACAGCTCAGCTTGCAGGCATTAATTCTTTTGAATTGTGATTCCTTATTGCAGGCAGTACTTCTTTTGAACAATTATTACTTATTGCAGGCATTACTTCTTTTGAATGGTGATTACATACTGCAGGCATTACTTCTTTAGCACAACAGGATAATACTAGCTTTTGATGCAGAAGGCTGTGGGTTCTATTCCCACAGTATGTAGATGGATTGCTGTACTGTGTTGTACTTTTAAAGGGGGTGGATTCTGCAGTCCTAAGAATGTCCTCTTTAGCAGAGATACAGAGTAACTATGAAGCTGTTATCAATGTGGCATCCATTCCCTATTGCAGTATCATTAGCTTATCATTTTTAATGCAACCTAGACAATTTATTCCTCAAGGGCAACAGGCACTTTATTTGTAGATGAAACAATTAAATATTAAGTTGTTTGCTAGCAGCAACCTTTTCATTAGTTTCAGATCTCTTTAATGTGGAATTATTTAGATGATTTTTACTTCTGCAGAGATTGTTCATATTTACTGATACTGGTGGATTGTAGAAGTTTGAGTAGACTTGTATAATGGAAATTTTCTGAATTGGGCAGTTTTGTCATTATTGGTTCATGCATTTTGTTGCATTGCTTACTGGAAAAATGTTCAAAACAATAAATTTTAAAATGCGCTATAACAAGTGTGCTATTTTATACGAGGAATGTAATTTAATACAGTCAGGAAGGTGTATCAAAAAACACATGTATGTTTCATGTGCAAGGGGCCTATGATTTGAAAACAGATGCATTTTCTTTGGATGTGGTGTGGGTTTCAAAGAATGTGAATCTCAATGGCAGAGAAGTTTTAATGCCAAGTCTATTTTCATTATGAGACAGTATTGCCAATTTGCTTTATTTAGCAGATATCTATTAGTATTTGTGTGTTGTGCTATAAAATGTTAAAATAAAATCCAAATAATCATTGTAGAAGTAAAGCAGTATGCATGCATTGCACACATTTGTGTTTATGGTAAATGGGGCAAAATAGCCAAGTAATGGGACATTGGAATGACTGCAGGGGGACTCTGGTGCCATATTTTGGTTGTCTGTTCTTCAGTTTGCATTTGAAAGTTGGTATCCCATAATTCCATTGGAGTGGGTGAGGTTATATAATTATGGATGCAAATTTTATGTTAATCAGCATACAGATTTGTACCTATTTTTCATGGGCCTTGTCCAGATTTTTGATGTTTCCAGGTTGAGAAGTATGACTGAGTTTTATAAATCATTTGGTAAGCATGATGCATCCTTCTTATTTTCCTGTTCAACTGATCCAACACCTTTTTGAGCCAGTCAGTCACTCCAAAATTGTAAGTTAGGACAGGAAGAACAAACTTGTTATATCTTGGACTATTCCTAGATGTCAGCACTGTTTTCAGTATTAATTTTAATCTTTTAAAATGTTGCTTACTAAGTTTTATTCACATTTGTTCATGTCTTATTGTTGATCCTTCATCAGTTCCCAAATATTTATACACTCCCTCTTGCTTAAGTTCTTTTACATCATACTCCTGTCCCAGGCTGATGTTTTCTTAGTGTTGCAACTTTCCTGTTTTAAAGGTTGTTTTTGCATTTTTATCAAGACCAAGTGACATTCTTATATAATCTGAAAAAATTTTGACCACTTGCAGTTATGCTTTCAGTTCCTTATCCGATGAACTATACAGTTTTAAATCATCCACAAAAATATAAGTCTTTACACTTTGTTGTTTTCCAGGAACCAAATTGTAGCCATGATTTAATCAATTAAATATACAGCTTAATAGGTTAAGGGCAAGACAAAAGAGTAGTTGTGACAGAGTCTCACCCTGAAATATACCCCTTTGAATTTTTATCCATGGAATAACAATGTATCCTTTATTATGGCTTAACTGCAAAGTGGTTTGCCACTATTTCATGGTCACTGTAATGTAATCACAGTGTGCAATCTTACACATTTTAGGCACTCTTTTATCCATATGTGCTTTTTTTAGTCTATTCATGACAAACTTAGATTATTTTCTCCTTTTTTAGAGTTCTCTAGTATGACATTAACAATAAATGATCATTTGTTCCATATGACATTCTTTTCTAAATGACTATAAACTCTGTTGGCATCAATTCCAGTGTACAGTTTATATGTCATTGTAAGTTATTGGTCTATAGTTTTTTAGGATAGCTTGCAGGTTTACTGTTATTTAGGAGTATTGCTTTTCCAGGTTATCTGTTCGGGGTGCGCATATTAATAGTTCTTACTCATGGTTAAATCTTCATGTAAAGATGTTAATACTTTTAGCCAGAAGTTGGGTATTCTATCTGGGCCTGGGGTTTTCCATTTAGGAGCTTTTATTAACTTTGTATAAATTTCTCTATCCTTTACTTCATCCCATTTCATATCCTGTACATTTGAACTTCTTACTGTTTCTTTTACTTGTTCTATCCATTCAGCATATGTGTTATGTTCCACAGGGTTTTCATAGAAATTTCTCCAAAATGTATGTCTTTTTTTTTGGTGGTGTTAAAATTCCTTTTGCCTTGTTTCCTAGTTCTATATAAAACTTTTTTGGATCATCAATAAATTGCTTATTTTGTACTTTTCCTTTATAATTTACCTACATATCTAGTTTTTCTGCCTATGCTGATATTTTATTATTTGCGATAGTGCACTATAGATCCTGATCTGTTCTGATACTATGCATTGCTTTTATCATGTCTATCTTTCTGAGTATTTTTGTTGATCTGTTCCCTCTTCTATACTCTTCTAACACTGACACTTCTTGTCTTAATTGCTTTATAGTTTTCTCTATTTGATACTTCCATGATGGCATTTGATTTCTCCCCTTCCATTCCCTTATTGCCCTGTGCTTTGTGGTATGACTTTATCCAGGGGCGGCTCATGCTATTGAGCTGCAGGACTGCAGCCCCCCAGCTGTAAAACAGAAAAGAAAGAAAATAAAAAAAGAAAAGTAAAAACAAACGTGAGTCCCGGAACATTGCGCATGTGCACTTGCAACATTTCCAGACGGCTGGTTAACCAGTCTGGAGCATCCACACAGAATCCAGACTGTCTCACCAGCAGTCCGGATTAGGAAGACAGCATTCAGCAGCAGCAATCCCAGAAGTCTAGACTGGAAGGGAATCTGACTGCAATGTCTGCAGTCTGGGTAGCACCCAGCTTTCTCTCACGGGAAGGGGAAGGACTAGGATGAGACTCACAGGAAGGACTAGGACTTGCTCTCTCATAGTGGGCTTTTGTACTGCAGGAATGTGGCATTTACACAATGGAGTTTGGAATGGATTACTGCAGGAAGGTGGCAACTGACTCAGGCAGTGTGTGTGTGTGTGTGTGTGTGTATGTGTGTGTGTGTGTGTCTGTGTCTGTGTCTGTGTCTGTGTCTGTGTGTGTGTGTGTGTGGTGTGTAAAATGCCCAGTTAAATATACCTGGTGGCTAGACTCAAACCCTGTACCTTGGGAGGTGATAGCAAGAGCTTGAATTCCCTACCCACAACCACTTGTGAAATTGTTGCCTCATATTTTTGTTCATGTTAAACATTGTGGTCCGACTTGATATTCTTCAGAAAGTACATGGTAACACAAAACCTTTTATTCTAGCAATTTTCTGTTTATAAGATCAATATTTTTTTGAAATTTGTCCCTATTTTTGGGGCTGTATTCCCCCATTACTGGCTTTGTCTAAGTGTTTTGTGCTAAGAGGTTGAAAGCTATGGTGAGAACTGAAGTCACTAAATGATAGCCATTTAAGTTTTAGTTTACCTGTTTTGCAAAAAACAGCTGATCTGGCAGAGCAGTATGTTGCTCTGACTGTAGTGCACAGGGTCCAGGGTTCAAGACTTGGCAGTGAAATGCATGGTGGTAACATAGCATTTTATTCTAGCAACTTTCCAAGATTTTACAAGCAATGTTTAAAATGTGTCCCTAGTTTTTGCCCCCCCAATAAATTTTGGCTTTTTCCAGGTTTCTTGTGCTTCAAAGTAGAGAGATACAGTTGAGTGTTGAGTGGAATTTACAAGGAGCTGAGAGCTTGAAGAGATGTTTAATGCTGCTTATGCTGAGTCTGCTTGTATTTTTAATAGCACAACAGGTAGAATACTTGCTTTTGATGCATAAGGCTGTGGGTTCTACTACCACAGTATGTAGATGTATTGCTGATACTGTACTGTGTTGACTTTTAAAGGGGGTGGATGCTGCAGTCTTGAGAATGTCCTGTTTGGTGGAGATACCTAGTAATGATGAACCTGTTATCAGTTTGCCATCCATTCCCTTTTGCAATATTACTAGCTTATCATTTTTTAATATAATATATGCAATTATTTCCTCAACATCAACGGGCACTTTATTTGTAGATGAAACAATGAAATATAAAGTTGTTTGCTTGCAGCAACCTCTTCATTAGTTACAGATCTCTTTAATGTGGAATTATTTAGATGACTTTTACTTCTGCAGAGATTGTGCATATTTACTGATACTGGTGGATTGTAGAAGTTTGAGTAGACTTTTATGATGGAAATGTTCTGAACTGGGCAGTTTTGTCATTATTGGTGCATGCATTTTGTTTCATTATTTACTGGAAAAAATGTTCAAAACAATGCATTTAAAATTCCCTCTAACAGCTGTACTGTATTATGCGAGGAATATAATTTAATACAATCAGGAAGGTTTATCAAAGAACACATGTATGTTTCCTGTGCAAGGGGTCTATGATTTGAAAACAGCCCATAGTTAATCTTTATCTGCCACTAGCCAGATGTATTTTCTTTGAATGTGGGTTTCAATGTTGTTTCAATGAATGTTACTTTCAAGGGCAGAGAAGTTTTAATGCTAAGTTTATTTTCATTGTGAGACTGCATTGCTTTGTTTAGCAGATTTCTATTAGTGTTTACGCTGTAAAATAAAACTTTTAAATGAAATCCAAATCATCGTAGAAATAAACCAGTATACACAATACAGTGTTTATGGTAAATGGGGTGAAATAGCCAAGTAATGGGACATTGGAAAAGCTGCAGGGGGGAGGTCCCATTCAACCATGATTTTGTGAGGGAGGAAGGGTGGCAAACTCAGACAGCCCCAGCTGAACTATACCTCTTAACTGTCCAGATTTTTGCAGAATGAATAGATTTTTGCTTCTTATTTTTGGTTTGTTCCTCATAAAATTTGTTATTTTCTGGCAAATCATTGAGGAATGAAGTCACTAAATAATGACAAACACTGAGTTTCAGACTTCATATTCTTCAGAAAAATGCATGCTAAAGCAAGACCTGTTCTGTCAATTGACTAAGTTTATACAAGAGCAATTTTAGTACTGTTTTATGTTCTCCCAATATATTTGGCCTTGTCCAGATTTCCTGTGTTAAGAGGATAAGAGGTACATACAAATAAATCACTTTATAGAATTGGGTATATCCAAACCTCTCAACTGTCCCTGATTTTGGCTCAAAATGTTGCTCTCCCCCTGATCATCCCTCTGCAAAATGGGAAATTTGGAAGAAAACTTGGAGGGTTTACAATTAATAAATAATTGTAAAGATCAGAGTTATAGATTACTTTTAATTTCAGAAATGCATGTAGATTCCCTTATTTTGTCAGCTGCTCAAGTTAACAGTACTAATATTAAAAAAGTGTCCCTTCTTTGATAGATTCCCTGCTGTATTGTGCAGTTATTTTATATTTTTGCGTCATATTTTTGGTCTGTTTTTCATAAAATTGTGTTTTTCTGGCAAATTAGTGGCAAATCATTAAAGATTGAAGTTAGAAAATAATGACAGACATTTGAATTTCAGATTTCATACCCTTCAGAAAATTTATACTATTGCAAGGCCTGTTATTCTATTATCTTTCTAAGTTTATAAGAGCAATATTTAAAAATTGTCCTTATTTTTGGGCCTTTGTCCCACTTGTGTTTATGGATTTGTCCAGATTTCTTGCTCTGAGGCTGAGAGGTATGACAAATGTGTCAGGGCCATCACCATCAGCCATAGAAATTTCAAATTGTGACATACTTGTTGCACCCCACTCCCCCGAGTAGTGACTCTGGATGTGTCCAAGCAAGGCAAGGAGCAGTTATGCAGTGTAAGTGCGCAGAGTATCCCCCCATCCAAGGTAGACACAAGTATTACAGTGGCTTTCCATCTGTCCTTGATTTTGCAAAATGTTCTGATTTTCTGTCATATTTTTATACTGTTGATTTATGCTTCTTCTTATTCAGAAAATGCATGTTGTTGCAGTGCCTGTTGCTCTATGTTTAAGTAGCAATGCTTTAATGACCATCAAGTAAGCTTGTCTGAGACTGTAAGATGCAAGTAAGCTTTAATAAGCATACCATTAAAGAATTACCAACATTGAAAGCCTTTTTGTTCTTGCCATGCAGATAATATTTATGTAACTAGATAGTGTATAAGCCCTGGGTATTGAAATGCATATGACAGTATTTGTAATAAAGGACAGGATTACAGTATTTTCAGAATCTCATTACATTTGTTGGAGACCTGCAGTCATCTTTGCAGGCTTTATCCGTAAACTAAACAGAATGCCAATCTATCCTATGTGGTCCATAACCTGTGCAGTAATCCTTTAAGCAATTTATCTTGAGCTTGTTTCTTGTTTGCTGCTCATTTTTTACTTTGATCATGTTTTCCCCATGAAACAAGTAGATAGTTGCTGTCAGGTAGCAGGTCTTTTTTAGATAAGAAACATTTTTACAAGTGGGGGTATTGCTACTTTCAGCATGTTACTTGGTACTTTTACAAAGCTGAATATAAATTATAATTAGAACTGCAGTGCAAGGAGAAGTAGTTTGAGTTGAGTGCTGCTTGTTTTTTTATACTTGATTTTGACTGGCTTTCCAGTAATGTATTTAAAAAGTAATTTATTTTTTCATGTCTCACAACCTTTTTGTTTCCATATAGATATTAAGTAAGCTATCATGTAACCAATGCATTGAATTTTTTTTTTTCTTCTACAATTCATTTTGTCTTGATTGGACTCTCATAATGGCAGTTTGGCAGTGGCACCCAGGGCAGTGTATTTATTTAATTAAAGTCCCAGTTTTTGCAGTTTTTAGCATAGCTCAACCCTTTCTAGTTGACCACACCCCTTCCAGTTGACCACACCCATTCATCTGTCTCCTGCAGCCCCCCCGGTTGATTTGAAGTCACCAGCTGCCACTGACTTTATCTGTTATTAATTTAGCTGCACAGTACTATATGCTATTTACTTCTGTTATATCACATGAATTTCTATGAACAGTCCTAATTACTGTGTTCATTTGTTTTATCAAACTTCTAACTTTTAGTGTTTTATTGACTTTCTGTGGTCTATTTCTTTCATTCATCTTAAAATGTCTGTCCATCTCTATCAAATCAAGCAACCCTTCTCTTAGATCATTTTCTTCTAAAGTGAGGGGACATTATTTGTTCTCCATTTCTTGCGGGCATTCTAAAAAAAAGTTCTAGAGCATCTTCCTGTGCCACATCCTCTTCACTTTCATTCTGTGTCATCCATTGCACTTTCATATGGAAACTCTCTGGCCTATCACTACACAACATTGCCTCAAAATAGCCATAGTGTACTGTTCCTTCCCTTGCTGTACAACTCCAACTGAACTTTTGTATTGGTTTCCTACGGAAGGCTCTAAAGTATCTTCATATGGCAACCGATCAGATGTTTCCTGCTCCACTGGTTTCTTCTTAGTTTGGGGGATCCATTGCTCTATCCTGCTTTGGTGTTATGAAACTTAGATTTTCTACACTAAATCCTTAACTTCACATGCAATCCATAACCTCACTTTCTATTTCTTTAACTTAATCTTTTTACTTTTCCTCTTATTTTTTCTTTTGTATTGTAAAATATTCCATATCTGGATGCCTTTACCTGTATTTCTCTTCAAATATCTTTGGTGATATTCTTTTTGTATTGATTAGTTTTGCTTTCTCCTTTGCATAAATACTGCACCATATGAAATCTAATTTTTCTTTCCGATGTCTATATTTCTTCTTCAGTTGTCTCCTGCTCCTTCTGTTTCTCCTTACTTGTTGCTCCATCATGCTGTGGTATAACCTGTGTTAGACTTTCTACACTAAATCCTTCACTTTGCAGGTATTCCATAACTTCAGCTTCTATTTTTTAACTTCTGCTTTACTAATATTCTGTTTTACATTCCCTCTTTGTGATATTACTTTTTGTATTGCAAAACTTTCCATACCTGGATGCCTTTCCCTGTATATCTCTTCAAATATCTTTGGGTCAGTTTTGTATTGATTAATTTGGCTTTCTCTTTTGCATAAATATGGCACTATATTAGATCTCCCTTTCTCATGTCCATATTTCTTTTTACACCTTTCAAAAATCTCTATATTTTATTGTTTATATTTTCACACTTAGTCACTTCTTCCAAAGTGGTGCTTAGGTTTCTGGGTCTATATAATGTTTTTCATAAATCTGTTGTATTAATAAACACAAATCTGCATTTGAAGCTTTTAACATTTTTTCTTGTGAAAGTATTTTTCTTTCCTCTAATTTCTCTCTTAATCTTTTTGTACATCTTCTGTCTGGAAATTCTGGACTTCTTGGATAACGGTAACAATACATCATTCTATCTTATCTGCAATAGTCTACTCTATCATCATTATGGCTCTTTTTTGGCCAATCCATTTTTGTGATTTTTGTGGACTACTACTTCCATCTATAACGGGGGGGTCATCCTCCCCCTGAGCCTGGCATAGCCGCATTGTAGGAATGTTTCCATTTCTTGAGGATTCTACACTGGCATTTTTTTCCAGTCTTGGTACCAGAGTGCCTACCAGGATTGGGAACTTTTTTTTATCCAGGGTCTTGTGCACCCAGCTATCTTTATTTATTTTTAACCTTTTGTGCATGATATATGCAATATAAAATACAGTCTATATATCAGTGTTGTCTTGGTGCAATTGCGAAAAACAGGGTCCACCTCATGAAGGTATTCACCAAGACTTGAGGATAAATTCAATTCCAGCAATCCACCTTGAATCCTGGGAACTACCATCCCATCAGTCTGATGAGCCTGATCTGCAAAGCCATGGAACGTATTATCATGGAACTTGTAAGCAAAGACTATGGCAACCTTCAAACACTGGACCCCACCCAGTTTCAGTTTGTGAAGGGCCAATCATGTCTCCTGAACCTGACTGAGTTATTCAAATCAGTCTCCAGAGCCGTGGACGAGGGTAAGACAATCCACACAGCCTAACTGGACCTCGCCAAGGCCTTCAACACCATCCCCCACTCTGGAATCATAGATAAACTTACTAAGCTGGGCATAAATCCCTACATCACTCGATGGGTTGCGAACTGGCTTATTGACAGAACTCACACTGTAAAAGTAGCAGACTCCAAATCCAGCTCCTGACAAATGTAGTACCTCAGGGATCAGTCCAGGGACTGCTCTTGTTTGGCATGTACTTCTCTGAAGTACAGGCCAACACTGAGGGACTCTGGCTAACAAAGTTTGCAGATGACTGCAAACTGGGAGCCATTATTGAATCCCCAAATGATGTGGATATTCTACAAAAGAGCCTTACAGAAACAGATGCTTGGTACCAGAGCCATGGGCTCAAGCTCAATGCCAAGAAGTGTACAGTTATCCTCTTTGGGAAAAAACATATACCCATTTATTACCACATAGGTGGCAGTACACTAAACACCGAAAGTGTGATAAGAGACTTAGGAACACAGGTGGACAGTGGTTTCACCTTTGATAGCCACATCACCACAACAGTCAGGAAATTCTTTGATGTTGCACACCTCATCACTAACGGCTTTTCATCCAGGAAAAAAAGGAGGTTATTGTCCCACTGTATTCATCTCTCATTAGACCCATCATAGAGTACAATGCCCCATTTGGTATGCACCTCACAAGAGATCTGCAAGAAATGGAAACACCTCACTAAATGAATCACAGGCCTAAAGCAGATGCCCTATGCTGACCAATTAAAATACTCAAGCTATACTCTTTCGCATATCATCTGCTCAGTGGCTATCTCTATTTAACATACAAGACCATGTCAAACCCCGAGCTGTTGGACATGCTACACTTAAAGATATCCCAATCCATCAGAGCTACACGCTCCAAGGACCTAAACCTTGTCATCACAATGAACAAAACATGCTGGAGGGATAGGTTCCTGATGCAGAGACTCCCCATACTCTGGAATAGACTGCCCATACATGTCAAGCAGAGCACCTCCTTGGCCCTCTTCAAAAGGAACATTGATGACTGGATGGGAGATAAGAAATTTACCCGGGGATCACGTCAGTCACCCTGCTAGACAGGGGTCCAGGGAAGTAAATATTGTGGGAAGAAACAGCCAGGGAATTGTTATGGCTAGGCTTGTACAGGACCTAGGGCCGATAGCCTACTACCAACCTATGAACTACTTTCCTTTGCTTGATCATCTCTCCATTCAGACCCCCTCTTTTCTCCTTATGACTCTTGAGATGTCTTAGTAAATTAGTCCATTCCCTCTTAGTGTTTCAGATTTTAAACCTTTCACCCCATTTATTCCATGCTGTCCTTCATCAACATCATTGTTTCATACTATGACAAACCTTTCATTTATGTTTTTAACATGTAATGGCTGGCTGTATTACTTCTATCTTAAAGTATTAAGTCATATTTTACTTTCCAAGACATTGACATTCAAAATATCTGTTGACTGTCATGTTATTTCTACCTTCTCCCCACCAGAAAAAGTTCTTACAAGGATTTAGTCCAATCAGTATCTGGAATTCATTAACAAACAAGATCTTCTTCTTCTTCCTAGATAATAGCCTTGTTTTAGAACAGACAATAGGACCCTCATAGCCTGTTATTACAGTTTCTAACATTTTTCTCTCTAACAAAATTCTGGTCTGTTTATACAAAGCTTATGTGCTGATCTTAAAAACTCCATGGCCCTACTAATTACCAATCCCTTTGAGTCAGTTGCTGACTTTACATAATGTGGCTTACTGTTAGGCAGACATGTTATCATACAGGTAATTTTACTTTCTCACACAGTGGTAGCTTCACTGCTCATTTTCTCATAGGTTCTCTTAGTTCTAATGTAACTTTGATCTTTTTAGTCCCCATGCTCTCCCTTGTACAGATGACTTCATTGTATTATATTACAAGGCAAACTTACTTAAAATTCAGTTTTTGCAACAACACAAATGTACTTTTCTCTGGATAATTTTTTTAAGTTTACAAATCAATACTAATATATATATATATATATATATATATATATATATATATATATATATATATATATATATATATATATATATATATTTACACACACAAGTGCTTAAAATAACTGCAACTCCCAAATGTTGACATCTGTTTTGTCAACACACTTTGGTAGACAAAACAGATGATCAACATATGTGTGAGATCAATAATCCCTGGAGATGATTAATATGCCCTTTTCCCTGGGTTCCTGCAATCTTGGAGCTAGTGAATGTGTATGCATATATATATGGGTCTACTTTGAAACATCTAAAACCCATAACATCTAATTTCATAACACTGAGACCAAAACATCTAAAATCCATAACATCGAATTTCATAACATCTAACACTACAAATCACAAGAAAATAACATCCCCTCCACATGTAACTACACCAAACTACCAAACACACTTTTTACTGCCCCCCACACCCCCCATAAATTAAATATACCAACTCCAAGATCAAACTATAGTAGGAAAAAGTAAATTTCCTAACCCCACTGTATCAAGCCCTCCCTGCAGAAATGTAGTAAAAAGTGTGTTTGGTACTTTGGTGTCATTGCATGTCGTTATATGTGCAGGGGATGTTATTTTCATGTGATTTGTACTGTTAGATGTTAAGAAATTCAATGTTATGGGTTTTAGATGTTCTGGTCTCAATGTTATGAAATTAGATGTTATGTGTTTTAGATGTTTTGAAGGGGACCTATCTATATATATATATATATATATATATATATATATATATATATATATATATATATATATATATATATATATGGAGAGAGAGAGATAGATAAAAAAATTAGCAAGGGGTATGGGGATGAAGGGTTTTGTCCCACTCTCCTACAAAAAAACTGTGCTTCCAAACTTGCATGCTCCAGGGTTATCCTTAGAACATGCACAATGACCTAGTGATGTCACAGTTTCAATTTTTACATGTCGACATGTGGGAGTTTGTGTATTTAAATGAAACTCTCATTCATTTTCTCTCTCTCTCTCTCTGTATGTATGTGTGTGTGTGTATATATATATATATATATATATATATATAAAATGTATACACACATATATTTATATTTGTGCGTGTGTGTACATATGTATGTATAGATAGATATAAATACATACATATGTAGAGATATCTGATTTACCAAAAGGCTTTTAGATTTGATCCCTTTTGGTATTCCACCTAACCGGCACATCACTTTCACTTCAGATATATAGGAAACTAGTTCGATTGGATTATGTCTTATTGCTTTCATAATAATCATTTTATTAGAAAGGTTTTCAAAGAGATTAAGGCTCACCTTAAAGAAACTCACTTCGTTAACCCAAAAGCAAGATGGGCCACTAAAAAAAAAAAAAAAAAAATCTGTACCTTTTATGCTTTACTCATTTTCACCCATGGTCATGATGTAAATATAAAGAGACTATAGTCCTGGCTAGATATAATTTGCACTTCATAACACTATCTAGTCAGCTAGAACATCTTTGCAATCTTCTCTTTATCACTAACTGCCTCTCCATGACAGCATTTAAGTTTTACATTAAGGCTTGTAAATAAAACGTTATATACTCACCATAACATTCCATGTTTGTTGCCCATCTCGTCTATATTTTTGCTGGTTGGGATTTGGAACCGAGCATCAGCTCTGACTCTGCCTAATACAAAAGCTCAAGAGCTTCCACTGGCTCGAGGCTAACCCCCTATCCCATGATGCACTAGGTAAGATAGATCTTATTTGCTAGCAAAAACCTCATCAGTACCTCCACATACCTAGATTGTCTAACTGTAGAAGGAAGGAACCAGAGACTCCAAACCAGTATAACTATATACATATAATATCCACCCATTCCTCCAGGAACAAAGGAGAGGGAAGGCGAGTGGGACACAAGAATATAGGTGAGATGGACAACAAACATGGAATGTTATGATGAGTACATAACTTCTTAATGTTATATTGTCCTATCTCGCCATAATTCTTGTTGGTTGGGACTGCATCCCTAGCACCTTTATCCCAGGGTGGCTCTGGAAAATAGACTCTTCAATACAGTGGATCCAAAGGAAGACCTGTTCCGGGAGGCCACATCCACTTGTCATGAGTGATAAAGGTATGAGGTCTCACCCATGTGGCAGCCGCACAAATAGAGTCCATAGGAAGTCTAGCCTGAAAGGCAGAGGATATTGAGACTGCTCTTGTAGAATGTCCTTTTATTTTGCCTGGTAATTGCCTGTTATTCTTACTATATGAGAAGAAGATGCACTCAGTAAGCCACTTAGACAAAGTTATCTTGGATACTGGCAATCCTTTCCTTTTTTAAGAAAAGGACACAAAAAGCTGGTCAGACTTTCTGAGGCCTTTGGGCCTATGCAAGTAGAAGTGTAGCTGTCGGTGTACATTTCATTGATACAAATTATATTCTGCTTTTTCGCCATAATTAGGAAAAAAACCCAGTCAATTCAGTTTAGATTATTCTCTGAACAGACTTTCTGTAGGAAAGATGGATTAGTTCTCAAGGATGCTCTGTCTGCGAAAAACTATATAAGGAGGATGAATAGAGAGTGCTTGGATTTCTGATACTCTTCTGGCAGAAGTAATGGCTACTAAGAAAAGAGTTTTCCACGACAAAAACTTTATATCGCAAGATGATGCGGGCTCAAAAGGTGGCAAAACTAACGGGGATAGGACAAAACTCGGGTACCAAGGGGCCGGAGGTTCTCTGATCAGTGGTCTGAGTAGAAAGGTACCTTTGAGAAAAGCTTTACATAATCTGTGAGCCATAATAGGTACTCCCATTTCCCCAGTATGGAATATGGAAATTAGAAATGGCTGCCAATTGGACTCTGATAGTAGCTGCTGCAGCTCCCTCCTCAAAAAGTTTGGAAAGAAATTCTAGAACTGCAGTAATAGGAGCTGTAAAAGGTTCTATGTTCTGTTCAGCAGCCCAGTAGGAAAACCTTTTCCATTTACTGGAATACAACTTCCTCGTGGATGGTTTATGGGAAGAAATAAGGATATGTTTCACTGCAGGGGAAAAATTGTAACACCTGGTTAAATGTGGAATTGGAGCAGCCGTGCTGTTAACTTGAGGGTCTGGATGGACAGATGCAATGCTCCCAATGAGTGGGTCAGAAGATCTGGAACTGGGTCCAGAATTCAAGGTTCCTCCAGCAAATGGGTCCAGAGAAAGGGGTACCAAACTTATCGAGCCCAGTAAGGTGCAATGAGAATCATACTGATTTTCAAAGTGCTGGCTTTCTGAAGTACTTTGGGTATTAAGGGGAAGGGGAGGAAAGGCATAGAGTAGTCCTGGGGGCCAATCATGAACCAGTGCATCTCTTGGTGACTTCCCCGAAGGGGGAAGGAGGGCAAAGTAGCTGCTGCATTTGGCATTCTTGGAAGTGGAAAAAAGGTTGCAGCAAGTCTGGCTCCATTTCTGGAAGATCTCTTACGCAATCTCCGGTTTCAGGGACCACTTGTGAGGCAACAGAATATCTCTGCTGATTTTGTCCGCTATCACATTGGATTTCCCTGGGATGTGCATTGCTATCAGAAAATGCTGAGAAGCAACAGCCCACTGCCACACCCATTGTGCCTCTCGCCATAGAGGGTACGATCTGGTTCCTCCCTGCTTGCTTATGTACCACACCACTGACATATTATCCATCTGAATTGCAACCGTGACAATCGGAAGAGAGTCTTGAAATGCCTGCAACGCATATAGCACCACTCTCATCTCTAGGACATTGATGTGCAAGTGGCTCTCGTGTTCTTCCCATAGGCCTTTGACCATCTTAGCACCACCCTCATCTCTAGGTTGTTGATGTGCAAGTGGCTCATGTGTTCTTGGCATAGGCCTTGGACCATCATTCCCAGATAATGCCCCCCCCCCAATCTGGCAGGCATCCGTGGTCAGTATTGCTTTTGGATGTGGAAAAACAAAAGGACGGCCAAGGTACAATTGCTCTGTTTGTAGCCACCAAAGGAAATCTTTCTTGCATGATTCCGTGATGATTATCGGATGTGATAGAGGACGATCTTGCATTGACCACTGGGCAAAAAGTAATCACTGTAGAACCCTCATGTGCAGCCGTACTACGGGAACTAGAAGAATCGCAGCTGCTATGGTGCCCAGAACTTGTAATATGTACCTGGCCTGGACCTTTGCTTTGAAAGCAATATCTTGATCTGGTGGTGAAGGGACTGTATCCTGTCTCGGGTAAGTTTTGTCACTATCTTTTTTTAATCCAATTCTGTGCCTAAGAAAGTAATATGCTGAGAAGGCGACAAGGCAGATTTTTTTTAAGTTTACTGTGATACCTAGTCTGGCGCAAAGTAACATTGTTTCGTCCCTTTCTCGTAGCAGTAGATGCTTGGTGGTGGTGGTGGTTAGGAGCCAGTCTTCTAGGTATGGAAACACACAGAATCCCTGGCATCTTAAATGAGCCGTGACCACTGCCATGCATTTGGTGACCACTCTAGGGGCTGTAGTGAGACCAAAGGGCAGGGCTTGGAATTGGTAATGACTGGCTCTCAGACAAAAGCGTAAATGTCTCCTGGACTGTCTGTCCATCTTTATGTGGTACTACATGTCCTGGAGATCTATCAAGCACATCCAATCGTCTTTCCTGAGAAAAGAGAATATTGACTGCAGTGTCACCATCCGGAACTTTGATTTTTTTACAGATTTGTTGAGTTTGCTGAGATCTAGAATGGCTCCCCAGTCCCCTACCTTTTTTGGAACTAAAAAGAACCTTGAGTAAGTTCTGGATCCAATTTGGTCTACAGGGACAGGTTGGATGGCTCTTTTTTTCAAGCAATGTGAGTATCTCTTGTATTGCATACTCCCATTGACCGGATGGAACGTCTGGCATGGACCGGTTTACTGGAGGGGGAGTGGAAAAGGGTATGTAATAGCCTCTGGATATGACTGTCTGTACCCATTTGTCTTGGGTGATCTCTTGCCAGGTGGTTGGGTACAGCAACAATCGACCCCCTGACTGCCTCCAGAGAAGAGCAGGTGGGCCTCCTTTCAGGGGTGCTGGAAGGGCCACCCAGTGAATGTATCTCTGTTGCCCTATTCTGTGGACCCCGTCTGCCACAAGGTCAGCATCTTCCATTAGCATTTCCCCCTCTGCCCCTGAGGGAAGTGTCACCACGTGCATCAGAGAAACGTTTTTGGGACTTGCGGAACCACATCTTGCCACCTCTCTGACCCTTAGGATAGGGTCTAGATGGGGTGGAAAAATGGACTCCAGTGGCAGACAAGGTTTTCCCTTCCTGATCATACCTGGTCAAGGTATCTTTCACCTTTGGTTCAGAAAGAGCTGAACCATCGAAGGGAGTGTTGTTGAAGGAAGACTTAAAGGGTTCCACAAAGTTGCAAAGACACATCCAAGAATGTCTCCTAAGGGAAATTCCTGCAGCTGCTGCTTTACTCACTCCATCAGCTGCATAAGAAATCAGTCTCATGGAGGAGTTCACAATGAAGTTGAGGGTGAGGAGCTGTGAGGAAACTTTATCTGCAGTCCCCGAAGCTACAGAACCCTGAAGGGCATCTCCTAGCTCCTTCAGGAGATCACTTTGAAGCCTCATAAAATGAGTGAGATAGTTCAGTGACTGCAGGGTAAAGGCCACTGAAGAAAAGGCATGCTTTCCATATCTGTCCATAGTCCTTGACTCTGGGAGTCACCCAGGAGGTGGAAGGGCGAGACCCAAAAGCCTCCAGGTATACCGATTCATCCTCTGAAGGGTTGATGGGCTTCCAGCCACCCCTCTGTTTGAGGATCACAAGGATGTCAGAGAAAGAGACATCCTCAGAGGGGGACCCTTCAGACTCATCCAAATTGATATCTGAAGTGACAGACTCAGGGGAGTCTATGTGCTTCCTCTTGCACAGTCTCTTCTGAGGGACTTCCTCTGAGGGGGTACTCTAGTGAAGCCTTGGAGGAGATGATGCTGCCTGAAGGGGCTTCCTGGGTCTCTGGGCCTCTACACTGGGGAGGAGTAGGTGAAGAAAAGATTGAAGCTGGCATCTGTGAGGGAAGAAAAAATGGGTCCAAGAGTGGAGCTGTCAGGGATGACAGCACTCAATCCATCATCTCAAAAGCCCTCTCACTCCACACTGAAGAGATCCTCTGCTCTGAAGATGCTGAGAATTGACTCCAGGGGGAGTGGGTGCGTCCGAAGCCGATGTAGGAGTAGAGTCGGCTTGGACAACTGTTCACGCTGTCTCCCATCCCCGGACCCGACAGGTGAGCATCGGCTCCCAGACTCCTCGAGATCGGAAGGACCCGAGGACATTGGAGCAGATGCTGGAACCAATGAACCTAAGGGAGGTCCCAGTACCAACAGTTCCACTACTATCGTATCCATCCTCTCTGGCTCTAAAACCACCAGGATCAGAGGAGGAATTGGAGATGGTGCCTTTGACGGTCCCGAATCTTTTGGGGTCGGAGACGATAACATTTTTGCCAGTTCCGGTGTCTTTAGCAATCTCTTCACCACCCGCTCTAAATCAGCATCAGATAAACTCCTGGAAGAATGGGAGGATAACGAGGGAGATCTAGCCCTTTCCAAAATGGGAGATCTCAATATAGGTGTGACCGGCTCCAATATAAGTGACTGTCTCTTGCTTGGTACCTCTACAGGCTCCATAGACACTAATGGAGCCGAAGAGGAAGATTCTAGTCTATCAGAACCAAGAGCCCTCGGCTCCGATAAAACAACTTTTTTTGGCAGATCCGAAGTTGGGAGTCACAATGGCAGGTCTCTTGGAAGCTTTTGAATATGAAGAAGATGGAGAGGTAGGCTTGGAGCTCTCTAATCATTCCTGGAAAGGACCTTCCAGTAAGCCTCTTATCAATTTGTTTCAGCACTCCTGAAGCACTCTACTGTTAAACCCATGACAGATGGTGCAAGGATCCTGTAAGTGGATGGCACCGAGACAATACACACAGCTAGTGTGACCATCTGTAAGAGACATTTTTGTGGGTACATTGGTCACATTTTTTTAAATCCCAACTGCTTATGTTCTTTATCTTTATCTTTCAACATCTTGAACAGCAAGAGGGAAGGCAAAAAAAGGCAGAAAACACTTTGCCAATAAGCTAACAAGCCTCCAATATCAAAATGCAAAAAATCAACAACACAGCTCTAACTCTAACTACAGAACCTACTTCTAGGAGAAACACACTGGACGCCAAAGAACAGTAAGCCAAACTATCACTACTATATAAGAACACTTAACAAGTTTTTTTTTCTTTTACACACAACAAAAGCAGAAACAATGCTATAAAATATGAAAGTTGAAGAATCGTCTAACTAAAATGGATTCTTCAAGGGAGAAAAACACAAGGAAAGGAGAATGGCCCTCTAAGTTAAACGGGCCACTGAGAGCACTCTAACTTAAACAGATCTCTCTAGAAGTAGGGAAAGGAACTACACTATGACAACAAAGTAGATGGGGGGGGGTCTATTGCACATGGACAGTGAGAACTAAGGGACTTTAAATAAAATTTCTTCAAGAAATTCAACTAAAACCAATACTTAGCCAACAAGCCAGAAGGAACACTTCTCGATCGCTTGAGTGGCAAATGAGATCTGGGTATTTTACCTGGTGCATCATGGGATAGGGAGTTAGCCTCGAGCCAGTGGAAGCTCTCAAGCTTCTGTATTAGGCTGAGTCAGAACTGATGCTTGGTTCCAAACCCCAACCAGCAAGAATTACGGAGAGATGGGACAACATAACATCATCAGTTTTTTCTTCATTCACAATCAGGTAATACTGCAGTACAGACTAAATCTTCTATACACCAAAGTGACACATAGCTCACAACACCAGTGTGCCACCCAACAACAGCCCCTACGGCAAGATAATGTACCCAACACTTTAATCATAGGTGATTCTATAGTCAGGCACACTGATGTCCCACTCACCAGGCTGAACAAGGAGAAAATTACAGTCAGCTGCCTGACAGGTGCCAGGATCCGCCACATAACGCATGCACGCAAGTCACTCCACAACAAGTACAAATACGACTCTGTCATTGTCAATGTTGGAGTGAATGAATTGAGACGTACCTCCCTGGACTACGTGAAAAGAGACATGGAAGAGCTCTCAGATCATGTGGCCCAGGCAGGTATGACCCTAGCCCTGAGTAGCATTCTGCTTTCGCCCAGAATGATACCACAGTATAAGGACAAAATGATTGACTTCAACAATTGGCTAAGCTTCTGGTGTCATTCAAAGGGGATCCAGTATCTGTCTGCCTGGGAAGACATGATCGACAAACCATGATGCTTTGCCAGAGATGGTCTGCACCTGTCACCCCTGGGATTCAGGTTACTGGCTAAAGCTCTTTCCACCCCTATAGTGCATGCAAAATCTGAAGGTAATGCTACTCAATGCTAGAAATCTAAACCTCAAAATGCACTCTCTCGACGCACTCCTAAAAATGGAGAACATCGATATCTGTGCAGTAACTGAGACCTGGTTCAAGGCTCCAGAGAGCACCCCTGCAAAACCAGGCTACAACTCTTACCACACTTTTCGGCCACCAAACCAAGACCAAAACACTAAAGGTGGGAGGAGTGTCCATATTCATCACGGATATTCACCCCTCCAGACTAGTTGCCCAACACAATGCATCTGAAATTCTCCAGTTGCAACTAACACTAAGTAAGACTGCAATCCAAGTTGTAGCTTGTTACAGACCCCCCCACCATGCCCAAAGATTCTCACTACACCCTTCTAAACATACTGGAGAATATTAAGATACAACCAAACATCCTAATACTGGGTAATTTCAACTACCCTGCAATTAACTGGGAAAACTACTCTGGTACCGACACCTTTTCCCAACAGTTCTTGGAATTCATAAATTCCAATGCCCTGGATCAACTAATCCATTGTCTCACCAGGGGTGCCAGTATCCTAGACCTGGTCATTACCAACATTGGAGATAGATGCTCCACACCAGTGGTCACCCCCTCATTGGTCAGGTCTGACCAAAAGCAAATCACCATTGACATCCACATCCCACCCCCAACCCCCAGTAAGGAAACCTCCGTAAAAAAATGTTTCCAAAGTCAACTTCATGCTACTCAAGTCAGAAGTGACAAACTTCATGAGTCCCATGCAGATGGGATCTGAAAGTTCGACTGCTGAATCCTACATTAAGTCACTGTACGAGCACATCCACTTGTGCATGAATCGTGCCATCGCAAATAGAACCAAGATGCTCTCCTCCAAAAAAAGGAAGCCAATCTGGTGGTCCCCTGCTATAAACAGACTATACAACAGAAGGAATAAACTGTTGCAGAAAAAAGGAAACTCCCAGGATGCAAAAAGCTCCCTTACCAGCCTCAGTAAGAAGCTGAGATCCCTCATAAAATCCTCAAAAGCTAGTTACAAAAATAAAATTGCCAAAGATTCCAAAGACAACCACAAGGCATTCTATAGTTATGTCAAGAATCTAAATGGCAATGCTCAGATCTGCTCTGAGCTACAACAGAATGGCATTAAATACACTGATCTCAAGGATATTGCCAATATCCTGGCAGATCGATTTAGTGCCAACTTCGCCCCCTCTCATCCCCTAAAGGGCCCATCTCAATACCAAAAGATTGCCAAATTCCAGTAATCATGGCCACACAGGTAGAAACCGCACTCTCCAATGCTAAGAATACAGCATCCATGGGATCAGATGACATCCTGGGCTGTGTACTACATGAACTACAAAATAAACTGGCACCTTACCCAAGTGTCATGTTTAATCATAGCCTCACCTCAGGCTTCGTGCCCACTGAGTGGCTCACAGCTACAGTTATCCCACTCCATAAGGGGGAAGGGGGGATCCACCTTGGATCCTAGGAACTACCGTCCCATCAGTCTGACGAGCCTAATCTGCAAGGGCATGGAACACATTATCATGGAACTTATAAACAAAGACATTGGCAACCTTTAAACACTGGACCCCACCCAGTTTGGGTTTGTGAAGGGTCGATCTTGTCTCCTGATCCTAATTGACTTCTTTGAATCAGTCTCCAAAGCTGTGGACGAGAGTAAGGCGGTCCACACAGCCTATCTGGACCTTGCCAAGGCCTTTGACACCATCCCCCACTCTAGAACCATAGATAAACTTACTAAGCTGGGCATAAATCCCTACATCACTCGGGTTGCCAACTGGCTTACTGACAGAACCCAGACTGTAAAAGTAGCAGACTCCAAATCCAGCTCCAGGCAAGTGACAAGTGGAGTACCTCAGGGTTCAGTCCTGGGACCGCTCTTCTTTGGCATCTACTTCTCTGAAGTACAGGCCAACACTAAGGGACTCTGGCTAACAAAGTTCACAGATGACTGCAAACTGGGAGCCATTACTGAATCCCCAAATTATGTGGATATTCTTCAAAAGGGCCTTACAGAAACAGATGCTTGGTGCCAGAGCCATGGGCTCAAGCTTAATGCCAAGAAATGTATGGTTATCCCCTTTGGAAAAAAACATGTACCCATAAATTACCACATAGGTGGCAGTACACTAAACACTGAAAGTGTGATGAGAGACTTAGGGACACAGGTGGACAGTGGTCTCACCTTTGATAACCACATCACCACAACAGTCACGAAATCCTTCTATGTGGCACACCTCATCACTAAGGGCTTTTCATCCAGGAAAAAGGAAGTCAGTGTCCCACTGTATTCATCCCTCATTAGACCCATTATGGAGTATAACACCCCATTTGGGATGTGCCTCACAAGACATCTGCAACAGCTGGAAAGGCCGCAGAAATACCTCACTAAAAGAATCACAGGCCTAAAGCAGATGCCCTACGTTGACCACCTTAAAAAACTCCAGCTATACTCTGTCGCATATCGTCTACTCAAGAGGCGATCTCTGCTTAACATACAAGGCCATGTCAAACCCTGAGCTGTTGGACGTGTTCCACTTAAAGAAATTCCAATCCCTCAGAGCCACATGTTCCAGGGATCTAAACCTTGTCATCACAATGAACAAAACATGCTGGAGGGATAGGTTCCTGACCCAGAGACTCCCCATACTCTGGAATAGACTGCCAATACATGTCAGGCAGAGCGCCTCTTTGGCCCTCTTCAAAAGGAACCTTGAATGGATGGGAGATAGGAAATTCACCCCGGGGATCATGTCAGTCGCCCTGCTAGACAGGGTCCAGGGAAGTAAATATTGTGGGAAGAAATATCCAGGGAATTGTTAATGGCTAGGCTTGTATAGGCCCTAGGGCCAATAGCCAAGTACCAACCTATGAACATATTTTAGGTGGAGAAGATGTCCCTAATAATAACAACAACTCAAAAGTATCATCATTCCTTTACACTTGACATAATCCAACAACTGAACAACCCATGACCTTACCACAAATAATTCTGATTCACTTGCATCACTTTATGCCTTCTGTCTTAGAAGAGCATGTCTGTCATACAGTCACAGTGTTCATAGCTTACAATAGCCATTGCATCCTGTATCAGAATTCTTGTTTGGTTCTTTACTATGATGTCCACTTCCAGAAATGGAGGTCTTCTGTGCTGCTGTTTCTATGTAACATAACATAGAAGTCATCTTAAAACTGCAATGGATATTTTGTGCAATCTTCTGAGTGTTAACTGGGTACTATATTTTACAAGTGGGTGATATTCCTGTTTCAGAAGGAAAATGAATTGCTAGCCGTTATGCTCCCCTTTTATATACTGTTGTGTCCAGCTCTACTACTCCACTGCCTTCTTTACAATGCAAACATGTTCTGCAATATTTGTGCTAACATTGCTTCTTGAACTTTCTTCTCACTTCCTAACCCATGCACTATTTTAGTCTGTAATCACAGTAACTATGACTCACTATAAACTATTTTATCTAGTATCACTGTGACAAGCTAATATTCTACTCATATCACATTCCCTTGTACCTAATTTATAATTCTTTGTGCTGTTTTTTACCACATCAGGTACTTCTCCATTACAGTTTCCCTCTTCAACGCTGTTGAACTTTAAACTTCACTAACCTTAAGTTCAGTGGCACTAAGTGTCGATTGTCACGAAACTGTACTTATACCAGCATGTTTTTATACCTATTGCAGACTGAATTGCTTGCTTTTCAAGCTAGTATTGTTTTATTGGCTTGTCTTACTAAAAACAAATAGCTTAATCATATTTTGCATGAGTTAAATTTATACACAACGAGCAAAATAATTGATTTACAGTTATTACTGCTGGCAGATCTTTAAACATAATGATAACACAGAAAAGCCATAACAGTAAGTAAGAGGTTGTAACTTTGTAAGGAATGTTAAACAGCAATGCCAGTGAGCATATTAGACAAAAGAATATTCCAAACTCTTCCACAAAGTCACACCAGCCTATATTCAGCTTCAGACACCTACCCAAGTGTAGCACTGAAATGGTGATAATGTTATTATCTTTGTGCGGAAACAATAAATTTCTATGCATCATTATAAGTTACATCACATTTTTATTGTGCTAGGTGTGACAGCATAGATACACACGTTTATATTGTCCGGGCATATTGTAACAGAAAGCACTAATCAATACATAAGCATGTTTCAGGGGACAATTTAACCTTTGACCAAATGCCACTCCTAATTTGTCATCACATGTGTTAGTGAAGTGCATATGATATGAATCTGAAAAGGCAGGGTTAAGTCAGGTCACACTACAAGGCAATTAAAGAGCAGCACAATGCTTAGTAGAGTCACTTGCCTATCTTTTTGTCAGTGCGAAGTTGGGCCACACACTAAGGTAATTAAAAATCAGCAAAAATTTAGATGTGTTGTTTACCAGCCCTTGGATAGAAAACTACATTTAAAGCTCTCTCTCTCTCTCTCAATATATATATATATATATATATATATATATATATATATATATAGTGATTTGTAATTTTTTTGAAGTAAGATACAATGCAGTCACTGGCATATTTCACGTTAACCATAAATACATTTATTTCATGTTTAATTTGCTGATATTTAAGCCATTTAATATTTACAAACTGTATGATGGACTAATTCATACAGGATCCTTTTCTTATATGGCTTGATCACACAGCACATAAAATGTAAATGAAACAAAAAATGTAATACATGTTACAGTGCAATAAAAAAAAATATACATGAAATACATATTATAGGAAACCTTCACCTAATATCTGGTTACATGGAGCTCTCTTACCAATTCAGTTAAAGCATTAAGATAATATAGTACAACAAATCAACATAATTTGACACTGGATTATCTAGACTCCATACCATGATCAGCCAAAGACATACTTCAGCTATAACATGACTATGGCTTACCACTTATTGCCTGTGTCTCACAAATAAACTAAAAAAAAAAAAAGACAAGCTCTTTCCAATAAACTGTGCAGATTTTCACTCTCTAGCTCCTAGACAAGAACAGCGTTGCTCAATCATAGCAAACGTCCAATGGTTTCTAGTCAGTCAGAGGGCAGACCTCTTACTGACCTGTCAGTTTAGCTAACAAGCTCTATGCAGACACATTCTCTTACAGTCTTAGAAGCCAAGACCACAATGGGCTACTGACTGAAACATTGCCTTCAAAACTTCAGTGTACAATTCTAGGCCCAAAACCTTTGGAGTTGCGTCCACCTAATCTCTAAGATATTACCTTTTACACAGCATTCAGAAATGAGTTGAATTCTCACCTGTTCAAATAAAATGTAAATACTTGCAAACAGGACACATAACATAACACTCCCTTCACTTCTATCATGAATTCACATTGCCATGTGATTCCTTTCTGCCTGCATATGTTTACTAAATCTCTTTAAACACATTCTTTTCCTTCATTCCTTCCCCTCATTTTTATTTATTTTCCCTTCTATATTGTACATGTATAAATATGCAAATAAAAGTAGTATGATTTTTTTTGTTAATAAGATATTCTAAAATTAATGAAAAAGAAGGAGGCTCAGAGAGAGAGAATCAAAAATATTGGTTTATTTTGCCACAAATTACACCATAGTCACAAATAACTAACCACTTTCGTTTCTGTCCATTCAGAAACTTCATCAGAGTAATTTAAAACACATTTGCATCACATTTATATACTTATTTTACAGCCCCTGGAAAAAGGCTACAAAACAATCCTGCAAGCCACACCAAAATAGTATTTTACATTAACAATTCCTTTCCCATTTAAAAATGACATATCAAGAAGCTACATTTTAAAACCCTAATATAAATATATCACATCATAATATATTTAAGGATGTTGTTGTTGGTGTTGGTCTTTCGGCTTTTTCCCAGTTAGGGGTCGCCACAGCAGAACTCCGGTCCGCTAATGATTGGCAGTAGATTTTCACGAACGCCGAGGTGCCAGCTCGATGTTCAATCTTCAAGTAAAGCACACCCATTTATGCATGTCTTTCGAACACCCACCCAACCACGGGGAGGACAAGCAGACTTCACACAGACAGCACTCCCTGCATTCCAGCCAAGAATCGAATGGGAGAACCTCTTGCTGTGAGTTAACAACACTACCGCTGCACCACCGTGGATGTGTATCATAATATATTTAATGATAAATATGCAAATATATAAATAAATATCATAAATATATGTATAATATATATATATATATATATATATATATATATATATATATATATATATACATACATACATGTGTGTGTGTGTGTGTGTGTGTGTGTGTGTGTGTGTGTGAAAAACCATCCACACTTTATATTAAATAAGCAATCAGATGTATACATTGGTGCGCAATATTCTAAAATGACTTAATATCAGATGTTCTGCTTGTACTAACTTTACCTACTACACTATCCAAGTTAATCTGTACTATTATTATGGCCATCTCTAGGCTGAGACTGAATTTGGTCCACTGAGATTAGGGCTCTGCCTTGATCAAATTAAAAAATAATAACAAACAGCCTTAATTTTCTGGGTTAACTGCCAGATACTGTGTGTGAATATATACAGGGCCTTGAAGCAATGATCAAATGCACATTTATTTATTTACTTTTACTGAATGTTAAAATATTCAAACATTTGTTTCTCTGAATACCAGTTTTGTTAGAGCAGGAAAGTGTTTATATGAGGGCCCTGGGTGTGTATATGTGTGTGTGTGCGTGCTCAAGCGAAAGTGTATGTGTGTTAGGGTTAGAGTAAGACTTAAGTAAGCGGAAAGATCTAGTGTGGTGAGTATGTGTTGCCATGTGTGTGTTTCTGTTTCTGAGCCTTCCTTGTGTAATGTTATGAAAAAGTTTTTGTAAGGTAACTCGTAGAGTTAAGGTTAGGGTTAGAACACATTACTAATGTGGTACAGGGGGTAAAGTCTTAATGATATGTGCAAACCCTAGCCCTGCCCTTGACCCTATACCTTATCTTAAAAAGCCCTTTCCGTAGCCCTTTCATTATTCAGCCAAATTTGGGCTAGTGTTATGGAATAGCTTTGGTGGTATAAAGATCATAAAATTAAATTATTTTCCTTTTGTGATCTTATATGCTTTCAGTGTAAGGAATTTTCAGTACTTTTCAGTAATATGAATGTTTGCACTGTTTTTGACACTATTTTGTATTCCGAATTTAAACAGTTTAAATAGCTCTGTCATACGTACTATAATCATCTATAGATACATATATATATATATACACACACACACATATAGTTCTATTATTTATACTATAATCACACAAATACAAACACACATGTATGTATTCATATTACTGTTGAAAGTACAGTTGACTGACATCTGTTTAGTCCCAAAATTTGGTTGACTAAACAAATGGTCGACAGATGTGCGAGACTGCAGAACATTCAAGGCAGGGGAATATGTCCTTTTCATGGATATTGAGCAATCTCAGTATATATAATTAGGAAGGGGTGTGGGGGCACAGCCCACACATGTGGAGGCAGGGAGGCTTGCTCCCCTTCAAAAACTTTTTGGTTTTATTTTTAAGTTTTTATTATGCATGCACAGAGGCTGTTTATTTGCACAAGCAAAGTTGAGTGTTAACATTTGCAATGTCAATGTTTTCTGGTCAAAGTTGTGAATGCCGACATTTGGGTCATTCATTCAGAATTAGTAGACACATATATATAGATAAACACACAAACATACACACACACCTAATAGCAGTACGGCAACATACACCCCCAAAATGTAAAAACGAGTAAAGACAGCTATTTATGTTTTTCTGGTTAACATCCAAGGATACGTACTTCTCGACAAAGTAGAGGAACTCGGTGAGTTACTTTTAGACAGAGATTATTTACTATGTTTGATTAAGCAGGCTTTGGAGTATGTCAAGTCAGAAACGGAGCAGAGCTATACACCCATCATAGAGGCTGGGGTTTCACCAGAAACCAGATTGTTCCTTCTCCCAATAAAGAAGCACAATTCTTCCATTTAAAAAAATGGCCATATAGTAAGCTTACTAAATAGGTAAAATACCTCAACCAACCCCCAGACTCTGGCATTGCATGTAAATTAAATTCCCACTTCCTTAACACTGCTGCATTACTGATTAAAAACAATCCCCAACATTCCCATTGCCACAGCCCAGTGTTACCAGTAATTCCTCATCCTTCACAATTCAACCAGTATCTAGTCAAACAATTAAAAAGAATCCTAGTGAAGAGTAATAAAATTCTATCATACAACAGCATTGCTTAATGCTTGTTGCAGAAGTTACAGCAGATCCTGTATCTATTCTCATTAACAATTACATTAAGTAATCATATGTCCCTTCTATATGTAAATAAATGTTCATTCTCCCAGTACATAAAGGCAGCAAATCACCTGAGCTACACAGTTTCAGGCCAACTGCAATTCCATCTCCCCTGTCTAAATTTCTAAAAAAAAAGTATCCATGCTCAGCTTCCACACTGCAGTCACCTATTTTCACTCATGCAGCATGGTTTCTCCTTGCTCATGTTCTGCACTACAACCACTTACTTCCACCCACACAGCATGGTTTCTGTCTCCATTACAGCACTCACACTGCCTTACAGAAGACATCTGAAGAAGAAATATGGACATGGGAAAGAAAGAGATTTAATATGGTGGAATATTTATGCAAAAGAGAAAGGAAAACTAATCAGCACAAAAACAGCTGCATCAAAAATATTTGAAGACAAATACAGGCAAAGGAATCCAGACATGGAAAACTTTACAATACAAAAAAATAAGTCAAAGAGGAAAAGTAGAAAAGAAGATTAGTAATGGAGAATTTAAAGAAATAGAAACTGAGTTTATGGAGCACCTATGAAGGGAAGGATTTAGTGTAGAAAATCTAACTCAGAAAGCACCACAACAGGATACAGCAATGGGCATCCAAATTAAGGAGAAACCAGTGGAACAGGAAGCAACTGTTCAATTGCCATATGAAGATATTTTGGAGCCTTCCACAGGAAACCAATATAAATGTTCACTTGAAGCTGGGCAGGAAGGGAAGGAACATAAAACTGTAACAACTCTGACGCAGTCAATGCTGAGGAGTGATAGGCCAGCGAGTTCCCCTATGACAGAGCAGTGGATAACACAGGATGAAATTGAAGAGAATAATATACAAGAAGATGCTATAGAACTTTTTATAGAATGCCGTCAGGAAATGGAGAACAAAAAATGCGCCCTCAGTTTAGAAGACAATGAGCTAACAGAAGAGTTGCTTTATAGATAGACATATTAAACTCAATGAAAGAGAATGCAGAAGGTCAATAAAACCCCAAAAGTCAGACGTTTTATAAAACAAATGAACACGGTAATTAGGACTGTACATAGAGATCCATGCGAGTAAACAGGATATACTACTGTGCAGCTAAATTAGTAACAGATAAAATTCTACCACAAGAGAACAGTAGTAAGGGAAAGGAAGGGGAGAAATTGAACACTATCATGGAAGTAACGAACAGAAAAACACTATACAGCAATTAAGACAAGAAGTGTGACCAATAGAAGAGTACAGAAGAGGGAACAGATCAACAAAAAATACTCGGCAAGATAGATGTGATTAAAGCAATGCACAGTATTACACCAGATCAGGGTTTATCATGCACTATCGCAAATTACAAACTAAAAATATCAGCACTGGCATAAAAACTTAGAAGATACACAAATAAATATAAAGGAAAAGTACAAAATAAGCAATTTATTGATGACCCAAAAAAGTTCTATAGAGAATTGTGAAACAAGTCAAAAGAAATTGAAAGACCACCAAAAAAAGAAGAAATAGATACATTTTGGAGAAGTATTTATATAGATCCTGTGGAACATAACAAAGATGCTAAACTGACAGAAGAAGTACAAGAATGAATAAGAAGTTCAAAGGTGCAGGACATGAAATGGGATGAAGCAACAGCCCGAGATTGAAATAAAGTTAAGAAAAGCCTCTAACTGGAAAACCCCAGGCCCAGATGCAGTATCTAACTTCTGGTTAAAAGTATTAACATTTTTGCATGAAGATTTAGCCATGATTTAGATGATTCCACTGTGATCTGTTCTGCCTCCTCCCCATCTGACTTGCAAACCTTAACCCAGAACACATTTAACATAATCAAACTTTGGCTAGCCAATCAACGCCTGCTCTTAAACTCCATCAAAACTACATTTCTACTCTTTTCCTCCACTAACTGGTCCACCCCTCTTTTCTTCTCCATAACTTCCAACAATGGTACCTCCATTTTTCTAGACACCCACACTAAACTCTTAGGGGTTACAATAGACAATAATCTTAAATTTGAGTTGCATGTTAATAAGACCATCAAAACTGTCAACCAAAAGCTTGGTTCGCTCTATAGAAACAAGTCTTTCTTAACCCCATTAGCACGTACCGCTATTGCTCGCTCTCGCATGCTTTTTACCCTACTATATGCTTCTCCCATTCTCTCTAATCTGAACAAAACTGAAATTAGAAAACTTTCCCGTTGTTACAACCATATTGCCAGATTTGCCACTAACTCTACAAACATAACACATCATTGTCAAAACATCCAACTCTTAGGGTGGCTAGAGTTCCCTAACCTAATTCTTTTTAATCAGCTCATAATTGCACACAAAATTCTCATATACCCGGAAAATACTCCTGCCCTCAAAAACATTATAAAACACTACAGTAACCCTAGGCCATTATGGTCATCCAACAAACTGCTGGTCCAAACACATAAAGCCATCAAATGGTCTGGGGACCCCCTTTTTGCCAACTTTGCAGGCAGAGCCTGGAATTCACTCCCAGCCAACCTCAATCTCTTTAAAAATGGCCTCAAACAGTGTTTTGAGATGCACTGGCATTGTCCCTGTACCAATCCAGACCAACTCCATAGCTTCCATCCAGTTACAGTAATAACTTATGCCTGTTTGTGATTCTCTGTATGTTGTTACCTATTTTCTGTTATATATAATATGTAACGTGATCTGTGAATTTTTAGCATTGTATAACTAGTAACGCTATGAACCTTGTTGAAATCCTCCTACTAGGACTTCACTAAACTGTCTCAGTTTCATACTTTGCAAATATGCTTGTCTCTGAAGGGGCACTGTTACCTGTTTGGCTGTCTCTGACTTGTGTTTTTCTGTTTAGATATATACCTGGAGCTCTACTCCCCAGGCCTCTGCTGAAAATGGACATGTATCCAGTCGGATTATCTCGGTCAACAAATGTAAAATTAAATAAATAAATGAGTAAGAACTATTTATATGCACACCAACCTGGTTAACAAGAGGAAAATCAATGCTCCTACTTTAGAGTGAACCTGCAATCTACCCTAAAAATTATAGACCAATAGCTTGCCTTCCGACGACGTATAAACTATACACTGGAATTGATGCCGACAAGAGTTTATAGTCATTTAGAAGAAAACTCAATTATGGCAACAGAACAAAAGGGCAATAAAAGAAAGTCATATGGACCAAACAATCATTTGTTGTTAGTCATAGTGGCAAATTGTAAGAGAGGAAGAATCTAAATGTGGCATGAATTGACTACAAAAACATTTGACAGTATCCCACATTCATGGATAAAAGAGTACTTAAAAATGCTTAATATACACCCTACACTGATCAATTACATCACAGTAACCATGAAACAGTTGCAGACCACTTTCCAATTAAGCCATAATAAGGAACAAATTATTATTCCAGTGATAAAAATTCAAAGGGGGATATTCCAGTGTGACTCTTTGTCACCGCAGCTATTCTGCCTTGCCCTAACAGATTAGGTCATGGCTATAATTTGCCTCCCAGAAAGCAACAAAGTGTAAAGACTTCTCTTTGTCGATGATTTAAAACTGTATAGCTCATCAGCTGAGGAATTGAAAGCACAACTGCAAGTAGTCAAAATTTTTTCAAATGATATAAGAATGTCATCTGGTCTTGTTAAATGTGCAAAAGCAACATTTAAAGCAGGAAAACTTCAGCACCAAGAAAACATCAGTTTGGGACAAGAATGTGATATAAAAGAACTTGAGCAAGAGGGAGTGTATAAATATTTGGGAATTGATGAAGGATCAACAATAAAAAATGTACAAATGTGAATACAACTTAGTAAGGAATATTTTAGAAGACTTAAATTAATCCTGAAAACAGTGTTAACATCTAGGAACAAAATTCAAGCTATAAACCAATTTGCTCTTCCTGTCCTAACTTAGTCTTGGAGTGATTGACTGGGCCTGAAAGGTGCTGGACTGATTAGATAGGAAAACAAGAAGGATGCTTCATGCTCATCAAATTATTTATAAAAATCATTGCATATCAACATTATATATTCCCCGTTCCGAAGGCGGTATAGGCCTTGTCAAAACTGATAGATCTGCAGTCGTGGGACTGCATACATATTCCCCTGACCTCACAAGACCCAAATGTAGTGAAAATTTTAAAACATGAGGAGAATAAATCTAAGATGGCTTCCCTGCTTAGTCTAGCTGAAGCATATCACCATCACGTGGGAATGGAAATCAAACCCAAAGTAGATAAAAATCAGGTAGCAACTGAATGTGCCAAAAAAAAGAAAGAATATAAGGTGAAGGATCAGATGAAAAGGCAAGAAATTTGGAAAATGGATAAATATAGTTACAAGTATAGAAAACTCCTGGAAGAACCCCTTGTTGATAAGGATCGATTGCAGGAATGTTTAAGGAGAGGTGAATTCAAACCAAATGAAGAAAGGTTAATATTGGTGCCCCAAGACAGTGGGCTACGTACATGTTGGTTTACAAAGTCCATTGAACATGTTGGAGAAACAGACAAATGTAGGTTTTGTCAAACCGAATTGGAAACAGTCACACACCTCATTGCTGGTTGGGACATACTAGTGGCAGAAGGACTGTATACTGAAAGGCATAATAATGTGACAAGACTGTTGCACTGGGGATTGTGCAAACATTACAGTACTGAAGTGGCTGAAAAACACTGGAAACATCAACAACAAAGCATCATAGAAAATGATGGTTTACATCACATCGGATCACCCATTACCAACAGTTCAAAAGATCAATGCGAGAAAACTAGACATAGTGGTCCGTGAAAAGAAGACAAAAATAGCATTGATCATTGAAATCGCAACACCCATTGACTACAGTGTCTTGCGTACAGAGAAAGACACAGTCATAAAAAATCAGGATTTGCAGGCAGAAGCGAGAGCAATGTGGAAGAAAGATACCCAGACAGTTCTAATAGTAGCAAGAGCAACTGGTTGTATAAAAAAGAATCTACAGTCATATTTAGATATGCTGCCAGTACATGTAACTCTGTATGAATTGCAGGAGTCGTCATTACTGGGCACATTGAGGTTGCCGCAAAGAGCATTTCTGGCTGACATCAAAGATTGAAACAATACTAATTTCATGAACTTTAATCATACTTTGACCTAGGAATGGGGTCCATTTCCATCATGGTATTAAAAACACAAAAGATTTGGAGAAATTAAAAGACATAAGCCTTACTTGCTTTCCTAAACACTGTTACAGGATTCAGACTGTTAGAAGGCAATTTAGTCTCATTGGCATTAATGCCTTGCCAGTATGCACCCTAAGAGTGTACCCCCTTTATCAAGGAGGCTTAGGCCATTCTCTCTGGGATACTTGAGTATCTATCCAATCGTCTAGGTTTTGTTGGAAGGACAGTAATGTGTTTCACTCTGCTTACACTGCAAAGGAAGCTTCTTCCAGAAAATGGGGGAGGCAATGCTTTCTGTTTATTTGATGGTGAAGATTTATGTCTGTGGTTCTGGTTTGTTCAGATATTAGACTTGTTGAGATACAGAACATAAAGTACAATATGGACTCCAATGGGGTAGCAGGTGAAGCACAATTTACCCCTTAAGAATCTTTAGGATACTGAGGAAAACAGAAAGCTTCTAGCCTTTTATGGTAGTATAAGTAATAATACCTTTGCTAATTAAGTGCAAAATGAAGGTCAACTGGTCTCAACAATAATCCAGAATCTTTGAAAGGCATTTGAAACAGTATCTCACACCAAACTTCAAAAAAACACTGGCTGACCTATACCTCTCAGACAGCAACACTAAGTGGTTTAGCAACTATATAAACAATAGAACACAATGTGTCAAATGGCAAACCAGTTACCTACCTATAACTGTAGGTGTCCTTAAGGATCATTCCTTGTACCTATGCTATTTAATTTATTTAACAGCAAACTACTATCAGGTTGGGCAAACCTTATGCTATATGCTGACAATTCCGGGTCTATATCACGTAGTCGAAATTCTGTGAGTTTGAACACCATATGTTCAAACCTATATGTTCGAACTTACAGAATTTTGAAGAAGTAAAAAAAAAATATATAAAACAACAAAAAAGAAAATAAATGGTTGTAAGAGGGGGAAGCCCCCCTGCACCCCTCACACTCCCCGCTCTTTAAATATACCAACTCTGAAACCACACTACAATGCAGTAAAGGGAATTTTCCCTTTATTGCACTGTAGCATGGTCTCGGAGTTGGCATATTTAAAGAGGGGGGATGTGGGGGGGGGTTTCCTGTTTTTTTGATTATTTATTTTTTAATTCGAAGTATGACAACTTCGAACATATGGTCTTGACCATATAACGTTCTAAGTTGTCATACTTCGACTATGTAATATAGACCCAACAATTCCACATTTGTCTGTTTCACCTCAACAATGTTAGAACTACAAATCACTAAACAGTCCTACACCAGCTTTGAATATTGCCTTGATAAATTACAACTACTACTCATTCCAAAATAAATAGACAAATAAAGAAACCGATATATAAGTAAATAAATAAACCAATGCTCTTCACTCCTGAAATGTTTTACAACTCTAAAAGCAGCTTTATCTCAGAAGCTAGGACTACTGTAACAGACAAGGCCTTAATAATTAATGTCATCAGGCCGCTGAACTCTAATAACCACTACACTGCATGACGTCCAACTGGGTCAGTAGAAAATGTCTCAATTTGTGCAAGAACCTGGTTACCAGTCTCACCTAATACTTAGTTCAATATTCATCATGACTGTAACTTATAAGCCATCTAGGGCAGTAGCAATGCAGTAAAATATCTCTTCTTTGAGTGCAATACATGCAAATTCATAAATTAACCATAGTGCAATACTCTAATGTTCACAGTGCAATACTCAATATCTCTTTCTGTGCAATGATCAATGCAATGTCTTAACCAAGTACCTGTGCAATACTAAAGTCTCATGCAAGTAAGTGTTCAGTTCAAAAAGTGTTAAAATGCGTTTCTAATTATGTGCAATATTAGTCTGTCTACCTGTATGTCTGTGATGTAATAGCCAGGTGTTACATGTGTAAATGTCTGTGAAAAGGGTCTATATGTTGTCTGCATATTGAGTCTGGAGATACAGGATTTTGTTCAGTTTTTGTACTTCTGTGATTTCTGAATGACAAAGTATACTTTGTGTTTGACTTTGACTTTTTTAACTTGCAGAACAAGCTGATTTGGCCACAGCAACTACCTATTTATTACCAAGCCTTCTGTTCACTTCCTCTACCTTCACAAACCTCCACTCAACCCAATTTTTCAATTAAAATTGTAGTAGGAAATCCCACCAGCCAAAACTGCATAGCAATCCAAAAACTACACTAGATGGAATTCTACAGCTATCTTAAGTTCAGCCAGTTGCCAGCACATTAGTTCTCTCCTCCAAAAGAACTCTCTTTCTAGGTCTCTGAGATCCCAACATAAACACTTTATTGTATTCAAGAATCATAACATTCTTTAAGTGATGTGCTATGTTCCATCTGGTTTCTCCTTAAAAGCTCAACTTCTGAAAAGCTCAAAGCTTAAAAGATGGAGTCGAAATGCTTGAATCTTGTATCCTCTAACTGGCAAAAATAAATGGAACAGTGTTTCTTTTTGCCAGAAGTTGAACTGTGTGAGATTGTGACACAGTGGAAGTTGAGATATTGATCCTTTCTCCAATGTGGTGTGATCTTGGAATAGTAATATACAAGTAACAGGTGGTGTGTGGGGTGCAGAGGGTCTTGCCCCCCTGCAAAAACATGTTTTTTCTTCCTCACGTATAAGATCAAGCATTTG
The DNA here is from genome assembly GCF_019279795.1 of Protopterus annectens. Taxonomy (NCBI): domain Eukaryota; kingdom Metazoa; phylum Chordata; order Ceratodontiformes; family Protopteridae; genus Protopterus; species Protopterus annectens. The sequence goes on from NC_056748.1 coordinate 566,756,526, forward strand.
TGTTCAATCTTGTAAACTTTGAGATTTTGGGATTTTGATGTTTTAATACAGAACCATTCCAACTCTGTGTCCAAACTCTGGATTAGTAATGCAAACCATAATCTTATATTGCCAACACCTGGCCCTGTTACTGCTCCATGCATCCTGCTTAACATAATTTCAAGATCATTTCTAGCAATAGTAATTATACTATGCTGTAAAGGCAGCTAATCCATCTTGAATCAACTGTTGTAATCTCTTAATAACTTTGTACTTGTTTACACTGACATGCGACACTTGACAATTTAGCACGACCGATACTCTGTATCTTATCTATACATACATGTGTACTACGTCTCACCTGAGTTTTTTTATAAATGTTTAAGACTGCTTTAAACATTTCACATAGCAGTTTCCATACAAATAAAGAAAATCATAAGAGGCTACTGGAATGTGTTAATAACTTACAAGCTATTTCCACGGTTATCTGCCCTGTACCCATTTTTTTCATTAAAGGAGCCAGAAATGTAAAGGGTACTTTAAATTAACAGACATAACAAATAGTGGGTCCAATACTAAAAAAGGTAAGGGCTCCTTTAGGTATATTACTGTAAGCAGTGCACATACCTTACTATCAACCCTTACACTACTGACATGACCTCTGTTATGGTACTCAGCACCTGTTATCTCTTTATTTGTTCTACCAGTAACTGGTCTAGCTGCATTTGTGTATCTTGTAAAGGGTTTTTACCTTATCAGTACCACATGCATGCTTAGGATCATAATTTATGAATACCTTAAGGTGGTCGGGACATACATCATGACCTGCACAGGGAAGTCTGTTCAACCTTTAAAAAAAAATCAAGTTTTACATTCTTAAGAGGGTTATATTAAATGACTGAAAAAAACTGGATATTCTCCTGAAGGAGTATGAGGTATATCAATGGTCAAAAATGTAACTTCTTAGTGTTCTCTGCTTCTATGATTCTCAAAATAATTTACTTACATTTAGGGACACACAATACTAATTTAGGTGCTGGTTTTGCATCATTGCATTCTTAATTTATTGGTTTGCCTCTCATGAGAATATTATTTGAATTTGATCTAGATTTTTTTTACCTGTTGTAAGCATTTTTTTACAGCACACAAAAATGGGTCTCTATTAGATAGTCGAAGTTCCGTAACTCCGAACACCTAATGGTTGAACCATTAAGTTCAAAGCTACAGAACTTTGATTGAGCAAAAAAAATAAATAAATAAAGTGCAAATCAATAACTTGTAAGCAGGGGAGCCCCCATGCACCCCCCCCCCTACTTAAATATACAAACTCCAAGATCGCACCACATTGAAGTGAATGGAAACCTCTGCTTATGGAGATTTCCATTCAAACACTCAAACTTTTACAAAATCAAATGTATGGTCTCGACCGTATGTGGTTTGAACTTGTAAAAGTTCGACTACGTGAATGGAAACCCACAATTATTTTAATGAGATCTGTCAACCAATGGGACTGGCCTTGCCAATTTAAATGGTTAACATGGCGTTTCCAGCTGTCATGTTGACGTTTTCTTTCATTGTGAACAAAAGATGTAGCCAGTATTTACTGTTTTATTATATTACCACAGTTTCTGTTTATTTTAATAAATGCACATTTGGAACATTTGAGCTCTGCTGTGGATTTATTCTTATTTTACTGGATATTTACCTGCTGAGTAGTGTGACTCATTTTGTTTCATATTTTGGACATTATAAGGATTAATGCAATAAATAAGAAGTTATGTACTCACCATAACGGTCCATCTGAGTAGGTGGCTTCATTTGTCTGCAACCTGTGGGTCTTGGATCCGATATCGGATCCGAGCCGGCAACTTGTTTCATAGCTAATGGATCCGAGCTCCTAGCTCCTCCCCTCATCTATAATCCCCCGCCAACCCTCCATAACCTCAGATCAAGTTTGCCCCTCTATAGATACCCAAAAAAGGTACTCCAATAAACAATCTATATAGATCCATTTTGAAGGCCAGGGGGAAGGAGGGGGTGGTGCTTGCAGACAAATGAAGCCACCTACTCAGATGGAACGTTATGGTGAGTACATAACTTCTTAATCTGAAGTAGGGACTTCATTTGTCAGCAACCTGTGGGACAGAGTCCCCAGCTACCTGAATCTTGGGTGGCCATCATGGAAGGATATTGCGGAGCACCGCAGAGCCAAAGGATGCTCTCCCTCTAGAAATTACGTCCAGTTTGTAGTGGTTAATAAAGGTATGAGATGAGGCCCAAGTGGCTGCCGAACAAATATCATCCAACAGAACTCTAGATTTGAAGGCAGCAGAAGTAGAGATGGAACGAGTGGAATGTGTGCAAACTCCTCCAGGTGCGGGTCTCCCAGAAGCTTGGTATGCTAAAAGAATACATTGGGAAATCCAGCGTGACATGGAGATTTTTGAGACTGCTTTTCCCAAATTGAATTTGGCAAAGGAAATGAACAGCTGGTCGGATTGCCTGTGACCAGCAGTCCTATGAGTATAAAAACGTAGCTGCCTATGAACATCTAATGAGTGCAGCTTGTACTCTCCTTTATTCTGATATTTAGGAAAGAAGACTGGTAGATTTATGGATTGATTTATATTGGTTTCTGATGCTATTTTGGGGAAGAAGGAGGGACTGGTCCTGAGGTACACTCTGTCCAGATGAAAAATCAAGTAAGGAGGCTTCACAAAAAGGGCTTGAAGTTCCGAAACTCTTTTTGCTGAAGTAATGGCTACAAGGAATGCTGTTTTCCAGGACAAGTATTTGAGATCCACTGAAGTGGCAGGCTCAAATGGGGGAGCAGTTAGGGCTTGAAGAACTAGTGAAAGATCCCAAGGGGGTACGGCTTCTTTGATAGGGGGTCTGAGCAGAAAAGTACCCTTGAGAAAGGTTTTACACAATATGGCCGACATCAAGGGCCCTGTGTCATGTCCCACATGGTAATGAGAGATGGCCGCCAATTGTACTTTGACGGTTGAGCAACTAGCACCTTCCTGAAAAAGTCCGGTTAGGAAGTCTAGTATGGATGGAAGAGGGGCCGTAAAGGGATCTAGATTATGATGCTCCGCCCAGATGGAAAAACGTTTCCATTTACTGCGGTACACTTTCCTGGTGGAAGGTTTATGGGCTGCCACGAGGATGGCTTTGACTGGTGAAGAGATACCGGGAGTCCTAACTATGAGTGGAACTGGAGCAACCAAGCTGTCAGCTTCAGACTGTCCAGATTTGGGGTCGACAAGCCCGACGGATGGGAGATTAGATCTGGACTGGGATCCAGAATCCAGGGGGGATTCACTAGGTGAAACCACAGGTAAGGGAACCAAGTTTGCTGAGGCCAGAATGGGGCAATGAGGATCATCCTGCTCCCCAACCGTGAGGCTTTCTGTAAGAGCTGTAGCATCAGGGGTAGAGGAGGATAGGCATAAAGTAGACTGGGTGGCCAAGCATGCACCAGAGCGTCTCTTGGAGTTTCCCCTGGAGGGGGAATCAGAGCGAAGAAATTGTCGCATTTGGTGTTTGAGGGAGAGGCAAAGAGATCACAGCAGGGTTGCCCCCATATTGCGAATATCTGCTTCGCTACTAGTGGGTTGAGAGACCACTCGTAAGGGGAAAGAATGGTGTGGCTGAGTTTGTCCACTAGGATGTTGGCCCACCCCGGAATGTGCGTTGCAATCAGAAAGCGGTTGGTGGAAATCGCCCATTCCCACACTCTCATGGCTTCGCAGCATAGGGGGTAAGACCTGGTTCCCCCCTGTTTGTTGATGTACCAGACAACAGACATGTTGTCCGACTGAATTGCAATAGTTCCTACGGGGAGGAGATTTTGAAGTGCTTGCAACGCGTACAGCACCGCTCTCATCTCCAGAACGTTGATATGCAGGGAGGTCTCTGTATCATTCCACGTGCCTTGGACTGTCCTGCCTGAATAATGCCCCCCCCACCCGAGGCGGGAGGAGTCCGTGGTCACCATGGTGAGAGGGGGAGTGCAGAAGGGTCAGCCCGTATGGAGATCCGGAGCATGAAGCCACCATAACAGGGCCTTCCTGCAAGCCTTGCTGATAGCGATGGGGTGATGGAGAGGAAAAGACTGAAAGGACCATTGCACTAGAAGGGTCCACTGCAGTACCCTCATGTTCAGGCGGGCGCATGGAAGGAGCATTATCGCTGCCGCCATGGAGCCGAGCACCCTCAGGACCAATTCCGCCGGTAGGGCTTCTGACTGGAGGATGGCCCGCACATGAAGTTGCAAATTCCGTAGTCGTTCCGAAGTCAGGAAGGCTCGTAGATCTCTGGTGTCTATTCTGGCTCCTATAAATTCTATGACTTGTGTCGGAGCAAGGAAAGATTTGCCCGCATTGGTCGTGATGCCTAATTGGGGGGTTAGGCGGAGAAAGTAATCTCTGGCTGAGCAAAGTAGATACCTTGTTGGGGCGGTCAGGAGCCAGTCGTCCAGGTACGGGAAGACCTGCATTCCCTGGAGTCTCATGTGGGCCGCTATCACTGCTAACACCTTGGTGAACACCCTGGGGGCTGTGGTGAGGCCAAAGGGAAGGACCCTGAACTGGTAGTGACTGGCTCCCAGCCAGAAGCGGAGAAACCTCCTGGATCGTCTGTCCATCAGAATGTGGTAGTACGCATCCTTGAGGTCTATAGAACACATCGAATCATTCTCCCGTAGGATGGGGAGAATAGATTGAAGAGTGACCATTCGGAATTTTTCCTTGGTTACCGACAGGTTCAAACGGGAAAGGTCTAGAATTGGTCTCAAGTCCCCCGTCTTTTTTGGCACTAGAAAGAACCTGGAGTAGAATCCTAATCTGAGCTGGTCTTGGGGGATGGGCTGGATGGCTCTTTTTCTTAGCAGCTGCTGGATTTCTGCGGCTGCAGCCTCCCTCTGATCAGGTGGTACATCGAGGAGGTTCCTGATTTTGGGGACATGAAGCATTGGAATTTTGTACCCTCTAGATATAATTCGAAGCACCCAGCGGTCTGACGTGATGGACTCCCATGCCGCTAGGTGCTCTGAGAAGCGCCCCCTGACTGCCTCCAGAGTGGAGATGCCGGGCAACCCTTCAGGGCTGCTGCGTGGGCCGGTCAGAGAAGGATTCTCTGGACCCAAAGTTCCTCGGAGCCCCTCTGCCCTTGGGGCGGCGTCCTCCCTGTCCTCCTCTGCCACGGAAGGACTGGTTGTCCGGAGCAGGTTGGGAATGTTGCGATTTCAGGAACCACATCTTCTTCTGACCCTTTTGGTTCTTCGAAAAGGACCGCTGGGGAGCAGAGAAGTGGACTCCGATGGCAGACAACGTCTTCCCGTCCTCCTCACTCTGGACTAGCGTCTCGCGAACCGTTTTGCCAAACAGGGCAGAACCATCGAAAGGGGCATTCACCGGAAATTATGATGCAAGCTCCTTGAGCTCAATTCCAACTGGCTGGTAGCCTGATGGCGCTGACATCATTGCGCACGCGATGACGTCAGCTCCGACAGCTCGAAAGTTTGAAAAAAGCAAAAGAAAAATCGGAAATGAAGGGGTGCCACTCGGGAATCGTGGCACCCCTTCATTTTGACCCCAAAACTCGGTAAAAACCGAGTAATTCGGAATGGTTGGGAGGTCTGTTAGGGGGTGATCTTGGGGAGCCTTCCCCTTCATCCAAGTCCGTGTCCTCGGTTAAAGACTCAGAGGAGTCCATGTGCCTCCTCTTGCACTTGTGCTTGCGAGGCACTTCCTCGGGGGGGCTGTCCGAGGAGGTCTCACTAGCAACATCCTGTTCCAATGGAACAACCTGGGACATCAAAGCAGGCTATCTCTGTGGCCGGGTGATGGAAGCCTGGCCCAGCAGAGAGGGAGTGCAGGGTGGAGCCGAGACAAGGGCCAGGGGTCCGGATGCTCTCGACAGAGCCCTCTCCACTACATCGAAGGCCGAGGGGGAACCGTTCTTCCTGGGCACCGAGAGCCAACTCCCACTCGAATCTGATGAAGGGAACGGAGCTGGCGCCGAGACCATCGGATTCGAAGGACCACTGTGCTCCGACCTGGACGGAGCCGAAGGCACACTGAATCTCTCGGATCCGAAGCTCGGCCCATGGCTCTGAGAGGTCGGATCTGACAGACTCAAGGGCAGGGTCAGATCCAAAGTACCAAGTACTGTCGGCACCGACCTACCTCCGGCTCCGACGCTGCCCTGCTCCGAATGCTCCAAACCCGGGTAGCGGGTCGAGAAGGAGCAATTGGAGCAAAAAAGGGTGTCGAGCTCCCCCCCGAAGTGGGGGGAGGCAAGAGAACTCCCATCTGCAGCTGGGCCTGGATGAACCTTCGCATCATCCGGTCCAAGTCTGCATCAGACATATACTGTAAGTCGATCTCGATGAGGCCACCGAGGCAGGCATGGAATGCCACCTCGATGAATGCCTGTAAACACTAAAGGCTTTGGTATACTGTCTGGACATTGGGCTATCCTTGGCAAAAGCTCCCTTCCATAAGGAATACTGCAACAGTGACATGGAGGGGCATAAATACAACTGCCCCTTATTATGAAGTGTAATCACCACAGTTTAACCACATTTTAACATCATCTTTCAGTGTTCAAAAAAAACAAAAGACATCTATTCAAAATGCAATAAATAATGTGAAGGTGCAACTGTAAGTGATACTCAAAATGTGTCAGACTTTGAATGAAATCAATACTGTACGAACAATGTCACACATACTAACATATGTACAAGCATTACATTGCCAAGTCATCCTTGAACTTGGACATCAGCAGGAAGAGACTGAACAGTAATACAATTCTGCCATACAGCAGTATTACTTAAAAACGTTAAGACATTTATTTTTATATAATATTTTTGTTTAAAAGTAGTGCAGAAAATTCATTTGTTTGTAATGCAGGCCTACCTCTTGTCAAAGTGACCAAATTGCACCGGCTGTGGGTAAACCTTGCATCATCCACACCTGAACACAGCTTACCACTAAAATAATTACCACATATAGTAGTGCTGACATTCATACAGCCAAATGAAGTATGTACAGATGGGGCGAGTAAGTGAGTCAATATACAAGCATATTAGAAAGTGCTCTACACAACATCACAGATAGCACAACTTAAGGAAGGCTTGAAAAATAGTAAAGCTCCTTTCTAAAAAGAAAACTCCATTTTGGAACTCAAAAAAATGTGTTTTTTTACTGCAACTTTGTTTTCTGAGCTATTTTAATGTATTAATATAACTCTAGGTGCTTTTATAAAATTGTAATATTTTCCACAAAATGGCCAACACGGCCTGACACATTAATGTGATCTTGATTTAGTGCTTTCTTGTCTCCATCCCAGAATCCATTTTAAGTCCCCATTATATTAGTCATGCTACACATACGTAATAATACTTCCCTAGTCCTTTAAGATACAGTGGTAACAGTGTGAGTAACAGAAGTGCTTGCATTTTATTCCTGAATGACCATCATATGCATTTTTCTCAGAGGCTACTACAAGCCATTCAGAGCAGTTTTACAGCACTAGCTAAACCATGTAGCTAAATTACAGACTTTTGTAAGGACCGTTATGTTGTAGTCCTGTATTAGAACAGACAGGTCCTCCCACACACACTCTTCATGAGAAATCACTGCAATCCAAGAGCTGTTAACACTTTAAAGGATTTGTTCTGCTACTCACTAGTGTCTGCAGCAGCAGAAAGATTTTTTGTTTTCCTGGGTGCTGGAGAAATGTACTCATGTGCTTTCCATTTTGCTCAAAATTTTTGTATCCATGTTTGTGGTATGTCATGTAGGTGTAAAGTATGCAAGAAGTTAAACTTACAAAATTTGTGGGCTTTCTCTTTGATTCAAAGGCAATGGAATGAATGTCTTGTAAATTACAAGCAGGTTCTTGGTACCTACACAATACTGGACCCATATTGGAGGATGAAAAGCAACCTAAGGTTGAGGTATACTGTAGAAGAAGGTGGAGCTTTCCCTTAAAAGGTGAGCAGTAGCAGTTAAACTTTACATGTACTGGCATGAAGGCTCATAATCAAGGAGCTTCTAAATTAAAAGCACTGTCTTCACACAATAAGATCTTATAGGCACTACCAGTTACAGAAGACTTTTGACTACAGTACACCAGGCTCTGTGTAGTACATGACTACAACTGGCATATTTCAGCATAGACAATTTTGTTTGTGAGAGTTATGCCAAAGGAAATAGTGTACAGCAATTGAGACAAACAGGGTGCATCTGTAGCAAATTATTAGTTTAATACAGTCTAAGTAATACATTTATTTGCACACTGTCAAACAGACAAGGCAGGTGCATGGATTTTATAATGCTAACCCTGGCTGGCACAATACGGTGGTGTCTGGCACTATACAAAACATTCAAGTACTGGTGAACAATCTTAACAGTGCTAGTTATATGGGCACTACTACACATCTTCTGAACAGAATGAGTCCCAGATATTTAACTTTGCATAAAAGTGCTGTGTTCCTGGAGATGAGAAAAATGAGTGAGGATCTCTCCTCAGGGAGGAACCTAGGACCAAACAGTATACTTTTAGATTTGGAAGGCTTTAATAGTAGATCTTTTTCATATAACCAGGCTGTCAGGGAGTGCAGGGCCTTCTGCAGATCATGCTGAACTTGAGGGGTCTTACAGGCAACAGTCAATGCAACTATACTAGCATGGTACAAGGACGGCTGGATGAAAGCCTTCAGGGACACAAGGACTACTAAAGGTGAGGGGGAGGATAATACATTTAGAGATGACAACGATAGGTAATAACTCCCCTGAATGTGAACAGTATAAAGAGATAGAATGTTTGGTGTGAATAAAGTCAGGCTGCTTTAACAAAAGGGGGAAAAAAAGGAAACAACGGGGTACTGACAAACCCAACAAGCTGCTGAATGATAATAATAAAAGGGAAAGGATACCCCCATCCCCAGCTGTGTCCATGATTTGTTCTATACAGGACTTGCCTATAAAGGGGCAAAATATGCCTTGCAAATATAGCTCTAGTGCAACAACATTTACATTCAAGAAGTGTCTATTAATTTCAAGAACTAAAGACATTTTGAATAATGAGGACTTCAGGTATGGCTGTAGTCAAGCGAGAGACTGATAATGAAGTAAATAGCCTCTAAATGACTTCTAGGAAGCTAAACAAGAGGAAACAAAACTGAAAGGTGGAAACCCATGTAAACTCTCTGCAGACAAGAGGAAATTAAAGGGAATGTGGAGAAAAGGCAGAGAGATAAGCAAATAAGGACTACAGGAGGAGAGATGGCATCCACTACACAAAATAAATGCATGCAGAAATATTTAAGGTAAATGGAACACTGATGGATTATATTGCTACAAATAAAAAAGTGCATTTTTCCTGTCATTGTCTGTTATACTGATTTACTTGCTCTGAATTCAGTATCTAGCTAGCTGTTGGATAAAGTAGTGTATTTTTACAGCTTTTTCTGTGTTTTTACATCAAGAGGGTAGTGGATTTTCCAGCTAGTAGTAATGGGTGGTAGCCTGGTCTGTACAGGTTGGGGAAACACTACAGATTGCTGCATGTAGTTGTTTTATTGGTTATTAATCATCTTACCCTGGTTTTAGTGCCTTTATAAAAATTCTGAAAAATGAGTGGCTCTTGGCTCATTTCTAAAAAGTGAAGTACTTTTATTTACAGAAAAACTAGCTGGTTATTTGATGACTTAGAGCTCAAACTTTTAAATTTTTACTCGTGATTGCTGAACACAATTCTGTTCAGCACGGATTATACACTGACTTTTATAGATAGACTGTTTCTCAGCTGATTAACTTTCTAGCACATTCCAAATTACGATCAGGCAATTCAGTCTATTCATTCACATTAATTATAGAAGGATACCACAGTAAGTATTAATTTTATGCTTAAATCTGATAGACAAAGTATTTGCGTGTGATCATTCAAGCAGGAGGATAGAAGTACCCTTTTATCTTGGGCTTGTCTATCCTAACAATCTGAGGTGCATGACAAGGCAAAAAGCTTATGAATATTTTAGCTGAGCTTCAAATTTAATACAGGATCTGAAATAACGCCACTGTTGGATGGGGCCAGAAAACACGAAGACTAATGTCATTGGGTAGACACTGGGCATAAGTTTAGTGGCCAGGACATTAGGTAACAAGGAAATGAAAGGTCAGTAACAACTACACGATAAGCTGAAATGCATGGGGCCAGAAAAGAACTGGGCTATGTCTCCTACCTTAAAAACATATACATAAGTGCAAGGAACAGCTCAGTCTAACTTTAGTAAGCAGCTACCTATGTTACCCAAGAAGGAAAGGTCTGACAGAGATGGAAGTTTATGTGCATTCTTCACTGTTTTGCATGTGCTGTAGTGAAATATGTTAACCAGAATGTTGGTTATGGTGTGTCAGAGTTAGGGGGGTAGCCAAAGGATGCTGTGTAAATGTTTAGTAAGTACATTACTAGCACATTACCAAGAAAGAACAGTAGACATGTATGTGCAGGTAGACTGAGGAAATAATGTTTTGAAATATGAAATGGAGAGGCTTACGTTAAGGTTTTATATCTATTATAAAAATTGTGTGCACTATAAAACAATACTCTAATCAGATAACTGAAAAGAATGGGCAAACTATGGGATTACATCTGCATATCTTACAGGTAGCCTGACCTTACAAGCTGCTTCTACAGAATTGGCTTAGTGAGGGAAAAATGACTGCAGTGTTTTGCCTTGCCTAGTGGTCATTTTTAAAAAAAGTAAAAATTAGATTTCAGTACATGCCCATGCAGCTCCTTGAAGTAGAATGATAAAATCCTGATTAAGTCACATGAGACCCAAGTTTGAATCGCAGATCAGGTATTCATTGAACCTGACTTGTGTGGATCGGAGTGATGGGTGATTGCTGGATCACTTATCCCTTTGGGCAGGGGGCCTCTGGCTCATCACAATTGTGACACCAGGAACAATAATGGAATTTGAATCTTCCAAGCCTAAATGGTTAAGGTGCACTTGCACCAGTAGCTAAGGAGAATTCAGCATGCAGACGCATTTTTTCTTTTGGAGTTTGGAGGAGCTGATGGGGGGAGGGTACCCCAAAGCGAGAGGGTAGTTGGCATTTTCCTACCACCTGATTCTCATTTGGGAAAAGAGTGCCAATCAGGATTCCTGAACAGGAACAGATGAGCTGTAAGGCTTTTTCCTAGCCCAGGAAGGACTGGTTCCCATCCCCCCACCCAAAAAAAAGAGTGGACTGAATGGGTGCTGGAATACATCCATCTGGCAAAGTCTTGTGTGGGAGAGCAAAACAAAAAATAATTTCACTACATGTTCAAGCTAAATTATATATTTTCTAGTACATTTAAATATAACTTTGCACTCTCAGTCAGATTAAAATGTAAACAACAAATAAAATGCCATCTTTTAGCTAACCAACACTTAACAGTACTTAGCAGATTTGTTGTAAAGCCAAGAATGGGCTCTAAATAATTATTTTTTGCATGGGCAGACACAACAGAATTATTCCCAATATCACAGTGTCAGAAAAAAATGCATTTAATTTTGTAAACTTTTAAATAATTAAAATTACATGTGAATTTAAATTTAAGCTATCTTAAGAATAAAAGTAGAAGACTTTGTGACTATCTACTAAAAGTCAAATGTCCAATTGTAGGTTCATAGGTGTGTACTAGGCTAATGGCCCTGCAGCCTATATAAGCCTATCCCAAGAAGATTCCCTGGCATCATACCGCCCAAAGTTAGTTCCTAGTGCCCCTGTCGAGCAAGGCCACTGAAGTGATCCCCAGGGTGAACTTCTTATTGCCCACCCACCCGTCAAGATTTCTCTTAAAGTGGGCCAGTGAAGTGCTCTGCTTGACGTGAATGGGAAGTTTGTTCCAGAGTATGGGAAGTCTCTGGGTTAGGAACCTGTCCCTCCAACATGTTCTGTTTATTGTGGTAATGAGGTTAAGGTCCCTGGAGTGTGTGGCATGGAGGGATTGAGATTTCTTTAGGTGTAGCATATCTAGCAGCTCTGGGTCAGACATGGCTTTGTAGGTCAAGCAGAGATCTCCTCTAAGTAGACAATAAGAGACAGAATATAGCTGGATTTTTTTGAGTCTGTCCATATAGGGCATGCATCTAAGGCTTAAGATCCTCTTAGTGAGGTATTTTTGTGGCCTTTCCAGTTGTTGTAGGTGTCTAGTGAGGTACATACCAAATAGGGCGTTGTATTCTATAATAGGTCTAATGAGGGATGAGTAGAGAGGGATTATGACCTCTTTCTTCCTGGATGAGAAACCTTTTGTAATGAGATGTGCCACATAGAAGGACTTTCTGATAACAGTGGCAATGTGGTTATCAAAGGAGAGGTTGCTGTCAACCTGTGTCCCCAGGTCTCTTATCACACCTTTGGTGTTTAGTGGACTACTGCCTATGTGGTAGTTCATGGGCACCAAATTTTTCCCAAAGGGAATGACAGAGCACTTTTTGGCATTGAGCTTAAGGCCATGGTTCTGGCACCAGTCATTGGTGTCAGTGAGACCTTTTTGTAGAATGTCTACCTCAATTGGAGAATCAGTAATGGCTCCCAGTTTGCAATCATCTGTGAACTTGGTCAGCCAGAGTGCCTTTGTGTTGACTTGAACAAGTTGATGCCAAATAGGAAAGGACCTAGGACCGATCCCTGTAGGACACCGCTTGTAACTAGTTGGTAGTCAGCTTTGGAGTCCTCTACTTTCACAGTGTGGGTTCTATCAATGAGCCAGTATGAAACCCATCTTATTACATAGGGGTTTATGCCTAGTTTAGTGAGTCTATCTATGATTCCTGAGTAAGGGATGGTGTCAAAGGCCTTGACAAGATCTAGGTAGGCTGTGTGAACTACCATGCCCTCATCCACAGCTCTGATGACAGACTCGAAGAAGTCTATCAGGTTGAGCAGACATAATTTACCTTTCACAAACCCATACTGTGTGGGGTCCAGAATCTGGAGATTCCGTATGTCCTTAGTTATAAGGTCTATGACAATGCGCTCAATAGCCTTACATATCAGACTCATCAGGCTAATGGGGCGGTAATTCCCAGGGTCTGTCGTCGCTCCACCTTTGTGGAGTGGGATGACCATAGCAGTGCACCATTTGGTAGGAACAAAGCCTGAAAAGAGGCTGCGACTAAACAGGGTACTCAGGTATGGTGCCAATTCACTTTGTAATTCATGTAGAACACAGCCAGGGATATTATCAGGTCCCATGGAAGCTGTATTCTTGGCTTTGAACAGTGCGGTTTTTACCTGTGTAGCTGTGGTAATGGGGAACTGACATTCCTCAGGTATTGTGATAAGCTCTTTAGGGGGTGAAAAGGGGGTAAAGTTCGCACTGAACCTATGCTGGCAATATCAGTTGGTTCTGTATATGTATTGCCATTGTGCTGTAACTCAGAGCAGATCTGAGTATTGCCAAGTAGATTCTTGACATAAGTATAGAATGCCTTGTGGTTGTCTTAGAATCTGCAGCAATTTTGTTTTCATAGCTAGCTTTAGAGGATTTGATGATGGACTTCAGTTTTTTGCTGAGGCTAACAAAGGAGTTTTTTCAGTCTTGGGACTTCACTCTTTTCTGCAACAGTTTTTTCCTTCTGTTGTAGAGTTTGTTTATGGTGGGGGACCACAAGATTGGCTTCCTTTTTTTGGAGGACAGCATCTTGGTTCTGTTGGTATGGCCCGTTCCATGCACTTGTGTATGTGCTCATACAGTACATACTGGTGTGTGATTCAGCAGTCATGCACCTAGTTTCCATTTGCATGGGTGTCGTGAAGTTAGCCACCTCTGTTTTTAGAAGCCCAAAACTGGCTTTGGAGAAGTTTTTTTACGGTGGTTTCCTTTGGGGGAGGTGGGATGTGGATATCCATGATGATTAGCTTATGGTCAGAACTGACCAGGGAGGAGTTGATTACTGATGTAGAGCAATGGTCACCCATGTTAGTAATGACCAGGTCAAGAATGTTTCTACCCCTGGTGGGGTAAGAATGAGTTGGTCCAGGGCATTGGAATTAATGAATTCCAGAAAAGATTGAGCAAGTGTGTTGGTGCATAAGTAATTTTCCCAGTTAATGGGAGAGGTAATTAAAGTCTCCCAGTATAAGGTTAGTGGGTTGTACCCTAATATTTTCCAATGTGTTTAGTAATGTGGAGTGGGAGTCTTGGGACATGGTGGGGGATCTACAGCAGGCTACAACCTGGATTGCAGTTTTACCCAGTGTTAGTTGTACCTGAAGTATCTCTTATGTGTTATGTTGAGCTACTAGTCTGGAGGTGTGCATATCCTTTATGATTATGTAGACACCACCACCTTTAGTGCTTCAGTCCAGGTTTAGGGGCTGCATTATTTTGCAGTCATATTTGTAAAACAAAAACAGAAATACACTAATGCTTATTAAAATAAAAGACAAAAAAATGTAACCAATATATTACAGCTTTAACACAATAGGGTATGGATTATGCTCTGGTATTCTCACTTCATCCTATTTGGTCCCTTGGGAATCACAATGAGTATAGCCTTTAGCCATGCAATACTAGTTTAATAACTATGACAAGAAATATGAACATTTAAAGAAATAAGCTACTTTTGATGACATGGATTTCAATAGACTGTCATGCAGTGAGTTTATCTTAGCATGTATGTCAGTGTTCGGAGAGCTGTAGGAAATATATAAATGAACTCGCTTGGTGGAGGGAAACAGATAATACTGGATGCTAAACTATTAAGACACCATAGCCAAATAAGGTAAAACATGCTCAAAACATTACACACAAAAAGATTTTTATTTGTGTAAAATATTAGTATAATTGCATAAAATACTGCAGAGTGCAAATGACTAGACAAGTGCTGAATTTCTATCATGATTATTATCTGTGCAGTCCTCACTCCGTGTAACAACAGAGAGGCACATTCTTCAAAATCAGCCTCAAAAATACTGGTATAGCCATTAGTAGCCTAGCTGAGTAGTAGTACTGATTGATTTGGAACAGATAAGGCCGATTAATCACAATCCATTAAGTCTCCTCCCTCAAGTAAATGCAAACTGGGGGCACATCTACAATAAGAATGTTACACTTCCTTGTTTTGTTCATGATATTTAAAAATGTACTCTGGCACAAGAAAACTCCTAGCACTAAACACATCCCAGCTTCACTAAATTCAAGTATTACCAGTCATTTCGCAGCACTGATCAACCTACGTCTAAGTATGCCAGAGAACTGCAACAACGTGCAGATATAATTAAAAACACAAACTCTTCATATTTGTTTTACTGTTCATAAAAAAAAAAAAAAAAAAACTTTGATAAAACAGAATGTGATTTCAACATGTTCTTATTGTGACCTTATTAAAATAGTCCTTTTTGAAACTTGTACTGATGAATGTAAGTTAATTTGCAAATTAACAAAAATAACCACAATAAGTAAAATAAAAGCCAAAAGGACTGGAAGGTAGAGCCAGAACACAATCCACACGAACTCCGACAAACAGATGTAACAAGTTTATTGGTGCATGGGGGTTCAGAGGTTAGTTTATTTTTTTGCATTTTGGCAAAGCCTTTGCAGACACAGGGGGAGGATTTTTTGAAAAAGCTTATGCAATTGGAGACAAAATTTATTACTAACTTTAATACACTTCACCCTAAGGGTTTGAACCAGGAATTAAATGTTAATATGTCTTAATCCTTTGGTTTATATAAGTTATATAGTGTTTCCATTTGACGGGATTCTTTGTTGTTCTTTATTATTGTTATGCTCACTTAAACTGTTTTTAAGGGAGTCAGTTAAATAATTGCATAATTATTGTATTAGCACATGATTAAGTAATTTGGAGGCTCTATAAAAAGTGGATGCATTGGTGTGGATTTTCATTCCCGCTGAAGGCTCGTTAGCCGAGGTACCAGGAAGCACAAATTAACTTGTTACATCTGTTTGTTGGAGTTTGTGTGGATTGTGTTCTGGCTCTACCTTCCAGTCCTTTTGGTTTTTATTTTATTTAAGTTAATTTGCATTTAGTCATGTATTACTTCGTTGTATTACAAATATGCACATTTCAGTTTGTATTTCTTAACAGAGGGAAGAAATGGCAGTGTGAAATAATCCATAAAATAAATTACCATAATGCAAACAAATACGGCTATAGCACTGTTTCCACTTAAAACTGCTTTGCTATAGAATTACATAAGAAAATGAGTTCAAAACTTTAGTTTTATCAACTCAATTCACATCAAAAAGAGCGGCATTTTCATATTGTAACTAAATTTACAAAATTGTCTTGTGCAAAACAGTTATGTGGTCCCTTGCCCTGTTAAAACATAACCTCATTTTTAAAGTAAAGCACCGTGATAAAACACCATGACAGATCATAAAAAGTCAAGTAATACATATGCAGCTATAATTTGTAGACTGCCTGGATATGTTTTCCTAGCAATGAAGATAGTGGCCCATACACAGAGCAGCCATTTTTATAAAGGTGTTCATTATTGCTAATTTCTGTCTAATTTTCTCATATTGACACAGTATGATGTAGTCTGAAGTCAGTTACTTGGTCAACTAAACAAATGCCCAAGGTTGCCTCTGGCAGACTTGGTATTGCTGTGGACTTGCTCTGCCCATTGTGTGTGTTTCTGCCTGACTTAAAATTATCTGCATACCCACAAAAGAAAGATGTCTACACTAGTAAGATTATACAGAGACAACAATCTTTTAATCTATCAAGTCTAAAAATCACGAATGTTCACAAATTCCGAAGTGCAATCAGTGAAATAAACAGATACTTTTTCAGTGCTATTCTATTTAGTAATCAAGCTAATAAAAATTGTTCTACATAAACTCAAGAAAAATCCCATTACAATGCAAAAAAGAAACAATTTCACTTTTTTTAAAGAATAGAAAGCACTGCACATATCTTTATAGCTCATCACCAAATGTACCATTTAAACTAGGAAGTTCACATTCTTGCTTAAAATTGCAGCTATGTAGGATGTCATAATAATATTTTCTTAAATCTGGATACAGTGTGTACATGTCTCCAGAGTGATGAAATGGCAACACCTTTTCATTTAGCAACATCTGAACTTTGTATGTCCGTTCTTGTTGATCATCACATCGATAAAGCACGAATACCACGTTTGAAGCATATGGTACAATTTGACCACTGCGAAATTTACGATTTTTCTGTTCTGCAAAGTTATCAGCCCTTAGAGGTTTCTCATCTTGAAAAAATCCCATAAGAGACAGCAATGGTTGCAAAGTTTCTGCATGGCCAAACTGTAAAACCACAGCAGGGGAGGCTGACTGTGACCTACAATAAAATAAATTAACACATTGAAACAATAAAGTTAATATTTAAAATTAATTTCAACAAAGCACTGCTAAAGTCAAGCTAAATAAAACTTTGTTTAAGGAAGGAACTGTATGAAAATGACAGTATTGACCAACTCCTGCAAACTGCTCAAGCATGTGACCAGTTAAGAATATATCAGCATACTGCTTCATCTGAAATATCACTACAATTTGTTTAACTATTTAATAATTTTTTTTCTGGTAAACAAGCTGGCCTTTATGGAGCCTTTTCGGCTGTGTTTCAGGCCAACAAAGCACTGTATATTTAAGCAAGCTGATGAAAAGCATACCTCCACAAATGTACCGAAGTTACATGAACTAATATGAACAATCCCATATACCAACTTGAAGCAAATCACAAATTTCATTTCTGTCAAAAACAAATTCAATTGCCTAACATATGTTTTGCAGAACATACCTTTTCTAGTGTTTTATAAAAACAATTCCAACAACTACTACTTAAATATAATGATTTAAATAAAACATGTTAAAAACATGGTGTTTTAAAACTAGTTTTCATTAAGTGAACAAACTTCCTTTTTAAGACTGGAAGAATAACAAAAAAGAGCTATTAAGACCTGAAGAACCATATGCTATTGTATATTTTGCACATTGATTCTACAAAGAACAGTCCATTGCACATGTCCCCTCTTAAACCATTAGCAGCTAGCACAAAGATAGCCACAAATTTACAATAATGTTTATAAGCAAACTTCATAATATGTTAAGAAAATGCAATAATGCTACTTGTTTTTGGAAATAAGATGTTCCAAAATTCTCCTCTAAAATGCTCATTCTGTCTTGTGTACATAATAATAGGTGCTGCAGCAGGAGGGTGCTAAATACACCAAATTAGTGATGTGGTAAGTGCAGAAACATTTGAAATAAAACCTTTGTCCTATGTTCAGATGGCTAAACTTAGATCCTTTATAAATTATACACTGACATATAAGTACCTGTCAGATTGTGCCATATTACATGCATATTAGTCAATTTTTTATGATTGTTCTCCTTGTATACACAACCCTTGATTTTGAACCCACTATCTCTATGACCTTCTCATGTAAAGTGAGTACAGACCAATACTTTTGGAGAATCGCTACCATTTTACCAACATCAGGATAATATCTCGTGATGAAAGAAATATCGTATTTTATTTCTCTTACTAACCGCTGTCTGCATGGAGTAAGATATTTGGACCTTCTCCCTTAGTCCCCTGTCATGAAACCTTTTTAACTGTTCTCCTGCATGAGCATAGAATTTACTGTATGTTAATGTATTTCACCTAACTCTTAGAAACAGCCCATGAGGAATACTTTGTTTGACATGACTTGAATAAGAACTATGACAATGCAGAAGTCTTTTGCTTACCAAAAGCTTCCCCAAAGTAAATATAAAGTACTCCTTTAAAATGCACACTTACATCCAAGTATGTTACATTAAATTAACCTTCACTTTTTTGACGAGTAAAACTGTAATCATTACTATTCAGAGGCGCCTCGTGCTATTGGACTGCAGGACTGCAGCCCTCCCAGCTGTGCAGTCCCCCAGCTGTAAAAAAGTAAAATAAAACAAAAAAGAAAATAAAATAAAAGAGAAAAATAAAAATAAAAGAGAAAATAAAAAACGCGAGTCCCAGAACATCACGCATGCGGGGCATTCGGACTGCTGGTGAACCAGTCTGGAGCATGTGCACAGAATCCAGACGGTCTCCAACAGAAGTCTGGAGTATGAAGACAGCATTCAACTCTAAATTTTCCCAGCAGTCTATGCAGTTACAACTGCATAGACTGGAAGGGGATCAGACTGCAACGTCCGCAGGCAGGAAGGACTAGATGCTCTCGTGGGAACAGATGTACAACAGAACGGGAATTACTTGGTGGAGTTAGCGTGGGCAGGAAGGGATTTACAACAGAACGGGAATTACTCGGAAAGGACTTTGCCTTACAGCAGCTTTGGCTCAGGTAGTGTGTGTGTGTGTGTGTGTGTGTGTGTGTGTGTGTGTGTGTGTGTGTGTGTGTGTGTATAAAATGCCCCAGTTGCGACATGGTGGTCGGTAGAGAATAAGGCTTGAACCCTGTACCTTGGGGCCAAGTGGCAAAAGCCTGAATTCTCTACCCACCACCATTTATAATCATTTGCAGATTTTTGCCTCATATTTGTTCTGTTCCTCATAAAATCTGTGGTTTCTGTATTTTTGTTTCTTAGCACAGTCAGTAGTGCAGTGGTAGCACTGTTGCCTGACAGCTACAGGTTGTCTGGTTTGATTCTTGGCTGGGGTGCCTTCTGTGTGGACTCTGCACATCCTCCCTGTGTTTGTGTGGGTTTGCTCTGGTGTTCTCCTATCTTACAAAGACATGTGTCTGGAGTGTTTCTGCTGAAAATTGGCTTTTGTTCCAAGTCAGACTTTCCTGGTTAACAAATGTTAAATAAATAAAAATGACAAGCATTTGAATTTCAGACTTCATATTCTTCAGAAAGTACATGGTAACACAAAACCTATTATTATAGCATTTTTAAGTTTATAAGATGGATATTTGAAATTTGTCCCTATTTTTGGGACTGTATTCCCACATTATTGGCTTCGTCCAGGTTTTATGTGCCAAGGTTGAGAGCTACGGTGAGAAGTGACTTCACTAAATATGTTTGGGGTCTGTATTCCCCCATTACTGGCTTTGTTGAGGTGTTTTGTGCTAAGATGTTGACAGCTATGGTGAAAATTGAATTCACTAAATGGTAGGCATTTAAGTTTCAGTCTTCCTCTCTTTCATAAAACGGATGATTTGGCAAAGTGGTATGTTGCTCTGACTATTTTGCACAGGGTCCTGGGTTCAATACTTGGCAGTGACACAGCATTTTATTCTAGTAACTTTCCAACATTATATAAGCAATGTTTAAAATGTGTCCCTGTTTTTTGGTCTTTTGCCCCCCCCCCAAAATGTTGGCTTTTTCCATATTTTTTGTGCTGCAAAGTTCAGAGATACAGCTGAGTGTCAAATAGAACTTACAAGAAGCTGTGAGCTGCAGGAGAACAAAAGTTTAGTGCTGCTTATGCTGAGTCTGCTTGCATTGTTAATAGCATAACAGGTAGTGTACTTGCTTTTGATGCAGAAGGCTGTGGGTTCTACTCCCACAGTAGGTAGATGCATTGCTGATACTGTACTGTATTGTAAAGGGGGTGGATGCTGCAGTCCTTTTTGGTGAAGATGCCTAGTAACTATATGAACCTGTTATCGGTTTGCCATCCATTCCCTATTGCAATATTACTAGCTTATCGTTTTTTTAATGCAACATAGGCATTAAAAAATTAATTCCTCAAGGGCAACAGTCACTTTATTTGTAGATGAAACAATGAAATATAAAGTTGTTTGCTAGCAGCAACCACTTCATTAGTTACAGATTTCTTTAATGTGGAATTATTTAGATGACTTTTACTTCTTCAGAGATTGTGCATATTTACTGATACTGGTGGGCTGTAGAAGTTTGAGTAGACTTTTATGATAGAAATGTTCTGAATTGGACAGTTTTGTCATTATTGGTGCATGCATTTTGCTTCATTGTTTACTGGAAAAATGTTCAAAACAATAAATTTAAAATGCCCTCTAACAACTGTACTATATTGTACAAGGAATATAATTTGATACAGTCAGGAAGGTGTATCAAAGAGCACATGTATGTCATGTGCAAGGGGCCTATGATTTGAAAACAGCCCAAAGTTAATCTTTATCTGCCACTGGCAAAATGTATTTTCTTTGAATGTGGGTTTCAATGCTGTTTCAATGAATGTGAGTTTTAAGGGCAGATGAGTTTTAATGCTAATGAGTCTGTTTTCATTGTGAGATTTCATCGCTTTGTTTAGCAGATGTTTTAGTGTTTGTGCTGTAAAATGCAAACTAAAACTTTCAAATGAAGTCCAAATCATTGTAGAAGTAACGCAGTATGCACATTAGTGTTTATGGTAAATGGGGTGAAATAGCCAAGTAATGGTTCATTGGAATGGCTGCAGGGAGGAGTCTCCATTCGACCATGACTTTGTGAGGGGGAAGGGCGGCAAACTCAAAGACAGCCCCTACTGAACTATACCTCTCAACTGTCCAGATTTTCACAGAATGAATAGATTTTTGCTTCTTATTTTTGGGTTGTTCCTCATAAAATGTGTGGTTTTCTGGCAAATAATTTAGAAATTAAGTCACTAAATAATGACAGACACAGAGTTTCAGACTTCATAACCTTCAGAAAAATGCATGCTAAAGCTAGACCTGCTATTCTATCAACTGCCTCAGTTTATACAACAATTTTTAGTACTGTTTATATGTTCCCCCAGTATATTTGGCCGTACTTGCAAATAAATTGCTTTATAGAATTAGGCACATCCAAACCTCTCAACTGTCCCCATTTTGGCTCAAAATGTTGCTCTTCCCCTAATAATCCCGCCGCAAAATGGCAATTTTGTAAGAAAACGTGGAGGGTTTACAATTAAGAAATAACTGTAATAATCAGAGTTATAGATTACTTTTATTTCAGAAATGCATGTAGATTGTTTTATTTTGTCAGCTGCTCAAGTTAGCAGTACTAATATTAAAAAGGTGTCCCTTCTTTGACAGGTTCCCAGCTAGATTGTGTGGCTATTTTATATTTTTGCATCATATTTTTGGTCCATTTTTCATAAAATTGTGTTTTTTTGGCAAATTAGTGGCAAATCATTAAAGACTAAAATTATAAAATAATGACAGACATTTAATTTTCAGATTTCTTACCCTTCAGAAAATTCATACTAATGCAAGACCTACTATTCTATTATCTTTCTAAGTTTATAAGAGCAATATTTAAAAAGTGTCCTTATTTTTGGGCCTTTTTCCCACGTCTATGTATGGCTTTGTCCAGATTTCTTGCTCTGCGGTTGAGAGTTATGACAAATGTGTCAGGGCCATTGCAGTCAACCAGAGACATTTCAAATTGTGACATACTTGTTGCACCCCACTCCCCTATGTAGTGAGTCTGGATGTGTCCAAGCAAGGCAAGGAGCAGTTATGCAGTGTAAATTTGCAGTGTACTACTTTTATTCTGTCCTTGATTTTGCATAATGTTCTGGTTTCTGTCATATTATACTGTTGATGTATGCTCATTATTACTCAGAAAGTGCCTGTTGCTCTGTATTTAAGTAGCAATGCTTTAATGACCATCAGGTAAGCTTGTCTGGGATTGTAAGACGCAAGTAAGCTTTAATAAGCATACTGTTAGAATTGCCAACACTGAAAGCCTTTCTGTTGCCATGCAGAGAATACTTACATAACTAGATAATGTATAAGCCTTGGGTATTGAAATGCATATGACAGTATTTGTAATAAAGTACAGGATTACATTATTTTAAGAAGCTCATTACATTTGTTGGAGACTTGCAGTCATCTTTGCAGGCTTTACCTGTAAACCAAACAGAATGGCAGTCTATCATGTGTGGTCTATTACCTGTAAAATAATCCTTTAAGCAATGTATCTTGAGCTTGTTTCTTGTTTGCTTTTCATTTTTTACTTTGATCATGTTTTTCCCATGAAACAAGTAGATAGTTGTCAGGCAGCAGGTCTTTTTTGGATAAGAAACATTTTTACAAGTGGGGGTATCACAGAGATTGCTACTTTCAGCATGTTACTTGGTACTTTAATAAAGCTGAATATAAATTATAATTAGAATTGCAGTGCAAGGAGAAGTGGTTTGGGTTGAGTGCTGCTTGTTTTTCTTATACTTGATTTTGACTGGCATTCCAGTAATGTATTTAAAAAGTAATTTATTTTTTCATGCCTCACAACCTTTTTGTTTCCATCTAGATATTAAGTAAGCTGTCATGCAGTAAATGCATTGAAATATTTTTTTCTTCTACACTTCATTTTGTCTTGATTGGACTCTCATAATGACGGTTTGGCACCCAGGGCAGCGTGTGGTTTTGAGCATAGCTCCTCCCCTTTCTAGTTGGCTGCACCCCTTCCCATTGGCCCCACCCATTCAGCTGTCTCCTGTAGCCCCCACTTTGATCTGAAGTTACCAGCCACCACTGTTACTATTAATGTATCTCAAATTCATATTGTACCTTATCTGAATGCCAGATGAAAAAGATTTTGACAATAAACCAATCATATTTGACTGCTGTATTGCAATATTCATATCTGAAGTGCTGATACTTTTCTCAATAAAAAACAAATTACCATACACTGGTGTAATTTTCTACTGCTCCTGTGGCAGTCATCATCAGACTTTTAAGATGAGCAGAATACTGACCATTAGAGATAATTAAACCTTGTTTCAAGACTATTTCAATCAATATCAAACCTGTTTCCATTCTA
The DNA here is from genome assembly GCF_019279795.1 of Protopterus annectens. Lineage (NCBI taxonomy): Eukaryota > Metazoa > Chordata > Ceratodontiformes > Protopteridae > Protopterus > Protopterus annectens. Next base: position 566,780,238 of record NC_056748.1, read on the forward strand.
TGATTGTTCCAGGCAATCATATTAATTAATCAGCATTCTATCGTGTTGAAACCTTTCTTATTGTGAATATTCATAAATACAGAATTATCAGCAGTCATCAAGATGTCACCTTTATATTTAATTTTACGACCCTATCCAAAAAAACAAAAAAAACACTTGTATCCTTTATAAGTGTTTTGACGTGGATAAGTAATGGCTTTAATAACTGAAATCATACATGCAACAGAATAAGCAACCTGATCTTCAGCATAAAGCAGGATAACAAAACAAATATAGCAGTTAACAAATTGCTGAGAGGTTAAAAGCTTGCAAGGTTGATGCAATAGAATATACTGTTAATGACTAAAGAATTTTGTAGTAGAAGTAACTAAAGAAATACACTTTCCAAACAAGCAATTATGTGGGTACTATCAGAATCCTACTTTCAAGGTGTCTACAGTAGGATAATTAATGATATGATGAAAAAGAATGATAGGAATAAAATAGAACAAACCTTGGTTTTATCAGGCTACATACCTGCCCTACCTGCATGGGTGTCTACATGTGAGAAAATTGAAATGAATCAGACATGGAGGAGAGGTGAAGGTATAGATACAAATAATAGACTTCCCATGGGTTTATCTTGATGAAAAATCACTAAGGTCAGCACAAATGATGGACAGATAAGACAATGGGTAGGCGTGGCAATCTGGAGTTAACAGTGTTGTTAGGGACAGAATAATTACATATAATGAAATGTGTATGAGTACAAAAAAGCATTTACATACTATCAATTAGCAATTAGATGAAATGTTAAGCAAACTGTGTTACAGGATATGAGAGATGGAGGCAGTACAGATAGGAGAACAGATATGAGGAAAGCATCAATGGGTTAAGATCAGGTTAAAGCTGACATGTGTTACAGTCATAAATCAATACACAGCATGGCTGTAAGTGGCAGTGGTTCAACAGATAGTACATTTGCCTGTGACACTGGCAAGATGAGATGCCCCTGGGCTCTAACACCACAAAGTACTCCAGTACCGATAACTTGATGCAGCACAAAGGGGGATGCTGCATTCCTTAGGTTTCATCCTTTAGATGATACATTAAACCAAGGTCCTATATTCCTTAGCTGGTTGTAAATCAAATAGATATTAAAGAGCCAATGGCACTTATTATTTAAGGGCATACAAGTTTTTAGATGCCCTGGCTATATTTTTAGGTTCATAGGCAAGTACTAAGTTAGCTACCCTTGCAGGCCATTTTAAGCCTAGCCAGTTTTTGCTACTTGAATTAACCTAACCCATTTGGTGTTAGATTGGCCTTACCCATCCCATGGTCAATAATTATACATTACTCCTAGTGAGAATAACTGAGATCATACCACAGATAATTTGAGAGGAGCCAGGCATGGGATTAAAGCATTTAGGAGCAGGGGGCAGTCCTGGGGTAAATGTTCCGTTTCCCATTTACAGGTCCAAGTTGAGCTTAAATATGGCAAGGACGAGCTTTGTTTTATGTGGATGGGGATTTTCCCATATGTACCAGCTCACCCTCTGAAACAAGACCATATGCCTAGTGGTGTCTGCTTGGTCAGAAAAGTGCCCATCTCTTTGGTTTTAATCTGATTTGAGTTTCTTAGAGAAAGACAATGAGTATGCAGAAGAGAATGCAAGGAGAAACTTGTTTATAGTGCAAAAAAATTGTAGGTGTTTTCTGGAGTGGAAGCAGAATAAAAGTTGGAAGTTACTTGTAGTAAAGGAGAATTTGTACTCTGGGGAAGAACAGGAACAGAACTCCATCTGAACTAAACTGAAAATCAGTGTGCAAGATAATGTTTTGCTTTCAAGTATATAACAATCCAGTTAGATTTAATCAGAGTGATTCAGCAATACTGCAACCGTGTCACTCCAGAAAAAGTTTAAGGATTCAGTTGTTGTTTTGTGTGTTGGGGCTGGAGGCTAGTATGTGTAAAGACAGTCAGTGCTTAAGTCAGGACATAGCTATCCCTTTAGCAAAGCAGGTTCTTTTGACAAGTAGCCCGCTTATCGTGCAACATACATCAACCTGCATGTTTATTTTGCTATGGAGAAGGTTAACATGAAAAGCAGAGGAAAAGGTAAGGGTAATCTTGTCTGGCAGTTTAGTACAAGCTGCTAATCAGCTACATTCTGTAACCCTGGGTTTGATTTCTCCACTTTCCATTTACCTATTGCACTAGTCTCAGCAAGTCACTTAACTAGACAGTGTTCCTGGGGCTCCACTAAAAAGATGGCTTAAACCTGCTAACAAAATAAACAATAATCTAAATTATCTGACGGTAGGATTTATGGGAATTCACAGATTCCGAAAAGGTGCCATTATCTTGTGGATAAAGTAGTCTGCAGAAATACCATACAGCATGCTACTTGCTTTGTCCAAGTTGATCAGTATCTGCTTTGAGATAACCCACCCATGAATCAACATATGGTCTTTTCTGATGGACTGAGTCAGTCAAGCCTAGTGATAACTGGATCTGAGTAAAAAAATAAATGGTAGCTTACTGACCAGAGCAGATGGTAGACAATTAATAAAAAGGGATAGATTCCTTTGGCACACCAGAGGTGACTCATGCCTTGCTGGGCAATATACTTGGGTTTCTAACAGTTATGTATCTGACAGTAATACAGCCTTCTGAGAGGTTTCTCTGAATGTGCAACTTTCTGTGTGCTTTTTTTTCTTCCAACAGAAGGGTAATATTGACATGTTCATTGAATAAAAGTTGGTTTTGAGTTGTACAAAATGTGCACTTAATTTTTCCTGAAATCCACCTTTCACTAGTTAGTTGTAACAGAGGATGTATCTCTAACGTCAAGCTGCTGAGAGAGAAGGACACTGTAAGATTTTAGATATTCTCTGAGTTGTTGAGAAATAATCGTTTAAGTAAATATGGAAGTGGAGATTGAAAGGGGACAGTACTTTAGTGCATTAGGTGGGTCATATTTAGGAATCCTCTGGTAATCACAGCAGCATCTCTAAAGAATATTAACTGACACAGACAAGTAAATATTTGTGTGTGTTGTGTTTATGCACTAACAAAATTGTATAAATAAAAAGAAAAGTGACATGCCTGGAGCATCTTTACTTAAGGACCCAAGCATGTCAATTCCTTGTGCCAGGTTCCAAGCACAGAATTTCTTCCATTTTTCTGCATAAGATTTCCTGGTGCTGGGGCCCCTGGCCTCCAAAATAACATCCATAACCGCTTTAGATAGAGGTGTATTCTGAATGGTTACACTATCCGCCATGCAGCTAGATTTAGGGTTCTGAGTTGGCTGTGCAGGATCTGATTGTTTTGTTGGGTCAGTAAATGATGAATTTGAGGCAATGTCCAGGCTGGGCCTTGAGACAAGCTCCTTAGGATTGGGTACCAGTGTTGGTGTGGCCAATCCGGGGCAATCAAAATCATTTGTGGCTTCTCTTGTCTGACCTTTAGGAGTACCTTGGGGAGGAGAGGCAGTGGTGGACAGGCATATACTGTAAGGTTGTTCCAGCTGAATGACAAAGCATCCACTTTCCATGCTTGTTTGTGATCAGTCCTTGTGCAGAATCTCTGAAGTTGGCAGTTGTGAGGGGAGGCAAAAAGACCTATGTCTGGGCATCCCCATTTCCTTGTTATCATGCTGAAGATTTGTGGATATAGTTTCCAATCATGAGAGTCCATGAGGTTTCTGCTTAGTTCGTCTGCCAGAGCATTTGTTTTTCCTGGCAGGAATTGTACTTGCAGGTATACTTGGTAGGTCAATGCTGAGTTCCACAAAATCATGGCTTGTCTGCAGAGGGGGTAGGAATGTGTGCCCCCCTGCTTGTTTATGTACCACATGACTGTGGTGTTGTCTGTCTTTATCAGCACCTGTCCTGGATGAAGTAGGTCCTTGAAGGCTGTCAGGACCTTTTGTATAGCTAGCATCTCTTTTTGATTGATGTGAAGATGCCTTTGGCTTGGGGGCCATGTGTCCTGAATACATTTTCCTGCCATGTGGGCCCCCCAGGCATAATCTGATGCATCTGTTGTTAGTGTTTGCCTGGCTGAGGGTAAAGTGAATGGCTGTCCCTTGTTGTGGTGACAGGCCTGTGCCCACCATCGAAACTCCTGTTGCAGGCAGGGAATGAGTGAAATTAATGATTCCAGGCTGTGGCAATGCTGAGTCCAAACATTTTTTAGATACCATTGTAGTTTCCTCATATGCAGTCTTGCATATGGAATTAGCAGAATGCAGGAGGCCTTGTAGCCCAGAGCCTGCAGAATTTTTCTTGCAGATAACTGGGTCTTTGTTGCCATGCTTTCAAAGTAAGAAGTCAGTTGCCTTTGTTTGTCTGGCATGAGATAAGCCATCTGGGTAGTTGTATTTAAGCTTTCATCGAGGAATATTATCTCTTGAGAGGGTACTAGTTTTGATTTATTTTCGTTTACTGTGTACCCTAGGCAAATTTGTAATCTTTTTACAAATGCCAGATGCTTTAGTAGAATGTCTTTGGTCTCTGCTTGAATAAGGCAGTCGTCCAAGTAGGGATATATTTGAATTCCTCTTTATCTGCAAAATGCAATTACTGGTGCCAAGCATTTTGTGAAGACCCTGGGTGCAGTAGATAAGCCAAAGGCAGTGCAGAGAATTGGTAGTGCATTGAGCCAGCTATGAGTCTGAGGTATCTTCTGCAAGACTGTCTCATTGGGACATGTAGGTATGCCTCTTTGAGGTCCAAAGTTACAAGCTAAGCCTTCTTGCCCAGCATGGGCAGACGCTGCTGCAGAGTCAACATTTTGAATTTCAGAACATCCAGAAAAGTATTTAGAATAGACAGGTCCAGAATAGGTCTCCATGCTTTGTCCTTTCTTGGTACTGGGAAAAGTCTTGAGTAAAATCCTTGTCCCTGCTCTTGTTGAGGCACTGGCTGAATAGCCCTCATGTCCATGAGAGATGAAACTTGTTTTTGTGCCTCTGCCCATTGATTGTGTGGCAAGTTTGGCATACCTTTTGCCTTTGGAAGGGTGTGAAAGTGGAACTTGTAGCCTTGAGAGACTATATTTAAGACCCAATTGTCCTGGGTGATCATGTGCTAGTTTTGTGAAAAAAGTGCTAGCTTTCCCTCGAAGGGTGCTGCCAAAAGATAAATGCTTGGCATTGGCAGAGGGAAGTCATTGGGACTGTTTCCTGCAAGGTTGTGATTTGTCTTCTCCAGTTTTGGAGGTAGGAGCACCCCACTGTTTACGCCTGTATGAGCCTTGGGGCTGAGATCTGCCTCTGGGACGCCTGTATCTGCCTCTTTGTGGTCTGTCTGACACTGGAAAGGACCAATTTTTAGAAGGCCAGTTCCTGCTAAATCTGGGTGGCTGCACCTGTAAGAAATCCTTGACTGTCTGCATGGATTTTGCTTTATCCTCCATTTTTTTCAACATCTCTTCTGCTTTAGTACCAAACAAAGTATCATGCTGTAATGGAGCATCTAATAATTTTGCTTTAACATGATCATGCAGATTCTGTTCCTTTAACCAAGCATGCCTTCTAATAACAGAACCTGTAACAGCGGCCCTGCAAGAGGCCTCCAGTGAATCATAATCACATTGCAAAGTATGCTTTCCCACTTGTTCACCTGCATGCAATAAATCCTGCATTTCCTTGTTCTCTGAACATTCAGTATTTGTCAACAATTTTTGTTTAAGCAGTGACATTAAATATTACTGATATTTAAGCATATGAAACTGACAATTTAAAGCCCTTACAGCCAAGGTAGCAGAAGTGCAAACTTTTTCCCCCATCTGTCTAGAGCCCTAGAATCCCTATCAGAGGGGACAGGGTTTTTTGCAGTGGAAGCCTTAACCCCTTTGGGACCCCGAGACATAGTTTCTGGGTCAGCCGTGGGGTTATTATACAGGAATTTATGAGAATCCGGGACCCTGTAGTATCTGTCTGGCTTAGCAGGTGCAGGGGGTAAAGAGTTAGGGGACAGGCCGGACTCTGAAAATACATCATCTACAATGTCTAGAACAGGTGGAATAGCAAGGGATCTGTGCTGAGGAAGTAGCAGAAAGTCTCTGAGCCTTTTCTTAGATTCAGAATAATCTTGGCTCTCCCAGTGGAAATGCTCCCTCATGGTATGCAGGGTTTCCCCAAAAGAATAATCCTCAGAAGGAGAGGCTGAAGGAATGGATTCTTCACCATCAGAATTCTCATAGAGAAGCATGGAATAATCCTGTTCAGAAGAGGAAACAGAGGAAATAGAAACCTGATCAGAAGAATCATACTCTGTCTCTTGGCCTGGCCTCTTATCAGGAGGGGGATGGGAACCCTTGATCAAAGTAATTAGGTCTTCGGCCATTTTGAGCATCTGTTTTTTAGGCATGGAAGTCTGAGTAGGAAAATGCTGTACTTGTTTCTTTGTCTTTAGAGCTGCTTTAGTCTTTGAAGCTGAAGATGGCTTAACATATAGTTGTGTAGGTCTGAAGACACCCTCAGAAGCCGATGCCTGCTCAGCGGCTCCAGACCCATCTGAGGGAATGATTTCCGAGTGTCCAATACCTTGAGTATCCAGAGGCCCAGTCGGCTCCACGTGGGAGTCGGAAGTGGCCTGTGGCTCTGAGGTAGCGGGTGCCAGAGGCTGCGAAAGCGCCTCACTGAGAACCGGCGAACCGGCGACTGGCCTAGTGGAGGCCTCATCATCAGTTTTGGACCTCAGATGCCTATCCTTTTCCTTGTCCTTGCGTTTTTTGTAAACTCCGGTCATCGGCTGTTCCGACGGCATAATATAATTAAATCTTCAGCCAAAGTAATGAAATGCAAAATCGAACCGACGCTTAATAGTGCATTGGTTAAATCTAGCACAAAACCAACAGCTAGCAACATTGTGATCAGGGCCTAGGCAAGGAATACAGTAAGAGTGAAAATCCTTATGAGGTATTTGCTTCCCACAAGAAATACAATTGTTAACTTTTTCTGACATCGGTCTGAAGCAAGAAAAAAGTTTCCCCAATGAGGTACTTAGCTTTAATGAAGACTTCGGTTCTAAAATTTGGATTTGAAAATCTCAGGAGTCGGCCGACCAGCACTTGCGAACTGCTTTTGCTTCAGGCACCGTGCGGCAAGAAAGACTGAAGAAAATGGAGTCGGCTGCATCTTTTATACCCCTGGTGCACTGACGTCAGGGAAGAGGCGACAGCAACTGACGCCGGACCTAGACTTTGGAATTCTGGCCGACTGAGGGTAGCCTGCCAGCAGGATAACCCAAGAGTAATGACTGCAACAGTGAAACATCACAACAGTGGTACAGCTGTCTATAATGTTAAACTACAAACAACACATAAAAATGACTTTGATGCAACATATAAGGCCTTAACAAAGCAACTGTTACCACAAAATAAAAAGATCTAACTAAAAGCTGTTAGAATAAAATGAACTAGCCAGTACTCAAGATGTTTAAAAATAAATGACAATCATTCAGAACAGGCATGAAAACATAGCAAATAAACTTGACATCTTGAAAGATAGCTTTATAACAGTATAGATTCTTAGATATTCCAAAGCCATTGAGACATATGACCATTTACACCTTGCCAGTATCCTCCTTTAGGCTGGACCTTCTTTCTCCAGGATGGCCATACCAGTCAATCCCAGACTAAAGTAGTGGATACCCATCCAGTCACCTAGGTTATGTTTTAAGGAAGATAGTGAGTTGCACTGCCTAACATGCAGGGGAAGTTTGGGAGGCACTGAGTTATAAACCTGTCCCTCCACTATGTTTTTTTTTTTTTTTTTTTTACCTGTTAGTGAAGATTTAGGTCCCTGGCTCTAGTATTGTTGTAGTCGATAGATTTGTGGAGATCCAAGACAACCGTATCTAATAGAACAGCAAGCAATACATTGCTATTTATAGATCCAACCCAGTACAACAAGTAATCCCACCTAATGGCAAAATAATCTTCTGCACCTAAACCACTGGCTAACCTTCAAAACACTTCTCCCTACCCGGCCCCACCAAATAAAAATAAATAAAAAGCTATGCTCTTCTGTACTATGAATAGATTTTCAAAAGCTCTCTGCTCCTTCAAACATTTGAGCCAGCACAACAATCTTATTGGCACCACCATTTCATTCAGATGCCTAGGCGTCTTGCTCGACCATTGCATTAACTTTCAGGAACATATTCAAAAACCTAGATCTAAAATCAACTACCTCCTTTTCTGGGCTCAGAAAATATCTCATTTCCTTTCATCACCAGATAATCATTGGGAAAGGTGTCCTGCTCACACAACTTGATTAAGGCATACCCTTGTTTTCCATCTCCTCTAACAAAACACATACCCAACACTACCAACCTTATCTTAGAAAATATGCCACTTCATCAATAATTCCCTTTGCCTTAAAACACCGTTGTCTCACTTTATCCAAGACAAAGTAACGCCCAGTACAAGCCAGATTCAATGTTCTTCTGGGCTCCCAATTATTCATATTACTCCAACAATATGCCCCTTCTCCACTTGCAGTGTAACTAATCACTACCATCCCAACCTACAACCTCAGGAGCCAGGGTGCAGTAGGCCCTGCTCTCCAAACCCTATGTATTAAACTACATAGTTCTGAACTCTGACTCTAGTTTCTTTGCACTTTCTCCAAAACTATGGCAATCTCTTCTTTACTATCTCACTGAGCATAGATCCAAACTCAGAGTAGCTTTTTGAGTAATACAAATGAAAATACCAGAATACAGGGCATATCATTTAATCAACAATACTCTGCACTAGGTTAATTTTCTCTCCTGTCACCCTGTTTACACCTATACTCTGTTGGTAACCACTGTGCTTCTGCTTCCTGTAAATATGTACATACCTCTCTCCATTCTTACAACTTTTATCTTTCTTATTCTCTTTGTCTCTTTGAACTCTATATTTACTATTATCTCTTGCTTTCTCTTCTAAGCCACTACAATTTCCATAGCTAAGCCTGCTCCTTCATCTTTTTCCATGCTACTCCTCTGATTCCATTTTTCACTTGTAACATGTATGCCTCAATATGTTGTAAATTTTGTACATAACATCTCTTTTTTGTGACTAGCTTGTATAACCTTTGTGCTCCACTGTTGGCTGTAACTGTTACATTTTTGTTACTATTTTGCATGTAACCTGCAATTGGTGATGATGTGATCAGTGCTTTACCCGTGTAAACGAAACAAAATAAATGAAAAAAAATAGATACTTAGTAAAGGGCTAGAGCTTCCAACCTCTCGATACCTCAGGGATTCTAGGCTTGTGATCTACTTAGTTAAAAACCTTTGAAGTCTTTCTAACATGAAAATATATTTCACTATGTTTAGTGAGATACTTACTGAAGGAGCCGTTGTATTCAATAACTGGTCCAATCCATTTTGATTATAAGGGAGTGAACACCTCTTTAGACTTTGAATGTATTTATCTGGCAATTAGCTGTGATAAAATAATTTTCTGACAGCCACTGTCAAATGATAGTCAAAACAGAGAGAATTATAAACTCAGTTTTCTGGCAGGAGGGGTCTATCAAAAGTGATGATACTACACTTTTTAACATTTAATTTGAGTCCATGTTTACTACATCAAGAGTTAACTATGGATAATTCATTCTGGAGAGTTTGTGTGTTACAGGGTGACTTAGCCCCCAATTTTTAGTCATCTGCAGACTTTGTTAGCCAGAGGTCTTGGCTCTCTCCTTGGACATCTGAGAAGAAAATTCTTGTGATCATAGTTTATGAAGTAATTTTCAATATGTTATATTGCTTTGTGGATGAAGCTTTTAAGACAGGTTTATAATTACCTTGATAAGTTGTACAGCCACCCTTACTGACGGGCATCAGAAATGCAGTGTACAGAAATATGTCCCCAGAGGTTTCATCAGGGATAAAACCAGTAATTAAGATGAGGTTAAACAGCTTAAGGAGTGGATCTGTAAGAGCATGTTTAACACTATTAATTAAGCAACCAGATCTCAGGGACGGTATATTTTTTGCTCCTGGTTAACACTTTAAGTGGTCATTTGAAATCATTGGAACAATAAGGGTATTTCAGGGATTTGGGCAGAAGTCTCAGTGGTGACATTAGAAATGAATTTGTTTGCAATTATGTCACCAATGTCTATTAGGTCACAATAGAAGTATAATTATAAATAAGTTCACAGGATGTTGTTTCTACAGATGGAGTTATAATTATCCCTAGTTCTTAGCAATGCTCACCAACATCATATTGGCTGCTGTCACTGCTCCTTCAAATTGCAAAGTAAGATTCATTCCACATATGTTAATAACTTCATATACCTTTCTTTCTGTTTTTTTTTTTTAAACTGCAAAGCAAGATTCTGCTCGCTTGTGTTAACTTCAAATACTTTTCCTCTTCTCTTATCTACAAAGTCACCCTCCATGAATGGTTTCATTAGATTTTCCCCATCGGCTAAAGCGCAGTCTGTTGCTTAGCAGAGTGGAGTGTATGCTCCAATTTTATATATATATATATATATATATATATATATATATATATATATATATATATATATATCATATCAGGCCCTAATGTAGACTACATCATCCATTTGTAACAACCACAGTCATCTTAGTGCAATTAGCAAATGGTATGATATTTCTATACAACCTCAGTATAACACAAATCAAAGAAAGTGCAGAAACTTGTGGCACCTCCACCAGTTAGTTTTTACCAGTTACCATGAATTCATCATTCAGATGAGATGTTAAACTGAGATCCCATCTGCTTGAGTTGTTGACAGCTAAGGTGGATGTAAAAGATCCCACAGCACCAACTGAAAAGAGGAGTTTTTTTATTGATATAAACTTTACATATTTACATTATTTGCATCTATTTACAAATTTTCACAGATTATAAACTTCAACTTAAGCATTCTCCCACTCTTTTATACACAACCAAAACATTATTTTCTCTAGAATATTTGCCAAAGTCCATTTTCTATTATATCTGATGTAATTTAGTCTCTTGTTCCATTCAGTCCATGACGCATAAAATTTTAATCTGTCAGTTTTCTTCACTTTTTCCTGTTTTCATGCACCACAATAATCAAATTCTATTATGTTCATATTTATTTGCTTACATTTTAACAAGCTTTTCACCCTATTATGTTTGCATATTTCTTTCCACAAATTATTAACTCTTTCACATTTCAAAAACACATGCTTGGTAGTCTCAAACTCTCCACATTTATTACACATTCTATCTTGATTTTTCTTCTATGGCATATTTGCCTTAACCGGCAATTTTCTAATAGACAATCTCCATAAAAATGATTACATTCTTTAATCTTTTTACAATTATTATATCTCATCATTTTGGCTTTTTTCTTATCTATCTGTAAATATTCCATGTATCAATGCAATAAAATGCTTTCATAATTAAGTACCATTCCTTTCTTTTTTTTTCACATATATTCTTTTTTATTTTCCATAACACAATTCTGTTTTGGTACTCTTTCATTTCTTCATTCACAGTGTTTTTACTTCTTTTTTTACTTTTATTCCTTCCACAATTATTTGTATTTACAATACCATATCATTTCTATCAAGTTATTATTCTACTTCATAATTCCTTTTAATACCTTATATAAAATTAAAGATGCTGCATGTACTGTTGGGTTTATTAAACCCAAGCCTCCTTGCTCTTCTTTTATATATAGACACCTTCTCTTGACTAGATTAAGTTTAGAGCCCCATATAAAAGAAACTAATTATCATTACTTCTTTTTCCTACTTTTCATACTTAATAGGAATCATACAGATGTTGGCAACATAAGCAATGTTTCCTATTAACATGGTATTCAACAAGTGTGCTTTTTTCTATATGAAAATCTATAAGATTTCCAAAAAATAGTCATATCCTTTCCTACTTTAAATACATTATCCCATTGTTGTTGTCTGAATTAATTCCTTCCAAATAATATTCCTAATGTATCTATATATTTTCATTGAACCCAATATCTCCTATCAAATCTTCAAAACAAAATCCTTTACTTTTCTCTTTAGTTATACTTTAACCATTTTTTTAAATCTATACTCAATTTTTCATTTACTTCTTTAATCCATACTTTATTTTTAACAATTAGTGCAATATCATCCACATAATTATACATTATTGGCAATTGTACTTTCTTTATCATTTTGTATCCACCACTACCTGAAATTTTATTAATTTTACTTCACATAACTAATGAGAAAATTACACTGCTAACTGGGCAGCCCTGCTTTAGTCCAGATTCTGTTTTTATTTCTTCCGCAATCCAGCCACTTACATTTAGCTTCACATAGTTTCTTTCATAAACAGATTTTATTACTTATAATATGTTTTGCTTACAGTATATGCTTGCAAAATTTCCCATAATGAATTATACTGAATATTATCACAGGCTTTACTTGTATCCCCTATCATAACCTTCTCTTCTACATTTTTATTTATATAATCAATTATTTATTTTATTATCCATAATAACGCTTGACTTCCTTTTCCTTTCCTTTTTTCCAAATACATTTTGGTCATACATTCTATACATTTTGTGCCCTTTTTGTTATTCTCATAAAAATGTTAAAATCTGTATTATTTAGTGTTATAGGTCTCCAGTTTTTAACTCCTCTGCATTTCCTTTTTAAATATACATTTTATAACTCCTGTATACATATCTTTCTCTTTAATTCCAGTTTCTAATCATTCATTCATAACTTATATAAAAATTATTTTTTGCCACTCCATTTCTTTATATATACCATATTCAGTTCCATCCAGTCCTGTTGCAGAATTCATGTTAGTAGCTTGTAGAATTTAATTCAATTGTTTCATAGTTATTTTTTGTTCTAAATACTCATTATCATCATTTAATTTTTCACCTTTATACATTTGTTCCGTTTTCTTCTCATTTAACAAATAATTCCAATTCATATTCTTTATTTCATATACTCCTTCTTGCTGTCTTATTTGCTTACCTTCCTTATTCTTTAATTCTCTTATTTTTCCTTCGATTATTTTATTCAAATATGGTGCTACTTCTTTCTTTCCCTGTAAACAATATTTTTGTTATATATAACAAGCTGTTAATTTTAATTTGATTCATTTTATATATTTCTCTTTCTTTTTCATACAAGGAATTTTTCTTCTCTAATAAGTCTCTAAATGTTTCTTGACTTAATATCTTATCTCCCTCTTTTTTCTTCTTTTCTTCCTTCCTTATACATTCTAAAAACACTTTTTATATTCTTCTTTAAAATTAAGCTACCAAACAGTCCAGTTTTCATAAAAACTCTCTCATAGTCATATGATTTTCCATAATTCCAAAAGTTCTTTTTTCTCTTCTAAATCTAATTCCATTTCATTAATTATTTGTTTTTATTCTTAAATATTCTTAATTTCCTGTACTTTAACCCATATAGCCACATGATCCAAAAATCCAGCATACTTAATTCCTTTTTCTTTAACTTTTAAACTATCAGATATTAAAAAAATAATCAATTTCTGCCCTAATTTTATTCAATTTGTAGGTCCAGTGGTAATGCTCCCATACACTTAACTTTCCACTTCTCATAATTTCTTTAACCATTTTAACATCACAATTGCTCTTATCCGTTTCTTAAATTACAATTAAAATCACCCACCACTATAATACCCATATTTACACAAACACATTCAAGAATATTTTTAAACAACCATTTCTCTCACTTTTTTGTTACATATGCATATAAAGCTATAATTCTATACACATATTTTTCCATCTCAAGCCTATTACTGTAATTCGTCCTAGTTTCACTATGGTTACATCGAATGTTTTAATCCTTTCTTGACACAATATACATATGCCCAAGCACTTTTATTTCCCCATCTTCCAAACTGTACACCACTTCACAGTTTTTCAGTTTGTGTTCTTTCTTCCTCTTAATAATCTGATATCTTCTAAAACAATAATATGTGCATCTGCTGCAGCACACCATTCTAATATACCTATTCTCCTCTTAAGATTTTTCATACTGTTCACATTTAAAGCTAATATTTTCAGCTTTTAAGAGCAGTTAGTATAATAAAATGTTTCTCCCTTTTCCTTTCTTATTTTCTCTAAGCATTATAATTTAATTTTTTCCCTTTCTTTAGCTCTTTTCCCTACCTAATTCTTTTTATTTGTTACTGTACGCCAGTCAGCTTTTTCCTCACTTGTCTCCTGTTCCCTTTTCCTTGTTACTTTCTTCAACTTCATGTACACCCTCTTTATCAGTCACATCTTTTAGTACATTTTCTATCTCTTGCTCCTGTATAACTTCATTTTCTTTCATTATTCATTTCACATTCTAGCCATGAATGACCAGTACTGTTACATTTTTTTACTTAAAATCACATTTTTTGCATTATACCCTTTTTTATTACATTCATTGAGTAAATGATCGTTTTTTCCACAAAAATAACAAGTCTTTGGTTGACCTGTGTATTTCACAAAACCCCTATTACCATGAATATTAATAATGCTAGGTACATGCATAGCATTATTGTTTTCCATTTTCAGTATTAAACCATGTTCCCATCCCCCAGTCCATAGTCCTCTTTCATCATATATTTTTGTAGTGTCCATTACTTCTTTACATATAGTTAACAAATATTCTTTCAGTTTCTTTGCTCCAACTTCAGTTCTAAACTTGATCTTCTTCTTTTTCTTTGTTTCTTTTTTTTTTTTAAAGTTTGCACCACATATTCTTACCATGGATAAATACTTTTCTTTTGCTCATATAACCCAAAAAAATTTCCATGGCCCTCTAAAATCAAGTTACAAAAAGTCTCTCTATTAATTAAAATAAATGCTCTTACTTCTTTTTCCTTGACACCCAGCAGTGCTATGACAGAGTCCCAAACCTCATACCTGTCCAAACTTTCTTCTTTTTTTACTGCTCACATGTACTGTTTACTTCTTTTTTGTTTCTTTTATTTCTTCTTTCTTCTTTGTTCCTTCTCCAACAGTTTGTACATGAGCTTTTGTCTCAAACTTTTTCTGGCACAGTCTCTCCTTCTCCTTTTTCTTCTATTTTTCCAAGATGTCGCTCGATGAAAATTGCTGCTCCATTTTCTGACTCACTTTGGTTTACTGTTTCTTCCAAATAATCATCCCGCAACCCTTCCCTCAACTGGAGGATTGTAACTATGCATTTTTCAGAGATAACTCTCTCCTTAAACAATCTTCTCTGAAAGTTTTCCTCTGAATGTATCTCTGTTTCAGTTACAATCTCCTTTTCCTCCAATATCACTTTTTTTCCACACCCACATCACCAGAAAAAAAAACTTCTGGTAATGATTCTACCATTTCAACTACATTTTCAGCAACTTTCACACCAATTTCAGAAAAAGCTGTTCCTCCTGGCTGCCTCTGTGCCTGGACAGGAAACAGGAAGTCAGGATGTGTAACACACACACACTCTTCCCCTGAATATCAACAGATGGAGAAGTTTCCCAATGCCCTCTCTAAATTTCCCTTAGTAGCATAAACACCACCTTGGGTCTCCACTAAAAAGAGGCTACTATTCTAGTGGATTAACCAGGTCAACAAAGGATATATAAACAAAATAAAAATATAAATAAACTGTCACCCTCTGCTTTTGGTCAGTTGGCCTGTTTCCTATCCAGCTCATTCTTTTGGACTCCAAGTGGTCTGAAGCATAACAGTATCCAAAGTCAATTATGATCCAAATATACTACATCCAAAAAAAAAACAATGAGCCAGCAAACTGTGACCTGAAAGAAGTTTATTGATTAAAGCAGCATAAAAAACAAGTAACCAGACTGGTTTCGGCTAGTAAGAAACACAGCCTTCATCAGTGTAAACATAAAAAATCAAATGCTACTGTTTAAATACATGCATCAACACCCTTCATTGGTTCATTTTAGAATTGCTCATTAAGAACAGGTGGAAATAATCCACCTAGCTTTACAATCCAATTTTTCTCTTTAGAGTCTAGAATGGAATGCCAACCTGTTTTGTTTAATTTGAAACTCACATATACTCGACCAAAACAAGATAAAAAGAGCACCAAAACAAAAAAGAGAGACAATAAATCCAACCACAGGACTACCAACGTAACTTTAAGTGCTTTCACTCACTTTAATGCACATGAGCTTCTTCAGAACAAACACTCCATTAATTACAAACTGTTTAAATACCATTTGATATCAAATCACGACTTTCATTTTGAAAAAGCTTAAAGTAAAATGACTAAATACATTTAAATTGTTGAATCAAACTATTATTTGATGCACATATTGTCACCATAATAATATCTAATCAAGTGGTTTAAATATCCATATAATAAAAAACTATAAAATTATAAAATGATTTAATCCTAGCCATCTGCAGAAAACATTTCATGTTGACTACACCATTAAGGCCAGGAGGTTTGTCAGCTAATAATAATATCTGCCACAAACTTTCCTTACACTCTAAAAGTGTCTTATAATCACCAGAAAACAAGTCAGTGTTAATCCTTTCCAAAACAAAAAAAGAAAATTTCTTAAACAGTACACATTCTGTAGAATGAACAGCCAGAGCATTGTTGACATCCTTCTTTCTTATAGCTCAACAATGCTCATAAATTCTTTTATTTAATGCTCTAATGGTTTTCCCAACATAAAACTTTTGGCATGTCACATGTTGCACAATATACCACATTGGTCGTGTTGCAATAGTAATGCCTTCTAGCCACAAACTTTCTTTTTAAATGTTTGAAATCTAAACTAGACACATTACTCATGCATCTACACTGTTTACATTTACCATATGAAAAAATTCCAACTGAACTAACTACTGAACTTGTACTCTGATTTTTCTTAAATTCTAAAATGTGCTTGATGCTAGTTACCTTTTTGTAACAAAAAAATGGTTTGTCACCTAAAATCTTGACCAATTCTACATTGCCCAAAATTACCTTCTAATGTTCGAAGAGAAACTTTCTTATTACACTCATTTCATTGCAAATAGGTATAGGAAACGCTAAAATTAAATTCTTTTAACCACCATTCGTGACACTATGAGATGTGACCTTACAGATGACATTGTTGTCCAAAATTGGACGTGCAGAAGTGACCCTAAGTTGTGTAACTTCCTGAACAATCCTGTGAAGCCAATTCAAGTCGTAACCTCTTTGTTGAAAAAAACTTAATTTGTCTACTTCTTCTAAAAAAACTGAATGTTCAGTGGTCAATCTGCTGAGTCATATAAACTGACCTTTGACAACCCCACTTTTCATATGGTCAGGATGTAAACTCTCACGATGTAAATACTGGTTAACAAAGGTGTTCTTTCTAAAAATCTTGCTCTGAAAATGCAAAATGTTAATGTCAAAAGTAAGATGTAAATCTAGGAAGTCTATGGAGTCCCCAAAACTGCAAATAGTAAACTTCAAAAAAGTAGTGCTACGATTAAGCTGCTCAACAAAAAGTAAAAAAAAACTATCATAGCTGCCCTTCCAAAGAAAGATTAAATCATCTATGTATCACCTGTAAAACAAAATGATTTCTACAAAAGGCGACACATAAAGATGTTTAATTTCCCAAAGGGCCATAACAATATTGGCAAATGAGGGTGCTACTCTTGACCCCATAGCTACTCCAGATGTTTGCTGAAAAAAACTCCGACCAAATTTGAAAAAATTATTAGTAAGAACTAATCCATAAGGGTGCAAGCAGTATTGACCATAACATTTTCAAGAACTGTATACTCAGTTAGATATTCCCTCAAGTATTCCAAACCAACCTCCTGATCAATGCTAGTATATAATGAGGTGACATCCAAACTTGCAAAAGAAAAGGAAGTAGAAGAAGAACCATATACCACTTTAAGTTCATTTAACAGTTCTAGTAAATGCCAAGAGTCCCTTAAATAAAACTTAGATACTTGAACAAATGGATTAAAGATGTTAATGAGCCAAACTGAAATGGGTTCTGACCTAGAGTATGATGCAGATACAATAGGCTTAAAAGGGGGGCAAGTACGATTTTTATGTACTTTGGGAATACCAAACATTACAGCCATTTTAGGGTATTCCACTTGTAAAAACCTGTACGTGTCAAAATCTATGCTACCTTCACAAAATAAATCAAATAAAGTAGTGTCCAAATTCCTAAAGCAGTTGAGAATGTATTCACTACTACCTGCCTTATAACAGTTATCATCAGCAAGTAAAGTAAGCATAGCTTGTTCATAAGATGTAGTCTTCATAACTACTAATGAACCCCCTTTATCTGCCTTCATAACTCTAACTTCATTGTTGTTACTTAAGTTAAACAGAGCCCTTCTTTCACCCACAGGCAAATTAGAATCAAGAATATATCTTTTCATAGCTCTAAACTGTTTCTCACAAAGTGTACCAAACATTTGGATGGCAGAATTCAAAGCTGGATTGTAAGTACTGTTCTTTTTAAACACATTTGTCACAGTTTGAACATTAGGAATGTTGTCAAAGATGAAACTTAAACTTAATTTCCTGAGGTACAATCTAAAATCCACAATTAATCTAGGAATATTCACAGCATTATTGGGAACAAAAGAAAAGCCCTTTTTCAAAACAGAAATAACTTCATTGTCTAGAGTATCACCAGTCAAATTCAGCGCTTCTATGTCAAAAGTCAGTTCTTTTTCCGATTCCTCCCTTTCATGTTGTTCTTGTTGTTCACTTGTGTCCACTTGAGAGTCTTTTTGTTCCCTGTGGAGTCCACTAAAAAAGGACCCAAATCATTGTTGTTTCCTTTATTGTTATTGGACACTTGTGCAGAATGGCTGTTAGTATTACCATTACCAGTATTGTCAGAACAGTCAGAATTATCAACCACTGCACTTGAATTGTTAATAATACTGACAACAGCAACAACAACAGTCTTATTAGTTGTAGAAGGAAAATATCTCCTGCTTTGAACATTGTATTTGAATTTAAGCAGATACGCTGACCCACTAGAGTAAGCCTGTAAATCTCTAATAAGCTTACCTCGTTTCCTAACCACTATTGATGCTTTGTCTGTCAACTTTAACACCAATTACAGTACAAAGTATTAAAGCAAGAAAAACTAGAGGAAGACTTAATGCTTCTGTCCAAAGCCTCCATTTCGTCTTTCATTTCTGAAATATCTTTGGTGTATTGTGCTATCAAAGACTTCAAGAGAGAAATACCAGTCACATTAAACATGTCCACTAGCTCTTTGTATAAAGCATCACCTGGTCTGACGACACAGTTAGGAAACTTAAAATCTCTTAGGCCTTGTGGATCACAACCACGCCTAATGTTTTCTTCAAAATACAGGATTTCAAGCTGTAAGGAAGCTATCTCAATAGCTAACTGTTCTAATTTAAAAATGTTATCTTTGCACAATTCAAAATCTCAATCCTCGTTACAAGCATCATTGTCACTTACTTGAAGGGAATTGGCACCTTCTTTAACATCCAAAAATGGATTAGAACTGGTAGAAAACAAATTGTTAATCAAGTCTGCTTCACCGGAGCTGCAAACTTGTACCTGTATCCTGCTGGGGGCCTGTGAACCTGATGCTGACTGCATGATCATATCTGCAGCTACTAAATATGTTTTTTTTACCTTTTCCTGGTTCAGTTATAGTGCTTTCTGATCTGTTTCGGACACATTTGGAGATTTATCCCTTCAACGTCTGAATCATACTACAGATGTAAGTTGGATTTGTTTTTTTCCGATTCTACACATTCGAGGTGGCTTGGCGTAATGGTTTAATGCATATGCAGCTTTCCTTCTTTACAAGTGTTGATATTCAACTATTTTAACATTCAACAGGTACTGTTTATTATTTCTGTTTTTGAGTGGAACATTTTTTTCTGTTTGGGACTTTTAAACTATCCACGATCTACAGCTCAAGTGTTGGCTTTCCATTTTTTGCTACACTGAGCAGGCATTGTTTTTCTCTGTTATTTTTTGGCTGAAGGATATGGTGGATTTACCTTTTGGGTGGTATACCTTTCAAATGCCACATTGGGACATATTTTCCAAAATGGGAGCGGATGCATGCGCATTTTGGGAAACCAATTATCATTATTTTGTTGAATTAGGTCATTGTACATCATAAGGACTAGCGGTGGCATAATAATACCAATTGGATCATCTGGCTGCTTTTTTGAATTGATCGCAAAGTCGTTGAACATTGCCTGATTGTATGGACACACCTACATGTTTTGTTTTGATATTTTTTTATTATTAGCATGTTTGGCCTTTTATGTCAGTACTGTGTATGCCTATCGGCTTACTGATGGGATTCATCCATTAATAAGATGTTATATTCTTTGGGTAATATTGAAACAATTTATTTATAAACTTTTAACCAGATATTCAAAGGTTCGCTTTTTTGGTTTTGGTGCAACAATTTGATGTGGTGATACTGCATCATCAGGGTTACACTTTTTATGCTTATAACTAGTTTTTGGGAATAGTGCATATAATGTTTATGGCAATTGTATATGTGTAATAATACAAATATAAATGGTGGAAAGTTTTACAATATCCTAAATCAGAGGACAGTTTCTTGCAGGTTATTGTCAAGCCTTTGGGTTTGTACTGACTGGACTCAACCATATTGTTTATTTACAGTTTATTATCTCAGTGTACCTTATTTCCTTATATGGATGGCCTTATATGGTATACATTTTTTGGCCTATTAGGCTCAATTATATAACATTTTTTGGGCATTGCCTGTTTATATATTGGCCTGGCACTGAATGGGCTTATAATAATAGTTAAGCAGCTTCATTTATGACTTTCAGGATCGATTAGTTTTATATCCCCATTTCTAATTCAGACAGGGCTCTTGAACTGTTTCCAATATCTATTTATATATATGTTTTTTGAAGAACAACATTATTAAGAAGTGGATTACTGTTTGATCTTGATCTGTTATTGTTAAAGGGTTATAAACCTTACATTGTATTAATTGCAAGTCTACAGCATAGATCTACTTAGTTTGATATCTGGTTTGTCAGCTGACAGAGGATCTTGGGGTATTTGGTTTAGGAACAACTACTGATAATGGCAACATTAGTGTATCCCTGGGTCCCGAGTCCAGTTGCGGTCTGGCTTTTGATCAACTGCGCAAGCATTTGAGGTCATTGAGGTCGAATGTATGGCATTCCAAGCTCTTCAAGGCCTATATGGCCAAAGGTATCACACCCAGAGGGCTTAGGATCAGAATACAGCCCCATGTTAGTGAGGCGGATGAGGAACTCAGTAGTCAGTGGGGAGCCATCCAGCAGCAAGCTACCATGTCTTTTGTTGAGACTTTGGCCAAGTACCATGATATGGTTGATTGTGAGATCAGTGAGGTCACAAAACTGTGTAGTGAGGTGCAGAAATTTGAAGGAGAATCCTTCTTCACCAGACACTTGAATAAGGTGGCTACTGATTTAAGTAACCTTGAAGAGCAACTCAAATCTAGAAAAATCAAAAAATTCCAACGTGATCAGTTAGACTATCAGGGCAGTAACCCATTTAGTAATAGCAATAAGCAAGTTAGATTTACACAAAGCCAATCCAGAACTCCAAAAAGAAAAAGGCCTAGATCTATTCTCAAAAAACGGCCAGTTGATAATGGATCATCTACCAATGATCTATCTTCTTGTACGGACAGTGATATGCACCTGGAATCAGATTCACCGACCCCCAAAAGGACACAGGGATTTGTCCCTTTAGGCCAAGATACAAACGAGGGGGGAGGAAACACAATATTCAAAGTCTCTTAAAACTAGCAATACAGAAATAAATGAAAATGTAAATGTTTTGAACTTATCCAATTTCAGTTTGTCAACAACTCAGATGTCCATTCTGAATAAAGGACTAACTTTTATTCCTGGTTTTGTGGTCTCTGAGGATTTTTTGGCACAGGATGTAATGTCTTTTTGTAGAATATTCAATCTTAAGTTGCAATTATACGGATGGCAACACTGATTATGATATGTTTATATATCACAATATCTTCCCCCTATGCATTCCATAGTGCACCAGTTTCAGAGCAGTGTTCTTAAAGATCTGCACTATCGAAGCTCTGATATTTCATTCAAACCCAATAATTTGTCTCTGGCTGAAAATGATGCACTTATGGAGTTACAGAATAATAAGGATATTGTCATCATATCTGCTGATAAGGGTGGGGCAATAGTGGTAATGAATTGGTCTGAATATGATAATGAGGCCAAAAGACAGCTTCTAGATAGATGCTATTATTCAGTAATGTCTATCAACCCCACCTTCAGATTCAAGAAGCAAATAGATGACTTTTTAACAACTGCTAGGGACGAAGGTATCACTGACAGGGTTTTTCAGCAACTTATGATTCATGATTCGGCTAATCAATACATCTATTTTTTACCTAAAATACACAAAGATCCTGTTCATCCACCCAGAAGACCAATTGTTTCAGGCAAAGGATACATAACAGAACCTTTGTCTATTTTTCTTACTAAGTATCTGAAGCCTTTGCTACCCAGGATATGTTCTCATCTACAAGACACTACAGAATTCCTAAAAATTATTTCTGAAACCCAGTTGGAACCTGGGTGGCTTATGTGCACACTTGATGTTAGTGCTTTATATACTAACATCCCTCATCAGGTTGGTCTGGAAGACATTGGCTATTGGTTACAGGTGGCTGGTTTATATCAGCCTGAATTCAACATCTTTCTTGTAGGTCTTGCAGAACATGTCTTAACTAATAATGTCTTTTTTTACCAGGACACTTGCTATTGGCAAACCAAGGGTACAGCTATGGGGGCATCCTTTGCCCCCATTTATGCTGACCTATTCATGGCATTTACTGAGGAACAAGTCATTTATGATAGTAACTTCAATATTTTCCTGGATGAAATGGACATTTGGAGATGCTATTTGGATGATTGCTGGATGGTTTGGAGGGCAGATGTGGATTACTTATTTATTTTATTTATTTATTTATTTGCAGTTGGTTTACCAGGATAGTCCATTGGGCCAAATAGAACCCATTTTCAATGGAGTCCTGGGGAGAAAAGCTCCAGAAAAATACAGATTATAGTAGGTATTATACTTTATAAACTTTCAAGTAGACAAGTTTAAGTACAATGTACAATGATTACAATTAATTTATACAGTGTTAAAACTAAAGAGGATTATACATAAAATCAAATTTCTAATTTAAAATTCTACTAAAGTTATTTCATAAAAAGAGTTCTCCATGTGAGAGGAAGAGTGTAGAGAATTCTTACACATTCTATGGTTATAGTAGGAATGTAAGAGGTATGTATAATGAGGGGGAGAAATCAAGGGTGTAAGCAGGACTAGGAGGAAAAGGGGATGTTCAATGTAGTTAAGTAGGGTGGGAGCAAGAGCATTCCCATTGGGAAAGTAGATGTGAATAAAGAGATTTTTTGAACATGAAATGGTTAGAGATAGTACGGATAGATGGAGGTAGAGAGTTCCAGAGATGTGCTAAGCCATGTGAAAGAAGATGTTTGCCTGGGGGATGGGTTGGTTTGTACACTTCTAGTAGATTTTGGTTGTTGGACCTTAAAATTCTATGAGGTATGTGCATTTTAAAGACAGAAGAGAGGGAGGGACAGAGGGAGGGTTTGAAAATTAGTTTATGTGCAAGGGATAGTTATGTGTAGGTAAGATTATTGGGTAGTTCTAGCCACTTTAGTTGTTGGAGAGAGGAGCAGTGGTGGGAGGAAGACTTTTGGTTGGTAGCAAACTTGGCGATTTTATTGTAGCAGGAGGAAATTTGTGTTTTCAGGGAGATTTGTAGGTTAGTTAGTAGTGGAGCTCCATAGAGAAGGGAGGGAATAAGAAAGGAAGTAGAGAGACTGATTTTAGTAGCAGTTGTAAGGTAGAGCTTTTGTCGATAGAGCATCCCTAGTTTTTGATGGGTTTTTTTATGTTTAGTTGTAGATGGGAGTTGAATTTTAGTTGGTTATCAATTTGGACTCCAAGTAGTTTGGTCTCTGTCACTAGTTCTAGTGGAATGTTATTCTCACTAGTAATAGAGAAGTCGTTTGTATTGAGAGAGTTGAGTTTAGTAGGGGTGAATATCATTAATTTGGTTTTAGAGGTGTTGAGTGCTAGGTGATTTGTTCTCATCCATTTTTCAATGGCTGAAAAGGCATCTTGAGTAAGCTTTATGAGAGTAGGGATAGTTGAGGCAGCGCAGATAATGGTTGAATCATCAGCATATTGGATGATATTGGAGAGAGGGATATCTTTGTGGAAATCATTTATAAATATATTGAAGAGGAGGGGACCTAATATGGATCCTTGGGGGACACCAGTTGGGGTGTTAAGAAATGAGGTTGCCTTTTTCCATTTTACTGCTTGATATCTATTAGTTAAGTAGCTAGAGAACCAGTTCAAAGTAGAGGAAGATAGTTAAGTTTGGAGAGTTTGGTTAGAAGCATGCTATGTGATATAGTGTCAAAGGCCTTAGAGAGGTCAAGTAGAAGGGTAGAGACAGTAAGGCCAGAGTCCCTGGCTTTCTTTACAGTTTCAAGGAAGGAGAGGAGTGCTGTCATAGTGCTGTGATTTGGTCTGAATCCATGTTGTGTAGGAGAAAGTAGGTTATTATCTATGAGATATGGTAGGAGTTGAAGTTGAATGCACTTTTCCAGGAGTTTAGAGATGGGAGATAGAATAGCTATGGGGCGGAAGTTTGAAACATTGTTGTTATTGCCACCTTTATGTAAAGGTATGATGAAGGCCTTTTTCCAGATTTGGGGAACTATGTCTTCTTGAATTGATTGGTTGATTAGTATGCTAATGGGGTAGGCAATTGTTTCAGCTGCTGAGCTGAGAAAGTAAGAAGGAATGTCATCAGGAGCATTGGTGCATGGTTTTAGTTTCTGAAGGAGTTTTTGTATGGTGGACGTGGGTATAGGTTTGAGAGAAAATGGGGGGAGTGTGTAGAGGGGGAGTTAGGGGTTGAAAAGGAGGGGGAAGGGAGAGTAGGAGAACAGGTGGATATTTGAGGGGGTGGAGAAGATGGGGAGGGAGTGAGATGAGGAGGATGATAAAGAGTTAGTAGATATGAGTGTGGCATTGGATATAGTGTTGGGTTGAGTGTAGTAGGGGTAGGATGGAGGTGAGTTGGAGTGTGTGTTGTTGGAGAAGGAGGAGGTTAATTTAGAAATAGATTCAATGAAGAAAGAATTGAATTGAGTAGCTAAGTCTATATCAGTGGCATTAGGGTCAGGGGTTGGGGTGACTGTTTTACTGGGATGAAGTAGAGTGGAGATACTTTTCCAGAATTTTGAGGAAAATTTTTGTTGGAATTTATATCCTATTTGAATGACAACAAATGGGGTCTACATTTTACAGTTAACCATCATGTAGATACCATCACCTTCCTTGATGTCTTGATCAATAGATTACCTGATCATACTTTAAGTACGCAGGTCTTTAGGAAGTATCCTCAATTCAACACTGTCCTCCATGCATACAGCTTTCATCCTCCTCATATAGCAAGGAATATCCCCAAATCACAATACATACTAATGAGGGGCATTTGTTCTCAAGAACCCACTTTTCAAGAACACAGACAGGATTTGACTAGGGGGATTCAGGTCCAGGGGATATCATATGGGACATGTTCTGTGGGCCAGCAACTGGGCTGTTTGGTGGTTACCATTGAAAAGGGAGGATCTGTTGACTTATAAATCACTCGATGAACACAACCCATTAGATCTGTCAACACATATGCAAGGAATTCAGATGTACTTATTAATAGCATACACAGACATTGAAACATATTACAGTGTGATCAGGAGCTATCGAATATGTTGCCGGATAGGTGCCTGTTTTCATTTTGTAAAGGGAAAAATTTGGCATCCTGTTTAAATCATTACAAACATTCTCATGATAAAAGCTAGTCTCAAGTGACACAAACTACCATTACAGGTGAACCTTTGATTGGATGTTTCCCATGGGGCCACTGCACAAACTGTGATAACATATCTAAGTCCAAACAGTTTACTAGTAAAAACTGTGGCATGGAGTATGACATACAATTTTTTGCCAACTGCAGCAGTGATTGGCTTGTATATTTAGCCACATGCACTTGCGGATCTTTCTATATTGGCCAAACATCTCGGCCTCTCAGGCTGAGAATCTCTGAGCATGTAAGTAATATCAAAGACAAAAAAATCCAACAATGCATTATATAAACACTGTATGTTACACAAATCAGCCAAATTTACATTTATGATTATTGACGTGGTAAAGGTTAATAAATTAAACAAAACAGATTGGCATTCCATTCTAGACTCTAAAGAGAAAAAATGGATTGTAAAGCTAGGTAGATTATTTCCACCTGGTCTTAATGAGCAATTCTAAAATGAACCAATGAAGGTGTTGATGCATGTATTTAAACAGTAGCATGTGCTTTTATATGTTTACACTGATGAAGGCTGTGTTTCTTACCAGCCGAAACTGGTCTGGTTACTTGTTTTTTATGCTGCTTTAATCAATAAACTTCTTCCAGGTCACAGTTTGCTGGCTCATTGTTTTTTTTTTTAATGTACCTTGCCTTGTGGAGCTGTGCAATTGCTTTTGTGCAGGAGGACTTGTTTGGTGGTTACCAACTACACTACATCAAAAGAACTCTTGTTAACATTAGTGATGACCCAAAGACATGCTGATTCCATCTTCAGAAATAATTAACAATGCAGATGCCTATAGCCTGCTAAGACTCTGGGGGTTAAAACTACATTAAAATGTCAGGTTCCTTTCGAGATTCAACAGCATACCACAGCTATTTTTGACTCTTGTAGCAAAATTTGTGTTTTTGAGATTGTACAGTTTAACCATGGCTTCGTCAAGCTCTACAGCACCAGGGGAATAGGTCATCTGGACCCAATGCCTTATTTTACCAACATGCCTTAACTCCATCCAGTTCTTCTAGTTCCTAAGCTGCAACTTAAACACAGGTTACCTCAGTCACAGTCTGAGTAAAAATAATGAGCATAACAACAGCTGAAAGTGTTAATAATTTCCATCAGGAGAAACACCTATAATAACATTATTTACATCTTTGTGGATTTTCTCATACACAAATATGTCCCCTGCGGTTTAACTCGGGTTGGGTGAAGATGCAGTTTCTGAATGCCAATACTGCATCTAAGTCAAGGCTGAAGTGCTCAGCCCTCTGGATATGCTACTTTGCTGTAGGAAGATGACTGCTACATTTGTAGCAAGTATTTGTACAGTTTAAAGAAGAACTTCTTTTGTCAGTTTTTTTTTTTTTTTTTGGCTTACCAACTTAGAGTAGGTCAGGGAAGTGCACCGACCACTAGATCAGCTAGCTATGGCTCTGTATTGTCCCCGTTAATGATCAATAAAAGAGATACATATACAAGCATCATGCTAAGAAGAAAAGCATTTCTACACTATCTGTAGGACGTTTCCCTCTATTAATAATAAAAACATATGTATTCAAGTTAGCAAACAGTTAAGAAACATCATAAGAAGATCTAAGGCTCAATGTGAAGAAAAACTAGCCTGTGTGTCACATAAAAGGAAATAGTACAGCTTTTTATAAATGTTAGACAATACAGTAAATCAAAGACAGGGGATAAAAGTTTGAGTATTGAAAATATTCTTGATACAAACTCACCTGAAAATGCTGATATCTTTCCAGAATACTTTGCTGGGTAATATATCCAGAGAATACGAATTTCCAATGAAAGTGTACACAAAGTGGAGAACTGTCCTTGCATCACTACAGGAGATTTTAAAACATGTGGCTGGTATGATATGAAATGCAGACATAGGCCGTGATCGCTTGAATAGATGTTCTTTTGTTCAAAATCATTGTCTTTTGTTCGTTGTCAACCCCATTTATTATTCTTTCCTTGTTTTAATAGCTGTGAAAGTAGTTAATAGATACAACTCAACATGGATTTGTTTCTGGATAGTCTTGTCTGAGTAATTTGACGGTTTTAGGATAACAAAGTGTGTTCTTATGAAACAGGAGTCTTGTTTGAATCTTTCAAGAACTTTTGAATCAGTTCAGCATGATAACAGCCTTCAGGTCATAGGATCATTGAACATTAACAAATACATCATTATTTGGATTCAGTAGTGACAAGTGGACAGAAAATCTAAATTCTGGATAAGAAGTAGATTATTAGAATAAAAAGGACAGTCAGTGTATGAGTTCCACAGGAAGCAGAGCAAGGGTAAATGCTTTGTGATTTATTCCTTGTAGTGGGTGTGTTTTGCAATGACTGCAACAGTATTTATTATGATAAACATCAAGGGGCTTTACAAAAAATTTTTTAGACTCCTTATATAACATTTCAAAACACTCTGCATTTTAATACAACTAACTTTAAAGTGCTCCACTTTGATACAGACAAAGTACAGTTTTGTATCTACCATAAATGTAGATGTTCGAGGATCCACATTGCTGCAGTCATAACCTGTGGGTAGTCCGCTGTCCTCGGTCGGCCCGAATACCAAAGAGCTAGGCTGGCGTCGGTCATTGTCGCCTAGAGCTGACGTCAGTACGTAGTAGTACTTAAGCGCATTACCGACGCCATATCCTCAGTCTTTCTTGCCCCAGATGTCAGAAGGCCTAAAAATGAAGGCCAGAACTAAAGTAGTAAAAGCCCAACCACCACCAGTGTGGAAATAAAGAGTATCCCAAAAAGAAACCCAGCAACCACAACTATAGAGGGGAAGGAGGGAGGGATAATTGGACTGCAGCAATGTGGATCCTCGAACATCTACATTTATGGTAGGTACAAAACTGTACTATGTTCTTCGTCTCACATTGCTGCAGTCATAACCTGTGGGTAGAATCCCAAAGCAAAGGAAAAGGGAGGCTGGCAAACTACAAAGCATTAGGAGCTGCTAACATGCCCTGTAAAACTGCAGTGGCAAACCCAGCCCTGGACTTGGAATAAAGAGGGAGATGGTAATGCTTAGTAAAAGTGTGTACTGAACTCCAAGTAGCTGCCTCCAAAATATCCTTAGTAGCTACACCCCTTAGAAAAGCAGTAGAAGTGGCAGTAGCCCTAGTAGAATGAGGTCTGATCCCAGCAGGAACATCCTTCCCATGATGAGAATAACAAAAAGCAATACAATGACCAATCCACTTTGAAATGGTCTGCTTTGAAACAGCTTTCCCTTGTGAACTCAAAGCAAAAGAAACAAATAACTGTTGAGTCTGTCTGAACTCCTTAGTTCTGCTCAAATAGTAACGTAACTGCCTGTGGATATCCAAAGAATGCAAGACTTTTCCCCCTTTATTTTGGGGATCAGCATAAAAAGTAGGCAAATGAATAGACTGGTTCAAGGCCACATTAGAAACCACTTTATGCATAAAAGTAGGGTTAGTTCGCAAAGAAACTCTATCCTTATGAAATATCAAAAAGGGTTCAACTGCCATGAGTGCCTGCAATTCAGATACCCTCCTAGCAGAAGTAATGGCCAACAAAAAAGCAGTCTTCCAAGACAAAAACTTCAGTTCAGACGTAGCTGCAGGTTCAAAAGGAGGTAAAGTAAGTTTCTCCAAAACAAAATTGAGATCCCAGGAAGGAGTAGGAGCTCTACGTGGGGGTCTTATATTCTTTGCCCCTCTAAGAAATTGAACAAAGGATGAGAAAATAAAGGAGGGTCACAATCATAGTGAGCAGAAATGGCTGCAGCATGAACCTTCACAGAAGAGAATGACAAACCCTTGTTCAGTAATTCAGTAAAATACTGTAGTGCAAAACTCAAATTAGGCACTGAAACATCAAAACCCTTTGCAGTGCTCCAAAGAAAAAAATCTCTTCCATTTATCAGCATAAACTTTTCTAGTGCTAGGCCGCCTGGCTTCCAAAATGACATTCAAAACCTGTTGAGGAAAAGCATAAACGTGAAGGTTGTTCCAACTGAAAGATAGAGCATCCACTTTCCAAGCATCTGGGTGGAACATCTTTGTGCAAAATTTTGGAAGTTGAAAATTCAGTGGAGAAGTGAACAGATCTATGTCTGGAGTTCCCCAAGCCACAGTCAATTGTTTGAAAACCTGAGGATCCAGTTTCCACTCGTGGGGATCCACAATTTGCCTGCTCAATATATCTGCTAGGGAGTTCTGAGCTCCTGGCAGAAACCGTGCTTGAAGATTGATTCGAAAACTCAGAGCAGTCTCCCACAAAATCATTGCTTGCCTGCAAAGAGGGTAGGAATGGGTCCCCCCTGCTTGTTGATGTACCACATGACTGTTGTGTTGTCTGTTTGAATCAACACCTGTCCCGGCTGAAGCAGGTCCTTGAAGGCCATCAAAGCAAATTGAACTGCTAACATCTCCTTCATGTTGATATGCAAATGTAGTAGTTTGGGAGGCCACATGTCTTGTATCCATTTCCCATTGAAGTGTGCTCCCCAAGCCAAGTCCGAGGCATCCGTCGTTAGGATCTGACTCGCCTCTGGTCGGGTCACAGAGAGTCCCTTGTTTAGGTGACATTCCTGAGCCCACCACAAGAATTCCTTCTGGATGCAAGGTATAATCCGAATGACAGTGTCCAAACCGTGGCAGTGTTGAGTCCACACACTTTTGAGATACCATTGTAGCTTCCTCATATGCAGTTTGGCATTGGGAAGTACTAGAATGCAAGATGCCATGAACCCCAAGGCTTGAAGGACTGTCCTTGCAGTCAGCCTGGACATTACTGATAACTGCTGGAAGTAAAGATGAAGAGTTTTTTGTTTGTCCAGGGTCAGAAATGCCATCTGAGAAGCTGTATTCCACACCCAGAAAGCACATGTCCTGAGAGGGTACTAGACTGGACTTTATTTCGTTCACAGAATACCCTAGGCACCTTAAAACTGCCATTACATACTGGAGATGTTGTAGTAATATGTCTTTGTTTTGAGCAAGAATCAGGCAATCGTCCAGATAAGGGTAAATTTGTATTCCTCTCTGTCTGAAGAAAGCAATCACAGGAGCCAGAACTTTTGTGAATACCCTGGGCGCAGTAGATAAACCAAAGGGCAATGCAGAGAACTGATAATGCGAAGTACCAGCCCGAAATCTCAGGAATCTCCTGCAACTGGGCCTGATAGGGATGTGAAGATAGGCCTCTTTGAGATCCAGGGTTACCATCCAGTGATCTTTGCCTAGCATAGGCAGAAGTTGTTGTAATGTTAACATCTTGAACTTTGGAATGTCTAGGTAGGTATTGAGAATGGACAAATCCAGAATTGGCCTCCAAGTGTTTCCTTTCTTTGGCACTAGGAATAGACGGGAATAAAATCCTAGGCCTACTTCTGACGGAGGGACCACCTGAATTGCCTCCATCTGCAAAAGCAGAGAAATTTGCTCCTGAGCCTCCAGCCTTTGCTGAGGAGGCACATCCGGCATGCCTTTGAAAGGAGGAAAAGTGTGAAAATAAAACTTGTAACCTTGATTTATTATATCCAACACCCATTGGTCCTGGGTGACCAAATTCCAGTTTTGTTTGAAAAGTCCCAACTTTCCTCCTAGAGGAGCTGCCAGTAAAGAAGGGTCTGGCAGCGGAAGATACAGGTCATTGGGTCTGCTTACGAAAGGGCTGACCCTACCCTCACCAGAAGACTGTGCAGGAGAGCTCCAAGTCCTAGGTCTGAAAGAACCCTGAGCGTGAGCCCTGCCTCTACCACGTCCAGACCTGCCCTTAGACTGATAATCCGAAGAAGGATAAGACCATCCTCTAGCAGGCCAATTCCTACTAAACTTAGGGGGCTGCACCTGCATAAAATCCTTGACCGTCTGCATAGACTTAGCCTTATCTTCCATCCTTTTCAAAACTGATTCCACAGGAGGGCCAAAAAGTACTTCAGATTGAAGAGGAGCATCCAAAATCCGAGCCTTAACATGCTCTGACAAATTTTGATCCTTAAGCCAGGCATGTCCACGAATAACTGAACCTGTAGCAGCCACCCTGGATGAAGCCTGAAGAGCATCAAAACCACACTGCAAAGAATGTTTGCCAACTTGATCTGATGCATGAACCAACTCCTGGAGCTCCTTACACTCTATACCCTCAGATAAAGCATCCACCTTAGATTTCAATTGGCCTAACAAAACATTCTGATACTTCAGCATATGAAATTGGCAATTCAAAGCCCTCATAGCTAACGTAGAGGAGGTGTACACTTTTTCCCCCACCTATCTAACGCTCTAGAATCCCTATCCAAAGGAACTGGATTCTTAGCCACAGAAGCCCTAACACCCTTCGGACCTTGAATAATAGTTTCTGGATCAGCTCTAGGACTCTTGTACAAATACTTATGTGCTTCTGGAACTCTGTAATACCTGTCTGGCTTAACAGGGGCCGGAGGCAAAGAATCAGGATTAAGGGAAGATTCAGAAAAAACATCCTGAACCACATCTAAGACAGGAGGAATAGCCAAGGGCCTATGTTGTGGCAGAAACAAAAATTCCCTAAGCCTTTTCCGAGAATCTGAAAAATCTTGACCTTCCCACTTGAAATGTTCCCTCATGGAATGTAAAGTCTCAGAAAAAGAAAAATCCTCTGGAGGAGAAGCCGGCGGACAGGAGTCCTCTGCATCCGAATCTGAATAGGAAGGGAAATCCTGAATTTCTTCAGCTGAGGATTCAGAGTAGTCAGAGGAATGATCCATTCCCTCTAAATCTGCCTCCACCCTAGGCCTCTTCTCTGGGGGGGGGGCATAGAACCCCTGATCAAAGTAATCAAGTCCTCTGCCATTTTCAACATATGCTTTTTAGGAACAGGGGCTGGAGAGCTAGAACTATGACCAGGGCCAACAAGACAAGGTTTGGCCTTAGCATGGCCTTTAGCCACTGAAGTAGAAGGCCTAATAACCTTTTGTAAAGCTGGAACTACAGACACCTGAGAAGCACCCTCAGCCTGGCCTAACTCCTGAGAGGCCAACTCCTGTAAAAGTAAAGGTTCCCCCTGGGATTCAGCTGATCCTCGGCAGGATCCACAGATTCAACCAGAGGCTCCGTAGAACCGGCATCCACAATGGACGACTCATCCGGTTTAGACCTCAAAGATTTATCCTTACGCTTTTTAGCGGTAGCGGGCGTCGGAGGATCCGACGGCATGTTATAGTTACACCGTTTACCAAAAACAAGCCTGGCACAGTCTAATCTTCGTTTAATGGTGCGCTTATTAAATCTAGCACAAAAGCGACACCCGACCACGTCGTGCTCAGGCCCCAAGCAAGGACTACAGAAAGAATGATAATCCCTATGAGGTATCTGTTTCCCACAAGAAATACAATTATTAACTTTTTCTGACATCCGGAAAACTGAGGCAAGAAAAGACAAAAATTTCTAACGGGTACTTAGCCCAACTTGGTCTTCGGTCTGAAACTCGATAAATGAAAATTTCAGAACGCCGAACGGCACTTGCAAACGCTGCTTCTGCTTCGGACCACGCGGCAAGAAAGACTGAGGATATGGCGTCGGTCATGCGCTTAAGTACTACTACATACTGACGTCAGCTCTAGGCGACAATGACCGACACCAGCCTAGCTCTTTGGTATTCGGGCCGACCGAGGACAGCGGACTACCCACAGGTTATGACTGCAGCAATGTGAGACGAAGAACATCAATAATTTCCCAGAATGTGAAAATCAAGAAATGATCCTGGCGTCTAATACCATGGAGGACTTCAGAGTTGTGTTTGAAAACCAACTAAGGTTATGATAGGCATTTTACGATCAATTATTACTAGGCAGGAAAGGTTTTGATTCCTCTCTACAAGTCATTAATAAGGCCCCACATGAACAACTGTGGAGAAGTCTGTATATATAATTAAAATTTGTTGACAAAGTCAGAGAGAATCCAAAAAAACTTTTATTAGACAAATATGTAGGGTGTGGAATCTACATTAAAAAGCCAGACTGAAAGCTTTATAATACTCCACAGTATAAGTTAATTATGGATGAAGTTATCTTGATCCATAAATATCTGAAAAACGAGTTATTGGCTGCTGCATTTGGTACTAATTTTCTATTTCTTCTTCAATGGGTAGGGAGGCAGAGAGACTAATAAATAACTATTTAAATTAATAAAATAACCTTCTTGTAGACTTACCTGTTGCCAGGTCTAAAAATTATGAGCAAAAGTTTTAAAAACAGGATAGGTAAGATTTGGACACTTCTGTTACAAGTCAGACAACCAACAGATTTGTCAGCATTTAAAGTTCAGTTAGACAGCTGGTTTGGGGATGATGTGTATGATTAAAACAGTCAGACACAAACTCTGAGGTAGCCTCTTTAAGGCTTAGAGTATGGTATATTTTCACACTGAACATTGAAAAATCCATCTGTGTTAAACAGCCAGGCCATCTGAAGGGATTTCTTATTCCTAGGGACTTCAGAAAATAGACACGTTATATTTCTATTTATCTTTCCAAATACTTCTATTGTGCTTAGGATCATTCATAAGAATATGGGTATAACAAGCTTGTTACAGTGAAGTTCCTATTTTTGAAACAAGTTATCAAGCCTTGCACTACCACACAGACAGCAGCCAACATGGAATTGTGTAGGAAAACTACTACTGACACCTCTGAAAGCTGTAACACTCTCCATTCTGCTAAAAAATAAATGTGTAACACAGTAAAGTATATAACAGCTTTTAAACTGTATAAGTGAACTTCAGTCTGACCTCCATTTGTATGGAGGCAGGAAATGTGTTATTGTGTTATACCTTTTTCAATATGTGAGACATTTCATGCTCCTACATATAGCCAAAGAAGTTATGATTAGTGACCCAAGGTGTGTGTGTGTTTGTGTGACAATTTTACCCAGTTTTAGGCAATGAGAAATATGACAAACCTACTGACTTATCAAAATCAACTCAACGGAACTTCAGGGTATTACTGCTGAATGCCAGAAGCCTAAATAAAAACTACACTCCCTCCAAGCCCTCCTCGCACTTGAGAGTACAGCTATCTGTGTAGTTACCAAGACATGGTTTAAAGTGGCAGAGAGTACCTTGGCAGTGCAAGGTTTCAGTGCCTTCCATACTTTTAGATCAATAGCTGCACAGACAAGGGCTTAAGGTGGATATGCCTCAATATATATCAGTAACATGCATACCTCTAGGGTGGTCAAACAGGATGAAGTTCTGGAGTTCCTCAACGTGCAGATCACCATACACAAAATTCCGTACCATATCGTAGCCAGCTACAGGTCCCCATCCATATCCCAAGAAGCTCACAATGCATTCCTGGACCAACTGGCGACACTTACCATCCAACCTAGCACCTTACACATGGAAGAATTTAATTACCCCTCTATAGATTGGAATCTTACAAGGTCTCAAATCTGCATGCAGAGAGATTTGACTTTGAAAATACAAATACCATTTGCAAAATAGTGAATACACCCATTAGATTCTCCAGCATTCTGGACCTCATTCTCACAAATATGGGAGAACGCTGCACCCCCCTCCCTCAATGTCTCGTCCTCCTTGTTAAGGTCTGACCACAATGCTGTCTCCTTTGAAATCAAAATCAACTCCATAATCCAATTAAAACCAATAACTGTTAGGAACCATTCCAGGGCAAATTACCTGTTACAAAATGCTGGTCTGTCAAAATTCATTAACCCTCTAAACCTGAGAACACACCAGCCTATGCTGAATTGCTCTGAGAAACTCTGTACAACCATGTCAATGGCTGCAGTACCTACCAGAAGTAAGCCCAGAACTAGCTCCAGAAAAAACACCCTGATAGCATCCCAAATTAAACAGAATATACAACAAAAGGAAAAAAAAGTATGGAAAAAAATCAGGAAGGGTAATTCCCATAAAAATAAAAACTCTCTCATCAAAGTAAACAGACAACTAAGAGAGATGATTAGGTCAAGCAAAGTTAGCACTGAGGTTAAGATATTCTCCCAGGTGAAAGAAAACCATAGGGCCTTCTCCAGCTATGTCACAAACCTCAATGACAACACACAGCAATGTGGTGAACTAGTGGTTAATGGTGCCACATTTGCCGAGCCTGGCAGTATAGCACACTCGTTAGTGGACACATTCTGTTCCAACTTTACCCCCAATAATACTCTCATACATAACCCCTCCAACAATAACTAGGGGGGCATGAACTGGCTGCACTCCCTAAAGCCAAGAACAAGCATCAATGGGCCCCTATAACATTCCAGGATGCCTACTGAATAATCTAAAATATGACTTCTCAAGATCCCTGGAGTCATTATTTAACTATAGTCTTAAAACAGGCTTTGTGCCAAGTGAATGGAGGATTACAATGGTCAACCCCCTTTATAAGGGAGGACTTTCAACAGATCCTGGAAACTACAGCCCCATTAGACCGATAAGTCCTACTTGTAAAGCCATTGAAAGAATTCTCATATCAACAAGAACATAAGAGAACTCCAGACAATGGATCTCTCCCAGTTTGGCTTTGTCGAAGGAAGGTCATGCTTACTGAATGTGTTTGGGCTTCTTTGAAAAGATCACCAGGGCGATGGATGAGGGAAAACTGTGCATACTACCTACCTAGATCTGGCTAAGGCATTTCATACAATACCTCACTCGTTGATTGTCAACAAACATAACAGAACTATGTATAAACCCTTTATAACACGCTGATAGCTAGCTGGCTCACTGACAGGATCCAGGAGGTTAGAATCAATTAGGCCATCTCCACAAAGAGACTAATGACCAGTGGAATCCCTTAGGGGACCTAAGCCCACTCCTCTTTGGCATTTATTTTTCAGATATCAAATCCAATGTCAAAGGCCTCTGGCTAACCAAGTTTGCAGATGACTGCAAACTGGGAGCAGTCACTGAATTCCCCCAAGACAAGAACACCCTTCAGGAAGGTCTAATACAGATAAATATTTGGTGCTAACACTATGGCTTAAAACCCAATACCAAGAAATGCATTATGGTACCTTTTGGGAAGTCTGCCACCCTGTGAAACTACGTCATCAATAAAACACCCTTAAAAGTTGATTCACTAGTCAGGGATCTGGGAAATTATATAGACAGTAACCTAACTTTTGACCAAGACATGTTGAAGGTAGTAAAAAAAATGCTTCTATGTTGCCAACTTATAAGCAACGGCATGGCATCTTCGCCCAGAGAGGTCCTCATGCCAGTGTACTTGGCCCTCATCAGGCCCATCATGGAGTATAATACTCCTTCAGTATGTAACTGATCAGACACGTGCAGCAACTGGAACATTCACAAAGGTTCGATACAAAAGAAAATCTTCTTCTTTCGGCTGCTCCCATTAGGGGTTGCCACAGCAGATCAACTGTTTCCATTTTTTCCTGTCCTCTGCATCTTGCTCTGTCACACCAACCACCTGCATGTCCTCTCTCACCCACATCCATAAACATTATCTTAGGCCTCCCTCTTTTCCTGTTACCTGGCAGCTTCATCCTTAGCATCTTTTTCCCAATATACTCTGCATCCCTCCTCAGCACATGTCCAAACCAACGTAATCTTGCCTCTCTGGCTTTGTCTCCAAGCCTTCCAACCTGGGCTGACCCTCTAATATACTTATTTCTAATCCTGTCCATCCTCGTCACACCCAGTGCAAATCTTAACATCTTCAACTCTGCCACGTCAAGCTCTGACTCCTGACTTTTTGTCAGTGCCACTGTCTCCAACCCATATAACATAGCTGGTCTCACTACCCTCTTGTAGACCCTTCTCTTTCACTCTTACTGGTACTCATCTGTCACAAATCACTCCTGACACTCTTCTCCACCTACTCCATCCTGCCTGTACTCTCTTCTTCACCTCTCTTCCACACTCACCATTACTCTGAACTGTTGGTCCCAAGTACTTAAACTCATCCACCTTCACCACCTCTACTCCCTGCATCCTCACCATTCCTCTATACTCCCTCTCATTCACACACATATATTCTGTCTTAGTCCTGCTGACCTTCATTCCTCTTCTCTCAAGAGCATATCTCCACCTCTCCAGGGTCTCCTCCACCTGTTCCCTACTCTCACTACAGATCACAATGTCATCTGCAAACATCATAGCCCACGGGGACTCCTGTCTGATCTCGTCTGTCAACCTGTCCATCACCATTGCAAATAAGAAAGGGCTCAGAGCTGATCATTGATGTAATTCCACCTCCACCTTAAAAGCATCCATCACTTCCACCACAGACCTTACCGCTGTCACACTACCCTTGTACATATCCTGTACCACTCTTACATACTTCTCTGACACTCCTGACTTCCTCATACAATACCACAACTCCTCTCTAGGCACCCTGTCATATGCTTTCTCTAAATCCACAAAGACATAATGCAACTCCTTCTGACCTTCTCTGTACTTCCCCATCAACACTCTCAGAGCAAACATCACATCTGTAGTACTCTTTCCTGGCATGAAACCATACTGCTGATCACTAATCATCACCTCCCTTCTTAACCTAGCTTCCACTACTCTTTCCCATAAATTCATGCTTTATTGCAGTCGAAAAATGGCTCGCAGAGCATAAACTTATCCTAAACCCAAATAAAACCAAATTGCTTCTCTTTTTCCCCACTTCTGCCCCTCCTCCCACACATCTCACTATACAATCTAATAATGGTACCATCATCTCACCCGACTCCTATACAAAACTATTAGGAGTTGTCATTGACAACAAACTTAGATTTGACATGCATATCAATAAAACCATTAAGACTGTAAATAAGAAACTTGGATCCTTAAACAGAATAAAGAACTTTCTAACCCCTATTGCAAAACTAGCCATTGCTCGTACTCACCTTCTCTCTACTCTCCTATATGCCTCTCCTGTGCTTTCTTACCTTAACAAATGTGATTTGAACAAACTCTCTGCTTCTTATAATCACATTGCCAGATTTGTAACTGGATTGCCCTATAGAACGCATCACTGCCTTAATCTGAAAAAACTTGACTGGTTAGAACTACCCAATCTTCTCAAGATGAACCAACTCACAGAAGTATTTAAAATCATTAAACAACCTGACAAAACCCCTGCACTGAGTAATATAATAATTCCTTACTCCAATCTAAGTTGCCTTCGCTCCTCTAACAGACTCCTTGTCCACACCACCAAATCCAACAATATGGGTGGTGAAGCTCTCTTCGCCAACACCACTGGAAAGCTATGGAACTCCCTCCCCAACAACCTTAGGCTAATTTCCTCCCTTGGACAATTTAAAAAGAGTCTAAAACAACATTTTAAGGCACACTGGCTCTGCCCATGTGTATATCCAGATTAGATGCCCTTTGTTAAACAAAGGCCTCACTTCTTTCCATAACTAATCCAAATCCCTTAGGACAACCTAGAGAGGGGACTTGTAATCCATTTGCTTACTATCTGTTCACCACCCTAACCATATTTTATAACTGTCTCAATTACCTACTGCACTACTTTAATGAACTGTATTATGAACTGTAGTTAAACTGTTAGGTTATAGTAACTAATTTTTATGTAACTTGTATTTTGTTTTTTTCCTTTTCTTTTATTTTATTTCACTGTATTGTAACTATATTGTCTTGTACCTATGTGGAGCTTTTCTCCCGGGGCCTCTGCTGAAAATGGACATGTATCCAGTCGGACTATCCTGGTCAACAAATGTAAAATAAATAAATAAAAATAAATGCTGTGACTGATCAGTTACTACAGCTCTGCACATCACCCTTATTCTTAAAAATCAGTACCAAAACACTTTTTCTCCATTCCTCAGGCATCCTCTCACTTTCCAAGATTTCATTAAACAATCTAGTTAAAAACTCCACTGCCATTTCACCTAAACACCTCCATGCTTCCACAGGTATGTCATCTGGACCAACAGCCTTTCCGTTCTTCATCCTCTTCATAGCTATCCTTACTTCCTCCTTGCTAATCCACTGCACTTCATGATTCACTATCCGCACATCATCCAACCTTCTCTCCCTCTCATTCTCTTCATTCATCTACCCCTCAAAGTACTCTTTCCATCTG
Source organism: Protopterus annectens (assembly GCF_019279795.1). Classification (NCBI taxonomy): domain Eukaryota; kingdom Metazoa; phylum Chordata; order Ceratodontiformes; family Protopteridae; genus Protopterus; species Protopterus annectens. The sequence goes on from NC_056748.1 coordinate 566,820,212, forward strand.
CTCAACACACTCTCCTCGCTTGTGAGCACGTTTCCCTCATTATCCTTTATCACCCTTACCTGCTGCACATCTTTACTAGCTCAGTCCCTCTATCTAGCCAATCAGTACAGGTCCTTTTCTTCCCTCCTTAGTGTCCAACCTTTTATAGAACTCTTCATATGCCTTATCCTTAGCCTTCACCACCTCTCTCTTTGCCATGCACCTCATCTCCTTATACTCTTGTCTACTTTCTTCATCTCTTTGACAATCCCACTTCTTCTTCGCCAACCTCTTTCTTTGTATACTCTCTTGTACTTCTTCATTCCACCACCAGGTCTCTTTGTCCTCCTTCCTTTTTCCAGATGTCACACCAAGCATCTTTCTAGCCATCTCTCTTACTAGCTCTGCTGTAGTTACCCAGCTATTCGGTAACTCTTCACTGCCACCCAGTGCCTGTCTTAACTCTTCCCTGAACATCACCTCACAATTACCCTTTTTCAATTTCCACCATTTGATCCTTGGTGCTGCCCTCACACTCATCCTCCTCTTCTTGATCACCAATGTCATCCTACAAACCACCATCCTATGCTGCCTAACTACACTTGAAAATACAGGGAGTAAACACAATGTCCTACACTGATCGCCTCAAAGCCCTGTCTCTCTACTCGATACCATACAGACTTCTGAGAGGTGATCTTTGCCTGGCATACAAGGCATCCCTGGACCCTGTTTTGATGAAACTTTTTCACATCTGCAAAATAAACAGCATCAGAACTATTAGATTAAAAGACCTAAATTTTGCTTCAAATATCTGTTTGTGAGACAGATATGTTTCTTACAGAATTCCTATTCTCTGGAACATATTCACTATCCATGTGAAGCAGAGTTCCTCCCTATAACTATTTAAGCACAACGTGGACCAATGGATGAACAATCAGAAATTCACCCCTGATCTAGCTTCTATGTCTATGATGGATAGAGGCAGTCAGTAATTCATCCCCTATAAATCAAATATAAATACAATTTGTGGGTCACATTTTGGTTACACAGCTAGACTTTTAAGGGCTGCAGTGGTCATTAGCCTAGTATACACCTATGAACTTATGGCTATCGATATAAATTGATAGATATCTCTAGATGTAGATATCTATCTACCTATATATATATATATATATATATATATATATATATATATGTATATACATACACACACACACACACACACACACACACATACGTACATAAATACACACAGACGTGTGTGTGTGTGTATTATACAATTATCAAGCTAACGGCTTACTGACTTCAGGAAGCATAACTGCCACAGCTTCATGTTGATAGTTTCTGCTTTCCATACACGAGTGAGACTTTTTGCTGTTTTTATGCTCATAATACACAGACCCTGTCATTATTATCATCATCATCAGCCCCATTTTTCTACATGGGGGTCAGGGTTTCATATTAACTTTCGCCATCTCTCTCGATTCGATGCCAAACTCCTGCCTTCTTTGACACTCATGCCTGACTGTCACAGATCTTTTTTCACAAAATCCATCCACCTCTTTGATGGACATTCTCATTTTTTCTTACCTTCTTCCTGTCTGTCCCAAATCACCTTCACCAGATTGACTTCTGCTTTTCTGCACATATGTTCGAACCACTGTAATCTGTTCTCTCTGATATTTTCTGCAATTGGAGCTTTTCTGGCTTCTGCTCTTATGCCTTCATTTCTTTGTCTGTCCCACATTGTGCAGCCTACCACCCTTCTCAGGCACTTCATTTCCATCACCTCTACCTTCTTCATCTGCTCTGCCTTTACTACCCAGGGTTCTGTACCATACAATAGTACTGGTCGCACCATGGCCTTGTACACCTTACTCTTCAGCTTGTTTGGCATTCTTCTGTCATATACTATCCCTGAGACTCTATGCCAGTTGGCTGCAGCCTCTCTGGTTCTAGCTTTGACCTCTTCATTCAGACTTCCCTTCTCCCTCTCTGACGATAGCTTTGACCTCTTCATTCAAACTTCCCTTCTCCTTAACCACCCCTCCCAGACACCTGAAGCTATTTACCTGTTCCACTATCTTCCCTTCTATCTCAATTCTCAGATTCTTCTGATTTCCTCAATTTGCTGCCATTACCACTGCCTTGTATGTGCTTAGTTTCATCCCATGTGCCTTCAGTTTTCCATTCCATTCCCCTATCCTTTGCCGAAGTTCTTGCTCAGAGTCTGCCTGTAATGCCACATTGTCTGCATACAGCAGCTTTGTTGATCTGTCCCCTCCAACCTGTTTGCTAATGTAGTCTATGAACAGCAGTGGGCTCAGAGCTGTACCCTGCTGTACACCCTCTCCCACTGGGAACACCTCTGTGAGGCCAAACACTGTTTGTACTTGAGTCATTGGGTCCTTGTACATAGCCTGCACTAATTCTACCAATGTTTCTGGGACTTCGAACCACAACAGTACTGCCCAGATCAGCTTTCTTGGGACTTTGTCATATGTTTTTTCCAAGTCATGGAATGCCCAGTTGGACTCTCTCATCTCAAGCTTCTTCTCAATTATCTGTCTCACTGAAAACATCGGGTCAGTTCAGTTGCATCCTGATCTGGATCTGAACTGCTCATCTCCCGTCTTACATTCTACTACTCTGCACATCTGTTTATCAATCCCCTCTCCAGAACTATCATGCAATGTGAGACGAGTTTGATGCCTCTGTACTGACCGCAGCTGTGGATGTAACAAATGAAAAGAGATCAGTCATAAACAGAAACCTTTTCATTCCAAAAATAAGAAGTAATACTTTCAGTCTTCTCACAGCAAGCTTTCTCAGACCAAAACAAATATAGCACTTCATCAAGGTAAAATTAAGAAACATATTCAGTCCTTCAGGTGCCTGTATCCCACATATTACAAAAGGCCTGCAGCAACTTGGAGAAAGTACAGCTGTGTGAAATCTTACCCTATCAGTAAATGTCTTTCTCTTCTTGTGCTTTTTTTTTTTCAAGGGGCTGGATACCGATTCCATCCTTAAAGCTATTTGGTCCTTCATTAAGCATTACAACTTGGATGTTATTTCTAGGGCTACAGCTTTCTAAAGGGCTCTTCATTGCTGTGCACCTCTCAGGTTCTCTTTTGAGCTTTTGTACTCTCCCTCCAGTTATGAATACTGTAAGTGATATGGAAGGACACAGAACAGTTGTATAAACTCTTGCTATAACAATAAATGCCCTTCTCTTCACTTTTGCAGTATTTGCTCCCTTCCTCCTGCCCCCTCTCCTCTAGCCTATTCTTTCTTGGCCTCTGAGCTGAGGGGCTCTTCTCACTTTTCTCCTTCCGGATCCTAATGTTCTTACTTGTCCCAAGGGATATTCTGTTCCTCCTGTCACTTTTTCAGTTCTAAATGTCTGCACCAGTATGTCACCTTTATGCCCTATGCCTTGCACGTGCAGAGTGTGCGTGACGTATGTCACCTGTAACTATTCAAGGCTTTGGTAAACTGGCTGGACATTGGGCTATCCTTGGAAGGAGATCCCTTCAGTTATGTGTACTGCAACAGTGATATGGAAGGACATAACCTTTGGCTTTCCTGTATAAGTAGCACAAAGCCAACTCATAAAATCTGCAGCTCCTTCCTCAACAAAATATTTTTCTTCCACACTGAGCAACAAAGTAAAAAATGCACCAACGTGGGCTGTAAAAACGGACACTATTTTAATAAAATAGCACAACAGACATTAACCGCTTTCGTCTCTCACTCAGGAGACTTCATCAGAATAAAGAACATAAGTTACCCAAGTATTTAAATAGCAGCATATACAATTCAACTGGTGATGCCTGAACCAATAATCATAAAGAAAAATCTCACATGCTAAAAGCACACCCTACTTAGTATGCCATGATAGAATAAAATAAGCTCTGTTTATAAAAATACAATATAAATGTATGCTTCTTAAACAATTCACTTTCAAAACACAGTTAATATAAAATAAACACACAATGATGTATAACAATACATGTTCAACTGAAATGCAAGTGCTCATAATTTCATAAACTTTTCTTTCAAAGCTGGAACTATAGACAACAATCATTAATTCCTGGTAGAAAATTGGCAGCTAATCTCAAATGTCATTGTAGTTCATTTTTATGCAGACGATTCTTCCAATCTCCCCCTCTCAAAACTATGTCCACTGTATCTAAAATACCAAATCTAAAACTCAAAACTTTGACAAACAAGAGAATGCCTATACAATGCATTGTATCCTTTTTATTCTTAATTTCATACAGGTGTTCATAAATTCTATTTTTAATGCCCTTTCTGTTTTTTCGACATAGAATCCACAGCATGTATCGCATTTTGCAAAGGTGAAACAATTCCCTTTCTTAAATTTAATTATTGTTTCCATCTTATTTGCAAAGGAGATGTTGGGTAACTTAATGATGCGCATGCATTGACAACATCTACCACAAGGTTTGGTACCCTCTTCGGTTTCTTTACTCTTATCCACCTTGTTTTCCATAAGCTTTTTAAGATTCATCCCAACTTTGTTAATAAATACTGGCTTCTCCCCTAATACATCATCATATACTCTAAATATACTCCATTTCTTTTTTAAAATATGTTTTACTTCACAAGAAATGGGACTATGTTGTACAATACAAGCATGTTTATAATTTTTTGATTCACCAAGGAAAGTTGATTGCCCATTAACTAAACATCCACCATCTAGTAGGGCTTTGTACTTTTCTCCCCATTCTGTAAATAGATCCTTTATTATTACTTCAACCATATATTTTGGATATCCCCTTTCTAAAAACATATCTCTTAGTTTAAAAAAACTAATTTCTTACATCCTCAACTTTGGATGTCATATGTGCAATCCTGATGGCCTGTCCTTTAACCAGACTTTTTTCTGTACCAGTGGATGGTTGCTTGAAAAGTGGAAGTAATAATTACAAAAAGTATTTTTTCTTCCACACTCTCAGAAAGCCTCCCCTTTCTCCAACATATCTCCCTAGGATTCAAGGCAAGTGAATCTGATAATCGTAATACATAGACTGGAAAAGCTTTTCCTTGTTAGTTTAATTACCTTTTCTTGCTTGGAGGCTCTACATCTGCCTTCTATGAAGCTCCTTCTAGTACAAATCCTTTGCAGAATGCTTCTAGTGTTGTACATCCTTTGTGGAATGTCTTTCCATCTACCTAACTGTACTTCTCTCTCTTTTTACTCTATACTCTCTCTCTCTCTCTCTCTCTATATATATATATATATATATATATATATATATATATATATATATATATATGTGTGTGTGTGTATATATATATATATATATATATATATATATATATATATATGTGTGTGTGTGTGTGTGTATATATATATATATATATATATATATGTAAATAAAAATACAGATATAGCTAGATAAATAGACAGAAACACAATACACACAAACACACATATACACATACATACATATATACATGTAAATACATTACTGTGCTGTCACTGTGATTTGAGGCCAGATTCCAGTGACATCAGTCTGGGAGTACAACAGCCTAATGAGATGCAGACATGAACTGATATGCAGAATGGGTAATGAACAGCATATAATAAATCTGGCCTGTGAATTAAGCTGACTGCCTTAGTTTACCAAGCACCCCAGATGGCACAGTTTGCTCTCTAAAGCTGTACATCACAGCAATAATACTTACATGCACACACACATGCAAGTTACTGATGCACATTACTTCATGCGAGCATACCTGCCGTTGTCACCATATACAACTTATGAACACGGACATGCCCTTGCCACAGGCCTCATACAATGCAATGTACACAGGCTACCATGCTATGTGCCCTATCTCTAAAGCATCCTACATCCTGGTCTTTCCATGTGCCATTGGAATGTAGGGCATATATACTGCTACAATGTGCATCCTGACAGATTCTCTCCTATTGTACAAGCCTTTCTTGAGCTACTGATATACAATATTTAACATTTACTACACTGTGTGCCCTTGACAGGTCCAAGCACTGCTTCTGATGCAAAAAGGGATCCATCATGACACACGCACATGCACACACACACACACTCATGCATAGATTAGCGCATGTGCTTGTTATGTGAGGTAGGTTGAATAACCCTTAATACTGTGCAAGCCTATCAAACTAATCCCCGCAAATCAAAACACACACTCTTCTTATATATGTACCTTCAATAATTCACATGAAAAATCAACTGCACAGGCCAAATCACTATGCTACCTGTATGGTATATAGCTCCATGCCTATAATTTGACAGCTAAACATGTTTGGTTAAGGCATACAGGGGTTATACTGCAATGTACCCTGAAGTGCAGCCCTGTCCCTTTATCTCTGTGATATGGTACATGGTAGGAGAGAAACAGCATGGTATGCACAGGCTGTTATAATGTGCCTGTATATTGTACTGCAAATCTTTCCCCACAAATAGACCATCCCATCTGTTCATAGGGATCAAGCCATCCACTTCTGAGCAACTTTACCTTTGGTTCATCATATGACAGCCACTATCTTTGAATGCAGTGTGCAAGGAATGTTGTGCTATGCACTTTGCCTTAAAGATACAACCCCCACCCCACTTGTGTTAAGGCTCAGTATGCCATGCATATTTTCTGCAATATAAAAAGCAGGTGCTGCACAATTCTGATCCATGATGGCTGTCGGCAACAGGTAATGGACAGCCACTGAAATGCTTTAGATAGGCAGTGTAGAGGCTATATATGAATATTAGCACCAATAAACAAAATATAACAGACAAAATAAAAAAAATTGAAAATTATCAATAAAACTAGGTAAGAACTAAATAGTCCCTAACTGATGAAGAACTTTCGGCAAATGTAAATCATATACACTCTAGAAGGAACTTTGGAAAAAGAAAAAGCAATGATATAACTCAGTTTCTTTTGAAAGCGTGTATCTCCTTTTCTTGATCAATAATACCATTGTGTAAAAATGTTAAGCTAAGTCACGCATTCTGCGACACCATGATGTGTCTCCACCCTTTAAACAAATGTTACATACCTTTACCTTAGTGAGTTGACGCTCATAAACTGTGATGAACACATACTCAGGAAAGCACATGATGTTGCAATAATAATGATGCTTGTGAAACAGTCAGGCACTGCATGACAGAAGGTAAATTTACACTACTGTTAAGTTAGCCTGATACATAACTGCTCAGGTGTTATTTTTTTATACACCACAAACTAAGTAACTATCTGACAAAACTGTGGTTGGCATGGTATTTTGCAGGCTGCTAGCCCATACCTCTCAAATGTACAGATTTTTGCAGAATGTCCACATTTTTCACTCTTATTTTCGATCTATTCCTCATAAAAAAATGTGTTTTTTTATTACGTCACTGGGATGATCTAAGGATTAAAGTCACTAAATAATGACATGCATTTGAGTTTCAGACTTCATATCCTTCAGAAAATGGATGCTAACATAAATCCTGAAATTCTAGCAACTTTTTAAGCTTATAAGAGCAATATTTGAAATGTGTCTGTATTTTAGGGTCTTTGTTCCCCCCATTATGTCAGGTTTTGTCCAGATTTCTTGCACTAAGAGGTTGCCAGGTATGGCTGCTGCTAATATGGTACTTGCTGAATTTAAGCATAAATTTCTTGATAAGAAAAAGTGTGCTAATTTCCAAAAGGGAAAAGAGATGCAAGAAATTCAAGTACATGATAACGCACTGCAGTACAGCTCTTTTGAGTGTGTACTTTAAACTCCCAGTGGGTGTGGCCTGAGCCTTTAAAAATGAATTTATCATCTTACAGTTCAGGCAAATATTCATATCTCTGGAACCACTAGTGTTACTTGAAAACTGTAAACAGCATATTATTCAGGATGGATTGATCTTTACATTAGTGGCATTCACTCAGTTTGATGATTTAAAATGGATTTTGTAAGCCAAAATAAAGACAGTGAATATTCATTTTGTAATGTATAAATAGCTTATATCTCAGTAACCATTCAACAAGACGCATACTGCCAGTGGGATTTTCTTCATACAGCTCTGAACTTTCATATGAGGCTTTGCAGCTCTGTGTGTGTTACCTGAATGTTGAGACATTTAGAGAAATATGAAAACTATTACAATACAAATAATATTCAATATATCTTTAGCTGCATTAGACAGAGGTCAAATATCAATACAATTGTGTTTGCCATCATGCATGCTTTAAGATGAAATTTTTGATAACTCGTATGTAGCATGGCTTTGGAATTATTAATGCAAACATGAACAAGCAAAATTTGATGCCTAGAGGCGTCAGAAGGAGGTAAATGCAGAAACACCTGGAGGCATACCTCTTAACCTGGAAACATCAAATATCTGGACAAGGCCCATGAAAAATAGGTACAACTCTGTACGCTGTAAAATTTACATACATAATTACATAACTCCATCCACTCCAATGGAATTGTGGGACAGCAACTTTCAAACGCAAACTGAAGAACAGACAACCAAAATATGGAACCAGAGCCCCCCTGCAGCCATTCCAATGTCTCATTACCTGGCTATTTCACCCCATTTACTATAAACACTAGTGTGTGCATACTGCTTTACTTCTACAGTAATTATTTGGATTTTATTTTTAAATTTTATAGCATAATGCACAAACACTAACAGATATCTGCTAAACAAAGCAATATTAAAACTTCTCTGCCCTTGAAATTCACATTCACTGAAACAGCACTGAAACCCACACCACATCCAAAGAAAATGCATCTGGCCAGTGGTGGATAAAAGAGTACCTTTGGGCTGTTTTCAAATCATAGGCCCCTTGTACACAAAATAAGAAACATACATGCATTCTTTGATACACCTTCCTGACTTTATTAAATTATATTCCTTGTATAATACAGCACACTTGCTAGACTACATTTTAAATTTATTTTTTAAACATTTTTCCAGAAGGCAATGAAACAAAATGCATGAACCAATAATGACAAAACTGCCCAATTCAGAACATTTCTATCATAAAGGTCTACTTACACACACACAATATATATATATATATATATATATATATATATATATATATATATATATATACATATACACATACGTACATAATGACAGTAGTGTAAGCCATAGGCATCTTGCACAGCTTGGTGCACTTATTTTCAATTTCAGTTTCTTTCTTTTGGGGGGGGGGGGCAAAAGTCCAAAAAACAGGGACACATTTTAAACATTGCTTGTATAATTTTGGAAAGTTGCTTGAATAAAATGTTGTGTTACCACCATGCATTTCACTGCCAAGTCTTGAACACAGAACCCTATGCACTACAGTCAGAGCAACATACCACTAAACCAAATTAGCAGTTTCTGAAAGACAGGAAGATTGAAACTTAAATGGCTATCATTTAGTGAATTCAGTTCTCACTTCTCACCATAGCTCTCAACCTCTTACAGAAAAAAACCTGGGCAAAGCCAATAATGGCAGAATACAGAATTCAGTTTTCACTTCTAACCACAGCTGTCAACATCTTAGCCCAAAATCCTGGAAAAGCCAATAATGGGGGAATACAGCCCCAAAATGGGGACAAATTTCAAATACTGATCTTAGAAACTTAGAAAATTGCTAGAATAAAAGGTTTTGTGTTACCATTTATTTTCTGAAGAATATGAAGTCTGAAATTGTCATTATTTAGTGACTTCAATCCTTCAGTGATTTGCCACAAAAATCCTGAAAACGACAGATTTAATAAGGAGCAGAACAAAAATATGAGGCATTAATTCACAAGTGGTGGTGGCTAGGGACTCTAGGCTCATTTTACCTGTACCCAAGGTACAGGGTTTCAGCGCAAGTACCTGTAGCCACCAGGTGTATTCACTTGGGGGCATTTACATACATACACACACACAAATAAATAACTCTCCCTGTATCCCATTCACGGAAAATGGCTTAAGGAACTTCATGCAGCACAGCAGCATGTGTTAATGAAATTAATCTCAAGTCACAGTCGTTAGGATAACTGCAGAAACTCTGTAAAATAAGCATACCAGTCATCAATACGCATACCTTGAGCTCAAGACCCAGTCATCAAGCAGAAACTCTGTGAAATAAGCAAAGTTGTCAAGCAGAAACTCCATGAAATAAACACAGCAGCAGTCGTTTCCTCATTCAGTAAGCAGAAAATAAACTCTGGTCACAAGCAGAAACTTAGAAATAAACTCTGTTCACAAAAACTCTGTGTAGAGCTCTGCAGCAGCAGTCGTTTCCTTGCAGATCCATTCAAACAGCCGGAAATGCATGCACGTGAGCCCTTGAGCTCAAATCCGACAGGCTGAAGGAGCTGATGTCATTGTGCACATGATGATGTCAGCTCAAAAGCACAAAAGAAAAAAAATTTTGAAAAAAGCTGGAAAAAAAATCGGAAATGAAGGGGTGCCACTCGGGAATCATGGCACCCCATTATTTGGACCCCAAAACTTGGTAAAAACTGAGTAATTCGGTACAGTTGGGAGGTATGCCTGGACGCGCACTTGGCTGTAATGAGATAAGAAGACAAAGCAGTTTAACATTCTAAAGGAAACAGAATTGTCACTACAGATTAAGGAGTAACACATTTTAGTACTGAAGTCCAATACACCTGCATCAGAAGCACCTATTAAATTACTGCATATAAAATATCCTGCTCTGATTTACGTTTCATTTGCAGCAGCACTTTTAAACACACAAAGATGGAGGAGGAGAAAAAGAATGGGAACATGGGACTAGGATGACATTACCATCTCGAGTGTTTCAGCTATGTGGCTTCTGAATGTCCATGACTTTTTCCTTTTTAAGTCTTTATGAACAGATTCAGGCCAACAAAGCCAAACACCAATAGCTATGGACATGCACATTTCAGCCTTCTTATGACCTTGTCAGCCGCATAAGCAGATTGTTTGGCTATACTCTAGAAACACAGGGTCTTCAAACTCAGCTAATGTCCATAACCATTAAGGTATCTGCAAAATATCCCAACTAACAAAACCAAAAAGTAAAAAGGTCACACAGATAAACCAATTAGTAAAAACTACAAGGAAAATGTAATAAAGCTAGAGTATTCACTGTATGATACCTTAAAACTCCTGGAATAGAGGCCCATGGGATTTACTCAAATGACCCCTTAAGGACAAGTGTTTCAGCTATATGACTTCTGAATGTCCATGACTTTTTACTTGTTTCCTCTTTAAGTCTTTATGGACAAATTCAGGCCAACAAAGCCAAACACGACTGCACATGGGTATAAGGGAACCCATGGGGCAATCTAAATTATCACATCAAGCTCCACAGGCAAAGGGGGGGGGGTCACCAGTTTCAGTCCATGCTATGGTCCTGGGATTTAATGTTTCCTATCTATCAAAGACATCTACAGGGTTAACAAGAGGAGTAAAAGCCCTAAAGGGGAGCTGGCTGTGGTTTTACCACTGTATCAGTGGACTGTCTTGAAATTTCAATCAGTCCAAATTATCACAAGGACCACTACTCTATCCTGACAAAAGTGAACAGAAACTACTGCTAAGAGGGATACTGCATTAGACATTACTATCTCTACGGCTGCATTTGTTACACAAAAGCATTTCTTGTCTGGGAAGTCCACTCCAGTTAGAGCCATTGGTGGGACACTTGTTCAGGTGTCATTAATGAGGGTTCATTGGGAATGCAAAAAGAGGCAATGAGAAAAGCAGATGGCAGTTTTTATCCTTAACAGAAATGACTCTGATGACACAATGGAAATTGCAACAAAACACATGTCTCAACCATAGAGAAGTGTGCCTGATCAAACTCCACAAAGTGAAAAGTACAGTTTTGTACCTACCATAAATGTAGATGTCCGAGAGGTATGCATCTGCAGTCCTAACAAATGGGTTGTCCTGGCCTCAGGCAGCCCTTCGGTCGGCCGGATTCCAAAGTCTGGGTCTGGCCTCGGCTGATTTCGCACTTCACCCGACGTCATAGCTGCAGTTCAGCGGGTATAAAGGCATCAGCCGACACCATTTTCCTCAGTGTTTCTTGCCCCAGATGCCAGGTGCCCTCTAGGAAGGCTAAATTTGGATAAATGCAAATGTTTCCAAACAATAGAGAGCAAATAGAAATAAACATGTATATACATATATACAAACAAATACACCATAAGAGATTCCCCCAGCTAGCTACAAGATGGGCAAATACCCTAGGAGTACCACAGAGGGGAAGGAGGGTGGGTAATCCTGACTGCAGATGCATACCTCTCGGACATCTACATTTATGGTAGGTACAAAACTGTACTATGTCCTTCAAGGATGCATCTGCAGTCCTAACAAATGGGTAGAATACCATAGCCAAACTGGGGGAGGAGTTAATAATAAGATTATGGTGTAGTTAAGATCCCTTGCAAAACAGCAGTGGCAAAACCTGCTCGGGATCTGGAGTATAAGGGTAGATTATAATGCTTGGCAAATGTATGCACGGAGCTCCAAGTAGCAGCCTCTAAAATGTCTTTGGTAGCCACTCCTCGTAAAAAAGCTGTAGTAGTGGCTGTAGCCCTTGTGGAGTGAGGTCTGATGTTTTCTGGAGTTGTCTTTCCATGGTAAGAGTAACAAAATCTAATACAATTTCCTATCCACTTTGAGATTGTCTGTTTTGAAATTGCTTTTCCTTCCATTCCTGTTGCATATGCTACCAGTAGCTGGTCAGTTTTTCTATTGTTCTTGGTTCTGTCCAGGTAGTAGCGCAATTGCCTATGTACATCCAAGGTATGTAATAATCTTTCTCCCCTGTTCTGTGGGTTGGGGAAGAATGTAGGTAGGTGGATAGCTTGGTTTAGAGATACCCTGGAGACCACCTTTGGCATAAAAGTTGGATTAGTTCTCATGGACACTCTATCTTGATGGAAGATAAGGAAGGGCTGTACTGCCATTAATGCCTGTAATTCAGAAACCCTTCTTGCTGAAGGGATTGCAAGCAGGAAAGCAGTTTTCCATGATAAGTACTGTAATTCTGCTGTTGCTGCTGGTTCAAAAGGAGGGAGTGTCAACTTTTCCAGCACAAAGTTCAAGTCCCATGCGGGCAATGGTGGCTTCCTTGGTGGCTTCACATTTTTAATTCCTCTCAGAAACTGCCTGAGTAGAGGATGAGAGAAAACTGGAGGGTCCATGTTGTATTCTGCTGAAATAGCTGATGCATGAATCTTAATGGAAGAATAGGACAGGCCATTGTGGAAAAGTTCTGCCAAGTATTCCAGGATGTTAGCTATGTTTACCAGTGACACATTTTCTCCTTTTGCTGCACTCCAAATGAGATATCTTTTCCATTTTGCTGAATAAGTTTTCCTTGTTGAGGGTCTGCGAGCCTCCAAGATAACGTCTTTAAACCTTTGAGATAAATCTGGGTTATTTTGTCTTATGCAATGCTCCAGGCAGCTAGCTGCAACGTTTTCAAGTTTGGATGCAGGGTTTTGAAGTTGTTCTGTGTGAGCAGTAAGGGAACTAGGGGGAGAGGCCATATTTGTTCCCGAGACATACTCCTCAGTAATGGGTACCAATGCTGCCTCGGCCAGTCTGGAGCTATCAGGATGATCCTTGGGTGGTCTTCTTTGATCTTCAATAGCACCTTGTGCATCAAAGGAAGAGGTGGGAATGCATATGCTGTCAGGTTTTCCCAACTGAAAGATAGGGAGTCCACCTTCCAAGCCAGAGGGTGGTATGACCTTGTGCAGAATTTTTTCAATTGGTGGTTGTGTGGGGATGCGAATACGTCTATTTCTGGTAGTCCCCATTTCCTTGTAATGGATTTGAAGATGTCTGGATGCAGCATCCATTCGTGGGCATCCGTGGTAGTTCTGCTTAGTATGTCTGCTAGTATACTTTCTTTTCCTGGTACAAATATTGCCTGGAGCTGAATGTTGAAGTTCAGGGCCACATTCCAGAGTTCCATTGCCATCCGGCATAGAGGGTATGAATGTGTGCCTCCCTGTTTGTTGATGTACCACATAACTGTGGTGTTGTCCGTCCTTATCAGCAATTGACCCTGTTGAAGAAACGGTGTGAATGTCTGAATTGCCAGTTTTACTGCCAGCATCTCCTTTTGATTTATGTGTAGGTTCAGCTGGTCTTGAGTCCATAAGCCTTGTATGCACTTGTCCAGCATGTGTGCCCCCCAACCGAGGTCTGAGGCGTCCGTGGTGATAGTCTGGCTTGGTTGAGGTCTGTGGAAGGGCAGTCCTTTGTTCAATTGACAGACCTGAGCCCACCATTGGAATTCTTGCTTCAGGCATGGAATTATTGGAATTTGTGTTTCTAGGCTGTGCTTGTGCTGAGACCATAAATTCCTTAGGTACCATTGCAACTTCCTCATATGTAGTCTGGCATGTGGAATCAATATTATGCAGGATGCCATGTAACCCAGGGCTTGCAGGACTTTCCTTGCTGTTAGCTGGTTCTGTGTTGTTAATGCCATGAAATAGAGAGGAAGGTGCTTCTGCTTTTCTGCTGTGAGGGATGCCATTTGATTTGATGTGTCCAGTTCTGCACCCAAGAAAGTTATCCTCTGGGATGGTATCAGCCTTGACTTTTTTATATTGACTGTGTATCCCAGGGCTTGTAGCAGATGAATGACCTTTTTCAAATCTTTTGCTAATTTGTTTTTGTTGTCCGCTTGTAACAGGCAGTCGTCCAGGTAAGGGTAAATTTGAATTCCCTGAAGCCTGCAATGAGCAATTACTGATGCCAGGCATTTCATGAATACTCTGGGTGCAGTAGATAAGCCAAAAGGCAATGCTGAGAATTGATAATGCTCTGATCCTGCAAGAAATCTGAGGTATCTTCTGCAATTTGGTCGTATGGGGACGTGCACGTATGCCTCCTTGAGATCTAGAGTTACCAGCCAAGACTCCTTGCCCAGCATGGGAAGAAGCTGCTGTAGGGTCAGCATCTTGAATTTTGGAACAATGAGATATGTGTTTAGAGCGGACAGGTCTAGAATAGGTCTCCATTGGTTTTCTTTTCTTGGCACCAGGAAAAGTCTGGAGTAAAATCCTTGCCCTTGTTCCATAGACGGTACCTTTTCTATAGCTTTCATCCTTATTAAGTTGTCTATTTGTTCTAGAGCTTTTGTCTTTTGATTTGGAGGTAGGTTTGGCATTCCTCTCTTCCTTGGTAGAGTATGGAAGTGAAACCTGTAACCTTTGTCTATTGTTTGTAAAATCCATTTGTCTCCTGTGATGTAATGCCAGTTTACTGAAAATAAGGCTAGCTTTCCGCCTAAGGGTGCATCTTGTTGTTCCCTGGTAGGCGGTCTCAGAGCCAAGTCACTGTGATTGTCCTGTGGAAGTGGTAGTGGCTGGATCTGTGGCAGTACTTCGCTGGTTGTTAGGCTGCCACTGACGTCCCCTGTAGGCACCTCTGGATTGACCCCTGCCTCTTGGGCGCCGATTCCTGCCTCTTTGTGCTCTGGTGGTGTCTGGAAAGGACCAATTCTTGGAAGGCCAGTTCCTACTAAACCTTGGAGGCTGGACCTGTAAGAAATCCTTGACTGTCTGGACAGATTTTGCTTTCTCTTCCACCTTCTTCAGCACCTGCTGTGCAGGTGAGCCAAACAAATTATGCTTATCCATGGGAGCATCTAGGAGCTTTGATTTCACATGGTCTGGGAAGGACTGCTCTTTTAACCATGCATGCCTTCTGATCACTGTACCAGTCATAGCTGATCTAAAGGAAGCCTCCAGTGCATCATAGCCACATTTTAAGGAATGATTACTGACCTGCTGAATGTTATGTACCATTTCCTGAAGAGACTTTTTGTCTAATGGTTCAGGCGAGGACAGTTTTTTAGTTAACTGGTCTAACATAAATTCCTGATACTGAATCATGTGGAATTGACAGTTTAAGGCCCTAGCCGAAAGAGTAGCAGAAGTATAAACTTTTTTACCCCATCTCTCTAAGGCCCTAGATTCCCTTTCAGAGGGGAGGGGGTTTTTGGCAGAGGTAGTTGCTACAGCCTTGGGTACCTGTGAAATAGTTTCAGGATCTGCAAAAGGAGCCTTATACAAATGATAATGTGTGTCCGGAACCCTGTAGTACCTGTCGGGCTTAGCAGGGGCCGGAGGAAGTGAATCAGGGGCAGTACAAGCATCATTAAATGCATCATCCACAACAGTAAGTACTGGAGGAAAGGCTAAAGGCCTATGCTGTGGCAAATGCAAAAAGGTCCTAAGCCTTTTCCTAGAGTCTGAAAAATCCTGGCCCTGCCATTGAAATTGTTCCCTCATAGCATGCAAGGTTTCCCCAAAAGAAAATTCCTCAGGCGGAGAGGCAGAAGGAATGGAGTCTTCTGCATCAGAGTCCTCATAAGGAGAATAAGGGCCTTCTGGAGGGTTTGTATTTTCTGAATCATCAGAAGAGCAATCTGAAGAAACTGGCTCAGGGGGCTCTGCTCTAGGCCTCTTTTCTGGAGGTGGGTGAGAGGCCCTGTCAGGGTGAGGTTGGGGATCCCCTGATCAAAGAAATAAGATCCTCTGCTAGACTAAGCATTTGAGTACTAGAGCTAGGCCTGTGAGAGGGGGTCTTAGCAGGCACAGTCTTGGTTGATTTTGCTGCTTTAGCCCTGGCAAACACCTTAATCGACATGGATGCAGGGGGCCTAGCAGCTCCACGTGCAGGAGTGGATATATCTAAAGGGATAGTATCAGATAAATCCTGTGAACCTGTAAGAGCAGGTGGAATTTCAGTAGCAGATTCAGCCATGCTGGATGAGGCCTCGGTGGGAGGTAAGCTTTCGGCCGAAGAAAGAACCGAGGGCTCGGTTTCAGCCGAAACCGAGACACTCGTGGATGGCTTAACCGCGGTTTCGGCCGAAACCACGGACCGCGAGTGTCGGTCCTTTTCCTTGTGCTTTTTTGCTAATTGTGAAGTCGGAGTTTCCGACGGCATGTTGTAAGCAAAAGCGGAGCCGAAAAACTCCTCAGCAAATTCCGATCGACGTCTAAGTGTTCGTCGGTTGAAAGAAGCACAGGCTAGACAGGCTGCTACGTCGTGGTCTGGGCCTAAACAAGGTAGGCAGTAAGAGTGGAAATCTTTATGAGGTATTTGTTTCCCACAAGTTAAACAGTTATTCACTTTTTCTGACATCGGCTGAGGCAAGAAAGAGTCCCCAACGGGGTACTTAGCTTTTTAGAAGTCTTCGGTAGTAGCAATCTCTGGTTCTGACCGACCGGCACTTGCGAACAGCTTCTGCTTCGGGCGCCACGCGGCAAGAAAGACTGAGGAAAATGGCGTCGGCTGATGCCTTTATACCCGCTGAACTGCAGCTATGACATCGGGTGAAGTGCGACATCAGCCGAGGCCAGACCCAGACTTTGGAATCCGGCCGACCGAAGGGCTGCCTGAGGCCAGGACAACCCATTTGTTAGGACTGCAGATGCATCCTTGAAGGACATCATCGCATTTCAGAACATTTCAGTGATACTCATTGTGCTAGAGAACTAATTCATTATACAAACATTATTTGCAGCATCACAATACTTTGTTTTTGGGTATTGACAGTGTTTCATCAATTACTTGGGGTAGAAAGGTTCATTGTAAACAAAAGAAATAATGTGGATTATACATTTAAGAGTATTGTTTAAACCTGGATTAAATGAATATTGGTAAAAAATTAAAAAATATCTGTACTTGGGTATGCTACTAGTCAATGGTGCCTTTAAAAATATAATTTGATTAAATTTGGCACAATTGCTTTTACTATTTAAATAAGTAACCCACCAACAATAAAAACTCTTACTGAAGAAGGTCATTCTAATACTGAAACCGGTATAATGTTTTATCCTTTGGATATTGCTGCTTTGAAAATAAAGGATTTATTTAATTTCAACAGCATCTTTTCCACTCCTGCTGTTCTTTTTTGGTGTGATTTTACTCTGAAGACACATTACCATGTGCACATGCAGTCAGTCATACAGAAAAGAACATGAGGAAACCATGGGGTGACCCAGTCAGCATCCACACCTCTAATAGAGGCTGGTGATGTGGTAAGTTCAGTAGCTGGGTATTAACAGCAAGCAGGACTCAGAGCCATGGGAGTTAAAAGGGCTCATAATTCTTCTGAAGACTGCTACTTCAAGGGAGGTGATAACTGACAGTAGAAAATCCAAATCTAAGTCATTTCTCAGAAATACTTTATTCTCTATGGAAGGGGAACTGGGGAGGTTCACGAAGACAGATGTGACAAGCAAAGCTGTTAAAACATGGGATAGGTAGTGTTTAAACTAGCAATGGGATGAATCAATGGAATGAAATCATTGTCTGCAGCAAATGTAGAAAAATGTGCTACCATTAAAGGAAGGTATTCCGTCAGAGTGGTACTCCAAAGAAAAGCTGTGTCAACATATGTAAAGGTCATCATCTGTGCAGAATACTGCAGAATCTGTCTCAACTTGTTGGTGAGCATTCCTGGAGGGGATGTCATGGACTTTAGAGAGAAAAAAGTCCCAAGAAATTGTGTTATAAAAACTAAAAGCTGTAACAATTAACAAGCACAAGTTCAGATTTGCATTCAATGGTCACTGCTGAGCAGAATCAGAGCCTTGCTATTAAGATCTTATCAGGTAGTGTGTTTATGCGTCAAAGACTTTTGACATACTGTATGCTCAAGTCTGGGTCTGTTTAATGAAGCTGCCATTTGGTTTCCAGCACATCTTTTCAGTTAGCATTTTGTCTGTCAGAACTCGTAACTGCTAAGGATCTACTTTTTGTACTGTACTCTCTTAATTTTGTTACTTAATTCCCACACACATGCCTGATGAGGTTAGCTCCTTGTTTACATAAACATTTTTTTTTTCATTTTTATTTTACCAGCTACCAGTGGCGGCTGGTGACTTCAAATCAAAGGGGGGCTGTAGGAGACAGCTGAATGGGTGTGGTCAATGGGAAGGGGTGTGGCCAACCAGAAAGGGGAGGAGCTATGCTCAAAACCACAAAAACTAACTAAATACATTGCCCTGGGTGCCAAACCGTCATTATGAGAGTCCAAGACAAAATGAAGTGTAGAAGAATAAAAATATTTCAATGCATTGTCTGCATGACAGCTTACTTAATATCTAGATGGAAACAAAAAGGTTGTGAGGCATGAAAAAATAAATTACTTTTTAAATACATTAATGGAATGCCAGTCAAAATCAAGAAAAACAAGCAGCACTCAACTCAAACCCTCTTCTTGCAGTGCAGTTCTAATTATAATTTATATTCAGCTTTATTAAAGTACCAAGTAACATGCTGATGCCCCCACTTGTAAAAATATTTCTTATCCAAAAAAAGACCTGCTGCCTGACAACTATCTACTTGTTTCATGGGGAAAACATGATCAAAGTAAAAAATGAAAAGCAAACAAGAAATAAGCTCAAGATACATTGCTTAAAAGGATTACTGTACAGGTTATGGACCACACGATTGGCATTCTGTTTATTTACGGGTAAAGCCTGCAGAGATGACTGGAAGTCTCCAAGTGTAATGGGCTTCTTAAAATAATGTAATCCTGTCCTTTATTACAAATACTGTCATATGCATTTCAATACCCAAGCCTTAGACATTATCTAGTTAAGTATTCTCTACATGGCAACAACAGAAAGGCTTTCAATGTTGGCAATTCTTTAACAATATGCTTATTAAAGCTTACTTGCATTTTACGATCTCAGCCAAGCTTACCTGGTGGTCATTAAAGTATTGCTACTTAAACACAGAGCAACAGGCACTTTGAGTAATAAGCATAAATCAACAGTACAAAAAATATGACAGAAACCAGACCATTCTGCAAAAATCAAGGACAGATGAAAAGCCACTCTAGTACTTGTGTCTACCTTGGATGGGGGGGGGGGGTACTCTGCACATTTACACTGCATAACTTTGCCTTGCTTCGACACATCCAGAGTCACTACATGGGGGAGTGGGGTGCAACAAGTATGTCACAATTTGAAATGTCTCTGGCTGACAGTGATGGCCCTGACACATTTCATACCTCTCAACCTCAGAGCAAGAAATCTGGGCAAAGCCATTCATAGAAGTGGGACAAAGGCCCCAAAATAAGGACAATTTTTAAATATTGCTCTTATAAACTTAGAAAGATAATATAATAGTAGGTCTTGCATAGTATGAATTTTCTGAAGGGTGTGAAATTTGAAACTGAAATGTCTGTCATTATTTTCTAACTTCAGCCTTTAATGATTTGCCAAATAGCCACACAATACAGCTGGGAACCTGTCAAAGAAGGGACACTTTTTAATATTTGTACTGCTAACTTGAGCAGCTGACAAAATAAAAGAATCTACATGCATTTTTGAAATAAAAGTAATCTATAACTCCGATTATTACAGTTATTTATTAATTGTAAACCCTCCATGTTTTCTTCCAAAATTGCCATTTTGCGGAGGGATTAATAGGGGAAGAGCAACATTTTGAGCCAAAATCGTGGACAGTTCAGAGGTTTGGATATGCCTAATTCTATAAAGCAATTTATTTGCCCATACCTCTCAACCTGTTAATGCAGGAAATCTGGAGAAGGCCAAATATATTGGGGGGACATGTAAACAGTACTAAAAATTGCTCTTGTATAAACTCAGAAGTTGATAGAACAGGTCTTGCTTTAGCATGCATTTTTCTGAAGTTTATGAAGTCTAAAACTCAGTGTCTGTCATTATTTAGTGACTTCATTCCTAAATGATTTGACAGAAAACCACAAATTTTATGACGAACAAACCAAAAATAAGAAGCAAAAATCTATTCATTCTGCAAAAATCTGGACAGTTGAGAGGTATAGTTCAGCCGGGGTTGTCTTTGAGTTTGCTGACCTTCCCCCCTCACAAAATCATGGTTGAATAGAGCCTCCCCCCTGCAGCCATTCCAATGAACCATTGCTTGGCTATTTCACCCCATTTACCATAAACACTAATGTGCATACTGCTTTACTTCTGTGATGATTTGGACTTCATTTGAAAGTTTTATTTTACATTTTACAGCGCAAACACTGATAGGTATCTGCTAAACAAAGCAATGCAGTCTCACAATGAAAACAGACTTAGCATTAAAACTTCTCTGCCCTTGAAAACTCACATTCATTGAAACTGCATTGAAACCTACATTCAAAGAAAATACATTTAGCTGTCAACCTCTTAGCACAAAACACCTGAACAAAGTCAATAATGGGAAAATACAGTCCCCAAACATATTCACTGAATTCAGTTCTCACTATAGTTCTCAACCTCTTATCAAAAAACTTCCGGACAAAGCCAGTAATGTGGGGAATACAGCCCCCAAACATATTCAGTGAATTCAGTTCTTACCAAAGCTCTCAACCTTAGCACAAAAAACCTAGATGAAGCAAATAATGGGGGAATACAGTCCCAAAAATAGGGATAAATTTCAAATATCCATCTTATAAACTTATAAAATTGCTAGAATACAAGCTTTTGTGTTATCATGTACTTTCTGAAGAATATGAAGTCTGAAATTCAAATGCTTGTCATTTTTATTTAACATTTGTTAACAAGGAAAGTCTGACTTGGAACAAAAGCCAATTTTCAGCAGAGGCCCAGGGAGAAACAGTCCAGACAGACACATGTTTTTGTAAGATGGGAGGACACCCACACAAACACAGGGAGGACATGCAGACTCCACAAAGAAGGCACCTCAGCCAAGAATCAAACCAGAGAACCTGCAGCTGGTAGGCAACAATGCTACCACTGTACTAATGCACTACTGACTGCACCAATGCACTACTGACTTTGCAAGGACACATACAGAAACCACAGATTTTATGAGGAACAGAACAATCATGAGTTTAGAATCTGCAATTTATTTACAAATGGTGGTGGGTAGGGACTTCAGGCTCTTGCTACCTGGGCCCAAGGTATAGAGTTCATGCCTGTTCTCTACCCACCACCATATAGCACTTGGGGCATTTTATACACACACACACACACACACACACACACACACACACACACACACACACACACACACACACACACACACACACACACCTCTTTCATCTCAGTTCCCTACCTACATGCCTTTTGGCTCCTCCAGTCCCCATGAGTCCTGCACACGGTAACAGTTTCCCCATGAGAGCATCCACATCCACTCCCCCCACGACAGCAGGCTCCAGCCTGTGGACGTTGCAGTCTGGACGTCTTCTGTTCTGTGTGGTCTTCGATGTCTGGGTTGCAGGGCAGAGATGGCTTTTCCGGACTGCTGACAAAGCAGTCTGGAGTTCCCAATCTGTGAAAGATTTGGATAAGAATAGATGGAGTTTTATCTTTTTAGGGTTACATATGAGATGGTTGTCAGTTAGCCAAGTTTCAGTGAGGTTAAAGGAGGTGTGAGTAAGGGAAAGCAGATCAGAGGGATTGTCAGTAGTGGTGATGACACTGGAGTCGTCTGCATACTGAATGAGGGATAACTGAGGAGTGGATGTATGGAGTTGGTAAGTAAATATGTTAAAAAGAAGGAGGCCTGAGCCTTGTGGGACACCCATTTTATGAGGAGAAAGGGAGATAGGGCTGAGAGCCATTTGACTGATTGCTGTCCGTTAGTGAGGTAGCTGGAAAACCAGGAAATAGTTGGGGAGAGGTTTAGTTGAGTTAGTTTAGAAAGGGGGATGGAGTCGGAGACAGTGTCAAAGGCTTTGGAGAGGTCTAGGAAGAGGCAGGGCACTAATTTATTATTGTCTCTGGCTAGAGAGATGGCATTTGTAAAGCAGATGAGAGTGATAGTGGTGCTGTGGTGGGGTGAAAGCTGTGCTGCTTAGGGGTGATGAGGTTTTCTAGTATGAGATAAGACAGGATTTGTTTATGGACACAGTGCCCGAGAATTTTGAAGAGTGGAGAGAGTCTAACAACTGGATGGTAATTAGAGAGTTCTATAGAGTTCCCAGCTTTGTGGATAGATATGGTGTGGAATTTCTTCCTAAGAGTTGGGAGAGTGGATTCACGGATTGAGCTGTTAATCAGGATGGATACCGGGTATGTTATGGAGGTGGCAGCTGTCTTTAGGAGGATGGATACCGGGTATGTTACAGAGGTGGCAGCTGTCTTTAGGAAGAGTGAAGTTAGGTTATCAGCTGGTGGGAAATATGGTTTAAGTTTGTAAAGAAGTCTTGTAGTCCTTATCTTAATGGCTGGGCAACTAGGCTCCTTCATACCACCAAGGAATAATATATGTATTACATTTGCTGACCTGGATTATCTACCTGGAAAGATCTTCAGGCTAAGTGGGGATATGGGAAAAATATTTTATATAGCTTGCTGCATGCAGCAGTTAAGCAGAGCAGTGCAATATGATTAGGAATACTTGTAAGGGAAATTGCCATAGATAAAAGATTTTTTGAATAATCCATGTTCATTTACATTAAAGCTATCAATGTAAGACATATAGAGAAATTAATGATGTTACAGTATAAATCTGGCAGTTTAGACAATGGAGCAGTAAGTCTATAAACTGCTAACAAGCTTCATCCTGAGCTACAGAGTTTGGTTCTCAACACCTCTGTTTGTCTACTTTGTGCAAGTCATTTAACTATCTACTGCTCCTGGGTCACCCCTCAAAGGATGCTTCACCTTAGTGGGCTTTAGTTGGCTAACAGACTGACTAATACTAAACGTAAACTACAAATCTATCTGAGAACAGCACACTCTGAGCCAAAATGAAATTGACAACACTGTGCAGAAATACTTTGCTTTTGTATTAGCTGGACATATTTGAACTTCCTTTTTTATTTATGAAGTGAGTTAGTAAATATGAACAGGCTTAATTTTGTAGAATTTCTTTCATTGAAAAACAGCATTGAAAGTTTCATTACCAGATTCTCCCATCATTCATCCCACTGTCTAATACGCTACAATGTCAAATGGCTTCAAATCAAACAGGCAGCACACTTCTTATTTGGTTCAGTGGAACATTTTTACCTCTCACAGAGAAACTCACCAACCAAATCAGCCTCGTATAACATCTGAAGCTTCTCACAACGTTACTGAAACCTTTAAATAAACTTCATTGTTTCAATAATGCTTTCTCCTCACTAGACTCTAAACTCTGGGAATTAAACTAGACTCTAAACTCTGGGAATTAAATTTGAACTATCTAAAAAAAACCTCCTATGTCCAGTTTAGGCCTCAGTTCAAACAATTCCTCCATTATCAGGCTAATGCCTAAACGTCATTGCTGGCTACTCTTGTCCTACCATTCATTCTCTGTCATATTTGGAATTCCCTCTCTAGGTTTTTTCTTACTGCAGTCACTGGAGGTGGTAAATCGGAATCCTTATCCTTCCCTGATTGACTCACATAAGTCCACAATGGAAAACTGCTTGATTCTCGCTCTTTTCCCAGCACATAAAGCCCGGGAAGGGAGGGACAACCAATCAGCAGCATTTAGCCCAAGCACGTCATGTACATGTCTGCGGACGTCACAGTCCGAACCCCTTCCAATTCTATTTGGTTTGGAACCACATAGACTGCTGGGCATCACACCGGTGCCTTCATTAGCTCATCAGGCTGCAACAAAAACAAAAAAATGTATTTATTTAAAACCACCGCAACCTGAGGCGGTTAAAGTGCGCATGCGCATACTTGCCGAGGCAGGAAGGAATTGCGGAGACAGAGAGAGTAAACAAAAAAAAAATAATACTGACTGTCACACTACGAAAAAGGTACTTTTTCATTTTTTTGCTGACGCGGCTGCAGTCCGACAGTCCGATGCCACGAGCCGCCCCTGCCAGCTACAAAGAATCACTGACTTTCTGCCTGCTTGTAAGATAAATCTGTCTGCTTCATTGTGGTTCTGGTTATGTATGGATTTAGACTTCAGAATGTAATTTGTCATCTTCATGGTTTCTGCCATGTTGAATTCTCTCTCTCTGTGGCTTACAGTTTTCCATTTTACCACTGTTCCAACTTGAACTGAAATCATACTTATTTCAGCATGGTTCGAGTATCTTCCAGCTGTGTTGTTCATTTATTAGTGCTGGTTTGCAAACAACTGGGTAGTCTGCTTTACATATTCTCAAACTGTAAACTGTTTTAGCTCAATCACAAAAAAAAACCAAAAAAAACAGACTTGTCTGATTGCTCACACATCATTAAAATTATTTTACTTTAACCATCTGTTCAACGTAAATCAACATAACTCCTGCACTAGTATTTTACTTTTTGGCCTAAAATACGATTCTTTGGCAGCAGTGCGAGTCACAGGCATCTTAAATAGCATCTGAAACCTGATTGTTTTTATTTTTGTCTTTGAATTACTTTATTTTATGATGGCAACTAAGCTTTTGCTAATCTTTTTTGCAGTTAAATTTAAAAAAAAATACACATTGGGATTCAGTAAATTCTGTGTAGGCTCTGTGCAAAGCCTACCCAGAATTTATATGTATGTGCAGTGACGCGCAGCGAACATCAGCGCTAATTATGTATTCATGCCGTGCACCGCATTTAAATGTAAATAAGTACAGTTTTGTGGCTGGAAGCAAAATCAGCTACCATCTTTGTGCAGAATGCCACAATGATCACCAGGGCTTAATATAGCAATAACCCACACCTAAGTGGATTTACCCACGGTTGGCATGGTTTGGTCACGAGGGCGAAGCCAACTGTGGGTAAATCCAGCATTTTTTCTAAAGCTGTCTCGCTATGTTAAACCCATTTAACATAGCGAAACAGTAAAAAGCAACGGAGATCTTGCTTTCTCCGTTGCTTTTGCCCACAGCTCTGATGTACTGCATAGGCATACACATGCACAGTACATCAAAACTGCCGCAGAATACCAGACAGCTGCAGAAGGGCAGCAAGGAAGCATTATGCAATGCCATTATTTAAGAAAAGTAATTATTTTTTCTTAAATAATGTCATTGTATAATAGCAATAACCCACTTCTGGGTTCGGGTAATGCTGGATTTACCCACGGTTAGCTTTAAAAAAAGCAACAGAGATCTCCATTGCTTTTTTTAAACCTGTCTCGCTATGTTAAACACCTTTAACATAGCGAGACAGTGTTTTAAAAAAGACTTATACCAATGGAAAAAGTCCGGGTGACCGGACCTTTTTCCATTAGTATAAGTCGATTTACAACGTGCACGCTGACCAATCAGCATGCATGTTTTGGAATATTAATGGGGGGTCATGGTATAATATACAAGTTTATTTATTTTTTTTATTTTTTATTTATCATTTGTTGACCGGGAAAGTCCGACTAGGTTCCACAGAGCCTGTTTTCAGCGGAGGCCCGGGGAGAAATGCTCCAGATGCATGTCTTTGGAATGTGGGAGGAAACCGGAGTACCCGGAGGAAACCCACGCGAACACAGGGAGAACATGCAAACTCCACACAGAAGGCACCCCAGCCGAGAATCGAACCGGTGAACCTCTTGCTGTGAGGTGACAATGTTAACCGCTGCACCACTGCGCCGCCCAGTTTACATAGCTGTCAACCTCTTAGTGCAAGAAATCTGGACGAAGACCAACATAATGGTGGACAATGACCCAGAAATAGGGACAGATTCTACATATCTGCATGTTAGAAATGTGCTAGAATAACAAGAGGTTTGTGTTAAGATACATTTTCTGAAGGATTTGAATTCTGAAACTTAAAAGTATGTAATTATTTAGTGACATCAGTTCTGAGATCACCTCAGTGATATTGCAGAAAACCACAAATTTTATAAGGAACAAACCAAAACATACAAGCAAAAGTCTGGGCATACTGTGAAAATCTGGACAGTTGAGAGGTATGATATGTACATGGTCCTAACACTATACAGTGTAGAGTATTGTAAAATCCCATTCCTGGCACTCTATTCCTATGCTGTATAAATGATCTGTAAGGGTACATGGACTGCCATGTAAAATAAACACTCAGGGGGAGTGTGTATATGTGACAGGAACACACATATGAATTGTAGGAATGAACACAGGGAAACAGGATAGGTGAAACAACCTAATATACAGCAGATGACAGCATGTCAGTGGAAGACAGCCATAGCGGCAACACCAATCACATATCAATATGATACAGTAGGGACTGCACAGTGAAACGTGTGCTATGTGACTGCCACACAAGGTCTTCTAACAATGGGGAAGATGTCTGTGTGAGATAAGCATTCCTACATGAACAATGCAGAGGACCTCTATCAGGGATGTTGTATACAATTGGGTTATGGTGCATTTAGTGAAGCTGTGCAAACTGATTTCCCTGAATGTGAGTGTAATCTCAGCAGAGGGCTCAAGTGGGACATGGGTAAAGGCTCATGGACAACATTAAAAGAAGCACACACAATCATGGACAATATCAGAATAATACCACCCATAACCCCATATCTCTGACATAACACATGTGATTTAGAGTGATCAGACAGGGTTCTGCACAAACACACCTGTACAACTATTATGATATGTCTGTATTCTGAGGGTAATCATGCACACTGTCCTGACACTGTAACATCTGCTGGAAGTGTTAGGAGGGACACTGCCACAGCTGTATGTGACATTATGATCAATACAGGCTAGTTGACTGGTGTGCATGGCATATGTATATGGCACAGTCTAGACGGTCACAAATGTTACCCATGCCATTAATGTTGTCAAACAACTATGTAAGTACTGTGTGCATCACTGGAGCATGTATCACACAAGTATCTGGTGTAAAAACTTGACTGGGTTTCTGCACCATTAGACAGTAATGATTATCCCATAAAAAGAATACCTAGGTATGGCCAATAAGATATGTGACAGCTCACTGGGGCAAAGGTGGTAAACCAGTTAGGCATCACTGGAAAATGTGTAGTGAGGTACATGAAGAAAGGGTGCATTGTACTCTGTTATTGGTGTGATGAAGGCTGTGAACTATGGAGGTATTATGGCCTGTGATGTGGACATCCTTCACATACTTAGTAGTCATGTTATATACAAGGGAGTAGTCAGCACTGTGGCCACATGCTGGTGTATGTACCACATGCCATCGACTCTAGGAAACAGGTCAGTTACCTACTGGTCTGATTATAGGGTGTGATGTCTACATTATACATAGGTTGTGCATTTGTTGTCCCCGATGTAACAAATCACCCCATCTTTTTGTGTTATTACAAGTGTCGTTGCTGTGCCAGCAATCTTTGGTGTGTGTTGATACTGTCTGTATTATACTAATATCACAGTTGGAGTCAACTGCCCACAGTCTGTAGCCCTTCAGACAGCTGTTTGGACACAGGATGTGCATGTCATTTGTGATATATGTGACTTAAATAATGGACAGGAAAGGGCCTAGCAGACAGCCCTGATGTATGGACCTGATCACTGGACCTGAGATATGGTTCACTTCACATATTTCAATGTCATGTATGTGATACAGTGGTCTCCCCACTTGGTGATAAAGGTTTTTATGGCCACATCTGACAGTGCTGAGTGATTACATCAGTGTGGATTTGTCTCAAGTGCCTTGGACTTGTCAAGTTCAAAAAGATGACAGTGTTGTTGTCATGTATGCCCTCAATGACCTCTTTGGGACATCTAACAGATGTAACAAACATGATGTAGCATTAAAAACTCACATAGGTCTATTGCACAGACTCATGATATCACTAGTATCTATTTTGTAAAATGACCATGATGACATGGTAGTCTACCTCACAGATGAGAGAGTCAGGATATGTGTATACATGCATGAATCGGGTGCTGTCCCCCACAACTCACATGGATGCATGTTGATGTATACCCTTTTACAGGAACACAGTCTGTGGAAGGTGTGTTGAAGTGTGTATTGAACTGTGTCAGTTAAGTGTATCTGCTGAGTGACGCAATAGGCAATCTGTGATGTTGTCACAACCCATTGATTCTGTGTGATAGGCCTGGATGAGGGTAAGACAGTGCATACTGGCTATCCTGATCTGGCCTAGGATTTGGACACAATCCCCCATGTAGATATCATTGTGAAACTCACCCAGCTGGGGATTAACCCTTATGCCAGTAGATGGGTAACCAGTTGGCTCACTGAAAGAACAAACACTGTGAAAGCCGGTGAATCAACCTGCACCTGTACAGCTGTCACTTTTGGTATACCCCAGTGGTCTGTGTTTGGCCATTTACTGTTTGGACTCTATTTCTTGACAGTTCAGGCTAAAGTACAAGGCATCTGGGTTGCTGAGTTTGCTGATTTATGCACACTGGGTGCAATCATTGAGTCTACCTATGATGATAACATACTACAGAAGGGGCTAACACTGAGAAAGAGGATCATATTACAGCACTGTATTTGAACCTCATCAGAACACTAATAGAGTACAATGCTCTCTTTTACATGTACCTCACCGGACACACGCAGCAGCTGGAGAGACAACAGGGGGTTCTCTCCAAGAAAACACAGGGCCTACAAAACCATGCCATGACGTATGTCAATAGATTGAAAGGCATATTGTTATACTTTGGATCGTATAGGATGAGGTGACTTCTGCCTGGCTTCCAAGCCAGTCTTTGACCATACACTGGTGGGAATAGTGGACATCCACAAATCAGATATAGCTGATGCCATCAGCAGTGTCTGGTAAGGAGAATATGGTAATAACAGTGTCCCACATGCTGGTGCACAAGGCTTTCTGTAATGTCAAGCAAGTGCACAAACACCCACACACACCAGCTGACCACAGTGAGAACAGAACCCCTGCCTATCTAAGTACTCAAACTAAAGAGCTCAGTACTTTATGCAAGTGCCATGGCACAAGTTTGACTTTTACAAGGCTGCAGGACATCTTATAGTGGATGACATCAGCAGTACATGTAGGAGAGAAGATGTTGGGAAGCCTGCACAAAATGGATGTCTAGGCATGTGCAAGTGTCAAAATATTGTCAATTCATGGGACTGGTGTGGTAATTGCAAGATACACACTTATGCTGTTCTGGCTAGACACAAACACACACACACACACAGTTGACTGCAAGGAGAACAGAACCCCTACCTAAGTACATAGACTATAGAGCTCAGTGCTTTACGCAAGCACCAAAGTACAAGTCTGACTTTTACAATCCTGCAGGATAACTTATAGTGGATGACATCAGCACTGGATGTAGGAGAGAAGATGTTGGGAGGCCTGTATAGGTTCATAGCTTCATAGGACTTTACTATGCTAATGGCCCTTTGGGCTTTACAAGCCTAGCCATGTAAAAACTCAAGTACCCTTATTGATCATAGTTAGATGTTCATTGTTAGCAGAGTGATTTTGTGATCAGCACTGACTGCCCTGTCCATAAGGGACATAGCTGACACTCCTGCGGTGAATTCATGATCACTCATCCAGTTGTCAATCAAGGTTGCGCCTGAACAGGGTTATTACAGAGCACTGCTTCACATGCAGTGGGAGCCTATTCCAGATGAGAAGCAATAGCTGGAAATATACCTGTGTCTCCAGCATGTTCTGTTTATGTCACACACTAGGCCGACATCCCTGGAGAAAGCTATTCTTGTCCCATTTGATTTGCAGATGTCCAGCATTTCCAGTGGGGCAGGGTCTGAGACTGCTCTGTAGACCAGGCACAGGTTGCCTCTCAGCAGCCTGTACCATACTAACTGCATTGGCAGGGCTCAGTCTTTCCATATATGTCATGTTTTGGAGGCCTTGGATTCTCTGGGTGAGAAACCAATGTGGTTTCTCCAGTTGCTGCAGGTGTCTTGTGAGTTACATACAGAAAGGAGCAATGTACTTAATTACTGGTCTGATAAAGGTCGAATACAGTGAATCTATAACCTCTCTGGTCTTGGATGCAATACCTTATCTATGAGTTACGCAACATAAATTGTGTTTCTTACCACTATGGATACACAGTGATCGAAGTTTAGACTCCTTTCAACCTATCTTCTCAAGTCTCCCACCACTGAGTTTGAGCTTAGAGGGGTGCTATGCATATCATAATTAGTAGGGATACTTCTTTCTCAAAGAGGACAATGCAGCATTTTTTTGCATAGTTTTAGTTCATGAATTTGGCACCAATCATTTGTCTGTGTCAGCCCTTTCTGTAATGTGTTAATATCGTTGGGGGACTCTATATGATTGTGCCCAGCTTACAGTCATCTGCAAACTTAGTAAGCTACAGGCCATATGCCTTCACCTGGACTTCAGAGAAATAGTTTCCAAACAGTAAAGGGCCCAAAACAGATCCTTGTGGTACTCCACTGGGTAAATGGTCTACTGGTGGAGGTGGACTCCCCACCTTTGACAGTTTGCATTGTCGGTGAGCCAGTTAGATACCCATCTAGTAATGCATGGGTTAATCCCCAGATGGGAGATTTTCTCTTTGATACCTGAATGGGGGATTGTGTCAAAGGCCTTGGCTAAATAAACATAGGCAGTATATCCTGTTTTCCCTCATCCAAGGCTTTGGGGATATTATCAAAGAAGTCCACTAGGTTTAATAAGCAAGCTCTACCCTTGACAAAACCAAAATGGGTCAGGTTAATAGTGTTGAAGATCATCTATGCTCCTGTGGGTAAGGTCCATGATGATTATTTCCACAGCCTTGCAGATAAGGCTGCTTAGGCTTATGGGGCCAGTCGTTCCCAGGTCAGTTGATGGATGTATAGGCATGTTCAACTGTGAAGACACTTCTAGTTCTGCACGTTACCAGACTGACATCCATTGCATATCACATGTTTGATAATAATTTATTTAGTGTAGTTGATATATTTGTGAAACCGTACTGAGACAGCAGGGTTGCAGTGCATGGGGGGAGGCAACAGATGGCTGCATTATAAATAACCAACATATTGTTAGATAGGGCTTGTTATGTTTCTACATGTAGTTTTATGGCATAAAGAGTAAACGGACAGTAAAGAGCATGAATACATGCTAAAAGTGACTTTGCATAGTGAGGCAGAGAGCAGTGAGTTTGTACAACAGTTGGTAAAGTGTTTGCCCATGATTGTTTGCATGTAGTTAAGCAGATCACAAATGCGAGCCATATTGCTAAAAGTCTGAGAGTTAGTGCTGAGTGTGTGTAACACACCTGCTGCATAGCTGAATCTGTGGCAACAAGTGTAAATGCATTAATACATTTATTTTTGAGCCCAGATGATACTAGGTTCAAATCCAGGTGTATCTAATACTTTTAAATAAACAATGTTAACTCAATGACATGAATTCTTTATAGTAAATGTGTTGGTATAGCACAGTGGGGTTAAGCAGCATTATACAGCCACTAACCGTCAGTTGCTGTTGGCATAAGATGTCAAACTCTGTGCAAACACAGAGGCCAAAAAGTGAAGCGATCCATTGCTTATTGTGGTACTTGTGTGTGATTCTATTTTTTGACCAGATTATAGGTGCTAAAATAGGGTAGATAGGAAAGTGGTGAAATGGGGAGCAAACGGGGGAAGAACAAAGAGAAAGCAATACAGGAATGTGCAGGAGGGATGTAGGAAAGAACCATAGCTATCCATTTCCTCAACAGTAAAAATAAAAAGTTATGTCTTACCATAACTTGGCATCTGTGTTGTCTTCCTTTCTTCATCCTCACGATTGGCATCTGTGTTGTCTTCCTTTCTTCATCCTCACGACAGGGTCTCAGATCCAATGCTTGGATCCATATCGGCCATTTCCATAGACTTGGATCTGATGCTCAAGCTCCTCCCTCATACCCACAATCCCCTGCATCCACCCAACTACCTCAGATCAAGTTTGCCAAATCCAGTCATGCCATACTCAGACACATAAGATTGGCAGAAGACGGTCAGACCCAGGACTAACAGTCCTGAGCTCATCCAGGTTCTTCAAGAAGAAAAGTAGGGGGATGGTTGGGTGGGAAGGTGAGGATGAATGAAGTAACACAACATAGATGCCAAGTTATGATAAGACATATGTTTTTAATATGATGTCTCTTTCATTCACCTTCACAACAGGGTCAGAGTCCCCAGATACGAGAACTTTGAGTGACCTTCATACAAGGACATGCTGGAGCACCATCGGGCCAAAAGAAGCCCTGCTCCTGGAAATAACATCAAACTTATAATGCAACACAAAAGTGTGATTATTGGACCATGTAGGTGCTGTACAAATGTCATCACTAGAGGTCTTGGCATAGAATGCTGATGAAGAACATACTCCCCCTTGTTGGAAAAATTGGGAAAGAACACTGGAAGTTGAATGGACTGATTAACATTACTTTCTGTAGCTACTTTAGGAATGAAGGAAGGATTAGTGTGTAATCACACTCTATCCTTATGGAACAGTGTGTAGGGAGGCTTAGAAGACAGAGCATGAAGCTCAGAAATCATCTTGGCAGAAATGACCACCACCAAGAAAGCTGTTTTCCAGGATATAAACTTCATGTCGCAAGTTGCAGCAGGTTCAAAAGGGCCCTGAGTCAATGCCTGCCTTACCAGAGTAAGGTCCCAAGGAGGAGAAGGATTCCTAATAGGGAGTCTCAATAAGAAAACACCCTTCATAAAGGGAACATGAACAAGGAATGAGCTTGACTAGTGCTGTGAAAATTAGAAATAGCAGCTAACTGTAGCTTAATAGTGGAAAAGCTAGCACTCTGGTTGAAAAGGGGTAAAAATGAATAGCAATACATCTGAGACAGGTGCTGAGAATGGATCAATGTTCTTGTTAGTAGCCCAAACAACAAACTTCTTCCACTTGCTAATGTAAACCCTCTTAGTGGAAGCCTTTTGCTCGGCTAGAAGAACATTCCAGACCAAGGACTGAAGCCTGAACTGAATCAAGGTTGGAATTGGAGAAACCAAGCGGTCAGTTTCAGGGTTCTAAGACTCGGGTGTTGGACTCCTGATGGGTGAGAGAGGAGGTCCCAAGTGGGTTCCAGTATCCAGGGAGGTAGGAAGGGGAATCACACTTAGTGAGGCCAGAAGGGAGCAATGAAGATGACTGAGCTCTCTTCATCCTGCTTGCCTTGGGAATGAGCATCGCAGGAGGGTAAGCATACAGGAGAGTTTGGGCCAATCATAGATTAGAGCATCCCTCTGGGACTCTCCCAGAAAAGGGATCAGAGTGAAGAACTTGCTGCATTTGTTGTTGAGGGGAGAGGCAAAGAGGTCGCAGCAAGGATGACTCCAAATGCTGAAGATCATGTTTGCTTCTGACTGGCTGTGGCACTACTTATGCAGAGTCAGAAGTGGTCTGGTGAGCCTGTGTGCTAGATCGTTGGTTTTCCCCAGGATGTGCATTGCAATCAGAAATGGGTCTGAAGAGATCACCCACTCCCACACTCTCTCATGGCCTCCCTGCACAGGGGGTAAGAACGAGTTCCTCCTTGCTTGTTAATGTACCAAACAATGGACATGTTGTTGGAGTGTACTGCAATAGTCCCTAGAGGGAGAACATCCTGAAAGGCTTGCAACATCAGGACGACAGCTCTCATCTCTAGGATGTTGATATGCAAACAGGTCTCTGGAGTAGACCATGTGCCTTGGACCATCTTCCCATTGTAACCCCCCCCCCCCCAAAATTGGAAGCGTCCATGGTCACTGTGGCTATGGGAGGATCACTGACAAAGGGTCTGCCAAGGAGAACATTGTCAAAATGAATCCACCACCTGAGGTGGTGTTTTCAGATGGGTGTCAATTTGAGGTGAAGAGACAAGGGTTGAGAGAGAATGGACCATTGATTGGCTAGAGTCCACTGTAGAACCCACATGAAGAACCTGGCCAGGGGCACTAACAGGATGGCTGCAGATATGGATCCCAAGACCAGCAAGATCAGACAAGTGGAGGAGGCTTGATTGACAAATAAATGCTGGACTTGACTTCTTGAATGGCTACACGGTGTAGGGGAAGAGAAGCTATCTGCTGTCTAGTACTGAGCTGTGTACCTATGAACTCTATGTTCTGAACCTGAGTCAGATTGGACTTGTTCGTGTTTATGGTGATGCCCAGGGAATGCACTAAATTGAATCAGTCTGTGCTTCATGGGGGCAGTAAGCAGCCAATTGTCTAAATATGGAAACACCTGGAATCCCTTGAGCCTCAAGTGAGCAGCTACCTCTGCCAAACGCACTAGGAAGGTTTAAATTAGCACAGAAATGTCTGTCTATTTTGATGTGACAGTACACATTCTTGAGATCTATCGAGCACATCCAGTCATCCTTGTGCAACAAAGGCAGAATGGACTTAACCTTAACCATTCAGAACCTCGCTTTCTTTACATACTTATTTAACTTGCTGAGATCCAGAATGGGTCTTAGGTTCCCTGTCTTTTTCAGCACCAAAAAGAAATGGGAGTAGGTTCTGAATCCTCTCTATTTGGTTGGGACCTCCTGGACGACTCTTTTTTTGCAGCAGCTGTTGAATTTCCTGTGCTGCCTGCTCCCACTGACCGCGTGGCATGTCCGGAAGGTTTCCTGAATTCAGAAGGGTAACGGAAAAGGGAATATAATAACCTCTGGATATTATGCTTAGCACCCAATAGTTTTGAGTTAACTGGGTCCAGGCTTTGGAGTACAAAGCTAACCATCCCCCAACTGCCTCCAGAGACAGGCAGTTGGGTAGCAACTCAGGAGCACTGGCAGGGCTTATTGGAAGGGGTTCTCTAAAGACCTGGCTCTACGGACCCCTTCTGCTTCTGGGGTGGCGTCTACCAACAAACCTTCCTCCTCTGCCTCTGGAGGAGGGTTCTTCGTGCGAGACCTGGAAAGGCCCCTTGGGACTTGCAGAACCACATTTTCTTGCCCCCCACACCGGTTTCTGGAAAAGGACTTCTGGGGGATGTAAAATTTGATTCTAACAGCAGAAAAGGTCTTCCTGTCCTTTTCTCTGCAGGTGAGGGTGTCTTTGACAGAAGGCCCAAAAATGGAGAAAGCATCATAAGGGGCATTTACAAATGACGCCTTGAAGGGCACCGGAAAATCACATAGGGTCATCCATGCACGCCTACTTAGGGGAAGTCCTAAACTGGCTGCTCGTGCAGTGCACTCCATGGTATGGGAGATTAACCTCATCGTAGAACTGTTGATGGATGAAAGAATGGCCACTTGGGAGAAACTTTCTTAATTTCCTCTACAGGCATGGACTCTGAGAGGGAAACTCAGTTCTTTGACCAGATCCCTCTGAAGCTGAGTGAAGTGAGCTAAGTAGTTCAACGACCTCAGTGCAAATGTTGCTGAGGCGTAAAAGTGCTTCCGATTCTGTCCAATGCTCTGGACTCCTTGTCCAGTGGATGAACATTGGCAGTCTCCTCTGACAGTTCTTTCTTGGTTTCTGCTGCCACCACAATAGCATCGACCAAAGGACCCTTACTCCAGTGCTTCCTGTTAGTAGGGGGCACTAAAAACCTATCCAGTCCCTTGGATATCAGATCAATGGCATTCAGTTCCTTTCACACGTGGGGAGATATTAGATCCAAACAGCAGCAGCCAGCACTTCAAATCAGCAAAAACATTTATTTAATGTTTAATATTATTTCATTAAGGAACAGACTGGTTTCTACAACTCCATGCCTTCATCAGTGCTAAGGTTCCAAACAACAATGCCACATTTAAATATACATGTAATAAAAGACCATTAAAAAATTACCACCTATTTAAAGAGACAGTATCACTTCATTGAGCCCCAGTGAAAATAAAGCCCCCAATCTTATTATCCAGGAATATTCTTTATTATTCAGGATACCATGCCAACATAACTTATTACATGAAGCTAGATTAATCCTGTCAATAATAGTGAAATTAAACACAGCAGAAGGATGTTTCTGGACATGTTTATATAATGCATTAGACAGGCGGCCCTTTCTAATGTCACTCATATGTTCAAAATTCTGAGATTTAAGTTGTCTAAATGTCTGTCCTACATAAAAAGCTGAACATGTGCAAGTAGCTAAATAAACTACCCAGTCAGAACAGCAAGTACCAAAACAAAGGATATCAAAAACTTTGGGAGTATTCCTAGGTGTAAATTGCTTTGTTTTTAAAACATACTTGCATGCAGAACAATGCCCACATGGTTGGCAACCCACCTCAGGGATACAATCTATTGTTCTCTGTGTGTCCATTTTATGTCTAACAAATGATTAAAGTAATTAACAATATTTTTTCCTCTTTTGTAAGAAAATAAACAATGTGCAGGAACCAGCTCAGATATGTTATCTGCCATAAATATGTCCCAGTGTTTGTGTATAAGATGCTTGAAAAACCCTATATTAATACCAAAATTAGTCACCAGCCTGAAACCATCATCCCTAAATTTATGTTTTTTATACTGCAAGAACTCTTTCTATCAACTTTTTGGACAGAGTCTCAAGTGTTCATAACATCCTTATAATTATACCCCCTGTCACAAAATCTTCTAACAAAATCAAGTTCTTGTGTCTTACATTCAACATATGAGAAACATATCCTATGAACTCTTTAAAACTGTGATTTGGGAATATTTGCGGACAATATCGGGTGAGGGGGTGGCACGTAAAAATTGTTAAACTCTGGGGTTTTCCTATGCACAGGTAGTGTCTAAAGTGCCATTATTTTTTTGAGATGGCAACATCCAGAAAAGTAGTGTGTGAGAGATCATATTTAATACTAAACTGTATTCCCCATTTATTTTCATTAAGCTTATGAACTCATCCAAACAAGTTAAATCAGACTTCCAAATAAGCCAGCAATCTTCCAGGTATCTACGCCATATATCTATGGACTCCAAAAAAATATTATGGGTAGCATCATAAATAATCTGCTCCTCAAGAAAACCCATGAATAGGTCAACATAAATGGGAGCAAACAATGCTCCCATGGCAGTACCCTTGAGTTGTAAAAAACATTCTCCATTAAAGTAAAAGACATTTTTAATGAGAACATGTTCCGCAAGACAGATTAAAAATGGACTAAATTCGGGGCTATACAATGCTGAATGGTTTAACCAATAATCCAATGCCATTAACCCAGCCCACTGTGGAATGTTGGTGTACAAAGATGCAACATCCAAAGAGCACATATACCAACCCATCTCCAACTGTGCATCTTGAATAATATTTAAAGACTGGGTATTTATCTTGTATACGCAAATATACACCATTTAATAGA
The DNA here is from genome assembly GCF_019279795.1 of Protopterus annectens. Taxonomy (NCBI): domain Eukaryota; kingdom Metazoa; phylum Chordata; order Ceratodontiformes; family Protopteridae; genus Protopterus; species Protopterus annectens. Next base: position 566,858,258 of record NC_056748.1, read on the forward strand.
TGGCAAAGACAGTAAGTAAGGCAGAAAACTTTCTTGGGTTGCGTAAGCTATGGAACCTTGCTGGCTAGGCTTACGAAGGCCCTTGGGCCGATAGCCTAGTACCTACCTATGAACCTATAAGATTCAGTCAAATAGCCATGAGTAGAAATAATGGGTCTGCCAGGAAGGTGTGTGAAGTTTTTAGGCATTTTGGGAACAGATAAAAATATTGTGGAGTGGGATCCTGGGCTATGAGCTGAAAAACAACTTGCTTAGAAATGATTCCTTCATCCAAGGCTAGCTTCGAAAAACAATGTCATGTTTAAACTTTAAAGTGGGGTCTAGGACCAATTTTTGATAAAAAATTATTGTCAGAAAGTTATTTGCTTCTAACAAATACATGTTCCAGTCCCAAACCACCACAGCCCCACCTTTACCTGCTGTATTAATAACCACATTTTTATTGTCTTTAAAGTTTATTAAGGCCTGCTGTTCAGATTTGGATAGGTTGTGTTGTACAGCCCTGCTGGTATGGAAATTAAAATGCAAATCATTTAAAACACTTTGCTGAAAAGCTGCCACATATTTATTCACAGGGGGTAAAAAATTAGAAGATTTAAACTTAAATTCTCCATGATCTGGCACATTCTTATTACAAAAAAAAAACAGCTTTAAATTAAGTTGTCTACAAAACATCAGGACATACTTAGCAAAAATGTCTTCTGAAACAGCAAAAGTAGGAACAAAATTTAAACCTTTATTTAATAAATCAATTGACTGAGACAACTGAAAAGAAGAAATATTACACACATTGGAAATGCATCCTAGTCCAGGACTATCAGCCATAATAAATCATCTATATTTTGGAGAGTTTACGGCCAGCCCTCTCCTAATTCCAAAAGGGTTAACCACATTCCTCTTTTAGCAATTATTTACAAGCTTCAACATCAGTTTCTCTAGCTGAAGAAGAATCCTCAGCTGATGTTTCCAGAGTGGTATCAGATTTTTTAAGAATGGACTCAGTTATTTTCCCTCTTTACCTTGCCCAGTTTGATCAACATTTTCAGAAAATGTAACTGATTTTTGTACAATAAATGGTCTACCATTAGCATAGTCTCTTGCATCCCTTTAGAATTTTTAAAGTTTACATTCCTTGAGTTCATTTTCCAGGGCTATTAAATCTTTAGTTAACTTAGAAAGATGCTCCTCGAAGGAATAATACATTTGCAACTGCCTCACCTCTTCACAAAGCTTAGATACCTCTGCCATTGACTTATCCACTGTTGTCTCATAAAAAGACAATAAAACCTTCACAAGCTCATACAGACTGTTTGTTGGGCCTGATACCATTCAGTCATCAGTTTTTCATGTTTGTTTAACCAGGGGTTGTATGTGAACTCTCACCCTCGGTGGCAACAACCTCCTTAAATTATAAGCTTTAAACAGTTTAAGGTGCCAAACATTTGTTCTTAAATTCTTAATAGCAGCAGATAACTTTTTAAAAGCATCTATCCAAGTAATTGAAGGCTCATGCACAGTACCTGAACTGAAAACAGGAAGAGGGACAGCTCAAAAAAGGATAGAGCTGACCCCCAGTTCCTTGGACTCGACACTGACACCACAGCTCAGAGACTCACTCTGCTCTGACATGACTGGAAGCTTCCTCCATGCCAAGTCTGACGTGTATGGTAGTCCCAATTCTCTAGGCTCCAAAGCTGGGGAACAGATCGGAGGAGTCTGGATAGGATGACCCGGGTGTCTTACGGATCCAACAGGGGGTGTAGTGGGAACTACCTCCATCTGGATCTGGGCCTTAAGTAACCTCCTTACTATCCTGTCCATGTCCACCTTGGACAAATTTCTCGTGGACCTAAAAGAAGCTGACAAGGGTGGCTGGGAGTACTTGGATTTAGAGGACCAGGCCAGAGACTGGGTTGAGGTCCTCAGATGCAGAGGCCTAGGATCCGAAATAGAAGCCAACGCCAGAGTTGGGAAAATGGAAATAATCTCCCCCAGATCTGAAGAGACTGCAGGATCTGAATGAGGAGCAGACTGCTGTGGATCTGAAGGAATCAGATCCACAGACTTCTTCAGCTTCTTAACAGAAAGAGAGTCCCTCAGGGAGGCAGGGAGGGACCTCTTCTTCATCTCTATAGCTGAATGAGAAGATGAAGCCAAGGTAGGGGTCTGAGCCTCAGCTGAGGAAGGAAGAAGGCCCCTGAGAATATGTTTGGTCTGTCTGTCTGCCAGAGCCCGAGGGTTAAAGGCCCAGCACAGATGGAACACTCAGCTTCAAAGTGATTAGCTCCCAGGCAATACATGCACTCCTTGTGGGCATCCTGGTTGGGAATTTTGTGCCCAAAAGAACTGCAGAGCTTAAACCCAGGAACCAGCTTGTCGAACATGAAGAAAGCCTGACAAAAATAACTGACAAGGAAGAAAGAACAGCATGGAACAGAACATTGTAGGCTAAGCTACTGCTAATATTATCCACAAAAAACGAACAAGTAGACTGTTGAAGTGGCAAACCAGGTCACAATAAGAGCAACGCCTCTAGAGAATCCAACTACAGTTTATTGGAGCAAATAAAGAGTAAGCGTAAAAACAAGTACACACTTTCGGCAAACACAATGTCTTGCCTTCATCAGACAAATACTTTAAAACCATACCAAAACTTTCATTTATATTCACATCATTTATGAACACCAATCACTTTAAAATTCATTCGTATAAATTAACGTTGTCAAGGGAACCTTAAAAATCCAACCATACCAAATATTAAAATAGACTTTAAAACTAAAATAAAAGCATGATCATAACATATTCATAGATTATACATTTGAAACTGTGCATAGGTAATAAATGCAAATTTAAAACAACAAGAAAAAAATGGATTAATATGAGTATGTTTTTGGTTAGGGGATACTCCTCTACATTAATCTTGAATATAATAGCTGAGGTTACGTCCAAACGAGACGAAGGTTTCTTTTTTCCTTTGTTAGGAGATAAGGATATTTGTACTTCCACCATTGATCAACTTTTAGGTAGTACACAAAATGACATGGTAAGAACGGGTAATGCAGACGATAATGAGTATCGTATTAGTTTTCTGCATACTTATTCTTTGGACTTTAAGGAAATTAGGGAAGTAATTTTTAAAAATTGGGATGTCATAAGAAATGACAGGCATCTAATGAATGTATTAGGTGATACCCCTAAGATAACATACAGGAGAGGTGACAATCTAAAAGCTTTGTTGGAAAGAACTAAGAACAAGGCTAATATAAACAGGCAGCATGAGATGTTTAAATGTGGCTCATGTGCCCAATGTAAGTTTATAAAAGTAGGCAATCAGTTGACTATTAATAACAGATTATACAAGGTCAACAATCATTATAATTGTGAAACAAAAATAGTAATATATGCAGCATTGTGTAACCTGTGCAAGGCATTTTATATCGGTAAAACCGAGCGTAAATTAAAATGTAGGATATATGAACATCAGTAAGCGATAAGCAAAAAAGATGTTAATAATGCTTTAGCTAGGCACATTTTAGAGAATGAAGGTCACACTTTTAGTTTTACTATTTTACAGAAAAGTTGTTTAGATAATAGAGGTGGCCCTTGGCAGATTCAATTGGAAATAAACGAACTGCTTTGGCAAATACGAACTAGAGCCCACACCTTTCCAGGTATTAATGAAACTTTATCCATAAAGCCAGTTTTAAAATGGCTTTCATGCAATAGATGAAATATATTTTTAATAGCTGGATTAATAGGATGGGAATAAATAGGTTTTATATAAATGTCTTCTATATAAATATAATTTTAATAGAAGTCTTTTTTATTTATTCTATTGTGTATTTTTAATTCTGATGTTTACAATTTATTATGCCAGTATTAGCACTTATAAAACAACTTGTTCAAAAGTTATTCACATATCAGGAAGTAAATAATAAATTACTAATAATTACCCATTACATTATAAGCAACATTAATAGGCATTGATTAGAAAATTGTATTTAGCACTTGTACCATCATATATATACAGGATATGCACAAGTCAATGTTTTTAATATATATAATATGTATTTTATTAATCCATTTTTTCTTGTTGTTTTAAATTTGCATTTATTACCTATCCACAGTTTCAAATGTATAATCTATGAATATGTTATGATCATGCTATTATTTTAGTTTTAAAGTCTATTTTAATATTTGGTATGGTTGGATTTTTAAGGTTCCCTTGACAACGTTAATTTATACAAATGCATTTTAAAGTGATTGGTGTTCATAAAATGATGTGAATATAAATGAAAGTTTTGGTATGGTTTTAAAGTATTTGTCTGATGAAGGCGAGACATTGTGTTTGCCGAAAGCGTGTACTCGTTTTTACGCTTACTTTCTATTTGCTCCAATAAATTGTAGTTGGATTCTCTAGAGGCGTTGCTCTTATTGTGACCTGGTTTGCCACTTCAACAGTCTACTGCTAATATTAAACTCTAACTTTAAACTTTTAAACTGTGAAGCTTTTAAACTCAAAACTGTAAGAAGAAAGTCATTTTTTTACCAGAGAAAAGAGTGGAGAATGGAGCAAAGCTCTCACACACAAACACACTCTCTCTCTCTCAAGAAAGGAAAGAAAAAAAGAAACTGCCAAAGGCACTTGCAATACGACCAAAAAACTCTTATTCGCTTGAGAGAAGGAATCCATGTCTGACTCGCAGGAGCAGCAAACAAGATCTGAGGTAGATGGGTGAATGCAGGGGATTATGGGTATGAGGAAGTAGCCTGAGGTGTTGGATTTAAGTCTATGAAAGTGGCCGAGCCGGATCCAAGGGTCGTATCAGAGACCCTGTCATGAGGGTGAATGAAGAAGACAGCATCAGATATGATAATATGTGCAGAATATTAGCTGAATTTGGAGTGTCACCTCCACAGAGAGGGATGATAACAACATAATAATTTTGTACAGCCAACTGGACTGAATCAAGTGTGTCAAGGTGACACGTGTGCAAAATGGAGAGCTATATATGGGATGATATTTTTTGTAGGATAGGTGCTCATTTTTTTTATTCAGTAAGACAGGAATGACGGATAAGGGATGTAGGTACTTGTAGGTCATTAAGTTGGGTAGGTGAGGAAGCAAATGTAAACAAACAAGAAAAGACACAGGGACGGTTGGGGGACACCATAATTGGGGTGAGAGAGGGGTCAACACATGCTCATGCCCATCAAACATGGGACTGTCATAACTGTCCCCTTTATATCATGAGGGAGAGCAGTCTCTTCATCTGGCATAGGTGTACACTAATGGTGCAATGCACGACCCTATGCACCAACCATGGCATCTCCCAGTGGGTGATGAAATCCCCACCTCCACCACTGCTCCAGCTGCTGGGGCAGTACTACCTGAAGATGCAGGTAGTGCTGGGGCAGCAGAGGCAGTTCTGCCAGGTTGGATCCTAGATGTGCTGGGCATCAGTGCTGGAGCGGGGGCAGGCATATCCACTGGGGCTGGCCCACCACACTGTGCTGTGTAGCATTTAGTGATTTGTTACACATAGATGACATGGAGACATTTTGATGACACATAACAGAAAATAAAAAAGAGAGATAAGGGTTGGGGTGAGAGAAAAAAAAAAGATAAAATCAGTACTATCATATGTGACATACAATGCATTAACACAATTATACAACTATTTTATTTGAAGTATTACATTTAAGTATACGTCCTAAAAAATACACACTATAACTACAGATTGCTGAAAGTAATCCTTGAAATGTGCATATATATTGCACATATGCATGTTTCAATTACGTAGACTACAGTTAGCAGCAGGGCATTTATGCTACTTGTAAAGAGTTTAATTTAATGCAAATATTATTAAAGAGATGAAGTACTGTATAGTTCTAACTCATAGTGTTTGAATCCAGAACCTCTGACTTCAGTCATATATTTGACTCATACAGCTGGTTTGTGCTACAGACTAATACTTACTTTTAGTTAGGAAATGCATGCTCAATTTGCTACATCTGTATATAAAAAAAAATCTATCTTTACCTTGTAAAGCTACAATAATACTTCTCTTGTGCTGCATACATACCACTTGCTTCCCTCAATCTCTCCATTTGAGCAGCATGAGCGCATCAATTGAACTCTGTCAGCGTTAGCAGGGGAATAAAAGAAAAGGTCGAAACAGTGATAAAGCTGAAACTGTAGTCAGATGCACAAATCCAATAAATACAACTCCAGAAGAACGCCAGATACTTTAATAAAACAACAAAGCTTTTGGATTACAAATCCTTCATCAGTGTTAGAGTGTCTATAGTAAATTCTAGAACCTTAAATAGTCAGTTAAACAATCACATGATAACAGCCAGCCTATAAAACTAATTACAGAAATCACGGAATTATTTTAAAAGTATTCCTACATATATATATAAAACACATATAAAATATATAAAATGTGATATAAAACCATTTTCATCTTATTTCTTTCTGTTTTTTAACTAGTATTGGCTTAATGGTCAGTGCATTATTCAGTCCTGGTTTCATATCAGCTCTTAGCTTAATTATCCAAGTGTATTCCCTATTCTCTAAAGCATTACTCAAGTCCCCACCGCTAATCTGTTTATACACTATATCTATTACATTAAATTTAAAATTGTGCCCATTTCCATTTTCCATTATATGCTTACTTAAGGCATTACTTTCTACTTGCCTACGTATACTTGACTTATGCTCTATAATATGATCCTTACGTTTCCTGCTGCTTTTACCAACATAGAAACATGAGCACAGTGTACAAGTTGGTAAACTGGAATCTATAAAAAAAACAAAAACTGTTGCAAGATATTAATGACTATAAGATGGGGCACATATTATTTTGTCCGTAAACGGCAAGAACTAGCACCGCTAAAAATAATTAGAAAGGGGAAATGTACTGTTTAGACCAAATAACGCTAGATAACACTTTAGTAACGAGTGTAGCTAGTAAAGACAATATGAATATTCATGAGACGACAAGCTTACGAATGACACAAGATCAGGAAGGAGAGACATCTAAGGGAACACTGCGAGAACGAGAGGGTGAAAGATTAGGCTCAAGAGAACAGAGTCGAGAGTGTATAGTGAAAGATGGAGTAAAGGAGCATCAAAACACTCCTACATTGCAGCGCACTATGGATAATTCATATGTATCATCTAGCCACCCTATAGTTACAGCATTTCATGATATCTGTGAAAATGAATTAAGGCAATTGTATGTTAAAAAGTTGGAAAAGAAATATTATAATTTGACGAGTTAAGAGAGTAGAGGATTACAGCAATTAATGATGAATGATCAAATAGTAATTAAGCAGGCCGACAAGGGTGGAGCAACGGTTCTAATGGATAAAGAAGACTATGTAACTGCTATGTACTCATTCTTGCAAGATGAAAAAACTTTTAAACAAATTAATTTTCAAGAGATAAGGGCATGTATTAGTGAGTACAATATGACAATTTATGATATGCAGTTTAATAATGGTCTATAAATAGAACTATTTAACTTTTTTACAGTGTCATGTCCTAAAATACCTATTATATATGGTATACTGAAACTGCATATATCAGTAACACATCTCCCAATGAGACCAAAAACTAAAGAACTGGCATATATCTAATGGTAATGTGAAATTTATATTTGCTACATTAGATGTAGAGTCCCTCTTTACGGTTATACCCAATGAATATGGGATAGAGGCAATTTGTAGTTTCTTAAATGAGGAAACAGATATACAAGCGAGAGAGATAGAGAATATATGCCATTTACTAGATATAGTTCTGACAAAGAACGTGTTTTTGTTTAATGAGGAACCATATCTACAGATAGCAGGTGTAGCCATGGGTACAGCAGTGGCTAATACCTATGCTAACCTAGTTAATGCATCAATGGGAAACAAACATGATGTTTGGTGCAGGGAATGAGGGGAAACAGAACATATTATATTATGGCAGATTTGCAGATGATTGTTTTTTGGTGTGGAAAGGCACTGAGGAAACATTAAGACATTTTGTACGATATCTAGAAAGTACTGCATCTTTTTTCCGTTTTAAAATAGTTTGCTCACCAAAAAAGATATCCTTTTTGCATCTAACTATAGAAAGAAAAGGAGAAAGTATTGAGACTAGTGTACATAAAAAAGAAGTACAGCTTAGTAGGTATGTACATAAGAACAGTATGCATCCACCGCATATATTTAAAGGAATAATAAAATCTCAAATGTTAAGGGTAAGTAGGTTGAATACTAATGATGAGGTTTGTAAAGAACATCTAGATAAGGCTACTGAATTTTTAGAAAGGGGTTACTCGTAAAGAATGGTAAACCAATATATAAATGAAACTCTTGAAGCCAGAAAAAATAACAATATAGTGGCATTTAATATTAGGCAACAAAGCCCACCACTGAATGTATGTAAAACAGAAGTAATAAGATATCTAACAACATATAATTTAAGAACTGAGCAGGTAAAGAAGGTAATAGAGAAAAATTGGGACAATTTGATGGCTATGCTAGAAATACGCCAAATATTGGAAAATAGGCCTTTCTTTGCATATAAATATGCTCAAAATCTGAAACTTAAACTATGTTATAAGGATTTCCCAAAGCAGAATAAGGAAAGGCAGAGTGGTTTTAAAATGGGTACCTTCTCCTGTATAAACTGTACTTGTGATGACATTCTTAAAAATGACATTACTACATTTGTTCATCCACTAACTAAAGAAAAATTTGTATTTAGTTGTATGGCAACATGTAATACAGAAAATATAGTGTACTTGGCAACTTGTACACTGTGCTCATGTTTCTATGTTGGTAAAAGCAGCAGGAAACTTAAGGATCATATTATAGAGCATAAGTCAAGTATACGTAGGAAAGTAGAAAGTAATGCCTTAAGTAAGCATATAATGGAAAATGGAAATGGCCATAATTTTAAATTTAATGTAATAGATATAGTGTATAAACAGATTAGAGGTGGGGACTTGAATAATGCTTTAGAGAATAGGGAATACACTTGGATTATTAAGCTAAGAGCTGATATGAAACCAGGACTGAATAATGCATTGACCATTAAGCCAATGCTAGTTAAAAAAACAGAAAGAAATAAGATGAAAATGGTTTTATATCATAATTTATGTATTTTATATGTGTTTTATATATATATATATATATATATATATATATATATATATATATATAGGAATAATTTTAAAATAATTCAGTGTTTCTGTAATTAATTTTATGTTTTTTAGGCTGGCTGTTGTCATGTGATTGTTTAATTGACTATTTAAGGTTCTAGAATTTACTATAGACACTCTAACACTGATGAAGGATCTGTAATCCGAAAGTTTTGTTGTTTTTATTAATTTATCTGGTATTCTTCTGAAGTTGTATTTATTGAAAGAAAGAAAAGAACGTTATGGATACCAGTTTTGCCTATATTTAGCTTTCTAAATATTAAAAATACTATCTTATTCTCATACTTACACAGCTGTGGGATGTCTGTAGTCTCAAATTCAGTCAACCAAAGGTTGAGGGTATCCATTTTGTGCCTGTGTAGATCATTAAAATGATACCTACACTGTTCCCCAGTGAGTGGGATGCCAGACGCACTGGATACAGCTTGAGCCAAACTACTCCATGCCTCAGATTTGTACTAAAAGCCAGAAAAATCCTCCTCTGAAGCCTTTGGCTATGACGCTTTACCAGGAGTCCAATAAATATCTTGGATACCCCACCTCTTTGCCCTAAGCTGGGCAGCTTTCTCACTAACTTCAACCATATCTAACAGTCAACCTAAAGTAATGGAAAATGATGCTTTCCCACCAATTCCAGTTATCATGTTTACTGGTAGTGGACAAACCCGAGCAACGATGATGCCAACCATGTTTGTGCGATGTTAAGTGGAGTGCAGCAGTGAAAGCAGGGATGATATAAATGTTTTAAATATAAAGGTTAACCTGACACTTGACTTTAGTTTGAGGGGTGTCTGGTGATGAAGCTTGTAAATATGTTTTGAAAATTGGAAGGTAACTGTTAGGTAAGTTAGGTTTGTAGACATACACTGGGGGCATAAACGTCATGACCTGACACATTTGTTTTTGGCTTTATACACTGATAAAAATTCATTTTTAAAGTGTGGGATTCAAACCTAGGCATAATGGACAAACCATTTTCTTCCACAGCAATGATTTTCCATCTTTGCCACAGAAGAAATACTGCTCAGAAATAGTCAGGAATCATTCATAAATACAGCTGAGAGTTTGAGGGGTTACACATATATGTGTGTGACCTGACACAGTTCCTGTTATAGATCTAGTTGTGTATGTGTCTTATTTAATTGTAAAGGCCATCCAAGCTTGGATAGCAGAATTATATAACTATAGCAGACAGTATACCCTCAGTCATACATCTGAAAACACACTAAGGGTGTCTTATCCCTCATACATATAATTCATATCAGCTCCACTATCTAAAGTGTTATAAGTGAGAGTGAATATAACAGGAAAATGTCTGGACTGTCCTGTATTAACATCCAGTACCATGTGTTTGGCAGTCCTACACTTATATCTGTTGTCACAAGAATGTTGAAATAACACTTGTCTGTTTTACATTTTATTGCTATACACTACACTGTCACAACAGTAAAAAAGGTTGCACACCCTGTACCAGAACCATCTGTACTCCAGTCCTACACTTACACCTACTGCCACAGAACCAGTGACATGACATTTCCATAAATTCCTACTCATTCTTAAGTTCTCTGTGTTAACCACCGCCCAACTCCACTTAGTGTGTTTGTGTGGTGCCCAACAGAATTCATTGAATGTATCCATTTTCAGTTGTTGGCTGGCTGTGCCCTATCTGCAGGTGTTCAATGTCTGCAGCTATTGGGGAACACTGCTAACCACTGCGCAACACCACTTAGCAGAATTGCACAATGGAAAGCAAAAATTGGAACAGTGTATACTTTTTGACCTTAGCAGTTTTACAGATGCCCTGTCTGCATGTATTCTGTCTGTATCCTGCATGGGTCACTAGTCTAGTTTACGCACTGGTAAGCATTGTGCAAATGAGATAAGAACAGCCAAACCTGACATGAATTTACTCCATTTACTTTGTGTTAAGCCATGCAAACACTTGCAAAAAAGAAATACTAAAAAACACACACACACACACACACACACACACATATATATATATATATATATATATATATATATATATATATATATATATATATAATATATATGAAAAGCATTTGAAATGAAGAAAAGCAGTCTATGAAATAAATGCTACAAAATCTCTGTTAGTACAGATTAAATATTTCTACACAGGTCTGGATTTGAACTCTCACTCCAATGAAACTTCAGAAAACAGTAAGGGTTCCTTGTTTCTTATCCTTCTTTGCCACACAAACAGCTTTGCAACAGGGAACTGAAATCATTCTGCATCCAATCAACTGCAACATCATCCACAGCACTAAGAAACCACATAACAGTTATTTGTACATGTATACATTTTTAATGTAATGCACTCAGTGACCACACAAGCATTTATGATCACTGCTTGCAAAAATGCAGCTCTGTTTTACCTCTCTGTGTTTATTGCTCATCCTTGTCTTATCTGACCAGTAATCTGAGATATGCAGTCTGTAAGGCCTTCTATATCCATGTCCTTAAAATGTGTGAGGATATTAAATGGCACTAATATACAGTTGTCAAAAAATGAAGGGAATTTTGGATGTTTATGGGTGAGGTGACATGCAGGAGGGTTGTTACGGTTGCTCGGAGGAGGTCTACTGTCCATCGTCCATCTGATCCAAGTGTCTCTTCCTATGCCACTCATATGTTTAGGGCATCATGGAGGCACAGGCATGTTCCCATAGGTCATCCAGAGAAGTGTTTAGGATTGTAGATGTGGCACAAGCTGACATGCATGACTGCCTCCACTGTGTTACCATTCAAAGAATCAGATAAATGACACACTGGAACAGGTGGTGTGTCTGTGATGGAACATCTGCTGGGAGGAGAACAGCATCCTCATGGGCATATATTAACCACATTATCTGCTGTTACCCAACATGGCCATGCCCAATCATGCTCCCATAGTGGCAGTACTTCCACTGCTCCATCACTGAGCTGTCCACACCCAGACATGGAAGGCCATGGGGTCGTGGTTCTAGGTATTCTCATGAGAGGAGCTCATCCAGCAGACATCAGTCACATTCAGGTAGCAGCAGTGCATCTTGACAGTGGGCGTGGATGTGCCCATGCAACTCCTGTCAGAGCCACTTCTCATAGTTGGGTTCAACAATGAACTGCCATCTCTACCATGCATGGCTCCCACCTGTCCAATATACCAAGATGTAGAGCTAGCACATAGCTTGGCTGTGTTCATGCAAACAATCACACACCAATTTAACCTGGAGGGCCCACGCATCTACATTTGTGACGTTGAGTTTTGTAATTGTATCTTTGACTTGTATCGGTTTTACAAAGTTAAACAGTTGATAGCATCACACTTTTTTGCATCAGTATTGTTAATGACCTTGTGAGGGTTGTGAAGTCTGAAACTGATGTTTGTCTCATTACTTTCTAACTTCCCTCTTTAATGACTTTCCAGTACAAATGTATGGTGCTAAACTGAGGGCATGCAGTGACCATCAGTACTTTTGAGAGGTATGACTGTGTGAATCTTTGATGCCCAAGGATTATTACTCAATAACGGTTACCTATTAGTAAAATAAGTCTCTGCTGTCACATGTTAAGGTAATTTCTGTATAAATCACCCACCTTTTACTTGCTTACACTAACAAGTAACAACATGCAAGGATATGCCAGTCATTCATATTATTACACAATACATTCCAGGTTTAACGCTTACCTTGTAAATCCAGTAGTTGCAAACATTTTAGTTCAGAGCTGACTCTGTCTGATGCTAGCAGTGCACAGCCATTACATGGGTGATAGGTAAAGATTTTGAGCATCATCTGGCAACAATGTTACTACATGTATGTGCATAGGAGGAAGGTTTTAGCCCTTAGGTGGTGAGTGAGTGTGCTATGCGTTATCTCTTAGCCAAAGCAAGGGCATATTGAGCATGCCTATGTCTGCTTACACCCACAACAGTTGCTGAATCCTCCTTTGACTCCTCATGTGTGTAGCTGTGGTGACCTTGATATTGGTGGTGGGATGTGTGTTTCTTTCCCCTTGTTGAGCCTGCTGAAGCTGTTTTCTCAGGACGATGATGTGCAGCATGGCACATACAGTGAATACTTCAGTACATGTATTTGGATTGTACTGCATTGCTCCTGCAGATACAGCTAGGCACTGGAAACACGACTTCAGCAGGCCAACCACATGCTCTGTGATATTTCTGGTTTCAGCGTGTGCCTCATTATAACGTTCTTCAGCAGGTGTGTATGCATTTCTGATGGGCATGAGCAGCCACAGTTAAAGTGCATAAGCTGCACCCCACAGTAAATGACCTTGTGGGATATCCCCCCAGTGAACATCTGACACAGCTGGGAGGTGTGCCAGATATGCAAGTCATAGTAACTGCCTGGGTTACTGGCACACATTTTCAAGATGATTTCCTTGGCATTACATGACTTGCCAGTTAACAGAGTGGAAGCCCTTAGTACTTATGTAGAGCCTTCACTGTTCCCTAGGTGGTGCCTTAATTTGTACATATGTGTAATCTATGGCACCCAGTATTTCAGGGTAGTGTGCTACAGGGTAGGACTCCTGCTTATTTCTGGCCCTGTCCTCAGGAGTACGGAGGAAAATACATGTGGTCACTAGCATGCTGGAGCACAGCATTCAGGAACTGATGAAGGATCCTGGATGCTGGTGCTTATGTCACCCCCAGCATGTCCCCTGTTGATCTCTAAAAGGTTCTTCTAGCTAAAATTCTAAGTGCTACACATACCTTTGTCTCCTTTGAGATTGGCTCCCCTCAATACGCCCTGGCTCTGAGCTGAGGATGACAGAGTTTGCAGAGTTCCTGTAGAGTCTCTCTATCCACCCTGTAGCTCTTTACAACTTCCATGTCATGTAGACTGTGATAAGTTAATTGAGGCCTTAGTCTATTAGCAGCAGCAGCAGCATAGATGTCAGCCCATTGCACATACACATGAATTAAAGCAACAATAGTCCGTACCACTGTTTCTGTGTAGACTCTTTTCCATGGCTGTATTTCAACAGGTTTTGGAATTCACAGGGAAAACCAGCACTGAGTCTACATGGTTGCTTTACAGCTTGTTGAATAGCTCCTCCATTTTGGATTGGTTGATTAGCATACAATTCAGTTGCTTATGCTGTAATTAGCATACCACAGTGTTTACCTTGTTTGCACGGTTCTACACAGCTCTACACCCCATGTACAGCCGCGTCCTGAATCCAAAACAGTTTGCTACCTTGTGTGTGTCACGGCACCATGCGCGCATAGTGTAAACGGACCATGTACGCTTTTCTGAATCAGGCCGACAGTTTATCAAGTTACAGTTCTGAATCTTCCCCCTTTTTTCCTTAGGTGTTAGACTTTTCATACAAGCTACTTGTGGTATGTCTTACTGTCTACAGATGAACCCCTGTGTGTCTAATCCAGAGGTCTGCAGACACAGCAATATATTGTATCTGTTTGTTCAAAATTATTTTCCTTGTATGACTCAACTTATCTCAGCCCTAAGAAATCATCATGTTCCTGTATAATTTGTGCAAGCAAGTACATTCTTCAGTTCTGAAATTTGCCATGCACTGAATTTTTTTTTTACTTGGGTACAAATATTTTCTTGTGTACCACACTTTACTTATACTGTTACTCACTTTTCCTATTATTTTATAGCATACCAGTGCTTCACCTAAACCAAAATCACACAGCATGACAAATGAGTACTTTTTTACGTGCCTTGCAACCACTTCATCTTACTGCTAATACAAAAATCCGATCAGTTAAGACATGGAAAACCAGTTTTGATTTATTGTTTGCATCTAGACACATCAGTAAGAATAAAACAATACTGTCTATAGTCTTTTGCAATGAAACAACAGTACTGACTGTTACTGCCACTCGCAAACTGATGGTATGCATCATGTTTGTGCTACAAATTGATACTGTCACACGTATACCCCTGTACTTCCTTCCTTTGCCATCAAGTGCCTATAACCAGAAAGTGGACTTTAGTCTTTAACCCTCACCAAAAATCTGCATTTATCTGTCATAGTAACATTTCCACACCCTTCCTCCCTCGAAGTCAAAACTGTCATTTCAACACAGTTACTATGAAAAACAGCAGATGGCTGTCAGTTTGCTACTATACTTAATTTTGCAGTTAAGTTAACAAAAGCAACACTTCACTAGCCAATACTGAGATTATACACCAGTCTGCCTATATAATATTGTATATCTCATCTATGTTCTTCATATAAGGATTTCTCCGACCAACACACAGCCAAGATAGTAAGAAAATCATTCTATGCTACCTAACTTATAGGTAAGGGTATGGCACCCAGGTTCAAGGAAGTTATAGTACCACTCCAGTCAGTCCTGATCAGACATATCATTGAATACAATGCCCCTTTTGGCATGTACCTAACAAGGCACTTTCAACAGCTGGAATGCCTTCACCAGGAGAATCCAGGGTATGCATACTCTGTCCTACACAGATTGCCTTAAGGCCCTATCTCTGTACTCAGTCTCCTACAGGTTACTGAGAGGCGACCTATTCCTGGCATACAAGGCATCCAGCTTGGATGGATCTGTTGTACATCCGCAAGACAAAAAAACAGAAACACAAGTTCCAAGGACCTGAATGTTTTCTGCAATAGAAACAGAACTTACTGGAGGGACTGATGTGTATGAAAGAATCCCTGCACTATGGAATAAGCTCCCCATCTACATGAATCACAGTTCATCACTGACCCTGTTCAAAAGAAACCTTGACCATTCAAAATCACACATTCAGTCCCTGCCTGGCCCCCTTGTCTCTGATGTACAGAGGTCAACAGTAAGTAAATTAATCCCCAACAACCATACCCACCCTCCACCTACAAACATAACCCTTATCTACTTCTTTACTAACAAACCCCCCTCCCCCCCCATACAGGCATCCAAGGAACTCTGGAACAAAACTGGGTTGGACTGCACAGTAAGGCTTGTAGACACCCTGGTGGTCATTAGTCTGGTATGAACCCAACACTGGAAAATAGTGTCACTTTAGCTGCATATTTATAGCACTTTAGTGAACTCAGCAATACAATCTTGGGGAGTAAAATTGTGGGTGGTGGTTAACCTTAAACATTATAAAATAGACTGAAATAAATTCCTTTTTGAAAAAAAAAATGAAAAATATGAACAGAAAAAATGTTGGAATTGTCACAATCCATGGTAGGAAAACAAGAGGAAATAACAAATGTGCTTTCCTCTTATACGTTCTATACGGCTTTCAAAGCAGTATATATCATCTAAGTGATATAGTGATAAAAAGTACCTCTAGGATAAGGTTAACAACAGTGAAGGGCGTTTTTTTTCCTTTATGAATCAGCATGTGATGTGCAGCCTTTCACCTATAAATACTTAGAGAATTGAATGATATTGTACTGTTGCCTAACTTTGGCAGCTGTTTGCAAAGCTCTGTTTACAAGTCATTCACCTTACTGTTAAAAATTAAAAGCACTTCTTTTACAAGAATGAGTTATTTGGAAACATGGTATATAATCTCAGCAGAATTAAATGTCTAAGAAGCCTACACAATAAACGCAATAAAATAACTGATCAACTTACATGTCAAGAGTGTATTTACCTGAATGCAGATTAAATGTGTGTGGGCATAAAGTACTAACACAGTGAATTTTTTTCTTTGACTACCACTGTATTTTGATGTGCATTTTTTACAACATAATAACTGTTTCAGTACTTCATCATAAATGTAAAAATATGTAACTACATCCATACAAAAATAAATGTAAATCAAAAAAGGAACACTGCTACTTCGATTTACACACTTCAGTTTTTGTTCCTGGAGTCATCTGCCATCAGCTGTGCTCTCCCAACATTTTCTCCAACATCCATGGTACCTAGCTGGCTTGTTTCATGGACAACAATTATACAAGTGTAAGCATTTTACTAGTGAGTGAAAAAATCATATCACTCACTTGCAGTGCCATACTGATTGATGTGCAGAGGGTTTTAGTTATTCCCTACCCACTGTCTCACAAAATATCTAAAGCAAACATCATGCATGCTGCAGGACTAACAGTCTCTGATCTCCTCAGAGGACTTATAACCCTGAACAATGAGCTCCTGGTGCTCAATTCCCATCTCCAAGGTTAACTCTACAGGGATCCGGTCTGCTACTCAAATCCACGAGTTGGACTGCTGACAGAGCTCCTTCCCTCCTTTCCATGTATCTGGCTGGCATTTTAAATGTCTTTTGTGTTGCTAAAATGTACAAAGTAAGAAAGCAACAAAAAGTTTGAAGACATAGCCACTGGAGTAAACGCAAACAAACAAATGTCACAGCTCATCATGCAGATTGTTGTGTGTGTTATAGTCACACAATAAACAAAACATGCAGTAGATCTTGTTGGTTTTACCTGCATGAGTTCCATTTGGTTGTGCACTATGGAAAAACTAAACAACTCTCATCTACATGAATATGCCAAATGGCACTATGACTCGCATCTGTTCATGGTTCTCTAGAATTATACATAAATCTTTAAGTTTAAAAAAAAAAAGTACCGATAAGTCAATAACTGTGTTTACTGATGACTTTAACAGGTATTAAAATATTTTTGTATCATATTTACATTTGTGTGGGACTGTCTCAGTTGTTGTTATTGAGTTATCCCATTGCTTGCCTCCATGAAGAAGGCTGAAACAACCAGCAATCACTCACATGAGGTGTAAAGGTTCTACAAACTACTACAGTAAATTAGCTTTATTTTTGGAATTCACACAAAGTACTGTGTACCCAGACAGTGATAACAGTTTGGGAATTTACTGTACGAAATGCCAGAAAGCTAATTTGAAATGTAGAAGGAATGGAACAGTATCTGCATGGTGAGCAAATGACATACCTCTCAACTTTTTAGCATAAAAAATCTGGATAAAGCCAAAAATAATGGGGGGACAAAGCCCAAAAATTAGGGACAAATTTTAAATACTGCTTCATAAACTTGGAAAGTTGTTGCAATAAAAGGTCTTGTGTTACCATGCACTTTATGGAAGATATGAAGCCTGAAACTCAAATGCTTGTCATTATTTAGTGACTTTAATACTCACTGATTTGCCCCAAAAAATCCAGAAAAAACACAAATTTTATGAGGAACAGACAAAACAATATGAGGGAAAAATCTGGACATTCTGCAAAAATCTGGACAGTTGAGAGGTATAAAAGGACTACATAACACAGGTACAGAGGTAATGGGATGAACAGAGCTATAATACCATGTAGAAGGAGCAATACTAGACTGACACACACGGCTGAAGTGAAGGACATCAGAGCTAAGGCATGCCAGTATGCGACATCAGTGCATGCCCCAAGCATAATGCAGCAAGCTGCTGAACACAACAAGAACAAAAGCACAACTGAGCACAGTGGCCAAAAGAAAGACTAGTGTGACTGCATAAAGCAAGGGAGCAACCCTGTTCATCACATAAATGGTGTAGAAATGGGGTAGATATGAAAGTATGAAAATGCAGATTGGAAAGCAGAGATAAACAGAGACAGTTAACTATAAGCATGAATGGTGGTAATTTTCAAATAAGATGTATAGGTGAGGAAGGTCATGAGAGGTGTTTGTGAGTACGATGGAGAGAGAACAGCAGGTAGCAGCTGCAGACAGACAAACATGGAATACAGTCAAACAGGACAGTATACAAACAAAAGGTGGGAAGGACCGTGGTTGGGCACATGCCTACATTGGGTGGACAACTGATGATGCAGAAAGGTGGATAAAAAAAATGAGAATGAGGAATGACACACAAGGGAGGGAACACATCAGAAAGGGAAATGGATTGTTGACTTGGTAAGATGCTGGGTCAGCCCAGATGGCAACAGACCCTGGATGGTTAATGTTATAGGCCAAAGGCCCAGTGGGTTAGATCTGCCAATCGTACATCTCCCATCAATTGTATCAGAAAGTGCTCTGCATTGCCAAGGCAGTCATTCAATTGTTGATGTATCTTGATAGTGACTAGTCTCTGCAAATGACACTGAGGTATCAGCATAGTGTCTTTCATTTCATCTTCAGGAGAAAGTACAGTTTTGTACCTACCATAAATGTAGATGTCCGATAGGAATGCATCTGCAGTCCTTACAAATGGGTTGTCCTGTCATCAGGCAGCCCTTCGGTCGGCCGGATTCCAAAGTCTGGGTCTGGCTTCGGCTGGTGTCGCGCTTCACCCGACGTCATAGCTGCAGTTTTTCGGGTATAAAGGCATCAGCCGACGCCATTTTCCTCAGTGTTTCTTGCCCCAGATGCCAGGTGCCCTCTTGGATGGCTAAATTTGGATAAATGCCAATGTTTCCAAATAGTAGAGAGCACACACATAAAATAAGCATGTATGCACATATATACAAACAAATACACCATAATAGATCCCCCCCAAGCTAGCTGAAGGATGGCAAATACCCTAGGAGTACCACAGAGGGGAAGGTGGGTGGGTAATCCTGACTGCAGATGCATTCCTATCGGACATCTACATTTATGGTAGGTACAAAACTGTACTATGTCCTTCAAGGATGCATCTGCAGTACTTACAAATGGGTAGAATACCATAGCTAAACTAGGGGAGGAAAAGGAAAGATTATGGTGTAGTTAGGATCCCTTGCAAAACAGCAGTGGCAAAACCTGCTCGGGATCTAGAGTATAAAGGTAAATTGTAATGCTTGGCAAATGTATGCACGGAGGTCCAAGTAGCAGCCTCTATAATGTCCTTGGTAGCCACTCCTCGTAAGAAAGCTGTGGTAGTGGCTGTAGCCCTTGTGGAGTGAGGCCTGATGTTCTCTGGAGTTTTCTTTCCATGGTAGGAGTAACAAAATCTAATGCAATTTCCTATCCATTTGGAGATTGTCTGTTTTGAAATTGGTTTTCCTTCCTTTCCTGTTGCATATGCTACCAGAAGCTGGTCAGTTTTTCTATTGGACTTGGTCCTGTCCAGGTAGTAGCGTAATTGTCTATGTACATCCAAGGTATGCAACAGTCTTTCTCCCCTGTTCTGAGGGTTGGGGAAGAATGTAGGTAGGTGGATAGCCTGATTTAAAGACACTCTGGATACCACCTTAGGCATAAATGTAGGATTTGTTCTCATGGACACTCTATCTTGATGGAAGATCAGGAAGGGTTGCACTGCCATTAATGCCTGTAGTTCAGAGACCCTTCTTGCTGAGGTGATTGCCAGTAGGAAAGCAGTCTTCCAGGATAAGTATTGTAATTCTGCTGTTGCTGCTGGTTCGAAAGGGGGAAGTGTCAATTTTTCTAGCACAAAGTTCAAGTCCCATGCTGGCAATGGTGGTTTCCTGGGAGGTTTTACATTTTTAATTCCTCTTAGAAACTGTCTGAGCAGAGGATGCGAAAAGACAGGGGGATCCAAGCTGTATTCTGCTGAAATGGCTGATGCATGTATCTTGATGGAAGAATAGGACAGGCTTGTATGTTAGAGCTCTGCCAAGTACTCCAGGATGTTGGCTATGTTTGCCAGTGCCACATCTTCTCCCTTTGCAGTACTCCAAATGAGATATCTTTTCCATTTTGCTGCATAATTCTGTCTTGTTGAAGGCCTACAAGCCTCAAGGATTATGTCTTTAACCCTTTGGGATAAATTTGGGTTAGTTGTTCTTATGTAATGTTCCAGGCAGTTAGCTGCAGAGTTTTCAGGTTTGGATGCAGGATGTTGTAGTTGTTCTGTGTTAACAGCAATGGGATCAGAGGTAGTGCCCATATTCGTTCCCGAGACATGCTCCTCAGCAATGGGTACCAATGTTGCCTTGGCCAGTCTGGAGCTATCAGGATGATCCTTGGATGTTCCTCTTTGATCTTCAAAAGCACCTTGTGCATCAAAGGAAGTGGTGGGAATGTGTATACTGTCAGGTTCTTCCAAATGAGAGATAGGGAGTCCACCTTCCAAGCAAGTGGGTGGTACGTCCTTGTGCAGAATCTCTTTAGCTGGTGATTGAGTGGGGATGCAAATAAGTCTATTTGTGGTAATCCCCATACTCTTGTGATGGCTTTGAAGATGTCCGGGTGCAGCATCCATTCGTGGGCATCCGTTGTAGTTCTGCTTAGTATGTCTGCTAGAATGTTTTCTTTTCCCGGTACAAAAATTGCCTGTAACTGAATGTTGTAGCTCAGAGCCACATCCCATAGGTCCAGTGCCAGCCGGCATAGAGGGTATGAATGTGTGCCTCCCTGTTTGTTGATGTACCACATAACTGTGGTGTTGTCTGTCCTTATCAACTGACCTTCTTGGAGAAATGGTCTGAATGACTGGATTGCCAATTTTACTGCCAGCATTTCCTTTAGATTTATGTGCAGGTGCAGCTGGTCTTGAGTCCATAAGCGTTGTATGCACTTGTCCAGCATGTGTGCCCCCCAACCGAGGTCTGATGCATCTGTCGTGATGGTTTGGCTTGGTTGACTGTTGCAGAAGGGCAATCCTGTGTTTGATTGGCAGGCCTGAGCCCACCATAGGAACTCTTGCTTCAGGCAGGGGATTATTGGAATTTTGGTTTCTAGGCTGTGCTTGTGTTGAGACCACAAATTCTTTAGGTACCACTGTAGCTTTCTCATATGCAGCCTGGCATGAGGGACCAGAATTATGCAGGATGCCATGAAGCCTAGGGCTTGCAGTACTTTCCTTGCAGTTAGATGGTTCTGCTTTGTTAATGCCAAGAAGTAGAGAGGTAGTTGCTCTTTCTTTTCTGCAGTTAGGAATGCCATTTGTTTTGATGTGTCCAGCTCTGCACCCAGAAAGGTTATTCTTTGGGATGGAATCAGCCTTGACTTTTTTATATTGACTGTATATCCCAGGGCTTGCAGCAGGTGTATGACTCTTTGTAAGTCTTCTGTTAGCTTGCTTTTGTTGTCCGCTTGTATCAGGCAGTCGTTCAGGTAGGGGTAAATTTGGATTCCCTGAAGTCTGCAATGTGCAATTACTGATGCCAGGCATTTTGTGAACACTCTGGGTGCAGTAGATAAGCCAAAGGGCAATGCTGAGAATTGATAATGCTCTGATCCTGCAAGAAATCTGAGGTATCTTCTGCAGATTGGTCGTATGGGGACGTGCAGGTATGCCTCCTTGAGATCTAGAGTTACCAGCCAAGACTCCTTGCCCAGCATGGGAAGGAGCTGCTGTAGGGTCAGCATTTTGAATTTTGGAACTATCAGGAATGTGTTTAAAGCGGACAGGTCCAGAATAGGCCGCCATTTGCCCTCTTTTCTTGGTACCAGGAAGAGTCTGGAGTAAAATCCCTTTCCTTGTTCCATAGATGGTACTTTTTCCACAGCTCTCATTCTTAATAACTGAGATATTTGCTTTAGAGCTTCTGCCCTTTGAGTAGGTGGAAGGTTTGGCATTCCTCTCTTTGCTGGTAGAGTATGGAAATGGAACCTGTAACCTTGGTCTATAGTTTGCAAAATCCATTTTTCCCTTGTGATGCAATGCCAGTTCTTTGAAAATAATGTCAGCTTTCCGCCTAAGGGTGCTTCCAGTTGTTTCCTGGTAGGCGGTGCCACAGCCAAGTCACTGTGATTGTGTTGTTGCAGTGGTGGTGGCTGCGTCTGTGCCCCGCTGGTTGTTACCTTGCCACTGGCGTCCTCTGTAGGCACCCCTAGTTTGGTGTCTGCCTCTTGAACGCCTATTCCTGCCTCTCTGTGTCTTAGAGGAGTCCGGAAAGGACCAATTTTTGGAGGGCCAGTTCCTGCTAAACCTTAGAGGTTGAACTTGTAAGAAATCTTTCACTGTTTGTACAGATTTTGCCTTCTCTTCCATCTTTTTTAGTACCTGCTGTGCAGGGGAACCAAATAAATTGACTTTGTCCATGGGAGCATCTAAAAGCTTTGATTTGACATGGTCAGGTAATATCTGCTCTTTCAACCATGCATGTCTCCTGATAACTGTACCAGTCATGGCTGATCTAAAGGAAGCCTCCAGTGCATCATAGCCACATTTTAAAGAGTGGTTACTAACCTGCTGTATGCTATGTACCATTTCCTGAACATATTTCTTATCTAAAGATTCTTCAGAGGACAGCTTTTTAGTTAACTGGTCTAGCATAAACTCTTGATATTGAATCATATGGAATTGGCAGTTCAAAGCTCTAGCTGACAATGTAGCAGAAGTGTAAACTTTTTTACCCCAACGCTCTAAGGACCTAGATTCCCTTTCAGAGGGGAGGGGGTTTTTAGTAGATGCAGTTGCTACAGCTTTAGGGCCCTGGGAGATAGTCTCTGGATCTGCAAAAGGAGCCTTATATAAATGGTGATGAGTGTCCGGGACCCTATAGAACCTATCGGGCTTAGCAGGGGCCGGAGGTAATGAATCAGGAGCAGTGCAAGCATCATTAAATGCATCATCTACAACAGAAAGAACTGGAGGTATAGCTAAAGGCCTATGTTGTGGCAAATGTAGAAAGGTTCAAAGCCTTTTTCTGGAGTCTGAGAAATCTTGGCCCTGCCACTGAAATTGTTCCCTCATAGCATGCAAGGTTTCCCCAAAGGAAAATTCCTCTGGTGGAGAGGCTGAAGGAATGGACTCTTC
The DNA here is from genome assembly GCF_019279795.1 of Protopterus annectens. Lineage (NCBI taxonomy): Eukaryota > Metazoa > Chordata > Ceratodontiformes > Protopteridae > Protopterus > Protopterus annectens. The sequence continues at coordinate 566,882,045 of NC_056748.1, forward strand.
ACCATCAGAGTCTTTGTAAGGAGAATAAGGAGCCTCAGGAGGGTCTGTATGTTCTGAGTCATCAGAGGAATCATCTGTGGATACTGGCTCTGGGGGCTCTGCTCTAGGCCTCTTCACTGGAGGTGGATGAGAGGTCCTGTCTGGATGAGGCTGGGAGCCACGAATTAAAGAAATGAGATCCTCAGCCAAAGAAAGCATATGGGAACTGGTGCTGGGCCTGTGAGAGGGGGGCTTAACAGGCACCGTTTCTGAAGCTTTAGCTGCTTTAGCCTTGGCAAAGGCCTTAATAGACATGGCTGCAGGAGGCCTAGCAGCTCCACGTGCAGGGGTAGAAATATCCAAGGGAATAGTGTCAGACAATTCCTGAGAAACCGCAACTGCAGGTTGGATTTCAGAAGCCGATTCCACCAGGTTAGAAGAGGCTTCGGTAGAAGGCATGTTTTCGGCTGGGGAAAGAACCGCTTGCTCGGTTTCAGCCGAAACCGAGACACTCGTGGCTGGCTTAACCGCGGTTTCAGCCGAAACCGCGGACCGTGAGTGTCGGTCCTTTTCCCTGCATTTTTTGGTTATTTGCGAAGTCGGAGGATCCGACGGCATGATATAGGCAAAATCAGAGCCGAAAAACTGTTCTGCAAACTCCGACCGGCGTCTAAGCGTCCGTCGGTTAAAAGAAGCACAGGCTAGACAAGCTGCTACGTCGTGGTCTGGGCCTAAACAAGGTAAGCAGTAAGAGTGGAAATCTTTATGAGGTATTTGTTTCCCACAAGTTAAACAGTTATTCACTTTTTCTGACATCGGCTGAGGCAAGAAAGAGTCCGCAACGGGGTACTTAGCTTTTTAGTAGTCTTCGAAGTAGTATTCGGTAGTAGAAATCTCTGGATCTGACCGACCGGCACTTGCGAACAGCTTCTGCTTCGGGTGCCACGCGGCAAGAAAGACTGAGGAAAATGGCGTCTGCTGATGCCTTTATACCCGAAAATCTGCAGCTATGACGTCGGGTGAAGCGCGACACCAGCCGAAGCCAGACCCAGACTTTGGAATCCGGCCGACCGAAGGGCTGCCTGACGACAGGACAACCCATTTGTAAGGACTGCAGATGCATCCTTGAAGGACATCAGCCTTCATCCCCCCATCCCGAGAGGCAGAATATAAAGGAAACCACAGATTCCTCCAGGTCATCTCCTGTATGGGAACATTTACTCCCTTCCTGAGAGCAGACCTAATGGGTTTTGGCAACCTAGCACCAGATGGCAGAGAACAAGTTGAACATGGACTCTTCTCCTTTTCTTCCACAAATAAGGATGACACCATGGGGAAGGTATGATTGTGCACATATGATACAAACACAGAGAACACACACCGCTCATACGCGCACACATATACACACATACATACACAGAAACTCTGCTGCCCAAAGAGCTCCTTTTGCCTTCTGGTTCATCTGACCATGATAAGGCAATACTCCTCTGCAGCTACAAAATAAAGCATGTACTTATACAACACACTGTACCACATTACAAGACAACATAAACATTCCTTAAAATCCATACAGTACGTCTCTGGCTCATTCTCCTGAACCTCCTTGCCTCAGTTCATCATAACGATGATAATACTGCTCCTCATAGCTATCACAGCAGCCAGCAGGCTCTCCTAAAACTCACTGTGCAGAAAGAACATGAAAAGTTTGCTTTCCCAGGCACAATATGCAGCAGCCTTTGCTTTGACCATTTGGTGAGGTGGCCAGAGTCACTTGTTAGGTCCATTTTAAGAGCATTACGTTTGGTCCAGGTGCATAGATGCATATTTGTGAATATGTCATGCAATCTACTGCTGCACTTCTGTGCTACCTGTGCACATTTGCTTCATGTGTGAGCTTCATACTAATTAATATGTGCCTCCCTCATGTTAATATGCATGCATGGTAACATATTTTAGTGTCTCAATAGCCATTACTTGTGCTGTAAAAACATCAATTACCAATACATTTAAAAAATATGGATCAGAACAGTAGATCAAAACAGTAAAGTACAGTTATATAAGTAAACTTAACATAATAGCAGATGTTCAAATAATCAGACACCCTGGATCTTATGTGAGTACATCTTTTTGGTAATTGCTCTGGCCATTTCTTAAAGAAGAGAGAATCACTGTTGCCTAGGCCAGAAAGGATTCACTACATTGATCTTGGGGGACTTCTGAATTTTCCAAAGTACCCTGAATATTAGTGGAAAGCATGGAAAAACATACAGGAACATTCCTGTCCAAGGAAAAGAAAAGGCATCTGTCTTCCAAGCCTTCTTGTTTGGAGTCTTGGAACAAAATCTTGCCAGTTGATTTTTATGACGGGAAGCAAAGAGATCCACTTCAGGAACTGCCTAGAGATGGATCAAACCTTGGAAGACCACCTGATCTAGTATCCATTCATGAGGGTCTGACTTTGTCCTTCTCAGCTTATCTGCCACAAAATTTTGTTCTGATAGAATGTAGGATACCTAGAGAGTGAGACTGTGCTGCAAAGCTACATCTCAAGCTAATATTGCTAATCTGAAAAGGGAGTACAATCTGTCTCCCCTTGCTTGTTGATGTACCATATGATTTGGGTACTGTCTGTAACTACTTGATGAGGTCCCAGGGACAAAAATAGTTCAGAGAACTGAGTACCTTGATCAGAGCACATATCTCTTTGATATTTATGTGCTTGTGTCTGTTCTTATGTCCCACATTCCCTGCACTTTTATCCCATCTGAAAATGCTCCCCAAGCAAATTCTGAGACAACTGTGCTGACCGACTGCTTTGGAGCAGGGAGGGAGAAGGGGAGACCTGGATTTAAGGATATCTGCTGTCTCCACTAAACAACTTCTCTTCGGATAAACCCCAGCACTGGGATTTGCAAAGGCAAACAGTGTTGGTGCCAGGACCAAAGAGATTTCAGCTACCATTGTGTCTTTCTAATGTGGAGTCTTGCCATGGATGTGAAGATGTGAGGTATTGCTAGCTGTGCCAGGAGAAGTAGGGCAGTGGATGCTTAACATATACAATCATAGCTAGTTGGAGTTTTGCACAGAATTGTATATTTATATATCAAACTGATTTGTACAGATGCTTGTATTGAAAATGTATTTGTAAAGCTGCTTGTGTTAAAAATGTATCAACAGTGGGTCCTGCTGGACAGAAAAGAAATGCACCTGTAATTATTGAAATTAATATATTGTAACAGAGGATACTGGAAGAAAAGAGTTTAATTTCAGTCCAGCTAACTTTGAAAAATAGCTTGAAATTAAATTACCTGGTTTAGGCTATAAACACTGTATCTTACAGTTCTGACTCCAGCTAGAGATGAAATGTCTATGAAAACAAGGACTAGGAATTGTATTGTATTGCCCTTAGGGGTGAACTAACTGCTACCCTGGAAGGGTGGAAGTTTTGTAAATGGTTTTATAGCTTCCAGATGCTACAACACATCTCGGCAAAGCTCTGTGTGTATGGTAACACTTGTATGCTAGATTCTGGTTCAGTTTCTAGTAAAGGTGGCAGTATGGGAACCAGAAGTTAGATGACCAGATGTACATGATGTCATTCTGTAATCCAGCACTGAAATTATAGTTTAATACTTAGATGAGATAGAAGTCTCGGGCAATCTGTTTAATCTGTTTTTGAAACCTGACAAAAAAGGAAGTCCACTCACCCACTTCATCTTGCCTTGCTTTAGTAAATAACCAGGGAATAGTAATTCTTTAGATCAGTCAGGAAAATATAGTGAGATTAGTTAAGTACTGTTTTTTTGTAGCTGAGTGAATCTATCCATCGTGTTATTTTTAATATTCCCTGTGACTGAAATTCTTGTGTTTACTTTAAATAGATATTTAGTATTTTCATGTTCTTTTATTATTTATTATTAACTATATTTAAACTTTTCATTGTGGTTGGTCTTTTAGAGAACAGTTTAACCTTTCAGAGTACTTATATTTATTTGGTGACACTGTGGCTGCTTCTGAAAGCCTTGCTGCCTTGGTCAACATTACAATTTGTATAAGTATTAATTTTACTCAGTATAATTAGGTACCCTGTAAGAGCCTTACAGTACCTGGCTGGTGGCAGTATAACTACCTTGTAGTATGAACAAAGGTAACAGAGCTAGTAAATCTGTGCCAGCCTTTCGCAGGTGTGTGTGTGTGTGTGTGTGTGTGTGTGTGTGTGTGTGTGTGTGTGTGTGTGTGTGTGTGTGTGTGTAAATTAAATCTCAAAGAGTATGTGTGTCAGCTACTTGGAGCAGGGAGACAGATGGTGGTGGAGGACTTAGCTTGGAACACTCGGCTGAGGACTCAACTCTACGGCTGTGCCAGTGGGGAGGTCTTACTGGGGTCGTGGACAGACAGAGCGAGAGACAGGGAAACCCAGCCCCTAGACTGAGTGTGTTCCCTGTGTGCTTTTAAGGGAAATTGTGCTTGGTGCAGACAGCTGCATCTGGAAATACTGCGTGTATCTATTTTTGTTTCATGTGAACGTCCCTCACCAGTGTCTGTGTTGAGGATTTAGGCTCCTTGATTACTGGCCCAGAGCAGGGATGTCACAATGTGTATCATAAGGATCACAGATGCCATGAGACCCCATATCTGGTGGTGTTCCCTTGCAGTAACCAAAGTCTGAGAGGAAAACCTTAGAATTGGATCTACAAATAGATCTACATTTTCTGGTGGAAGAAAAACACTTTGAACTGAGGTATCCAGTTGACATCCTTGGAACACAATACAAAGGGACCAGGATCAGAGAGGGTTACAAGGTCTCTTGAATACTTGTTTAGACTTGTTGGGCTGTCCTTGGTTTTCTGAGTTTCCATTTGTTCATAAATGTCTGTCTACTTGTTGAGACTGTATTCTGCTTTTTGCCAAAATTAGATGAGGAGATAGAAAATCCATTGGAAAATTTGGAAAAGGAGGCCTTAAAAATCTTAAGAGGTACCCTGGATCAGCTTGCCCCTTCATCACACTTTTTGAAGACTTCTGAAGCAGAGGACTCAAACACTAAATCTCTATCCAAGAGTGAATTTAAAATCTTATATTTAACCTCATTTGGGAGGTTTTGAGAACACAGCCATACAAACCTCCTCAAAACAGTATCAGTGACCACAGTCCTGAAAGAATTATCAACAGAGTCAGACACACATTGTAAACAATGAGTAGTGACTTGCAGAACAGAATAAACTAAATTATTTAAATTATATTTTCCTCCTATGAACAAACTGCAGACAAAATATTCTGCAAACTTTAACCCATGAGCTTGACAATTCAAAATTATGAAAATCCAAGTTGCACAAGTATACACTTTTTTCCCATCCTTATCAGAATGAGTAGGACTGAAATTAACTAAATGTTTAGCATCAGTAGGAATAACAAAAGCTACAACTGCTGGGTCAGGTTTAGGTAGACTGTATAAAAACATAAAAGCTTGAGGAACTTTATACATCCTACCTGCCTTTTTAGGGGTAGCTGGCTGACTCTCAGGCAAACTGCAATCAGTAACACACACATCCTCCAAAGCTAACAGAACTGGAGGAATTGGTAAATGTTTTGGAAAATCCTTCTGTAACAGCTCATAGTATTTTCTGATGGACTGAGAAACCTCCACTGGGAGAATCAGAAACTGAGCTCTCCTCTGAGTCTGAATAAGAAATCTGAGGAGAAAGTCCTGTATCCATCCTTTAATCTTTCTGTCCAGATTCAGAATCTTGAATCTCTTCAAGAAAAGAGCTATATATCTTTCTTTTACCAGAAAGTACTTTATAAGAAGGATCAGTAGCCTGAATTACACCCTGTACCAGACCCAATAAACTACTCATGTCCAAAGAAATTTAAGGAGCAGATATGTGTTTAGTTTTCTGTTTCTTTTTCAGAGGAATAATGAAGACAACAGGGTTATTAATGGTGACAGCTTCCCCAGGGATGGGCACAATATTCTGACAAAAAAAGAAAGCCCTCCCTGTTTTATCTCTCAGAATTGACAACAGTGGCTCACCCTTGGACACTGAGGGGATTCCCAACAGCTGCAGAGGACGTGACTAACCCCCAGTCCATAGTGGCTGAGGTGCTATACCAAAGGGATCCAGGAAAAAGATGAGTGGTCTAACATACAACTAATGGCCACAGCAGAGTCAGACACCTGTGACTGAGGCAAATTGCTAGCCCGCTGTGGTGCTAAAGTCTGTTTGCTTAAATTCTTTTTGTGTATGGAAGAAAAAAAACAAAGTAAAAAGCACTTTAAAACATTTAGCCAGCCCAGTAAAGTAAAACAAACCCAATTTCTCTACAGAAAACTTTTTTTAATACTTTAAACAACTTTTGAATTAACAGGAAAAACAGCACTCTTGTTTAAAAGTACAAACCAGTCTTGTCACAGGCCATTAAAACACAAAGTCCCTACTTAAAAATAACAGCACAGAAAAGTGATTTCAAATAAAACAATTGTTTTCCCAAAATGGAACTTATTTGTCCAGCAAATGACTGGGTGCTGACATGTATCCTCAGAGCTTTCAGGGCGGCTGTTACACTCATGGAAGTCTCATTTGAATTAAGGAGATCAGAAGGATGACCTTCTCTAGTGGAAGGGGCAGTTTCCTCTTCCTGGTATCCAGGAAGGCTTCTTGGAATGTTTGTTCAAAAGTGGGTAAGACTGGACTTCTGTTAACTATGTGAGATGATCAAGCTAGCTTGACATAAAGGAATGTAGCAAAAGTCCTTCTTTAGCCCCCACCTGTGAAGTGGCCTGGATAAGTCATTTAGGTATGGGTAAATATGAATGCCCTCTAATGTGAGATGGGCAAAGACTGGAGTTAAATATCCTGGCAGCAGTGGACCTTTTCTGTGAACCAGAATATGCAGGTAAGCATATTTCATGTCCAAGGCAACCATAACGGTATCTGATAATAGTAGAGAAAGAATGAATTGCAAGGTAAGCATTCTTAACATCTTTATGACAAAGAATTTGTTTAGCTTGGATAAGCTAAAATGGATCCTCAAAGAATGTCTTTCCAAGGCACTAGAAAAAGTCTTGAATATAACTCTTTCCCCTGTTCTTCTACAGGGACTGTTTGTTTCTTTTTCTTAAATACCACAAAAAAAGTTGTTGTTCTGAAATGGGTCATGCTAGGGTCACTCAGCTTTCAGGCACAGGAGGCATCCCCTGAAAGAAGAAACATTCTGAATTTGATTGTATATCCTATAGTAATTAGTTCATTTCCCCAAAGGCTGATGTTCAGGCAGAACCACTTGCGTTTAAAGTAACACAAGCTTCCTCCTTCAAGGTAAGGAAGAAGAGGAAAGAGGATGGCTGAGAGGATGGTAAGGATAATCAAAACTATGAGGGACTTTCCTGATCCCTACTTCCTTAGAATATTTCCTATAAAAGGGCCAATGACTGTTCTTTTTTTCAGTGTCTACATCATTTTGCCCTTTTTCTCCAGTCTTTTAAACACTTTTTTGCACAGAGATCCAGGCACCATATTCTTGTTCCAGGGTAACACTTAAAAACTTTCCATTTATATCATCTAGCAGTGGATGGATTATCAGCCACATATGCCTCTTGGAAACCATGCCAAAAGCATCAATTCTAAAACAGCATCACCATAATCGAAGCAGCATTTGACAGCATGCTTACTGACTTTTAACAATGTCTGATATAATTTTAGAAGTTTCTGCAGAAAATTTGTCTATCATGCCTTCCACCTGTTTCAGAACATCCACTTCACGGTGAAGTAAAAAGTACTTTGCAATTAAAGTACAGTTGTGTAAACTTGCCATAAATGTAGATGTTCAAATGTATTCACTGTTGCAGTCATCTCATTTGGGCTATCTGCCTGCAGGTAGCCCTCTGTCGGCCTGAATACCAGAGTCTTTGGATTTCTGCATCGGATGCTGTCTCTTCTTCCATGACGTCAGGTCATCAGGGGTATAAAACATGCAGCCGATGCCATTACATCAGTTTTTCTTGCCCCAGATGTCAGGTGCCCCCACAATGGGAAGCAAGTATATGTTATGGTACACCTCCATCAAAAAACAAATACACCAGAAAAACTAAATATAGAGCCAAGAGAAGTCAGGGGGCTGGATGGAGGGTAACCAGGACTGCAACAGTGAATACACTCAAACATCTACATTTATGGTAAGTGTACACAACTGTAATATGTTCTTCATGTTTCACTGTTGCAGTCATCACATTTGGGTAGATTCCCAAAGCTAAGGAAGGGAGGAGGAAGTTAAAGAGCATTAGGGCCAGCTATTAAGCCCTGCAAGACTGCAGTGGCAAAACCAGCTCTGGATTTAGAAAAAATAGGCATGTGGTAATGCTTGGTGAAGGTATGTACAGAGCTCCAGGTAGCAGCTTCTAGGATGTCCCTGGTAGGGACTCCTCTGAGAAACGCTGCAGATGTAGATGCAGCCCTGGTGGAATGTGATCTTATCCCCTGTGGGGTAGGTTTTCCATTCTGCTTGTAGCAGAAATTAATGCAATGGGCTATCCATTTGGAAATGGTTTGCTTTGAAATGGCCTTCCCCTCTGCCCCTGCAGCAAAGCCAACTAGCAGCTGTTCAGATTTTCTGAGAGGCTTAGACCTGTCCAAATAAAATCTAAGTTGTCTGTGCACGTCCCAGAGAGTGCAGTATTCATTCCCCTTTGTTTTGTGGATTAGGGAAAAAAAGTAGGCAAATTAATGGAATGATTTAGGGCCACACTAGACACCACCTTGGGCATAAAGGAAGGATTGGTCCTGAGGGACACCCTGTCCGCATGAAAGATAATGAAAGGCTCTACTGCCATGAGGGCCTGCAATTCAGACACTCTTCTTGCTGAAGTGATTGCTAAAAGGAAAGCTGTTTTCCAAGAAAGGAATTTTAAGTATGCAGTAGCAGCTGGCTCGAAAGGAGGAAGAGTGAGTTTCTCCAATACAAAGTTAAGGTCCCAGGCTGGGGTTGAAACTCTCCTGGGAGGTTGTAAATTTTTGGCCCCTCTGAAGAACTGCTTGAGCAATGGATGAGAGAAGAGGGGAGGTTCTGTGTTATAATGAGCTGAAATGGCTGAGGCATGAATTTTGATGGAAGAGAAAGACAGGCCCTTGTGAAGCACCTCAGTTAAGTATTATAAAATCTGAGGAAAATTGCTCACTGCTGTGCTCATCCCTTGAGATTGGTTCCAGGCACAGAATCTTTCCCATTTTTCAGCATAAGATTTTCTACTACTAGGCCTCCTTTCCTCTAAAATGATATCCATCACTGGTTTACTGAGGGATGGTAAAGAAGAGATTAGGTAATTAGCCTGGCTGCTAGGTTCAGTGTTTGAAGTTGAGGGAGTAAAATCTGGTTCTCCTGCTGAGACAATAGGGTAGGAGTCTGAGGCAGGTGCCATGGGGCCAACAGTGACACAATGCACAAGAGGGGGTACCACCGTTGGAGTGGCCAGTCTGGTGCAATCAAAATCTTCCTTGGTTTGTCCTGTTTGATCTTTAGTAGTACTTTGGAGAGCAGAGGCAGAGGAGGAAAGGCATAAACTGATAGGTTTTTCCAGCTGAAGGACAGAGCATCCACTTTCCAAGCTTGTTTGTGGGGAGTCCTTGTGCAAAATTTGTCCAATTGATAGCTCTGTGGGGAGGCAAACAAGTCTATATCTGGGCTCCCGCATTTGCTTGACAACATGTTGAAAATCCTTGGTTCCAGTTTCCACTCATGTGGGTCCATGAGGTTTCTGCTTAGTTCGTCTGCCAGTGTATTTAGTTTTCCTGGCAGGAATTGAGCTTGTAGATGCACTTGGTAGCTCAGGGCTGTGTTCCACAATGCCACGGCTAGTCTGCAGAGGGGGTAAGAATGTGTACCCCCCCTGCTTGTTTATGTATCACATAACAGTGGTGTTGCCCGTCTTTACCATTAATTGTCCTGGAAGAATGTGGTCCTTGAAGGCCGTCAGAGCATTCTGTACAGCTAACATTTCTTTTTGATTGATATGCAGGTGTATTTGTCCTGAATGCACTTCCCTGCCAGGTGAGCCCCCCATGCATAGTCTGATGTGTCTGTTGTTAGGGTTTGGGCGGCAGAGGGTAGTGTGAATGGTAGTCCTTGTTTTGGTGATAGGCCTCTACCCACCAAAGGAACTCTAAGCGTAGGCAATTTATGATAGGAATCATTGCTTGTAAATCATGAGAATGTTGACACCATAGGCTTTTTAGATACCACTGAAGTTTCCTCATATGCAGTCTTGCATATGGAATTAGAAGAATGCAGGAGGGCATGAACCCCAAGGCTTGTAGTATTTGCCTTGCAGATAGCAGGGTTTTGTGGCCATTTGTTTGAAGTAAGTTGTCAAATGAATTTGTTTCTCTGGCATGAGGAAAGCTATCTTGGAAGTTGTATTCAAGCTTGCTCCCAGGAATATAATTTGTTGACAGGGTACCAGGTGTGATTTATTTTTGTTTATGGTGTACCCCAGACAAGTTAGCACCTTTTGTACAAAGGCCAGATGATTCAAAAGTATGTCCTGGCTTTCTGCCTGAATTAGACAATCGTCCTGGTATGGGTATATTTGAATATTTCTTTGCCTGCAAAATGCAATGACTGGAGCTAGGCACTTTGTGAATATCCTGGGCACAGTAGATAAGCCAAAGGGCAGTGCAGAGAACTGATAGTGAGTGTAATCTGCTTTGAAGCGTAGGTATCTTCTGCAAGATTCCCTGATTGGGATGTGCAGGTATGCTTTCTTTAAATCTAGTGCTGCCACCCAGGCATCCTTGCCTAGCATAGGGAGCAACTGGTGAAGAGTCAGCATCTTGAATTTTGGAATCACTAAAAAGATGTTTAGAGGAGACAGGACCAGGATAGGACACCATGAATTGTCTTTCTGGGTACCAGGAAAAGTCTCGAGTAGAAACCTTGCCCCTTTTCCTCTTCTGGTACCAATTGAATAGCCCCCATGCTTAAGAGAGAACGTACTTGCCTTTGGGCCTCCGCCCACTGATTTTGGGGTAGATCTGGACACCCGCTTGCTGTTGGTAATGTGTGGAAGTGAAATCTGTATCCCTGGGACACTATACTTAAAACCCATTTGTCCTGGGTAATGAGTTCCCATTTCTTTGCATGAAGAGCAATCTTTCCCCCCAAAGGGGCAGTCAGTTGAGAAGTGCTTGGAAGTTTTAAAAAGAAGTCATTGAGACAGTTTACCACAGGGGGGAGTATTATTACTCACAGAATTGGAAGTGGATGCCACCCACTGCTTAGTCCTGTGCGTACCCTGGATTGAAGCCTGGGAGCTCTGCTGGGTCTGTGTTTGGACTGAGAAGATCTGGAAGAGGCAGGAAAGGACCCATTCTTGGAAAGCCAATGCCTACTAAACCTTGGAGGTTGTACTTGTAAAAAATATTTAACAGTTTGCATAGATTTAGCTTTTTCCTCCATCTTTTTAAGAACCTCTTCTGCCTTGTTGCCAAACAGGTGGTCCTGGTTTAAGGGAGCATCCAGTAATTTCGCTTTTACATGATCTGGCAAGGATTGCTCCTTAAGCCAAGCATGCCCTCTAAGTACAGACCCAGTTACAGCAGCCCTGCAAGATGCCTCTAGTGAATCAAAACCACATTGCAAAGTATGTTTTCCAACTTGTTCAGCTGAGTGCAGTAAATCCTGCAAATCCTTATTTTCAGCACAATCAGGAATCAACATCATTTTCTGTTTAAGCAATCCAATAATATGCTGCTGATGCTTTAACATATGAAACTAGCAGTTTAAGGCCTTAATGGCCAAAGTTGCAGAAGTGTATACCTTCTTACCCCATCTATCCAGTGCCCTGGAGCCTCTATCAGAGGGGGGTAGGATTTTTTGCAGTAGTAGCTTTAATGCCCTTGGGTCCCTGTGAAATGGTCTCAGGATCTGCAGTAGGATTTTTAAAAAGGAACTTGTGAGAGTCAGGGACCCTGTAATATCTATCAGTTTTTCTGGGAGCAGGAGGTAAAGAATCATGGGCCAAGCTAGATTCTGAAAAGGCATCATCAACAATGTCTAGTACAGGAGGTATGGCTAAAGACCTGTGCTGGGGCAGGAGTAAGAAGTCCCTAAGTCTCTTTTTAGAATCAGACAAATCCTAACTTTCCCAATGAAAATGCTCCCTGAGAGTATGCAAGGTTTCACCAAAAGAGAAATCCTCTGGGGGGGAGGCAGAGGGAATAGAGTCCTCAGCATCAGAATCCTCATAGGTAGATAAGGTTAAATCCTGGTCATCAGAGGAAACAGAAACATTCAAAATCCTGGTCAGAAGAATCATAAGCAAATTCAGTCCTAGGTCTCTTAGATGGGGAAAGCTGGCTTCCCCTGATTAAAGTAATAAGGGCTTCAGCCATTCTTATCATTTGTTTTTAGGCCTAGAGGCCTGACCATGCGGTCTGGGCGTCAGTTTTCTAGGCATGGTTCGAGTTTTAGGTCTTGAAGAAGATGGCGTCGGTTTAATATGCAAGTCAGTAGGCCTGAATACAACCTCAGAAGCTGGTGCCTGCACAGTGGCTTCAGACCCATCCAAGGTAGAGACTTCCACAGGTTCGACAGTTGAAGCATCTCACGGCATACCGGACTCCGAATGGGTCTTAGTAGAGGCCTGCGAATCTGAAGTAGTGGGTATCAGGAGCTGCGAAAGCACCTCACTGAGTACCGGTGAACTGGCGACTGGCTAAAGAGAAGCGTCGTCGGCAGTTTTGGACCTAGGCGGCCTGTCTCTGTCTTTAACTTTGCGTTTTTTCAGAATGTCAGTAGTCGGATGGCTTACCGAAGACATATCAGGATAATTGAACTGAGCACCAAAATATTTAGAAGCGAAAATATACCGACGACAGATAGTTCGTGGCACAAAACCGACAGCGAGGTACATCATTGTCAGGGCCTAGGCAAGGAATACAGTACGAATGAAAATCTTTAAGAGGTATTTGCTTTCCACAAGTAATGCAACTTTTACTGACATCGGTTTAGAGCAAGAAGTTTCCCCTATGGGGAACTTAGCTTTTAGTTGAAGACTTCGGTTCTGAAACTCTAATACGAAAATTTCAGGAATCGGTCGACTGGCACTTGCGAACTGCTTCTGCTTTGGGCACCACACAGCAAGAAAGACTGAGGTAATGACGTTGGCTGCATGTTTTATACCCCTGACAACTTGACGTCACGGAAGAAGGGACAGCAACAAACGCAGGACCCAAGACTTTGTTAATCAGGCCAACTGAGGGCTACTGCAAGCAGATAACCCAAATGTAATGACTGCAACAGTGAAACATGAAGAACATTCAGAAAGAAAATCAGTTCTAGGTCTCTTAGAGGGGGAAGGCTGGTTCCCCTAATTAAGGTAATAAGGTCTTCAGCCATTCTAAGCATTTGTTTTTTTAGGCATATGGGCCTGAGTCTGCGGTTTGGTCATCAGTTTTCTAGGTGTGGTGCTAGTTTTTGGCCTGGATGAAAACGATGGGGTCGGTTTAATATGAATGTCTGTAGGCCTGAATACACCCTCACAAGCCGGTGCCTGCACAGCGGCTCCGGACCCATCCAAGGTAGAGACATCTGCAGGTTCCATAGTCGAAGAAGCATCTTGTGGCATACCGGACTCTGAAGGGGTCTCAGTAGAGGCCTGTGAATCAGAAGTAGCGGGTATCAGGGGCTGCGAAAGCGCCTCACTGAGTACCGGCGGACTGGTGACTAGCTTAACGGAAAGCATCGTTGGCAGTTTTGGACCTATGCGGTCTGTCTGTCTTTCTCCTTACATTTTTGCAGAATATCAGTAGTCGGATGGCTTGATGAAGCCATTTCAGAGTACACAGAACGAGTACAAAAATAATTAGCTGCAAAAGCAGCTCGACAATGAATAGTTTGGGCATTGAACAAGGCACAAAACTGACAACCAGGGACGTCGTGGTCTAAACAAGGGATGCAGTAGGAATGAAAATCTCTATGAGGTATTTGCTTTCCACAGGTAAGACAATTGTTGACTTTTACTGACATCGGTTAGAGCAAGAAAAAGGATCCCCAATAGGGTACTTAGCTTTTTTGAAGACTTCGGGTCTGAAACTCGAAAATGAAAATTTCAGGAGTCGGCCGACTGGCACTTGCGAACTGCTTCTGCTTCGGGCACCGCACGGCAAGAAAGACTGATGTAATGGCATCGGCTGCATGTTTTATACCCCTTACGACCTGATGTCCTGGAAGAAGAGACAGCATCCGATGCAGAAATCCAAAGACTCTGGTATTCAGGCCGACTGAGGGCTACCTGCAGGCAGACAACCCAAATGTGATGACTGCAGCAGTGAAACATGAAGAACATCAGCCCTAATGCCTAAAATGGATAAAGCAGAGACCTTTCGAAACCTATCCAGAATACAGCTTCTTACTGACATGAAAATTATTCTCTTTCCCTTCACAGAAAATACTTTTGCCTACCGACCTTCTATAAGTTTTCAGACTCCACCATCACTAAATATCCAGCTTCCCTACAGCTTCTTTTTCATTCCTGATCCCTGCTTTCCCACTACCTGGCAAAGTACAGTTGTGTACATTTAGCATAAATGTAGATGTTCGAGTGTATTCACTGTTGCAGTCATTACATTTGGGTAATCCTGCTGGCAGGTTGCCCTCAGTCGGCCTGAATTCCAAAGTCTTGGGTCCTGCGTCAGTTGCTGTCGTCCTTTCCCTGACATCAGGTCATCAGGGGTATAAAAGATGCAGCCGATGCCATTTACTTTTCAGTTTTTCTTGCCCCAGATGTCAGGTGCCCCCTAAAGGGTAGCCAAAATTTATATATATGTATATTTATATATATATATATATATATATATATATATATATATATATATATATAAATACATGCACCAATATAAATTTTACCTTCATCTACAAGCAAATACACCACATAGGCTGTATAAATCAGAGAAGGAAAGATAAGTTCCAGCAGAAAGAAGGGGGATGGTGGGTGGGTAATCTGGACTGCAACAGTGAATACACTCGAATATCTACATTTATGGTAAGTGTACACAACTGTACTATGTTCTTCGTGTTTCACTGTTGCAATCATTACATTTGGGTAGAGTCCCAAAGCTATGGTTGGGAGGCTGGAGCTAAACAGCATTAGGAGTGGCTAAGAGGCCCTGCAGAACTGCAGTGGCAAAGCCAGCCCTGGATTTAGAGTAGAGTGGCATATGATAATGCTTTGTAAAGGTGTGCACTGAACTCCAAGTAGCAGCCTCTAAAATGTCTTTGGTTGGTACTCCCCTGAGAAAAGCTGCTGAAGTGGCTGCACCTCTGGTTGAATGTGGCCTAATGTCCTTCGGCACTGGCTTGCCATGCTGTAAATAGCAGAAACCAATGCAGTGGCCTATCTACTTTGAAATAGTCTGCTTTGAGATAGCCTTTCCTTGTGATCCTGCAGCATATGCCACTAGTAATTGCTCTGTCTTCCTGAAAACTTTGGTTCTGTCCAAATAGAATCTAGGCTGTCTGTGTACGTCCAAAGAATGCAGAATTCTCTCACCCTTGTTCTGTGGATTTGGATAAAAAATTGGCAAATGAATAGTTTGGTTAAGAGCCACACTGGACACCACCTTAGGCATAAATGTTGGGTTTGTTCTCAGAGAGACCCTGTCTGGATAAAAAATGATAAAAGGTTCCACAGCCATGAGTGCCTATAGCTCTAAAACTCGTCTTGCAGAAGTTATTGCTAGGAGCAGAGATGTTTTTCAAGATAAAAACTTTATATCAGCAGTAGCAGCTGGCTCAGAAGGAGGCAGGGTGAGTTTTTCCACGACATAGTTGAGGTCCCATGCAGGTACTGATGATCTCCTTAGAGGCCTTAAATTTTTGGCTCCTCTGAGGTACTGCCTTAATAAAGGATGAGAAAAGACTGGTGTCTCTGTATTGTAATGAGCCAAAATGGCACAGGCATGAATTTTAATTGAGGAAAAAGATAGGCATTTGTCCAGCATCTCAGTTAAGTATTGCAAAATCTGAGGAATATTTGGTACAGCTGTATCAGTTCCTTGTGCCTGGTTCCAAGCACAGAATCTCTTCCATTTTCCAGCATAAGATTTTCTAGTACTAGGCCTTCTGGCTTCCAAAATGACATCCATTAAAGCTTTACTAAGAGGTGTGTTTTGTATGACTACATTATCCGCCATGCTGCCAGGTTTAAAGTCCTGAGTTAGCTGTGCAGGATCTGATTGTTTTGTTGGGACAGTAGATGAGGTATTTGAGGTAAGGTCCAAGCTGGGCACTGAGACAAGTTCCTTAGGATAGGATACCAGTACTGGCGGGGCCAGTCTGGGGCACTCAGTATCATCTTTGGCTTCTCCTGTCTGACCTTTAGGAGTACCTTGGGGAGGAGAGGCAGTGGAGGAAAGGCATATACCGATATGTTTTCCAGCTGAAAGATAAGGCGTCCACTTTCCATGCTTGTCTTTGATAAGTCCCTGTGCAGAATCTTTTTATTTGGTAGTTGTGAGGGGAGGCAAATAGATCTATGTCCGGGCATCCCCAGCTCCTTGTTATCATGCTGAAGACTTGTGGATCCAGCTGCCACTCGTGGGATCCATGCGGTTTCTGCTTAGTTCGTCTGCCAGAGTATTTTCCTTTCCTGGCAGGAACTGTGCCTGCACATGTACTTGGTAAGTCAATGCTGTGTCCCACAAAGTCATGGCTAGTCTGCAAAGGGGGTAAGAATGTGTGCCCCACTGCTTGTTTATATACCACATGACCGTGGTGTTGTCTGTCTTTATCAGTAGTTGGCCCGGATGAAGTAGGTCCTTGAAGGCTGTCAGGGCTTTTTGAACAGCTAACATCTCTTTTTGATTGATATGCAGATGCATTTGGTTTGTGGACCATGTGCCCTGAATGCATCTTCCTGCCATGTGGGCCCCCCAGGCATAATCTGATGCATCCGTTGTTAGGTTCTGCCTGGCTGGGAGTAGTGAGAATGGCTGTCCCTTGGTTTTGGTGACAAGCCTTTGCCCATCGAAACTCCTGTTGCAGGCAGGGAATGAAAATAATCATTGTCTCCAGACTGTGGCAATGTTGAGTCCAAACATTTTTTAGGTACCATTGAAGTTTCCTCATATGCAGTCTTGCATATGGAATTAGTAGGATGCAGGATGCTATGAAGCCCAAAGCCTGCAGAATTTTTCTTGCAGATAACTGGGTCTTTGTTGCCAAGATTTTGAAATAGGTAGTCAGTTTGTCTGGCATGAAATAAGCCATCTGGGCAGTTGTATTTAAGCTTGCACCCAGGAATATTATCTCTTGAGAGGGTACTAGTTTTGATTTCTTTTCGTTGACTGTGTACCCTAGGTATGTTAGAAGTCTTTTCACAAATGCCAGATGCTGTATAAGAATGTCCTTGTTCTCTGCTTGAATCAGGTAGTCATCCAAGTAAGGATATATTTGTATTCCTCTTTGTCTGCAGAATGCAATTACTGGTGCCAGGCACTTTGTAAAGACCCTGGGGGCAGTAGATAAGCCAAAGGGAAGTGCAGAGAATTGGTAATGCATTGAACCAACCTTGAATCCGAGGTATCTTCTACATGATTGTCTGATTGGGACATGCAGGTATGCCTCTTTTAGGTCTAAAGTCACAAGCCAAGCCTTATTGCCCAGCATGGGTAGAAGCTGCTGCAATGTCAACATTTTGAATTTTGGTATATCCAGGAATGTGTTTAGAATAGATAGGTCCAGTATCGGTCTCCAGGCCTTGTCCTTTCTGGGTACCAAGAACAGTCTTGAGTAAAATCCTTGTCCCTGCTCTTGCTCTGGTACTTGTTGAATAGCCCCCATGTCCATGAGGGATAAGACTTGTTTTTGGCAGATCTGGCCAACCGTTTGCCTTTGGCCGGGTATGGAAGTGGAACTTGTAGCCTTGTGACACTATGTTTAGAACTCACTTGTCCTGGGTTATAATGTGCCAATTTTGAGAAAAAAAGTGCTATTTTACCTCCTGAGGGTGCTGCCAGGAGATAAGTGCTTGGTGCAGGCAGGGGGAAGTCATTGGGACTGTTTCCTGTATGGTTGTGATTTGTCTTCTCCAACTTTGGAGGTAGAAGCACTCCATTGCTTTGACCTATATGAACCTTGGGCCTGGGCTCTGCTCTAGGGCATCTGGATCTGCCCCTTTGAGGTCTGTCTGACACAGGAAAGGACCAATTATTTGTAGGCCAGTGTCTACTAAACCTAGGTGGCTGTACTTGTAAAAAATCTTTGACAGTTTGCATAGATTTAGCTTTGTCCTCCATTTTCTTTAACACCTCTTCTGCCTTAACACCAAACAAAGTATCATGCTGTAAAGGTGCATCTAATAATTTAACTTTGACATGATCAGGCAGATTTTGTTCCTTTAACCAAGCATGCCTCCTAATTACAGAACTCGTAACTGCGGCCCTGCAGGAGGCCTCCAAAGAATCAAAACCACATTGCAAAGTATGCTTTCCAACTTGTTCAGCTGCATGCAATAAATCCTGCATTTCCTTGTTTTCTGCACATTCAGAGTTTAACAACATTTTCTGTTTAAGCAATGGCATGACATGTTGCTGATATTTGAGCATATGAAACTGACAGTTTAAGGCCCTGATAACCAAGGTAGCAGATGTGTAAACCTTTTTTCGCCATCTATCCAGTGCCCTAGAATCTCTGTCAGAGGGGGTAGGGTTTTTTGCAGCGGAAGCCTTAACTCCTTTGGGACCCTGTGAAATAGTTTCCGAGTCTGCAGCAGGGTTTTTGAAAAGGAATTTATGAGAGTCAGGAACCCTTTAATATCTGTCAGGCTTAACAGGAGCTGGAGGTAAGGAGTCAGGGGGTCAGACTGGACTATGAAAACACATCATCTACAATGTCTAACACAGGTAGAATGGCTAGAGGCCTGTGTTGAGGTAGTAAAAGGAAGTCACTGAGCCTCTTTTTAGATTCTGAAAAATCTTGGCTCTCCCAGTGGAAATGCTCCCTCATGGTATGCGAGGTTTCCCCAAAAGAATAGTCCTCAAGAGGAGAAGCTGAAGGTATAGTTTCTTCAGCTTCAGAATCCTTATAGGGGGAAGAGAATATTCCTGATCAGAAGAGGAATCAGAAGAAATAGAAACCTGATCTGAAGATTCATTATCTCTTGCCTAGGCCTCTTATCAGGAGGGGGATGGGAACCCCTGATCAAGGTAATCAAGTCTTCGACCATTTTGAGCATCTGTTTTGTGGGCATAGAGGCCTGTCCACGTGGCTCTTGAGTTTGTTTCGTTGCTTTAGAAAGTACTTTAGTCTTTGCCTTTAAAGCTGAAGTCAGTTTAATGTAAAGATGTTTAGGTCTGAATACACCCTCAGAAGACGGTGCCTGCTCAGCAGCTCCCGACCTATCTGAGGAAATAGTGTCCAAGGCTCCAATACCTTGAGTTTCCAGCGGCATAGCTGACTCCACGTGGGAGTCGGTAGCGGCCTGTGACTCTACACTAGTGGGTGTCAGGGGCTGCAAAAGCGCCTCACTGAGAACCAGCGAACCAGTGACTGGCTTTGGAGAAGCTTTGTCGGTTTTGGGCCTCAGTTGTTTATCTCTCTCCTTTTCTTTGCATTTTTTGTGAACTCCAGTTGCTGGATGGCTATCTGATGACATTTCTGGATAATTAAACCTGCGTCCAAAATAGTTAAATGCAAAATCATACCGACGCTTAATAGTGCATTGGTTAAATCTAGCACAAAACCGACAACCTGAAACTTTGTGATCAGGGCCTAGGCAAGGAATACAGTAAGAATGAAAGTCCTTATGAGGTATTTGCTTTCCACAAGAAATACAATTATTAACTTTTCTGACATCGGTCTGGAACAAGAAAAAAGTCTCCCCAATGTGGTACTTAGCTTTATTGAAGACTTCGGATCTGAAACTTGAACACGAAAATCTCAGGAGTCGGCCGACCGGCACTTATGAACTGCTTCTGCTTCGGGCACCGCGCGGCAAGAAAGACTGAAGAAAATGGCGTCGGCTGCATCTTTTATACCCCTGACGACCTGACGTCAGGGAAGGGGCGACAGCAACCAACACAGGACCCACGACTTTGGAATTCAGGCCAACTGAGAGCAACCTGCCAGCAGGATTACCCAAATGTAATGACTGCAACAGTGAAACACGAAGAACATCTATAACATACAGATCTTTTTACTTAATCATGCTTATCCTCTATTCTCATCCTGCTTGGCCATCTCTTATCCTACCATCACTATAATAAGTGTTCTCAACACTTCTCAACTCTGTCTCAATCACCTATTTATACTTGCTCCCTACACTCCCACACATTGCACCAAACCTATTTAATGATGCCCCTTATCTTTACTCCAAATACAGACTGATTAACTCCATTCAACTCAAATGAAATCAAAATTAAGCGGAAAAACACTCCCCAAAAAAACATGTACCAATAATTCCCCAATATACTACAATCCTTCTAGGAAGAGACATTTGCCCTACCTATGACAATTATTAAGACAGTTCTCTTCTACACACTACTCTTTACCCTACAATCGTCAAACCCTAACCCCAGTAATCTTACGTTTGCTGCCATTAATGTTAGAAGCATAAGAAATAATATTCCTGAACTACATGCCTGAATTACCCAAAATAAGCCTGATATACTTGCTGTAACTGAAACTTGGCTTAAACCCAGAATAAACTACTCCAAAAGTATACCTCCCATTTTTATGCCAGCTGTAATGACCATACAAAGAGAAAAGGTGGCGGCACTGCTTTAATATTTTGCAACAACAAACCAATACCAAAATTCAGTTTAGCAGAGCTTCTTATTACATTCCTGAAATTAAACAAATATGTATTACTGTTTTTTATACCCCTCCTGCAACAATACAGCTATAATGGAAGATATTCTATATTTGATGTCCATAACAATTCCACAAGAAAAATACTACTAGGTGAAGCAAATGTCAACTGTTTGGATATAAACTCTAACTCCCCTACATGTAGTGTGAACTTACTTGGTGTCACACAGCTAATTAATAGCCCCACACATTGTAGCAAGGCTTCAAATTCACTACTGGACTTTATCCTGGTATCTGACCCTAGAAAACAAACTACTCTGATCAAATGTCTGATGTTCTCAGTGATCATCTGTCAATCTATAAAACCAGAGATCTCACACATTCACTTAAATATACCGTGTTTATAAAACAACATGTAAACTTTCCAAGTTTAACTCAGAAATGTTTATTACCCTATCATCTATTAACTGGAAATTCTTAAAAATCATACCCTTAAATGATGCCGTAAACGTATTCAATACAACTTTCCTGAATTGCCTTGCACCGCTTAGAAGGAAGAAGTAAACACAAATAATGCAATTTGCCTATCCAAAAAGAGCAGAATGCTAATGCAGGCTAGAGAAAAAGCATAGAAAGAATGGCAAAAATATAAAACATCACAATATCTGGAAAACTTCAGAATGCTTCAAAATCACACTAAAAAGCAAATTAATGAAGACAAAAAACTATACTCTAATAACTTTAAGAATAATAGTAAACACAACCCTCCAAACTGTCCAACCTGAGCTGACCCTCTAATATACCGATTCTTAATCCTGTCCATCCTAGTCACACCCAGTGCAAATCTTAACATCTTTAACTCTGCCACATCCAGCTCTGACTCCTGCCTTTTTGTCAATGCCACCGTCTCTAACCCATATAACATAGCTGGTCTCACTACCCTCTTGTAGACCTTCCCTTTCACTCTTACTGGTACCTGTCTGTCACAAATCACTCCTGACACTCTTTTCCACCCATTCCACCCTGCCTGTACTCTCTTCTTCACCTCTCTTCAACACTCACCATTACTCTGAACTGTTGACCTCAAGTACTTAAACTCATCCACCTTTAACAACGCTACACCCTGCATCCTCACCATTCCTCTACCCTCCCTCTCATTTACACACATATATTCTGTCTTAACCCTGCTGACCTTCATTTCTCTCCTCTCTAGAGCATAACTCCACCTCTCCAGTGTCTCCTCACAAAAAAAAACACTGCTCCACCTGTCTTTATTACATTTTTCTGAAATGAATAATCTTAAAGATGTCAATTACCTTTTGAAGTCAAATTCTTTGATATACATACATACATTATTAATATAGATTTAGTAAGCAGTCTAAAACTGTTTAAATTTTTGTTTCAAATAACTTAGTGCATAGAATAGAGAAGGTTGTTATTGTTTCATGACCCTTATTGGGCCATAATACTATCCCCTTTATGTTTTTGGTTAAGTCAAGAAAGTTAATCTTCCATAATAGATTACCAGTTTATATAACAAAATTAAAAGATTTTTAAAGACTTTAAAAAAAAAATTCAACAATATTTAGATGCAGATAACAACAGAGAAGTTGCAGACACTATTCTGTAGGATTCTCTTAAAGGTTATTTATTTAGTAGTATAACCTTTTGCACATACATAAAAGAAAAGGATGGGATAAAGACTTGCCAGAGGTGCAGAAAGACTGATAATTTAAAACTCAAACTACAAAAAGGTAATAAAGATATAGAGACTGAAATAATAGTTCTAAATTTAAAATACTTGGAAAGTAAGCTTGGAAAAAATGACATGACAAACTTATTTATGAAACTCCAAACAATTACATAGCTTAACAATTAAATAAAATAAAAAAAGAATATATCTAATTATAGTAAAAGAGTAATTGCGTTTATACTAATAAAAATGTTACAGATACAGAATATATTTTAGAATATTTCAGAAAATATTATAATGATCAAAATTCATCAAGTACTTTTAATGAGCATGAAAACATAATTAAAATAATTAACTGACAATATCAGTGACTGTTATAACATTAGAACAAATAAAAAAAAACAGAAAACCTATTACAGTGTCAGAAATAAAAGAACGGATTACAAAATTAAAAGATAATAAATCACAGGGTAATGATGGTAATATTCCTAGATTATATAAATTATTGCCCCATGGCATTTTAATTATTTAATTAAAAGTTTTTTACTGAAGTTAAGTCTATGATTAATTTAACCCCTCCTTGAAAATATTTTAAAATGGGAGAGACTAAAATATAAGATAAAGATTCATCTTTTAGTTACTCTTACAGACCTACATCCCTCAGTTGTTGTCTATCCTTACTAATACAATCAAACACCCTTTTCCATTATTAATTGATGATGATCAGACTGGATTTACATTAAACAGACAGGAGCAGGATGATACTAAATGAATTGTTGCACTAATAGATTATGCAAATTCCATGAAAAAAGATTACAAACAATCAGTCTAGATTTAAATAAGGTGTTCGATTCTGTTGAGTGGTCATACTTATCTAACTTATTTGAAATACATAATTTTCTTAATGGTTTTATAAAACATATTAATCATTTATATCTAAACCCCTTAGCTTTTTTTAATTAGGTGCATATGTTTCACAATCAATTAACATTTATAAAGGTACTAAACAAGGCTGTACTTTGTCACCTTTATTATTTGCTCTATTTATTCAGTCATTTGCCACTTACCCAATATTAAATATTAATATAAAAGATCAATTTATATAAAAAAATAAGCTCTTTGCTGCTGATGTCTTATTAACTATAGGTATTACAGATTATTTGCCTTCTTTAATAAAGTCTCTGAATTATTTTCAGTTAACTTCTGTTTTAAGTTTTAATCAAAGTAAAACAAATGTTTTGTTGCTTAATAAAAGATTAAATGATTTATTCAGAAATAATAGAGAATTTAAT
This sequence comes from Protopterus annectens, assembly GCF_019279795.1. Lineage (NCBI taxonomy): Eukaryota > Metazoa > Chordata > Ceratodontiformes > Protopteridae > Protopterus > Protopterus annectens. Next base: position 566,905,811 of record NC_056748.1, read on the forward strand.
TGGAATAGAAAACAAAGTAAATGTTTTGGTATAATATTAACATAACTTTAGATACATACTCGCAATCAATTACAGTTATGTCTCAGAAAATATTATTCAATTAATAAATGCAATAAGTTTTATTTTTTACTATGAAGGAAATATATTTGTAATTAAAATGATTGTTTTACCAAAAATTTTACATATTTAAACTATTTCTATTTTTCTTTCTAGAGAGATTACTAAGAACTTTAATTCTATACTTCAGAAGTTTTTTGGCATCCTAATAAATCAATGATAGATTCTGAACATCATACAAGAAGTTGGGAGTATGGTGGTATTGGGATCTCTGATTTTGAAATATATGTTTCATCATCAGTTATTAAAATAGTACTACTATGGATTACTTCAAAATATACATCCAAATGAAAAACAACACATGAAAATATATGGCTACATAATAATAATAATAATACTATTAAATTTAAATCATATAGTCAAATACCCAATCATTTCATATTGTTATTAAAAAATATTTTACTAAAATATTGATAAACCATCAGATTTGTATTATATTAATAATACTCTTAAGTTTTTTAAACACTTTCTTTTGAAAACCCTGAAATAAAAGGATGGTTCTTTACGTTATTCTCTTTTGCCTTTACTGAACTACATGAACTACATGAAAAGAGACATGAAAGAGCTCTCAGATTACGTGGCTCAGGCAGGTATGACCCTAACCCTGAGTAGCATCCTGCCTTCACCCAGAATGATACCATAATATAAGGACAAAATGATTGACTTCAAGAATTGGCTAAGCTTCTGGTGTCATTCAAAGGGGAACCAGTATCTGTTTCCTTTGACGACATGATTGACAGACACGATGCTTTGCCAGAGATGATCTGCACCTGTCGACCCTGGGATTCAGGTTACTGGCTAAGGCTCTTGCCACCCCTATAGTGCCTTTTTTAGGCAAAGCTCAAAGGACAAAACTACCACCATAACAGGTACAAGCATGCAAAATCTGAAGGTAATGCTACTCAATGCTAGAAGTCTAAACCTCAAAATGCACTTTCTCGAGGCAATCCTAAAAATGGAGAACATCAATATCTGTGCAGAAACAGAGAACCTGGTTCAAGGCTCCAGAGAGTAACCCTGCAATACCAGGCTACAACTCTTACCACACTTTTCGGCCACCAAACCAGGATCGAAACACTAAAGGTGGAGGAGTGTCCATATTCACCAAGGATATTCACACCACCAGGCTAGTTGCCCAACACAATGCATCGGAAATTCTTCAGGTGCAACTAACACTAGGTAACACTGCAATCCAAATTGTAGCTTGCTACAGATCCCCCACCATGTCCCAAGATTCTCACTACACCTTTCTAAACATACTGGAAAATATTAAGATACAACCAAACAACCTAATACTGGGTGACTTCAATGGGTCTATATTAGAACATCGAAGTTTCAAAAAGTACAGTTGTGTACATTTACCATAAATGTAGATGTTTGAGCGTATTCACTGTTGCAGTCATTATATTTGGGTAATCTGCTGGCAGGTTGCCCTCAGTTGACCTGATTAACAAAGTCTTGGGTCCTGCATCAGTTGCTGTCCCTTCTTCCATGATGTCAGGTCATCAGGGGTATAAAACATGCAGCTGACGCCATTACATCAGTTTTTCTTGCCCCAGATGTCAGGTGCCACCCAAATGGGGAGCAAAATATATAAATAATTTAAAACACAAAAATATACCTCCAAATAAAAGTAAATACACCAAAAAGGCTTTTAAGTGTAGTAAAAGAAAGGAGAGGCATAGTAAGAGAAAAAAACAGGGGGCTGGAGGGAGGGTAACCAGGACTGCAACAGTGAATACACTCAAACATCTACATTTATGGTAAGTGTACACAATTGTACTATGTTCTTCGTGTTTCACTGTTGCAGTCATTACATTTGGGTAGATTCCCAAAGCTATGGTTGGGAGGGTGGATTTATACAGCATTAGGACCGGCTATAAGACCCTGCAAAACAGCAGTGGCAAAGCCAGCTCTGGATTTAGAGAAAACTGGTAAATGACATCGCTTGGTGAAAGTATGAACTGAACTCCAGGTAGCAGCTTCTAGAATATCCCTGGTAGGAACACCTCTGAGAAAGGCTGTAGAAGTAGATGCAGCCCTGGTGGAATGGGATCTGATCCCCTGGGGGATAGGTTGTCCATGGTGCTTATAGCAGAAATTAATACAATGGCTTATCCATTTGGAAATGGTTTGCTTTGAAATAGCCTTTCCCTCTGCCCATGCAGCAAATGCTACCAGCAGTTTTTCTTCGAGAATTAGTCCTGTCCAAGTAAAATCTAAGTTGTCTGTGTACATCCAATGATTGCAGAATCCGCTCCCCCTTGTTCTGTGGATTGGGAAAGAAAGTTGGCAAATGAATGGACTGATTAAGAGCCACACTGGATACCACCTTGGGGATGAAGGATGGGTTAGTCCTGAGTGACACCCTGTCCGCATGAAAGATGATGAAGGGCTCCACTGCCATAAGGGCCTGTAATTCAGAAATCCTTCTAGCCGAAGTGGTTGATAAAAGGAAGGCTGTTTTCCAGGAAAGAAATTTTAAGTCTGCAGTAGCAGCTGACTTGAAAGGAAGGACAGTGAGTTTCTCCAATACAAAGTTAAGGTCCCAGGCAGGGGTTGGAGCTCTCCTGGGTGGCCTCAAGTTTTTGGCCCCTCTGAGACACTGCTTTAGCAGAGGATGAGAGAAGAGGGGGGTTCTGTGTTGTAATGAGCTGAAATGGCTGAGGCATGGATTTTTATAGAAGAAAAAGACAGGCCTTTGTGAAGCATCTCAGTTAAGTATTGCAAAATCTGAGCTAAATTGGGCACTGCTGTGCTCATCCCTTGAGATTGATTCCAGGCACAGAATATTTTCCATTTGTCAACATAAGATTTTATAGTACTAGGTCTTCTCGCCTCCAAAATGACACCCATCACAGGTTTGCTGAGGGATGCTAAGGGGGAAGTTAAGTGATTAGCCAAGCTGCAAGATTCAATGTTTGGAGCTGAGGGTGCAGAATTTGGTTGTTCTCCTGAGACAGTAAGGAAGTTGTCTGAGCCAGGTGCCATGGAGAAATTTGTGACAGACTGCGTAGGAGTGGGTGCCAGTGTTGGTGAGGCCAGTCTGGAGCAATCAAAATCATTTTTGGTTTGTCCTGTTTGACTTTTAGTAGAACTTTGGAGAGCAGAGGCAGAGGGGGAAAGGCATAGACTGATAGGTTTTCCCAGCTGAAGGACGGAGCATCCACTTTCCAAGCTTTTTTGTGAGGAGTTCTTGTGCAAAATTTGTCCAACTGGTAGTTCTGGGGTGAGGCAAAAAGATCTATGTCTGGGCTCCCCCATTTGCGTGTCAACATGTTGAAAATCTGTGGTTGGAGTTTCCATTCGTGTGGGTCCATAAGATTTCTGCTTCGTTCGTCTGCCAAAATATTCAGCTTTCCTGGCAGGAATTGAGCCTGTAGTTGTACTTGATAGCTCAAGGCCGTGTTCCACAATGCCATGGCTAGTCTGCAGAGGGGATAAAAATGTGTACCCCCCCCTGCTTGTTTATGTACCACATAACTGTGGTGTTGTCCGTCTTTACCATTAGTTGTCCTGGATGAAGGTAGTCCTTGAAGGCTGTCAGTGCATTCTGTACAGCTAGCATTTCTTTTTGATTGATATGAAGGTGCATTTGATTTGGGCTCCATTTGCCCTGAATGCACTTCCCTGCCAGATGAGCCCCCCCCCCATGCATAGTCTGATGCATCTGTAGTTAGGGTTTGGGCGGTAGGGGGTGGTGTGAATGGCAGTGCCTTGTTTTGGTGGCAGGCCACTGCCCACCATAGGAACTCTAGTTGCAGGCAAGGTATGATAAGAATCATTGTTTCCAGGCTGTGACAATGTTGACTCCATAAACTTTTTAAGTACCACTGAAGTTTCCTCATATGCAGTCTTGCATATGGAATTAGAAGAATGCAGGAGGCCATGAACCCAAAGGCTTGCAGTATTTGTCTTGCAGCTAGCAGGGTTTTTGTGGCCACCTGTTTGAAGTAAGTCACCAAATGAATTTGATTTTCTGGTGTAAGGAAAGGCATCTGGGCAGTTGTATTCAAGCTTGCACCCAGGAATGTAATTTTTTGAGAGGGTACCAGTTGTGATTTCTTTTTGTTTATGGTGTACCCTAGACAAGTTAGAACCCTTTTTATAAACGCCAGATGTTTTAGAAGAATGGCCTTGTTTCCTGCCTGAATCAGACAATCATGGATATACTTGAAAATTTCTTTGCCTGCAAAATGCAATTACTGGAGCCAGGCACTTTGTAAATACCCTGGGCACAGTACATAAGCCAAAGGGCAGTGCAGAGAACTGATAATGTAAGTAGCCTGTTTTGAAGTGGAGGTATCTTCTGCAAGATTCCCTGACTGGGATATGCAGGTAAGCCTCTTTTAAATCTAGAGTTGCCAACCAGGCATCTTTGCCTAGCATAGGAAGTAACTGGTGAAGACTCAGCATCTTGAATTTTGGAATGTCCAGAAAGGTGTTTAGAGTAGACAGGTCCAGAATTGGACGTCATGATTTGTCTTTTCTGGGTACCAGAAAAGGTCTGTAATAGAAACCTTGTCCCTTTTCCTCTTCTGGTACTAGTTGAATTGCTCCCATGTTTAGGAGGGAAAGTACTTGTTTCTGAGCCTCTGCTCACTGATTTGGAGGCAGGACTGGCCATCCGCTTGGAGTTGGCAACGTATGGAAATGAAATCTGTATCCCTGAGACACTATATTTAAAACCCATTTGGTCTGGGTTATAAGTTGCCAGTCCCCCCCCCCCCAAAGGGGCAGCTAAGAGGTAAGTGCTTGGTAATTTTAAAAGGAAAGTCATTGAGACTGTTTACCATAGGGAGGTGTCTTGTTGTTTCCAGATTTGGAAGCGGAGGCACACCATTCCTTAGTTCTGAAAGTCCCTTGGGACTTAAACCTGGTGCTTTTGGAATGTCTGTGTTTGGCTTGAGTGGCTCTGGAAGGAACTGGAAAGGACCAGTTCTTAGTAGGCCAGTGCCTACTAAATCTTGGAGGTTGTACTTGTAAGAAATCTTTCACAGTTTACATAGATTTAGCTTTATCTTCCATCTTTTTTAGAACATCTTCAGCCTTATTACCAAACAGACGGTCCTGCTGAATAGGAGCATCCAACAATTTTGCTTTAACATGATCAGGCAGAGATTGCTCCTTAAGCCAAGCATGCCTTCTAAGCACAGACCCAGTAACAGCAGCCCTGCAAGAGGCCTTCAAAGAACAAAGAATCAAAACCACATTGCAAAGTATGTTTTCCAATTTGTTCAGCTGAATGCAATAAATCCTGTAAATACTTATTTTCCACACAGTCAGAAATCAACATAATTTTCTGTTTAAGCAGTCCCATGATATGCTATTGATATTTTAGCATATGGAATTGACAGTTTAAAGCCCTGATTGCCAACGTTGCAGAAGTATAAACCTTTCTACCCCATCTATCCAACACCCTGGAGTCACTATCAGATGGGGTAGGATTTTTAGCAGTAGAAGCCTTAATGCCCTTGGGCCCCTGAGAAATGGTTTCAGGGTCCACAACAGGATTTTTGAAAAGGAATTTGTGGAAGTCAGGAACCCTGTAGTATCTGTCTGGCTTACATGGGGCCGGAGGCAGGGAATCAGGGGCCATACTGGATTCTGAAAACACATCAACAATGTCTAGTACAGGAGGTATAGCCAAAGGCCTATGCTGAGGAAGAAGAAGGAAATCCCAAAGCCTCTTTTTGGATTCAGAAAAATCCTGACATTCGCAGTGGAAATGCTCCCTTAAGGTATGTAAAGTTTCCCGAAAAGAAAAATCCTCAGGGAGAGAAGCAGAAGGAATGGAATCCTCTGCATCAGAGCCCTCATAAGTAGGTATGGACAAATCCTGTTCATTAGAAGAGTCAGAAGAAACAGAGTCCTGTTCAGAAGATTCATAGTCAAGTTCAGCCCTAGGCCTCTTAGAAGGGGGGGTTGACTACCCCTGATTAGAGTAATTAAATCTTCAGCAATTTTGATCATTTGTTTTTTAGGCATAGAGACCTGAACATGTGGCCTGGGCATTGGTTTTTTAGACATAGATCGAGATTTTGGCCTTAATATTGAAGGTGGTGTCAGTTTAACATACACATCTGTAGGCCTGACTACACCCTCAGAAGTCGGTGCCTGCACAGCTGCTCCAGACCCATCCAAGGTAGAGACATCCACGGGTTCCGTAGGTGAAGCATCTCGCGGCATACCGGACTCCGAATGGGTCTCAGTAGAGGCCTGCGAATCAGAAGTAGCGGGTATCAGGGACTGTGAAAGCACCTCACTGAGTACTGGCGAATTGGTGACTGGCTTAGGAGAAGCGTCATCAGCAGTTTTGGACCTTAACGGCCTGTCTCTGTCTTTTTCTTTGTGTTTTTTCGGTATTCCGGTAGTTGGATGGCTAACCAAGGTCATTTCTGGCTAATTAAACCAAGAACCGAAATATTTAGAAGCAAATATGTACCAACGATGGATAGTGCGCTGATTAAATAAAGCACAAAACCAACAGCAAGGTATGTCGTGGTCAGGGCCTAGGCAAGGAATACAGTACAAATGGAAATCCTTATGATATATTTGCTTCCCACAAGTAATACAATTATTAACTTTTACTGACATCGGAAAGGAACAAGAAAAAGTTTCCCCAATGGGGTACTTAGCTTTTTAGTTGAAGACTTTAGTTCTGAAACTCTAAAACAAAACTTTCAGGAGTCGGCCGACCGGCACTTGTGAACTGCTTCTGCTTTGGGCACCGCGCGGCAAAAAAGACTCATGTAACGGTGTCGGCTGCATGTTTTATACCCCTGACAACCTGACGTCATGGAAGAAGGGACAGCAACCGACACAGGACCCAAGACTTTGTTAATCAGGCCGACTGAGGGTAACCTGCCAGCAGATTACCTAAATGTAATGACTGCAACAGTGAAACATGAAGAACATCTAATGTTCTAATATCGACCACTATTCAGCGAACGCTTACATCGAACATGCAGAACAGCAAGTTTTTTTCCTAGGGAAAAAAAATGCTGTTCCAAAACACATACACACAACACAAGCACACCAAACAAACAGCAATCCACACACATACACCTAAAATCTTACATCTAACCCTACACTAAACTGTACATACACCACTAACTATCCACTTCCCTTAACCCAAACCCTAACCCTAAGGTCCATCACTACTGCACACTCACCTCACCAGTGCCCTAACCCTAACTCACCTACCCTGCCCTAACCCTCACGTCCACACAATCGCACACTTACCTAACTCGAGCCCTAACCCTAACTCACCTAACCCTCATGTCCACACAATTGCACGCATACCTAACCCGCGCCCTAACCCTAACTCACCTAACCAGCGCCCAATCGCACACTTACCTGAACCTGACCTGTAACTTTCCACCACAGCACTGAAAATAGCGAAATGACAGAAAAGGACAACCAAATTCTTTCCCTAAGAAAAAATTTGGTTTTCTGTAGCTCCGCTATTTTCAGCGTTTGCTGAATAGGGGTCGAGATTAGAACATTAGAAGTTTTGAAACTTCGATGTTCTAATATAGACCACTTCAACTACCCTGCCATTAACTGGGAAAACTATTTGTGTACCAACACCTTTGCCCAACGGTTCTTGGAATTCATAAATTCCAATGCCCTGGATCAACTAATCCATTGTCCCACCAGGGGCTCCAATATCCTAGACCTGGTCATTACCAACATGGGAAATCAATGCTCCACACCAATGGTCACCCCCTCGTTGGTCAGGTCAGACCATAAGCTAATCACCCTTAACATCCACATCCCACCCCCACCCCCCATTAAGGAAACCTCCATAAAAATCTTCTCCAAAGCCAACTTCATGCTACTCAGGTCAGAAGTGACAAAGTTCATGACACCCATGCAGATGGGAACTGAAAGTTCAACTGCTGAGTCCTACACTAAGGCACTGTATGAGCACATCCACTCATGCATGAATCGTGCCATCCCAAATAGAACAAAGATGCACTCCTCCAAAAAATGAAGCCAATCTGGTGGTCACCTGCTATAAACAAACTTTACAACAAAAGGAAGAAATTGTTGCAGAAAAGAGGAAAATCCCAGGATGCAAAAAACTCCCTTATGAGCCTCAGTAAAAAGCTGAAATCCCTCATAAAATCCTCCAAAGCTAGTTACAAAAATAAAATTGCCAAAGATTCCAAAGACAACCATAAGGCATTCTATAACTATCTCAAGAATCTAAATGGCAATGCTCAGATCTGCTCTGAGCTACAACAGAATGGCATTAAATATACTGATCCCAAGGATATTGCCAATATCTTGGCAGATTTATTCAGTGCCAACTTCACCCCCCCTCTCACCCCCCTAAATGGCCAATCTCAATACCGGAAGATTGCCAAATTCCGGTAATAACGGCCACACAGGTAAAAAACGCACTCTCCAAAGCTAAGAATACAGCATCCATGGGACCAGATGACATCCCGGGTTGTGTAATACATGAACTACAAAACAAACTGGCACCTCACCTAAGTGTCATGTTTAATCACAGCCTCACCTCAGGCTTTGTGCCCACTGAGTGGCGCACAGCTACAGTTATCCCACTCCACAAGGGGGGATCCACCTTGGATCTAGGGAACTACCTCCCCATCAGTCTGATGAGCCTGATCTGCAAGGCCATGGAACGTATTATCATGGAACTTATAAACAAAGACATTGGCAACCTTCAAACACTGGACCCCACCCAGTTTGTGTTCGTGAATGGCCGATTTTGTCTCATGACCCTGATTGACTTCTTTGAATCAGTCTCCAGAGCTGTGGACGAGGGTAAGGCAGTCAACACAGCCTATCTGGACCTCGCCAAGGCCTTTGACACCATCCCTCACTCTGGAATCATAGATAAACTTACTAAGCTGGGCATTAATCCCTATGTCACTCAATGGGTTGCCAACTGGCTTACTGAATGAACCCACACTGTAAAAGTAGCTGACTCCAAATCCAGCTCCAGACAAGTGACAACTGGAGTACCTCAGGGTTCAGTCCTGGGACCACTCTTGTTTGGCATCTACTTCTCTGAAGTACAGGCCAGTACTAAGAGACTCTGGCTAACAAAGTTCGCAGATGACTGTAAACTGGGAACCATTACTGAATCTCCAAATGTTGTGGATACTCTACAAAAGGGCTTTACAGAAACAGATGGTTGGTGCCAGAGCCATGGGCTCAAGGTCAATGCCAAGAAATATATAGTTATCCCCTTTGGGAAAAAAAAACATGTAGCTGTGAATTACCACATAGGTGGCAGTACACTAAACACCGAAACTGTGATTAGAGACTTAGGGACACAGGTGGACAGTGGTCTCACCTTCGATAACCACTTTGCCACAACAGTCAGGAAATCCTTCTATGTGGCACACCTCATCACTAAGGGCTTTTCATCCAGAAAAAAGGAGGTCATTGTTCCACTGTACTCATCCCTCATTAGACCCATTATAGAATACAGTGCCCCATTTGGTAAGTACCTCTCAAGACACCTGCAACAACTGGAAAGGCCACAGAAATACATCACTAAAAGAATCACAGGCCTAAAGCAGATGCCCTATGCTGACCACCTTAAAAAACTCCAGCTATACTCTGTCGCATATTGTCTACTCAGAGGTGATCTCTGCTCAACATACAAAGCCATGTCAAACCCAGAGCTGTTGGACATGCTACACTTAAAGAAATCCCAATCCCTCAGAGTCACATGCTCCAGGGCTCTAAACCTTGTTATCACAATAAACAAAACATGCTGGAGGGATAGGTTCCTGACCCAGAGACTCCCCAGACTCTGGAATAGACTGCCCACACATGTCAAGCAGAGCGCCTCTTTGGCCCTATTCAAAAGGAACCTTGATGATTGGATGGGAGAAAGGAAATTCACCCTGGGGATCACGTCAGTTGCCCTGATAGACAGTGGTCCAGGAAGTAAATAGTGTGGGAAGAAATAGCCAGGGAATTGTTATGGCTAGGCTTGTATAGGCCCTAGGACCGATAGCCTAGTACCAACCTATGAAGATTGTATAGACCCCTCAAATATTTCTAAAATATTGATATTAAAGAACAATAATTTATTTTTTAATCAATTTCTGAATGGTAACATTTACTTTTGAATACTTAATGATAAAATATGATTTTGATATGGATAAATGGCTAACTATACAAGGTATTATAAAGTATACATTATCCAAAAATCCAAAATGGAATTAATTCCAGATACGATTACAAGAAACTTACCTTCTATAATGGAATTTTTAAACAAACCTGAATTAAATAGTGAGATTAATAAATACTATCTAAAATAATAAATTATAAATCATATATTAATAGTAATTATTAGTGTCATTCTACATAAATCTTTCAGTTTTAACTGAAGATGAAACAAAAATGGTCCTGTAGTCATTATCAAACACTACTACTACTTTATATTGGAAATTGCATTCATGGAAATATTTGCATAAAAGCTTTTATCACTCACCATAAAAAAGAAGATATCTATAAAAAAGACATTAAATGTTAGAGATGTAAATCCACATTGAAAGCCAATTGGCAGCTTATATTTGAATGTATTGTTGTACAACTTTTCTGTAAGGAAATTTATAATTATATGCAAGCATTATTGGCTGATAAATTTAAACTTGCTAAACCTCTAGTTATATTTAATGCTCTAGTTCCTGATAACATTTCAAAATCACAAAAATCACTTTTTTGGAGTATATTAACAATAACTAGAAAAGTATCAGGTAAAAACTGGAAAAAATGAAAATGCACACACTCTTGAAATATGATTTATTAGTATGAGAACTACTGAAATTACTTCTAATTAAAATTGCTTGGAATTATCTTCCTCTCAGACAAAATTTATTTTATAATTTCCAAGACACAATTTCCAGATTTTTTATCTTGTATTCCCAATTATATAAAGCAGGATTGTCCTCCCCATCCAGATTCCCACAGTTTTCTTATATCTGTTTCCATCTTTCCTTTTGCTTAATTTTTATTGTGTAACTGCAACCCATTAATGTGCTCATTCTTTCTATAATCCTAATTCCCTTTCTGGTTCATCCTTAGTTTCTGCTGACAGTGTCATGACATGTGCATTTGTTGTTATACTCATGTTAATAATGATCTCCATTTAACAGATCTAAGGCTACAGTAAGCAACACAGAGCTCAAAGAATATATTAGTTTTAACAAGTTTCAAAATATTACTTCTCCAAACTTCCATTAACTGCCATCCAGACAACCTAGGGAGCCCATAATCTCAAAATATGTTCCTAACTAACCTTTATCAGATACTTGTTCTGGATCTAATGTCCACACACTGCCTTCTCTTTTACTCAAATATCTGATAGACATTTTTGTCTTCCTCCTTTCTGCCCCCCGAAGTATTTGCCTCATGAACTTACTCTCCTGACATTCCTTTTATTTGTGCCCATGATATTTCCCTAAAATGCTCTAATTTCTGCAAATTCTCAATTTATTACAGCCCATATTCCTTTTTTTCTAAAATGAAACATTATTAAGCAAACTGTAACTTTACATACCCAAGTCTGAGTTAAAAAATCACAGTTATGCTATAACCAATTCAGCACATTTCCCCTTTTTAAATACTGTACAGTAAAATAAACTTTATTCTGTATATTTTTATCTCCCTGGTTTTGTCTTTCCTACCTCTAAACCTGTTTAACTACATTTCATATTTTTCAAAATATCTACTGTCACTTTCTTTCTCACCAACCCCCTCCCTACATACTCATCTAACATTCTCACTATTTCATCTGAACCATAGCCCTGTTCACCATCTTTTATCACTTTTACCAAACTGTATTCTTTTTTTTTCTGTGTTTTGATGTTTTCTATGTTCGCTTGAATAACTCATGAGTCACTTCATTTTTCTCATCTCCTTTCTAATTCTTTTTCAGTCTTATCCATCTTCTCAGACTCCTTTCTACACTTTTCATTCCACATTTTACTCTCTTTTACTGTCTTTTTCTTTGCATGGGTAGCCACGGTGGTGCAGTGGTTAGCATTGCCGCCTCACAGCAAGAGGTTCTCCGGTTTGATCCTCGGCTGGGGTGCCTTCTGTGCGGAGTCTGCATGTCCTCCCTGTGGTCGCGTGGGTTTCCTCCGGGTGCTCCAGTTTCCTCCCACATCCCAAAGACATGCTGCAGGTGGATTTGACACTCTAAATTGGCCCTAGGTGTGAGTGTGTGCATGTGTGTGCCTTCTGTGGAAGGTTGGGTGCTGGGCTGGCAACTCGACACCGTAAAACTCCACTGACAATCATGAGCGAACAAGGTGATCCGCTGTGGCGACCCCTAACCAGGAAATGCCGAAAGAAGAAGAAGAAGACTGACTTTTTCTTTGCAATGCTTGCCATCCATTTTTTAAGGTCAGTCCATAATCGAAGGATGTTCCATTTAGTATTGTGACTCATTACCAACATTCTAGTTAAAATTATTTCAATCCATTCCTCATTTTTGCAAATATTAATTACCATGGCTTCCATCTAGATTTACTTACCATTTAAGCATAATTTCTAGAAGGTGTGAATCCAAATTCATTTGCCTGTCCCTTAACATGTTCCTGTTACTGAATAAATAAACTAGTTCTACAACTATAATTATACCATGATCCCCCCAAAACGTGCATGCTGATTGGCCAGCGTGCCCGTTGTAAATCGAGTTATACTAATGGAAAAAGGTCCGGTCGCCCGGACTTTTTTCCATTACTATAACTCGGTTTTTTAAAACACTGTCTCGCTATGTTAAATGGGTTTAACATAGCGAGACAGCTTTAAAATAAGCAACGGAGATCTCCGTTGCTTATTTTAAAGCTGTCTCGCCATGTTAAACCCATTTAACATAGCGAGCAATGTTAAACAACGGAGAAAGCAAGATGTCGGTTGCTTTTGTTTAGTGTTTCGCTATGTGGAGTGAGCTTAAGATAGCGAGACAGTTTTAAAATAAGCAACGGAGATGTCCGTTGCTTATTTTAAACTGTCTCGCTATGTTAAACTCATTTAACATAGCGAACACTAAAAAGCAACGGAGATCTTGCTTTCTCCGTTGCTTTTGCACAACTCTGATGTACTGCACAGGCGTGCAGTACATCAGAACTGCCGCGGATGCCAGACATCTGCGGAAGGGCAGTAAACAGGCATTATACTATGCCATTATTTAAGAAAAGTAATAGTTTATTTTCTTAAATAATGTCATGATAATAGCAATAACCACTTCTGGGTGTGGGTAATGCTAAATTTACTCACGGTTGGCGTTGTTTGGTCCTCGGGCTTCGCCCTCGGGACCAAACCACGCCAACCGTGGGTAAATTTAGCATTACCCACACCCAGGCGTGGGTTATTGCTATAATATTCACTGTTCAAGCTTTTTAATTATGTCATTTTAACATACTAACTGGCATCTTTAACTGAACTGTCCTGCTTTTTCCAATTTTAAAGTATCAAAATTAGATTCCCACACTGTAAAGATGATGCTAAAATCTCTACCATGTCTTGCATTACTTGTTTCCTTTATCACCTTGAAAGAAATAGGAATTTATAGTTCTGAAAACTTCTGTTCATAAGAACATCAACTTTTAAAATAGGATTATTTACTGTATTTCCAAGACTCATAAGTATAAGCCCAAAACTTACAAAAATAACTGCAAAAATACAGGAGAATAGCAAATGTCAAATATTGTTCTCCTTTAAAACTGATTTTTGCAGGAGGCAAGTCCCCTTTCCATGTGTAGACAGAAAACCGCCCTACACCCACGAACACACACATATGTATATATATATATATATATATATATATAGAGAGAGAGAGAGAGATGTGTGTGCAACAAAATGGGAAAACTAGTAGTACAGGAATGATTACTCTTGATATTGGCATAAAAATTATTAAAATAGACCATTGTCACAACATCTTATGTAAGATCCATATCAAAGATCACTTTGCATTCTCATCAAAGATAAGAAAACAGGATTCTGGCTGGTACTGCTTGCTTAAAACACTTTACTGATAAACTGTGTTTTAAACAAGCATACCCAGTGACAAAAATGGAATTCTCAGAGAAAAAGCAATATTATACTTTGCATATGTAAGTCTCCATTTTTTCAATTAGTCTCAATGTTTTGGGATCTGGACTAATGCATTTTGGAATATCAAACAGCTACTCTAAGCAATTTTTTTCTGAATATGTGACATTATCTCGAACACTTTGCAGTCCTGATCTTAAAAATGATTTCCTGATTTTTACTGTTGTTCCTCTTTAGAACGTGACCAAATGTGCTCTACCTATATTCATCTTGTCATTTGAAGATTCTTTCATTCCATCCACATATCCTACTGTCTTCTCAAAACATATTTCAAAATTCACTCTACTAAAACCCCTGAAAGGCTTGCAGTCTTTTCTCATTCCCTGTGGCATTAATATTTACATGACTATGTTTTAAAGGCCCAAATTATTTAATTATTTTTGTTTTGTGAAGCTCTTTTTTCAGGTTGTATTTTTTTACTTCTTTTCCTTTCCTCTAATTGATAATACCTGACTGCATAGCTCCTTTTGTAACAAAGCAAAATGCTGAGGTATTTTAATCATTCATAAATTTTGACATGTTCCTTACAATTCTGGTTTAAACTTCTCATTTTTCACTAAAATGCCTTTCATATTGTTTAATTTCTTTATAGTCTTCTAAACTCTATTTTCTTTACTTCAGCATCTTTGATCTCTGTTTTTCCTTTCATTTTACCATATTAAATCATAATCATCTTTTTCCTCATTTCCCATGCAACCAGTGTTGCCAGATGTCCCTATTTGGGCGGGACTGTCCCGAGATCAGCAGCCTGATCCCGAGTCCTGCCCTGTTGGTTTAAATCCCGGCCAGCCTCCGCTTTGTTTTTTTTTTGTTTTTTTTGATTGTCCCGTATACCTGGCATATGGGCCAATCAAAAATTGCTAAACATGGAGCTTCTTGTGTTCCACATTAAACATGAGAAGCTCCACGTTTAGCGATTTTTGATTGGCCCATATGCCGGTATACGGGCCAATCAAAAATCGGTAAACACGGAGCTACTTGTGTTGAATGCAGAACTGCAATGCGAGGTCAGTTCTTTAATGTGGAAATGTGTTCCGCATTAAAGACCTTTTTTTTTTTTTTTGTTGGTCTTCACTTGCCGTGAAGCCCTTTTTTTTTTTTTGGTCTTCACTTTCCGTGAGAGACCTTCTTTTTTTTTTTTTGTCCCTACCTGGGGGGCTGGAATTTGGCAACCCTGCATGCAACTTACATAAACCTCTCCATTAGAATGTTCCACCTCCCACTCTATGTCTACGTCCCTCATGGACAAACCTGTCACTTTTTCTTGCTATGCAAGCAGTAAGCATTCATCTTTATTTACACATTTGTGTTATACATATTACATTCAGCAGTTTTGCATTTCTTGCTGAAGTGTTCTGCCACATGGTTGTAATGCTGATTTCCCTACCTAGGGTGCATCACTATAAATATGTCATTACCTAACTTCATTCCTCCTTTCATTCACAGTTTAGTTTCTATTTGTGATCCTGTCTACACTTCTTATTCATTCTCTGTGCATGCATAAATGCCCACTGGGTCACATTTACTTTGAGCCAGTACATCATCAGACTTCTTTCCTTCAACTCTTTGTGGCTTTGTTAATAGAAGCAAATAAAAAGTCAATGCATGGACATGTCAGGTTAACTTTTTGCAAAAATTGCAAATCACTTCCAAGCAATGAATTAAAAATCAAAAATCTCTCATCCCCTTCTACACCTGTTGATGCAAATAAATATCATGTATTCATACCCACTAAACTCTGCAGAATACAACACCTGCTAGGTAGGGACTCTGTTGCCATTATTACAATCTCAGTGCATTCATTTTTATTACCCCTCTCTGTCTCATGGGATACTTCAGCCTCTGATCTAGAATTCCATGTGTACCACTACGTCTAATATTCTGCAGACTACTTCTAACTCTGCTATTCTCTCTCTATCCTCCTTTTCCTGCATTCAAGCCTTGCAAGTTTGCCAAGATGGACATTTTCTTTTTCACAGGTTCATAGGTAAGTACTAGGCTAGCTGCCCTTGCTGGCCATTTTAAGCCTAGAGGCCTTAGTTATTGTTTTTGCAAATTCACTTCACTTTACTAGACTTCCGCTATGTCATACTATTAGCTTCACTTAACTTGTCTGCATAGTATTAACTTCACCAGTATAAATAATCCCCTAACAAAATGCAAAAATACTGGTAGCATCTTATGGTTTTTTTTTTTTTTTTTTTTACTTTAACTGAGTCCTTCACCTAGCTATATTTACAACTGAATTAAGATTCCTGACATTTCAAGTTATTATATGCTTTAATTCAACAATATTGTATTAATTCAGCTAGATATTCTAATCAAGAAAAGCTAGTTTACAACAGATGATGACACCATACTCCAACCCTGCAACAGCAGTAGTGAGTCATACTTATGATTTAAGGTTAATGGAAACAAAGTTCCAAATCTGCTACAATTTAATAGGACAGTTGTCTATTATATGATCAATGGGTAGAGGCATGTAGAGAAATTATCTGCCTATATTCCACCACAAAAAACTTTGCTTATTTCCTCAGAGAAACCAACAATTAAGCAAGACTATGGAAACAAACTTTTAAGAACATTTTTCTTGTAGCTGTACAACAAAGCCCCCTTCTGATCTGAAATAAGTCATAAAAATCACACAAATTCATTCAAAGCAGTACTTTAAAAGGGTCATGTCTCTATAAAAGTGAAGAAATTAAATATTCTGGAGGACTGGGGAGAAATTCATTCAGGATTAATGGACACAAAAGCCTTGACTGTACAAAATAAGTCACTGAGGTTATGAAGGGTACCAATACACTTTTAATGTTAGGCAGATATATGGTCATACATTTCAGCATGTCCCTACCACTTTAGTAGAAAGTCTACCTGTCACTAAGTAGGTGAATTGGGCAGATAAATGTACTCTACCTATACTCATGTTGTCATCTGAAGAGTCTTTCATTCTATCCACATATCCTGTTATGAATTTAACCATGGCAGTACTATCTCTAGTGCTGTGTGGGCAATGTTTATATATAAAAATGTGCTTTTATCTGCAACATGCATCAGTAACATGTCTAATACTTCGTAAATCTTAAAACAGAGGGACACTGATTTGCTCACTGTCTGCATTGAAAAGGGATGGTGACTCAAAGGGAACTTTATCTAGTTGTCGAACTGAAATCAAACAGCTTAATAAATAAATAAATAAATAATGTACTCTTCTCCTAGTTGTGGCTAGTTTATTTCAGTTTATTCTCTCTCTCTCTAACTGCATCTACTAAGTTTCCTTCCAGTTACTTAACCTTTTTTCTAAACTTTACTATAACAAATGCACTGGGTTTACATGTATCTACACAAAACATAAGCTGCTACATTTCTGTCAAGTTACTCTAACCGAATCTATCTCCATTTCACAGACATGTTTTGCATGATGCAAGACTTCATTTACTTCATTACTACTGCATGATCCACTAAGGCAACTATTCTACTATCATGAAAGCCTAACCTGGATCCATATCATTTATGCTCCGCGTGTGTTACACAAATGACTTAAGTCAACTGTCCTACAATCCCATACATCTATTCTTATAACACAATCCAGCAACACTCCAAGGATCATGACCCACACACACCATCAGCACTGTTACCCAGAAACTATTTGACATCTGCCATTGCCACCCCAGTTGCACAAGTGCTACTCAAGTTCAGTGTTGGAAGATTAAGATCCTTCATGGTATTATTTCTCCTCTTTTCCCCCTATCTACTAATCCTTTTCTTGCAGACTATACAACAAATGTCAAAAAAAGGGAATCTGTTCCAAAACACTTGCAATATGGCTTTATCGACAATATCCTTAGTATGCCAAAGTTAATACAATAACACAAGAGCATGAATAGCAGAATGACATGCATAAATGCATCATTTGAAGTTTTAGTAAGACAATACTATCAAGAAAAATACAGCAGTTGCAAGAATTAAATTACATCTAGAGAGAGATCAAAAGAGGCCATAAAAAAGTAGGCCAGACTAGAAATGCAAACAAAATACTCGTAACATATTCATGGCAAAAGTTTTTTAACATAATTAAATCCCTTTAAGCTCTTAAAGCAAAATGTTACAGGGCTATAAATGGACTACAGTAATCTGATATAAAAACAACCATTCAACACATCTCTCAACCTCGCAGAGCAAGAAATAAGGACAAAGCCAACAATAATGGAGAGACAAAGGTCCAAAAAAGGGACAGATTTTAAATATTGATCCTAAAAACTTAGTTGTTAGAATAACAGGTTTTGTATTATTATATATTTTCTGAAGTCTGAAACTCCAATATCTGACATTATTTACTGGTATTTAATAATGTCAGTCTTCAATTACTTGGTAAAAGATACATATTTCATGAGGAGCAGGCAAAAATCTGGACAATTGAGAGGTATGCCACTCTACATTCAAGTTCAGCCTTGGGCAGTAGCAAAATACTCACTATACATACCTGTTTTGCTAGAAAGAGATTTTTATTTAAGAGTTTCTTTTTTTCTCCTCTTCCTTTTTTGGAAACCAGCAGGCCGACATAAAGAACAAGATAGCTTGCTGAATGGTGAGAGATACACTTTCAATTCAGCATGACTACGCAGTCATGTAAGGTAACTCTTGTAAGTTCCAAACTCTGTTTATCAAGAGTTTGCAGATGGACTGAATTTGATTAAAAAAAAAAAACTTCGTCTTCAAAATACTGTAATTACAATAAAGTCTTTATTATAGGATTTTCTTGTGTTTTCTTATAAAATTTCTTATTTTCCTTCTTTTTTCCTCTCTTACTTTTTACTTAAACTGTCTTAGTTTATACTAACATTTTGTCTAGTAACACAGAAATACAGAGTAAAGAAACATCTCCTGTTTATATTTGTAGTACCTACCATTGAGCAGCATAATGTCCACTCCAACATCCCTTGCTACCATACCTCTCAACTTCACGAAATCTGGACAAAGCCTAAAATAATGGTGGGACAAACACCCAGAAATATGGACAGTTTATATTTATTGCTCTTATAAACTTAGAAAGTTACTAGGATAACAGGATTTGTGTTAATATACATTTTCTGAAGAGTATGAAGTCGGAAACTCAAACATGTCATTGTTTAGTGACTTCAATCCTTTGTGATTTGCCAGAAAGCTGCAAATTTTATGAGGTACATACCAAAATATAAGACAAAAATCTGGACATTCTGTGAAAATCTGGACAGTTGAGAGGTATGCTTGCTACTTCTTCACTTAAGATTTTGATTATTTACTGCAGATCCCTGTTCAGGTGTTTTTTTTTTCTTTTTTAATAAAACAACACTGATTAGCTGTATGCAGACTGTATATTTTATATACCTCCCTAACTAATTTTATATGGAGCTTTTCTCCCTGGGCCTCTGCTGAAACGGGTTTAACCAGTCAGACCATCTCAGTAAAAAAATGCAATAAATAAATTTATTGAAATAAGTGATCATTTTAAACTGCACTGACACACTCTAGTTGTACATTTTGGAATAAATAATTAAGATCATCACTCTAAAGAGAGATTACAAAAGGCCCTCAAAAAGTAGGCCAGACTAGAAATGCAAACAGAATAATCAGAACATAATCATGGCACAGTTTTTTAACAGACCTGAATCTGCTTAAACTCAAACTGTTCCAGGAGTATCAGTGGACTACAGTAATCTAATATAAAAACAACCATTCTACATTCAAGTTCAGCCTTGGGCAGTAGCAAAATACTTGCTCTTTATACCTGTTTTGCCAGAAAGACTTTATGAAAGAGTTTCTTTTTTTTTTCCTTTGGAAAATGGCAAGCTGACATACAGAACAGGATAGCCTGCTAAATGGTGAATAAACAGTGTTGATTCAGCATGACTAAGCAGTCATGTAAGGTAACTCATGTACGTTCCCAGCCCAAGCATCACAAGTTTGCAAATAGACTGAATTCAGTCCAAAAAACAGCCTTAACTTCTTGTCTTCAAAGTATTATAATTACTCTGA
Organism: Protopterus annectens; assembly: GCF_019279795.1. Taxonomy (NCBI): domain Eukaryota; kingdom Metazoa; phylum Chordata; order Ceratodontiformes; family Protopteridae; genus Protopterus; species Protopterus annectens. The sequence continues at coordinate 566,926,055 of NC_056748.1, forward strand.
AGTACACTGACTGCAGTTTAGTAAACTTTTATATGCTGCAGTTATTTTCCTCTCTGCATTTTCTCATAAAATGTATAGTTTTTTACCTCTTTTCCTCCCTCACATTTTCCTTAAACTGTGGTTTCAGTTTATTCTGACATTTTTCTAGCAACACACAAACACAGAGCGAAGAAACATTTCCTCTTTCTATTTTTGGCACCTTCCAATGAGCACATGACCACAGCAGGTCCCTGTCCAGGTATTTTTGTTTTTTAAATAAAAAAGTACTGATTAGCTGTATGCCGAGTGTATATTTTGTACACCTAACTAATCAATTTTACATGGTACAAGACTTATATTAATAATATTTATACTGCTACAAGACTAATAGAAAACTAATTCCATATTATCTCATCCTCTCTGTAAATCAGCTAATAGTTTTGCTAATTTAATCTTTTACGTAAATGTATACCAGTTGTCTGTCATATATGTCTCTGTAAATCATATACTAAATGTAAATTCAATACTCTGTATATTTGCAATGTTTACTGTTATGGAGCTTTTCTCCCCAGGCCTCTACTGAAAATGGTTTCCTGATCCAGTTGGACTTTCCTGGCCAACAAATGTAAAATAAATAAATAAATAAGGAGGTTTTCACCATGGACCTCTGCTGAAATAGGTTACTGCAGTCAAGCCATCACAGTAAAAAATACAATATATACATTTATAGAATTAAGTGATAGTGTTAAAGAATAAACCAGCACAGTCCAGTTGTACACCTTGGAATAAATAATTAAGATCTTCACTAAAGTACTTGAATACTAATGTCTTTCGGCTTTTCCCGGTTAGGGATTGCCACAGCGGAACTCCGGTCCACTAATGATTGGCAGTGGATTTTTTATGGTGCCAAATTGCCAGCCCGATGCCAGCCTTCAAAGAAAGCACACCCATTCATGCACACCCTTACCTGCGTGTCTTTATATGTCACTCGACCATGGGGAGGACATGCAGACTCCACACAGAAGGCGCTCCAGCCGAGAATCGAACAGGAGAACCTCTTGCTGTGTGGTGACAATGGTAACCATTGCACCACTGTGGCCCTATGGCATGCTAATAGGAAAATAATAAGCCCAGTATGAAACATATTCCTTCAAACTAATGACTCCCACACATTACAATGATTCAGGAAAAAAAAGTAACCAAATCAAATTTAGTATCTGGGTTTGAAAGTGTTTATATATTTATTTATATTTTTAACCAGGGTAGAGCACTGATTCCCATGATCATTTTCAGACTAAGCCCGAGTCACATAGATGCTAAGGGGGAATTAAACCCAGCAATACAGGAAGCAGCTTGTTAACAACTCATAGCCGTAATCCTCTGCACCAACTGCTAATTGCCCCTGAGCAGCCAAGTGCTCCGAATAATGCAGAACACTCCGCATTCAACCATAAATTAACCCTGTGTTTCGCTGTTCCATATTGAACAGCTTTGGCTCCATTACACAGCTTTTGATTGGTTCGTATACCGCAATTACTGCCAATTGGCATTGCGGTATACAAACCAATCAAATAGCTCCTCCACTGTTCCATGTTGAACAGCATTGGCTGTGCTACACAGCTTTTGATTGGTTCATATACCATAATTACAGCCAATCACCATTGTGGTAGACTAACAAATTAGGCAACTGTTCCTGAGGATGGGAGCCAATGAACGCTTACAAATTACAAATTCACTTACAAGGACTATGGCATCATTGTATGGTAGTTTCATGAGGATTTGTTACAATGACCTTCACCCCCAAGACAGAGAAATGACTGAAATCTATCTTTAGGGGAAAATATATTTTGGACCTCCCCATGAAATAAAAAGAGAGAACGTAGTTTGTCAGGGGGAAGTATTTTAGTGAACGGTTTGCTTAGCAGAAAGGTACCAACCCTTACCCAGCCTCAGTCTCTATATACACACACATGCACACCATACTTCTCAACCTCCTAGAGTAAGAAATCTGGACAAAGCCAATAGCCAAACATAATGCGGTGATAAAACCACAAAAACAGCAGCAATGTTTTTAGATAGTGCCATTATAAACTTAGAAAGTTGCTAGAATAACAGGTTTTGTGTTACCATCTGAGGGTTATGATGGCTGAAACTCAAATTTCTGTTATCTTATTATTTCATTCCTCTGTGATTTGCCAGAAAACTACACATTGGTGGCCACTGTGGTACAGAGGTTAGCAGTGTCAGCTCACAGCAAGAGATTCTCCAATTCAATTCTCGGCTTGGGTGCCTTCTGTGCAGAGGCTGCTTGTCCTCTCTGCAGTCATGTGGTTCTCCTCCAGATGCTCTGGTTTCCTCCCACATTCCAAAGACATGCAGTAGGTGGATTGGACACTCTAAGTTGGCCATAGGTGACAGTGTGCGTGCGAGTGAGTCATGTGAATGAATTACTATGGCAGGGCTAGCCACCCGGCAGTGTAAAGCTTGACTCAAGATGATTGCCAGTACAGAAGTGATACTCCAACACCATGTACAAAATAGGCAAAAGGGGTTGAGGCTGGATGGATGGAATTTAAGAGAAACAGACAAAAACTATGAGACACAATTTGGGTATTCTACAAAAGTCTGGGCAGTTGAGAGGTATGGCAAGGGTGTGTGTGCCCGTTTGAGTTTTTCTATATGAGTAAGCCACTGAATTTTTGCTTCTACATTTGTGTTTGTATATATGTAAACATCTGTGTCTGCAAAAGAGTGTGTGTATATTATTAAATACTTACCTATGTTATATTTTGGTTGAAAGGCCTTGGCCAAGGTACACTTTTCGTGCAGTGCGAAAACAGGATGTTCCACATTTTGACTGTTTGTCACACATTGCTACGGTCTGTGTTCCACACTGGCTTCTTAGCAGGTTGAGACCTTAAGCTAATTATAGGGGTATGACCTACAGAATGACTCACTTCAATAAAGAACCATAAATATTTATCTAGAAAAATGTAATAAAAATTTAAATATTTAAATTTAAATAGAACAAAATTGTGTCTAGGAATGGTTAAAAGAAACCAAACATGTATGAAGAATACTGAAGCACTGAATGTCATCTAGCATTATCTGCTAGTCAACTAAAACATTAACTTGTAGTTCAGAATAAATGGAAACAGATGTCTTCCTTTACCTAAGAGCAGTAATATATTAAAACTTTATACAAGTATGACATTATCATTGCTTAAGAACAACATAAATCTGTTTACTATCCACCAACTACTATTTGCTAGTGAATCAGAAAAGGAATTACTCAAGAAGAGGATAGAGAGGTAAAGTACATTAACCGTACAAAAATAAGATGGGGAGGAAAAGGAGAGGAAGGATAACCAAGACAGTACATTATAAAGCTTTTCCAAAGAGAAGTCTTACATGCTATGCAAAAGCAGGACACACACTTCAGTTATGTTTACAGAAGTATGCAGAAACATTAATTTGCAAAACATGGACACATAGTAAATATCAAGTAGATGGCTTTTAAGCAAGCTGGGAAAGCCAGATTCATTCAGACTTGATAAGAGAGCATCCTGTGGGATGAAAATGCATCATCCATACTTCAGGTGAAGAAAGGACTGCAGTTCCTAAAACTTGGACTACCAGGGAGGGTAGACATTCTCAAAGGCCATGTGCCATTGGAGAGCTCCAATATCTGTGACTGTTATGATGGATAACAAAGATGCATGCTGCACAAAGTTGTCAGGTTTTATCTGTCAGATGGCCACTATGTGCTGGAGACTCCCTTGTGACTAATGAAATGGCAGGCATTTCTTCAAAAGGAAAAGTGTGTTCTTGAGATGCTTTAAAATCTTTGAGTGCAGTATGTTAATAGAAGTTTGGGGTTTTCTACACAAGGCTCTGCATAGTTGTTCAGCAGGGATAGAACAGCAGCAGCAGGAAGGATACTTGACACTCAACAGTAAATGGAAACCCTAAATGGTTGCTGAAGTTAAGGGCACGCTCTTGTGTCAGACAGCCAAGATGAATCTGGAGGTGCTTAGAAATTAAGCTGTCTGAAATGGACTTTTTTCTCTTGGAGAAGCAGATCAGCGGGCATGTGAATGCCAGAATTTTCCCACTTGTGCCAGCAAAAAGGAATGCCATCTATGGTGAGTTTGATATTACTACACAATAAAATGAATGATCTAGTAAATAAATAAAGATCTGATTGTTTTTTTCAAGGTTTTATCAGTCACTCAGCAGCTGTACTAATGGTATGTCAAGGGAATAGATGCCTGAAAGGGTACACTTCATACCAGAGACAATCAAGACACAATGGACTGTTAAGAAGTTTGCTTCTATTTGGTTCACAGAAGTAGGGGTCTAATGTTAGTACTAAGGGACTGATGAACTATGAAATCCTGTGCTCAATTCTCACAGTCACAAAACCCAAGCCCTAGTTTAGTGGAAGGGATCAGCACAGAAGCATATCTTTTTTTTGCCATTTTTTTAATGTTTCCTTAACAAGTAGTTTATGTAATTGTCATCAGTAGTTTGGTGGTGCCCTGCACCAACATAACTGAGGGATAGAAAATCATATTAACATTATGTATCTTGCCAGGGAGTGAAAGGTGCAGTTTGTTTCAGTACACAAAGTTTGTTCCACAGTGGTTTATAGTTAAGAGCTAATAGGAGCTGAGTTGAGAAATTAAGATAAATGCTGAAGTACCCTGGAGGGGCAGTGTACCACTGAAGGTAGGGTAATTTGCATAATTCATTGGCTAGTAGGTTGATTAGAAAGATTTGCATTTTGGTAACATTAAAACACAATTCAGATAAGACACGGAAATTAGTAAAGGGCGGAGATTCACATATCATCTCTCTATAATATTCTACAAGTTTGCTGACTAGGCAGCTCACAGCTAAGCAGTCATGTATTAGGCATTCTCTTAGATTACAGATAACCACTAACGCATCAGCCAAGAAACCAAAAAAAAAAGCAAGTTGGCAAAACATCCGGCCACAGGAACAGGCAGTTGCAATGAGGTTACCATATATTATAAGACGTTTATTGAAAATTTGTGGAGTCAAGCACTTTCATCCCCCAAAGTACTGGGACTTCATCAGAACTCCATTACACTCTTCACTCCTCTCTTCTGAAAGTTCATATTCACAACTAATCAATTAATCATGTAAAACATTTAAAAATAAGATTTGAAAATAACATTTAAAACCTTCACTGTCTTGCCATTGCAAACTTGGTTAAGTAAAAATACAACCACATAAATGCAAAAATTTACTCCATTCAAAAAATGTTAAAAATATATATTAAATATTAACCATGTGTTTAGAAATTGCCCATCTATGTGGATACCAAATGCATCATTTAAGCTAGATTACACCACTGAACTAAAACCATACATTATTCCATAAAAACCCATTTAACCTAAGCAAATGCAAAACTTCCAGACTTGTAAGTAAAATCTGCATAAAGGACATGCAAATAAATAATGTATAAAAACCCATCAATAAAAAAGTGTTCATTAATTTTTTTATCATTATAGCTTATTTTACAGCTTCATTACCCTTAATTTGAATGCATAGAAATAAATATTGCATCATTTAACCTGGCTTTTTCACTGACATTCAGATGTTAGTTGCCACAGTAGTTCTCTGTATTCAATAATACAACCCCAAGGACTAGCCCCTAGGGCTCCAAGCCACCTGCTCCAAAACAGAAAAGTAAAATGTATTGTTTTCACCACATTTTGGAGCTTTTCTCCCCGGGTCTCCGCTGAAAATGGACATGCATCCAGTCGGACTATCCCAGTCAACAAATGCAAAATAAAAATAAAATAAATAAACATACTGTCTTATGCCTGTATAAAGCATTCACCTCATTTTTTGCTTAACATCATAACGATGTTCAGAAATTCCCCTATGAAGAGTATGCTCAGTGTTTGCCAACCTAAAAGGAAAAACAAGCATCACACAAAAGTAAATATACAATTCCAATAGTGTTACAATTGAAACTATGCTTAAATAAAAGGTAAAACTAATACTGGATAATTTAATCACCTCACCTTCGTAAATGTGACTACACTGATTGCAGGCACCACATTTTCTGGTGCCCTTGGCAAACCCTCCCCTTGGTGTTTACACTAAGAACTGACACTGTTTCAATTTAGTCCTTTAAATTAGCACACCTTTTAAATGAGAAATGGGGGGTCCCCCCACCAGCTCTCTTATTTCATGGTCTCCTCCAATAATTTTCCAATTTGCTTTCACCAAATTCATAATGGTATTACTTTCTTGAGAATATTTTAACACTAAGCTATTACCAAAAGGCACTTCATTTTTCTTACCATTCACAGTACCTCTCAACCCTTGAAGGCTCACAGGAGCCCCATTTAACAAGATTTTTAACCCCTTTCCCTATTGATTTGTTGATGGACTTCAAGTCAACCATCAGGGTAGGCTCTTTCACAAAGCATAGACTTCAAAAACTCTGTTACAACTTTTAAGTGCACTTCATCTAAAATTATCCTGGCTAACCTCAGCATTTGCCCTTTTACCAAACTGCGTTCTGCTTGAAGGGATGTCGACTTTCAAAATGCAAATAACTACTGCAATACATGGGCTTTCGATATAATTTGGATTTAAATCTTTTCAAACTAAGATCTTTCTCTAATAAAACATCCAAAGAACTAATACTCTCGACAGAAAAGCTGTAGGTGAAAGACAAAAATGTGGTGCTACCATTCAAATAGTCAATAAAATCTTTTAACTCTACCTCATCACCGTTGCAGGTTATAAAATATATCAAAAAGGTGACTTCAAACCCTTAATACTCTGATCAACATACAAAGCCAAAGAGTGCACTTTGGAGCCTGCAGCTGCTACAGTGGGCCAGAGTGGTAGATCATAAATATCTATATGTATTTTGGGTATACCAAAAATATTTGGTACAACCAGGTAATCCACTTTGAGGAACAGATACCTCAGACTATCAATCCCATCCTCTAAAATCAAATCATGCAGAAAGGCATTGATCGTACAATATGCCACATGGATCTCATTCTTGGAGATTCTATTGTACTGTTCTCATTATTCAGCAATGTGAACATTTTGCTTGAATAATCAGTACTATGCATAATAACCAATCCGCCACCTTTTCAAGTTTCATAACACATATATCATGGTTATTAGTAATCTACAACAAAACCGGCTCCTCCCACGTTAAATTATGCTTCCATTTAAACTGTTTCTTAGCATACCACTTTACCACTTGCGAATATCATTAATGCACAATTTTTCAAACAAATGGTTGGATGTAGGGGGGATTGAAAACACTCTTCCTTGCTAAAGAAGGAACTTTAAATTACTGGTTCCCATCCCCCTTATTGTCAGAAAGCAGTATTCACAAGTTTAGCTTTCTAACAAATAGTTTAAAATGCAAAATGCTCTCTCCAACATCCAACCTATTAGTGGGCACAAGTGTAAAAGCCTTTATAAACAGACTAAAACACCTCCTATCAGTGTCAAGAGTGGTGTAATTAAATATTTTAAAACCTTGTAAGCTATAAATGATTCCTTCATTAATAGAGTGTTCTGTGCCAAGGGGTGAAGAGTACTACATAGGTCATAAACTACAGATCGTATTGCTTGCCCTTCCCTTTCTTCCTGTAGGGGCTCACTATCCCCAGTTCTTACTCTTGAGCAAGTCCCTTCTTTTTCTGTTTTATCCTTTGTGACCTCCTTGGGGAGTGGTGATGGCTGTCTACAATAGTCCCATCATCATACTCTTTACTTGTGTCTCTAACTTCAGTACTAATGTCACATCTCTCATCATTCCTGAAAAAATGGGCTTGGGATAAGCCATATTTTTAGATTAGTTCACACCATGTACATGGGTGATAGATACACACCTCCACACCATGTACATGGGTGATAGACACATACCTCTTAACCTCTTACAGTAATAAAACTGCACAAAGCCTAAAATAACAGGGGGACAAAGGCCTAACAATACGAGCAGATTTTAATATAACTTAGAAAGTTGCTAGAATAACAGAATTTATGTTCAGAAGTATTTTCTGAAGAATATCAATTCTAAAACTCAACTCTGTGTCATTATTTAGTGACGTAAATCCTCAGTGATTTACCAGAAAACTGCAGATTTTATGAATATCAGACCAAAATATAAAGCAAAATCTGGGCATTCTATGAAAATCTGGACAGCTGAAAGCTATAGTTGCATGTGCTATGTTACAATGAATGTGAATCCTAGCCAAGGTTTGTAAAATTAGCAGAATATCCTAGGTGGATATGTAAGACGAAAACATGCAGACATCAGCAAATGCCAACAGTTTAACTTGTTCTCCTACCAGTTCACACCCATACAGTTCCTGATCATTAGGACATACCTGGATAGTGGTTCAGTCAGAAGAAGAAATAACATGGGGGAGAGTGGACATCCATCCCTGGGGCCCTTGTGTAAGGGAGTTAGACAATTGCCCTAACTGGTGAGCAATGAAGCACAAAGACTACTCTAAAACACTTTTAAAAGTGGTAAAGTGTGTCAGGAGTCCAAAAAGTCCAAATAAAATCTAAGGCTATACAGTCAAAGACTTTTTGAAAATCTACAAGTATTAAAGTGGTTAGAGCACTTAGATGGTCTGTGCTGGACCTTTCCTTTCAAAGGCTACTAAAAAGATCTCCTGTAAGATGAGGAAAAATGGTTGTATTCTTGTTTCCAGATGTTGGCATGCAGTTTTGCTTCAACATTTATTAAAGAGTTAGGGTGACAATTACCAACCTTAGAGGGATATTTTTATGTCTGGGATTAACATGATTAAACAGCACTTCAGTGAAGAAGGGAAATCTACTGCCAGAGGCATCTCTTGAAATGTGGTTATTATAACAAGGGTAATTATGGCAGAAATTAACTTATATAGCTCTGTGTTATACTGTCAGGGCCACTGGATTTACCAGATGGAGCAATTATTATACGTGACATTTTTTCAGAAATATTGGTGAATTTATTGTTTCCTAAAGTTACATAAGATAGAAGTGGAAGATGCATTGTATGCATGAACTTTCAATTAAGAGCTCTTTGTGTGTGACACACACTCTCAACAGAAACAATGAGCAATTAAGTACTACTGAAGAGCTGAAACATGTTCTTGACTAGTCAACTAGGCTCTAACTGACCAAATGGAACTGACCAAATGGAACTGTTCATGAACATTTTTTTTATCCAGGACTGAAATGCTAGACTCTTAAGCATAGTGGAATCAGTAGCTGTGTGACAATGGAGTGCAATTTACTGGGGAGCTTCTCTTCTAAACCACTGTTATGTGACTGCGGAGTTAAAAGTATACAAAACAGAGGGTGTAGGGGGTTTCTACCCCCTACAAAAACATTTTTTTGAGGTGTATGGGTGGGTTGTGGGGGACAAATATACTTAATCAGTTGTGATCAAGTAATGTTTTTATACATGACTGTGCATTAATCATTCACGGGTGAAACGGGCATTTCAGAGTTGCTTAAGCCAGAAGATAAACTTTCTGAAGATCTTTTAATTCCCATGCTATAGTAATGCAACTCTGTTCAAGTACAGAAAGCTTTCATTCTTCTACAGGAAGAAAAGGAAGCTGGATTTTGAGTCAGTGGTAGTCCTTATGGTAGTTGCATTCCTCAAATGCGTATGCTGTCACTTCTTGTGGCCAGTTACTTAATATCATGGATATGACTGTTTATTTTGCCATGGATAATCTCCTTAGCTGCAGAACAGCATGATCCTGGATCTCTTCCAATCACAGAGAAATTGACTTAGGGTTGGATGAACTGATTAAAATGAACCTATTCAGTTATTTTTGTTTCAGGATTCCTAAGCAACAACTGATCCATTTACTACCATTTTTCGGGGGGGGGGGGGTATTATGTGATCCCTTATGAAAGGCTGCATTTACTGTGTCATGGCCCAAAATGGAACATAAAGCACAAGAAACATGTTTATCAAAAAAGAAGTTATGTTCTTACCATAAAGTTCCATCTGTGTTGTTAATCTTCATTCATTCATTACTGATGGGTGTCGGTTCTGTCCTCAGAACTGAGTTGGCCTTATAACAAGCTCATGCCAGACAAAAAACTCTTGAGCTAAGCTTTTTCACCCTTAGTGCCCCTCTCCCTGTTATCTCAGATCGAGTTTGCTCATAATAAGGAAAACAGAAGCTTTTTCTGAGCAAGTTTCCTAAAACGGAATTTGGACCCAATCCAATCCACCAGGAGCCCCATGGAGGGAGAAGGAGTAATGAATGAATGAAGATGAACAACACAGATGGAACGTTATGCTAAGAACATAACTTCTTTATCTGATGTTGTTCATCTTCATTCATTCCTTACTGATGGGACAGAGTCCCTAGCTACTTTATGTCCTGGGAGGCCCTTATGGAAGAATATTCCTGAATACCACTGAACCAAAGGAAGCTCTTCCCCTGGAGACCAGATCCAATTTGTAATGACTAATAAATGTATGAGGAGTAGCCGAAGTTGCGGCCGCACAGATATCATCCATTGAAGCTCTCGAATGAAAAGACACAGAAGGGATTTTAGTAAGTTGGTAGACAAAACATATACAGTTTCTCAACCACTTAGATAAGGTCACTTTAGAAACAGCATTTCCCAGTTTAGGGCTGAATAGGGTACAAATAACTGGTATGATTTACGTACTGATTTTGTTCTGTCTAGATAAAATCTTCATTGTCTATGCACATCTAGCAAATGAAGGCAGTATTCTCCTTTATTTGAATTGTTAGGAAAAAAGGGTTCCTATTGTATTGTCAACAGTTTAGGTTGTCGAATGCTTAAACATCGACACCTAAGCATCGACAGCTTACAACAGCGAATGGCCACATAATTGAATTCTTTCCTCAGGAAAGAATTTGCGTGGCCATTATCAGGGATTTGCCCTTTCCCCAATGTAGAACGATCTCGGAGTTGGTATATTTAGTTAGGGGGGCGCAACCCCCCCACTATGTTTGGGTGTGTTTGTTTATTTTGTTTACGGGCGGCCACTTGAATTCTTTCCTGAGGAAAGAATTTTATTATGTGGCCATTTGTTACTGTAAGCTTTCAACGCTTAGGTGTCCATGTTTTTGAATTTGACAACCTAAACCGTCGATGTTATGATACAGACACAGAAAAAAGACTGGTAGTTCAATCGCCTGGTTAATCATCAACTCTGAGACAACTTTGGGAAGAAAAGTAGGGTTCGTCCAGAGTGATACTCTGTTCTTATGAAAGATCATGTAGGGCCATTTTATACATAAGGCTTGAAGCTCGGATATGCATCTAGCAGAGGTGATGGCCACTAGAGAGAGTGACTTCTAGGATAAGAACTTGATATCACAAGTGGCAGCAGGTTCAAAGGGTGATTGTGTCAAGGATTGTAAAATTAAATTAGGCTCCATGGTTCCATTGGTTCTTTGAAGGGTGGTCTGATATGCGAGACCCCCTTCAGGAAACCCTTACAGAGACGACAAGAAATTAAGGATGAGTCTTGAAATCCATTATGGAAGTTTGAGATGGCAGCCAAATGTACTCGAATGGTGGATGCTGCTGCCCCTTACTGAAGAAAACTTGATAAGTAATCCAACAATGCACTGACAAGAGCTAAGTAAGGATCTATTTCTCTCTGTTTGGACCAAATGAGGAATCTCTTCCACTTGCTTTAATTGCTTTTCCTGGTGGATGGTTTGTGAGAGGCCAGAATAATGTCACGTAATGGGAAGGGAAGGTAGTTCTGCCTGGCGATTATTGGAAGTGGCAAAACCAAGCTGTCAGCTTGAGAGTGGATATGTTTGGATGTATCAACCCCTGTGGGTGCAAAATTAATTCGGGAGTTGGATCCAGAATCCATGGTCAGCATACTAAGTGAGGCCAGAGGAAGGGAAACCACACTTGTCAGGGACAGTAGGGTGCAATGAGGATTACTCTGCTTCTCAGCCGGAGGGTCTTCTTTAGAAATTGAGGGATCAGAGAAGGGGGGGTAAGCATAAAGAAGTCCTGTGGGCCAATCATGTATTACAATGTCCATTGGGGACTCCCCCTGAGGGGGGATTAGGGCAAAGTAGTTGCTGCATTTGTGATTTGCTGGGGAGGTGAAAAGATCACAACAAGGCTAGCCTCAGCGGTTGAAGATCTTCGCCACTATGGTTGAATTTGGGGACCACTTGTGAGGCAGGAGAATACACCTGCTCAGTTTCTCTGCAATCACGCTGGAATACCCGGGAATGTGCATTGCAATTAGAAAGTGGTTGGAAGCTATCACCTATTGCCAAATTGTCATGGCCTCTCGACACAACAGGTAGGACTTGGTTCCCCCTTGTTTGTTGATATACCAGACTACTGACATGTTGTTGGACTAGATAGCAATTGTCCCGGACAGGAGGACAGGTTGAAATGCCTGCAATGCTAGAAGCACTGCCCCCAGCTCTAAAACACTGATATGCAGATTGGCCTCCAGGGTGGACCATGTGCTTTGAACCATCTTTCCCTGAAAATGCCCCCCATTAGGGAAGCGTCCATAGTCACAGTGACCTTGAGTTGAGATGGGGAGAAAGGGTGACTCCATATTTCTTTTTCTGGCTTCATCCACCAAATTAAGTCTTGCTTGCATCAGTTTGTTATGCGGATTTGGAAGGAGTGGGATGATGATTCGAGTACCACAGCATCAAAAGTGCTGAAAAAACTGTGTCAAAAGAAGCCATTGAAGGAGTCTCAAGTGTAGTCTTGCCAGAGGAACTATCATGATTGATGCTGCCATTGATCCTAGAAGTTGAAGGACCACTCGAGCTGAAACTGTGTCTTGACAGAGTATCACTCAGAGTTGTGCCCTTAGTCTTTGCAATCTGTGATCTGGAAGAGAGACTAGACAGGACTGGGTGTTAAACATTGCTCCTATAAATTCCAAGTTCTGAGATGGAGCCAGCTTGCATTTCTCCCAGTTTATAAAGATTCCTAGGAATTTTGCCAAGGTTAGAGTGTAGTTTAGAGCCATTACCAGTAGACACTTGCTGAGGGCGGTAAGGAGCCAATCGTCTAAATATGGAAACACCCAGAATCCTTGTAGCCTCAAGTGAGCTGTTACCACTGCCATGTATTTGGTGAACACTCTGGGGCTGTAGAGTGTCCAAAGGGTAGTGCATGGAATTGGTAATGATTGGCTCCCAGCCAAAAGTGAACAAATTTTATGGAGCGTTTGTCCATTTTTGTGTGATAATACATGTCATGAAGATCCATTGAGCACATCCAATCGTCTTTCTCCAAGAATGGGAGCATAGCCTGAACTGTGACTACCCAAAATTTTGTTTGGGTAACAAATTTGTTCAGAATACTGAGATCCAAAATTGGTCTCCATTCCCCTGTCTTTTTTCGCACTAAAAAGAATCTTGATTAGAATCCATATTGACTCAGCTTTTTTATCTCTTGAGCTACTGCTTTCCTTTGACTGGGTGGAACATCGGGAATTTTCTTTGATGTTTTTGGGAAGGCGCTGAATGGTATGTGATAACCTCTGGCTATTATCTTCTGCACCCAGGAATCCATGGTTACTGACTGCCAGGCAGAATGGTGCAGAGAGAAACGTCCCCTGAATGCTTCCAGAAAAAAGCAATCGGGCCGCTCTTCAGGAGCACTGATAGGACTGTCCAGAGAAAAAAATCCCTGGACCCCTGGTTATGCGGACCCCTTCTGCCTCTGTAGGGGCATCTTCCAGAAGAGTTATCCCCTCTGCCCCGGGGAGTAAACTCTCCACGTGTGTCACAGAAAGGACCCTGGGATTTCTTGTCCCACATCTTTCCACTCCTCTGATTCCTAGAGTATAGAAGTTAAGGGAGTGGAAAAATGTACGGCCATGGCAGACAGGTTCTTTCCGTCCTTCTCACACCTGGCTAATGTGTCTTTCACTTTTGGGCCAGATAAGGATGCTTCCACTAGAGCATTAAGAAAGGAAGATTTAAAAGGGTCCACAAAGTCACAAAGGCGCATCCAGGAGTGAAGACTCATGACAAAGCCCGAACCCACAGCTCTTGCCGCCCCTTCGGTAGCGTGAGATATCAGCCATATGGACGAGTTGGACATGGATTCCAGGGTTGCAAGCTGCGAGGGCAACTTTGTCGTGTACCTCATCAGAAACTGCTCCTGCTAAGGTTCCAGAGATTTCTGAGACTAAGTCCCTCTGGAGCCTAGTAAAATGTGCCAGATAGTTAAAAGACCGAATGGCAAAAGTCGATGAGGCAAACGCTCACTTCCCTAGCCTGTCCACCGCCTGAGACTCACTGTTTGGGGGATGGACAGTCTGGCTCTCTTCAGCGAGCTCTTTTCTGGTGGCTGCCACCACCATCATCACATCTACCAGTAGGCCCTTAGATCAATGTGGGCTTTCCTAAGGGGGGGATAAAATTTTGTCTGGTCTCCGCAGGATTGGCTCAACAGTGTGCTGCATGACAAGTTGGACTAACTCATCTGCAGGCAGGGTCACCCAAGAAATAGAAGTTCGGGCACGAAAAGCCTGCAGTTATACGGACTCCTCGGAGGAAGGGTTGTTGGGCTTCAAGTCTCCCCGCTGTTTCAAGATTTCCAGTACATCTCCAAAGGAGACATCCTCAGGGGGCAACCGTGGGGACCCCTCCCCTTCATCGTAGTCCATATCGTCAGTGAGGGACTCCTCAGGGAAGTCCACATGCTTCAGCGGGGCTTTCTGAAGAGGGGGCACCCTGCGGTAGGGTATCCTGGGGATCTTGTGGTCTGTGTCAGCTGTGGCTCAGGGGGAGGAGATATTTGGTATTCTGATGCCTACAGGTTGCTTGCAGAGGCAAGGGCCCTCTCCATCGCCTGGAAAGCAGGCCCACCTGAAGAGGGATGGGTGCCAGAACTGAGAAGGGCAACCTCAGAACTGGGATCACACCCTGCTCTGACAAACTCGCTCCCAAGGACGGAGCCCAAAGGGAACTCGGTCCCATAAGGACTCCTGGGAGCATAGTAGATGGCACCATAGAAAAAAACTGTGCCATACCATGCACCCCGGAGCTCGCAGTTCAGTCCCGATTCTGAGGATGACCCAGATCTGAAAGAATCAAAGGCCAAAGGGTCGGCTCTGGGACCACTGTGAGATACACCAGTGGAAAGGAAGATGTGGGAACTGAAAAAGGCATCAGTGTCAGGAACTTCGATGCCTGCAAGGAGGTCAAAGGAAGAGAATAAGTTGAAGTCCATGGAAATAGACTCACAAGTCCAGATGGCAAAGGAGTCTTGGAAGGTGTAGCAATCCCTCTGGCTATCAGCAGCTGGTCCACAAGATGCACCATGTCTAATTCCGAGAGGCTCCTGGTCGATCTTGTTGATATCCCTGACAGGGAGTCAGGCCATTCTAAGAAAGGGCTAAACTGCTGCCCAAAGAAAGGATCCACCATAGGGGAGTATCGGGTCCATGCAGAGTGGTCTATCGGCACCAAGGTCTCAACACTAGTGACTTGTATGGAAGAGGTGTCTGGTATTGGAACAGACACTGTAGGCAAGTTTGGTGTCATGGATATGGTCGGTGTCAAGTTCAAAATTTTTAAAGATGACACCGAGGTAGAAATCTGCAATTTAGGCAAGGTCTGTGCCATAGACATTGTCGGTGCTGACGACACAACTTTTGTAGACGGTACTGAAGCCAGGCCATAGATGCCAGTTTCGGCTCTGGGGCCGACAAAGTCAATTCTGGTGTTTTTGGTCTTGGTTCCTGGTCCTACCACCAGAGGGTGAAGAAGGAACTGAATGCAGTCTCTTTTTATGCTCTGTTCTAGGAGGTGGTGAGTCCTCCAACACAGAAATAGCCTCTGAGAAGGGCGACTTAAGGAGGCACTTCAAAATCAACTTATTTTTTCCTCTCGTTAACGATTCAAGAACTGAACCCTTGGCAAATGGTACAAAGAGGTTGGACCGAAAGATGAGATACCCCCAAACAATGTACACAAGATGCATGTGAATCACAAATTGGCATTTATCAACCACACTGGTTGCACTGCTTGAAACCCGAAGTTCCTTTTTTCTCTGACATAATGTGCAACAACAATATCAGTTAATAACAAACAGTAAAGAAAAGATAGAGGGAATTTTATTTTTTTGTTAAAGAAGAAAGAAAAAAGATGGGGGGGATACCAACAATGGTATTCAGAGATTTACCTCAAATGGTAAGGGAAAAGGCCATACCACCAATGGTATTTAAGGATTACCGAGAAGGTGTTTGGAAAGGGTTAAAGAATGGGTAAAGCTAACGATAGACTATAGAAAAGGTTTAAAATTGTAAAATAAGCAAAAATATTTAGAAAACAGTTTTTAAGATGAAAAATTTTTAAGTACTTAGCTGAAAGCTGGCTTGACATGGCTTTACAACTACACGGCAAATGAGGGAGTGGGGCGCTATGGGTAAAATCTTAGCTCAAGAGTTTTTGGGCTAGCACAAGCTTGTTATAAGGCTGACTTAGTTCCAACGATAGAACTGACACCCAACAGTAAGGAATAAATCAAGATTAACAACATCAGATCAGTGCTTCTATAGAAAGTAAGTAATAATCTAAATGGCTATGACCTTTGAGAGACGAAGCTGAGACAAAAGGTAAAAAACAGGATATTTTGGGTGCATAAAACAACACACGCCCTTCAAATTAAGATATCTCATGTCCTGGGCTCTGACATGTCACTTAGATTTAGCAATACTTCTAACAGAGTTTGAAAGATCACATTAAAATCACTGTATTTTAAATGCATGTAAATCAGCAGTGAAGAGGTATTGTGATTCACGGTGTAATCTGAGCTCACAATGTACATCCCACCAGATGATGAAAATGTGGCCACAATCCATTTCCCATCTGAGTCATGATCATGGTCAGACAACCACCAGCCAAGCTCCTGACAAGTAAAATCTCCCAAGTTGAACTGTTCATACTGTCACTGATATGAACACATCTACTATGCCTATGGGCAGTCTTTTTTTTGTTTTTGTTTTTTTGGATTAATATACTTTTGAGTTCGATTGCTTTATGGCTTTGAGGGCAAATGCTTTATTTAGCCACCTAAAGACCTCTGACAATCAGTGTTAAACATTTAAATGTTAAGAGAAGAAAGTCATTAAGACAGTAAATGAAATAATAAGAAAAGTAATAAGCATATAGAGTGTTGCAATACATAAACTGAAAAGAGAAAAGATAGGGTTATCTGGATCTTGAGAAGTAGAATTAAGAATAACTACCTAATTTTCTAAACTCTAAAAGTAACAGTTAAACACAATATTTGCAGACAGTCTACGGGGTGTTTGAGCAAATACAAACAAATATAAATGTACTGGATGGCACAACATTCACTGGTATCAGGTATAAGACTTGTTAGGAGATTTTTGCTACACCCAAGGACAGCAAGGTAACAAGACGTCATCTCTACAGTTTATCATCACTAGGGCAATTGAATTAAGCAGGTATTTTTTAAAGAAACATCTTTATTAAATTATCGCGTATGACATCAGCAATCATACATTTATATAAATGAAAACAAACCATACTGACATAATTTTAAGTTGCAAACATTATACATCAGTTATAACCTGTCCAGTCATTGTCAGTCAAACATTACATAGCTCATTCAAATCCTGCCTTAATTTAAACCTTGTGCTTCTTCTGTATATATTATTCCCACAATTCCCATTTTTTCTGTGTAATTTGATCCTACCCTTTTCTAAAGATCTGAATTCTAGTTGTTTTACCTCTGTTACTATAGTCACTACTTCTAGTACAGTTGTTTTAGGTTTTGATTTCCATTTTCTAGTAATTGCTTTTTTTTTTTTGCAGCCACCATAATTAGACTCAGCAAGGCCTTAATATCTCTAGGCAATTCTGATTCTGTATCATTACTCAAAAAAAATCACTTCCTTACTTACACCAGTTTGCTCAACCATTATCTTTGACAGAGTAGCCTCCAGGGAATCTTTAAAGTCTGTCAACTTTATGAACAATATGTTCCCAATTGACTCTTTCTTCCCCATCACACCTTCAACATTTGCTGTATAACTGAGAAAAAAATTCTTTGTAGTCCACTTGGAGTATAAAAATACCAATGTAAACACTTCTAAGCAAATATCCTAAATCTTCTAGACTTTGTTGCATATTCGGGAGACATACATATATTCCCCCATTGTTTACTTGTGAATTGCTTATCCATTCTCTATTCTCAATATTTTCCAACCTCTGAATTAAGCTGGTATTGACCCCAGTACTACAACAGAATATAGCACAGTGATGGATGCTTTTTCTCCCATTGAGACTTGGACTGGATAGTTTTATCCAATTTAAACACAACAGAGAACAACATTTCCTTAAAATCAGACATCTTCAACTTACCTCAAACAATCCAGACAAATTTCTAAAGGGTCACATGTAATACACTGTCAGTGTTCACTGACAGCTATTCAAGACTGTCCAGACATTGTCAGAAATTAGCTTTATGGAGTTGGAAAACCTGTCGACCAGTCAGGTTTCTGGGTAAATGAGTCTGGGATACTGATCCTTTTTGGACATGTTATCTGCAATCAATACTGAAACTGGATACCATGGCTGTAAAAATTACCTAGGTTGCTTGCAGCCTGCAGTAAACTTCCCAGGTAACAGACCTTTCTTTCCCTTCTACTTGGTTATTTTAAGGACAGAGCAGCTTTAACTATGTATGTAGGTCAGATTCATTATTTTTCAATGGCTTGATGATTCTTCTTCTTCTTCTTTTGGCTTTTTCTCAGTTAGGGGTCGCCACAGCGGTTCATCTGTCCACTCATGATTGGCAGTGGAGTTTTATGGTGTCAAGTTGCCAGCCCGGCGCCCAACCTTCCACAGAAGGCACACACACATGCACACTCACACCTAGGGCCAATTTAGAGTATCCAATTCACCTACTGCATGTCTTTGACATGTGGGAGGAAACCGGAGCACCCGGAGGAAACCCATGCGACCACAGGGAGGACATACAGACTCCGCACAGAAGGCACCCCAGCTGAGAATCGAACCGGAGAACCTCTTGCTGTGAGGGGGCAATGCTAACCGCTGCACCACCGTGGCCGCCCAAGAGAGCCAGTTCAGGTGAGTTGAACTGATGATGATATTCTTCCTCCTGCTTGAGAGAATGATGACACAGACTGACTTGATAATAATCCTGTCCTTAAATATCTCATATCATCAAAGGCTCTTCTTTTAACTAGTAGCTTTAAAGAGAAGTCCTGGTGAAGTCTGGCGAAGTCTGGCAGGACAGTCTACAGGGGAAAAAGTTTTGCATGTACTGCCTACTTCCTCAAAGGAAACATTATAATTAAGCAGTTTGAAAATTATTACCTCTGGGAGTTGTGTAGGTCCTAGATGTGATTTCAGAGTTCTATGCACTCTCTTGGTTACAACAGGTGTTGAAAGTGAAAAGGCTTTGGAAAGCATTTCCTCTAGAAAAATACTAGAATGGACCCTTCCTCTAACAATTTTACTGCATTGGACTCTTCAGTTCTCTCTTCTAGACTGATTAAACCATCTAGTATTAGTTACATTGAACATGACAGAAACAATATGTTCTTGTATATTGACCTCTGTTACTTGACATTGGGCTGCACTGACAGGATACAGCTTATTCAAGAAAAGTTGCTTTAGCCACCTAGCTTTCAGTTTCTCCTGTACTGCAATGCCCAATCTTTGAATTCTGGGTAGTCTGCCAACACCTGAGTAAGTGTTCATTTGCTTCAATACACAGCCTTGCAGGAATTCCATCTGTGGTATGTGAATGAACAGCTCATTATTTTCATCTTTCTGAAGGTCCAACACAATGTTGAAAATATTGCTTAAATTTGAATGAACTTCCTCAGAGCAGTACAACAAGTTCATTGATGATCTAGAAAAGCTGTATAAGTTGCAGTCATAACTCTTACTAACTGCAAACAGAGCAGGGTAAAAAAAAAAAAAAAAAAAAAAAAAAAAAAAAGAAACCAAATAAACTCTATGTGCCTCATGGCAAACACTTCTGGTCATTAAGCTACTACCATGCCAGTGACCAGCTTCACTCCCAACTTATTTTTTAGGTATTAGTTCCCTTCAGTTATTTATCCTTTTCACACTTTAATGAGATTGTTCAACATTTCTTTGCAGTGAATTTAAACAGCACAACTAACCATTTAGACAAATATGGCTGCCTCCAGTTCTCACACTTCCTTCTTCTCCTGATGTAGGCCTACATTAAACTGATCATTCCTCCATGATGTACCATGAAAACTCTTTACTGTCCTGAAAGCCTGACAACTTTTTCCCAAAACTCTGTTTCTGCGGAGATTCTTAAAAGTAATTAAGTAATCCTGAACCCTGCGAAAACATGGCCATGATAGTCCAAGTATCTATCTTACCTGCACCTTTGTTACCCCAATTCACAATGCTGCACTGCACAGACAGGCATATACCATGCAAAGTCTGACATACAACTTCATTTCTGAGGTGCAGCTAGTGTTTTAATCAATTCAAGGGTTCAGTTTCCATCTTCAAAAGTTATAATACTTTTACTAATCAGAGTAAAACGTGCACATCTATACAGAAGGATGTTTATTTTTCTTTATTGATTTGTACAATGATCTCTATACAACTCTCATCAGTATAAGAAATAGGAATAAATAAATTAAATGCAATAGGTAAATTATACCAGCAAAATAAGATAACTTGGTCCTAACTAGTGTGTGCTAAATGACTATGTATTCAGTACAAAAGTAAACCAGTAATACATACACACACACACACACACACACACACACACACACACACACACACACACACACACACACACACACACACATTCTCATCTGCTTTCATGCACGCATTCACTCACGTACTCAGACAGCAACATAAACACACATAGACACACACTTTTTTCCTGTTTTATTTTTTTACACTCTCTAAACAGCAAAAGCACTAATTAGTGAGTGCAAAATAATACCTCAATCGATCGATCTCTCTTACTTTTACACACACATATGCGCTTTTTATTTCAATTTTATTCTTTTTTATTTTACACTAGCTAAACAGCTAAAGCACTCCTTAGCGAGAATAAAATAATGGTAGTAACTAGGTGTTTTCAGTCCGAGCGCCACGGCAGCTTGATATGCTGCCATGAAGCAGTGGACTCATTTTTCAATGGCCATTACTTGTACATTAACACCCTGATGGAGAACATTCATTCTCCAATCAGGGTGCTGATGTACAGTTCGCCCATTCTCTAACTTTAATGTGGATGGGGAGTCTGTTACAAAGTGACAGTATCCTCTCTGAGATGTACACGTCCCTCCAAACTGTTCTGTTGATATGGCAGAAGAGGTTTAGAAACCTAGACTGAGCATTTCTGATGCCATTAAACTTGCTGATGTGCAGTAAATCCATTAGTACAGGGTCAGAGGATGTCTAGTATGCCAGACACAGGTCACCTCTTAACAGTCTGTAAGATACTGAGTATAGGGAATACTTATTTTTTTAATGGTACATAGAGAATTTTTAGTTTATTTACTTCAGGGAAGCAGACTGCACACAGGGTCCTTTTTCAACTACATACCAGTTACATTAAAGAGGAAAAATATATACTAAACTGGACAAAATTTAAAATGCAGAAAAATCAGGTAAGGCAGAAAAGTGCAGGTCAGCTACTATATCATCCAAGCCAGCAGCACAATGCTCAGGCATATCCTAGGTTTAGCTTAATAATAAAGTTGCCTACTCAATCAATCATAGTTAAGAACTCATTCTTCCCTGAGCAATTTAATTTCCAAAGAAACATCTTCTACAGGCAAAGAAGTCATAATTCATCTCACTTCATCCATCATTATGCATATCGCAATAAAGTACTCCCTTTGCATGTACAGCTCCAAACACCTAAAGACCTTGAAAGGCCCAAAAAAATTGTTTTAATTAAGAAATTCACATGACTAAGCTCCTTAAGCTAAGTGGATAGACTGAAAACCCTGTCATGTTATTCTTTTCCATACAGACTCTTGCATGCCAACCTTTGCTTAGCCTTCCATGCCATGAAAGTCCTTGGCATACTAGATCTCCTTCACCTCCAACAAAAATCCGAGTCTTCACTGTCACATAAACAGGACTCACTAGTACAACAGATATCTAACTAAATGTATCCTTTACTTTTGGAAAACACATCCTTTGCATATCAAATGGTGCAAAAACGTTGCCACCTTTAAATATGGTTTTGATAATTGGATGGGTACTTACAAATTCCCCTCTGAGGTATATACATATGCCTTGATCAGATCAGGTAATACACTAATTTGTTAGGTTCCTAACACACTTGAACATTTAGATTTGTTTAGCAGGGCTATATAAATGTCATTTTGACCATGTGCCTAGTAAACACCAATGAACATATGAATTCCTAGCAATAAACACTGCAGATTTCAATGTTTCTTATACAGCCGTCAGAATGGATTTAAACTGCTGATACATGGCTAGGTTCCAAATAAAAACAGTAGTAATGCATGCAAAGCATTTGGTCCTCAAAACAAAAAGCCTTTGTGAAGCACTCTGACACCCAAGATGCAGACATTAATTACTCAACACAATAGTCTAAAAAAAAAAAAAACGTTCTTGTGAGTATATGTCTACAAGGTGGTATTTAAATTAACATAAGAAAAGGAAGAGCTATGTATTTTCTATGCCCAAGTTAAATAATAGATATTAGACATAAGGACATTATTACATCAATGCTATAGAAATCCCTAATGTGACGTTGTTACAAACGTACAATTTTGTACATTAGCTGACAGTCTTAAAAGTGCCACAGCTGCTACGAACTATTCTGTAGTACAGCTTTTCAAATTTTGTCCCCATTGAAAATGGGCATTTGGTCCCCAAAAGGGGACAGGTCAATAAAACATAAATAAAAAGAGATACATACATAGACATGACACAGAGTAAGAGACAGACAGACAGATAGATGATGAGAGATAAATACAGATAAAAAAAGACAACCACATAAAATATGCATACACATATATATATATATATATATATATATATATATATATATATATATATATATATATATATATATATATATATATACATACATATATATCTATAAACAGAATACATAAGAGGATTTGATTTAGAAATATAGCTGTTAAGGGTAATTTGCTTGATTTTATGTAGAGAACCAGGGGTTGGATAATAACTCAGGAACATATTTGCCAGAAGGCAATAATATGAATTTATGAGAATAGCATACAGAGTGGTGCTCAAGCCTTGAGGCTTTAACCATAAATATGCACACTTCAGTTAACAGCATCTTGCAGTCTACTGCAGTTAAAAAGAAGGAGCAGTGGTAAGTGGTACGTCATACTCCTAAATAGGAATCATGATGCCTTCTGCTATAAACACTTTTGCTTCAGGTTTAAGAAATGGAAGCCTCCATAAGTGGAATCTAAAAACTCTTAAGTCTGACACAGATTATCTGGATGAACTTAAAAGGTTAGTTAAGGACTGAATCATAAACCCAAGCATATGAAACAGTTTACTGTATGAAGAAGTCTCTTTATGATAAAGGCAAAGCCAAGACCATAGGCTCAGGTTTGCTACAGTTTAAGGACTGTTGCAAAGTGATAAACCAGGGATATATCTCGACAAGACTGATGAAAATGTTCTTGATAACAAAGGGGGGAGGGGGGGTTTGGTAGCCAACAAATGATCACATGACACACAATGCATAGTATTAGCTAACACGATACTAATCATGTTTATGAAAACAGCACACAGGAGAGGCCTCATAAAACAAATTTAAGAATGCTAATGACCACTCGTTCTGAGTGGAAGAAAGTTCTTTAATGTGGCTGAGTAGGTCTAACTAGACAGGTTGGTCTTCATCCATTAAAAGTATTCTGGGAATGGAATTCCAGCCAGCAGTGACCTGACTGACCACTTTATACACACTAAAAGTAATAATTTCATCAGATTTTGACCCAAGCTTAAAAAAAATACTAAATGGCGGCTAAATCACCTATTAAGGGCATGAAAAGAGCAAGTAAGTCATACTTTTCATTAGTGGAGTCATCTGGTTCAGAGGGGTCTACCAGAACTGTGCAAGCCTGCAAGCAATGATGACTACCACTGAGAAACTTATTCCAAAGAATTCAGATGCTGAAGTTTAGGCACCACCAGCAATTTAGCTAACCATCTCCTTTCTTTTTAACTTTCATTGATCAGACAATTC
This sequence comes from Protopterus annectens, assembly GCF_019279795.1. Lineage (NCBI taxonomy): Eukaryota > Metazoa > Chordata > Ceratodontiformes > Protopteridae > Protopterus > Protopterus annectens. The sequence goes on from NC_056748.1 coordinate 566,950,328, forward strand.
AAGATTTCATGTCTCTAGTTGTCCTTTGCTATAGGAAAAAAAAAGTACAGTTTTGTACCTACCATAAATGTAGATGTTCGAGGATCCACATTGCTGCAGTCCTAACTATTGGGTAGTCCGCTGTCCAGTCGGCCCGAATACCAAAGTATATGGCTGACGTCGGTCAGGGCGCATTAGACTGACGTCAGTACGTCAGGGTACTAATGCGCATGACCGACGTCATATCCTCAGTCTTTTCTTGCCCCAGATGTCAGAAGACCCTGAAAAGATAAGGCCAAAACCAAAAACTCCAAATATACCTGCACCAAAAATATGTACAATATATACAAAATTACCAGAATATAACCTCACCTACACAACCACCCTAAACACAGAGGGGGAAGGAGGGAGGAAATTGGACTGCAGCAATGTGGATCCTCGAACATCTACATTTATGGTAGGTACAAAACTGTACTATGTTCTTCATTCCACATTGCTGCAGTCCTAACTATTGGGTAGAATCCCAAAGCAGAGGTAAGGGAGGCTGGCAAATCATATGGAAGCAGGAACTGACAACATGCCTTGCAAAATAGCTGTGGCAAAAACCAGCCCTAGACTTAGAGTAGAGAGGAAGGTGATAATGCTTAGAGAAAGTATGCACTGAACTCCAAGTAGCTGCCTCCAAAATATCCTTAGTTGCCACCCCTTAGAAATGCTGTTGAAGTGGCAGTAGCCCCTAGTGGAATGAGGCCTAATCCCAGCTGGAATCTCCTTGCCATGATGGGAATAACAAAATGCAATGCAAAACCAATCCACCTAGAAATAGTTTGTTTTGACACAGGCTTGCCCTGTGAACCCAAAGCAAAGAAACAAACAACTGCTGAGACTGCCTAAATTCCTTAGTCCTGCTCAAATAATAACGCTAACTGCCTGTGTACATCTAAAGTGTGCAAAATCTTTTCCCCTTTATTTTGGGGATCTGCATAAAAAGTAGGCAAATGAATGGTTTGGTTTAAAGCCACACTAGAAACCACCTTAGGCATAAAGGAAGGATTAGTAAAGATACCCTGTCCTTATGAAAAATCAAAAGGCTCTACCGCCATAAGGGCCTGTAACTCAGAAACCCTTCTTGCAGAAGTAATGGCCAACAAAAGCAGTCTTCCATGACAAGTATTTCAATTCAGCAGTAGCCTGAGCTCAAAAAGGTTGTAGAGTAAGTTTCTCCAACACAAAATTGAGATCCCAAGCAGGAGTAGGAGCTCTACGTGGGGGTCTTATATTCTTTGCCCCTCTAAGAAATTGCTTGAACAAAGGATGCGAAAACAATGGTGGGTCACAATCATAGTGAGCTGAAATTGCTGCAGCATGAATCTTAATGGAAGAGAAAGACAAACCTTTGTCCAATAACTCAGTAAGATATTGAAGAGCCACACTCAAATTAGGCTCAGAAATCTCCAAATTGTTTGCTGCACTCCAAAATAAAATCTCTTCCATTTCTGCGTACACTTTCCTTGTACTAGGTCTTCTGGCTTCCATAATCACATTTAAAACTTGTTGAGGAAGTTGAGACCTGCTGTCTTTCAAAACAGAATATGCCAGGCTGTTAGATGAAGAGAGTGAAGCTTGACATTGAGCAGGTGACCGTCCCTCTGAGACAACAGGTGCGGAATCAAGGGTAAAGGCCATGGAGGCTTCCTTACCAGACTCCTCAGTAATGGGTACCAGTGCTGCGAGGCCAATCTGGAGCTATTAAAATCATCCTTGGCTTGTCTTGTCTGACCTTTAGAAGCACCTTTGGGAGCAGAGGCAGAGGTGGAAAAGCATACACATGAAGATTTTTCCAACTGAAAGAAAGAGCATCCACTTTCCAAGCTGTGTGATGAAACCTCTTTGTGCAAAACTTTGGCAGCTGGTGGTTTAGTGGAGAAAGCGAACAGATCTATGTCTGGAGTTCCCCATGACACTGTCAATTTTGAAATACATGAAGATCCAGTTTCCACTCGTGGGGATCCATGATTTGTCTGCTTAACACATCTGCTAAGGAGTTCTGTGCTCCCGGCAGAAACCTTGCCTGAAGAGTTAGTTGCAAGCTGGGCGCAGTCTCCCATAAAATCATTGCTTGCCTGCACAATGGGTAAGAATGTGTTGCGGCTTGTTTGTTGATGTACCACATGACAGTTGTGTTGTCTGTTAGAATCAACACCTGCCCTGGAAGAAGTAACTCCTTGAAAGCCATTAATGCAAACTGGACTGCTAACATCTCTTTCATGTTGATATGTAGATGCTGTAGTCTGGCAGGCCACTTGTCTTGTATCCACTTTCCATTTAGATGAGCTCCCCAAGCAATGTCTGAGGCATCTGTCGTTAGAATCTGACCCGCCTCTGGCCGGGTCACAGAGAGTCCCTTGTTTAGGTGACATTCCTGAGCCCACCACAAAATTCCTTTTGAATGCAAGGTATTATTTGAATGACAGTGTCCAAATCCTGGCCCAAAAATTTGGCCCTTGGTTTTTTCCCAAAAAAACCAAATTTTGGGGGGATAAAAAAAAACCAAATTTTTTTGGGGAAAACCTTCCTTTTATTAAAAAAGCAAGGGGTTTGGGCCAAAAATTGGGAAGCAACCCAGAATTTTTTTCCAAAAGGATGCCAAAAAATGCTCCCTCAGGCCTCTAAATAAACCCAGGAGGAGGCATAGAACATCCATCGTCAAATAACATCTCAGTCAAGACTCAGAAGCCTCCGAGCATTGCTCAAAACTCTCAAGCTCAGGTTCCACCCTAGGCCTCTTATCAGGAGGGGGCATAGAACCCCTTATCATAGTAATCAAATCTTCTGCCATTTTAAGCATATGTTTCTTAGGCAAAGACCCTGAAGCACTAGGAGAAACTCCCACTGAAGCAAAACTTGGCCTGCCCCTTAAAGAAGCCTTGGAAACAGAAGGGAGGCCCTAACCACCTTAGGAAGTGAGGGAAGAACAGCCACCTGAGAAGCCCCTCAGCCTGGCCTACTTCCTGAGAGGAAACATCCTGTAACAGTAAAGTCTCTCCTGAGACTCCAAAGAAACACCTGGCAAAACCTCCGGCTCCACTGAGTTTCTAAAGAACCGACGTCTGGGACTGCCGGTTCTTCCCCTCTAGGCTTTGCTGTTTTGTCCTTGCGTTTTTTAGCCGAAGCTGGCGTCGGAGCATCCGACGGCATTTTATAGTTACAACGCTTCCCAAACACTAACCTGGCACAGTCTAACCTTCTCTTAATAGTGCGTTTGTTAAATCTAGCACAAGAACGGCATCCAACAACGTCGTGCTCAGGCGCTAAACAAGGTATACACAAAGTATGGTAATCCCTATGAGGTATCTGTTTCCCACAAGAAATACAGTTATTCACTTTTTCTGACATCCGGTTAAATACTGAGGCAAGAAAAAAACAAAATATTCCCCAACGGGGTACTTAGCCAACTTTGATTCGGTCTGAAACTCTGACTTCAGAAATTTTCAGAACGCCAACCTGCACTTTAAAATTGCTTCTGCATCGGACCATGCGGCAAAAGACTGAGGATATGACGTCGGTCATGCGCATTAGTACCCTGACGTACTGACGTCAGTCTAATGCGCCCTGACCGACGTCAGCCTTATACTTTGGTATTCGGGCCGACTGGACAGCGGACTACCCAATAGTTAGGACTGCAGCAATGTGGAATGAAGAACATCTGTACTATGTTCATCGTGCATACAGCTGCAGTCCTTACATATGGGTAGAATCCCAAAGCTACGCACAGGGTGGTAGGCACTAGGTGGAATTAGGAGGAGCCAGAATGCCCTGCAACACAGCAGTGGCAAAGCCTGCTCTTGTTTTGGAGTATAAAGGTAGGTGGTAGTGTTTAGTGAAGGTATGTACCGAACTCCAGGTGGCTGCCTCCAAAATATCTTTGGTAGGAACTCCTCTGAGGAAGGCTGCTGAGGTAGCTGTGGCCCTTGTGGAGTGGGGTCTGAATACTGTAGGCACAGTTTTACCATGAAAGGAGTAACAAAAATGTATGCAGTGGCCTATCCATTTTGAATTTGTCTGTTTGGAGATTGGCTTTCCTTGAGCTCCTACAGCATAGGACACAAAGAGTTGTTCTGATTTCCTGAACTGCTTTGTCCTGTCCAAATAGTAACGCAGTTGTCTATGGATGTCTAAAGAATGTAGCAGCCTTTCCCCTTTGTTTTGAGGATTGGGGTAAAAGGTAGGTAGGTTTATGGCCTGATTTAAAGCTACCCTGGATACTACCTTAGGCATAAATGACGGGTTGGTTCGTAGGGAAACCCTGTCCTGATGGAAGATGAGAAAGGGCTGCACAGCCATGAGGGGTTGTAATTCCGAGACCCTACGAGCTGAGGTAATAGCCAGAAGGAAAGCTGTTTTCCAGGACAAATATTGCAAATCTGTTGAGGCAGCTGGTTCAAAGGGAGGCAATGTTAATTTTTCCAGTATGTAATTAAGATCCCAGGCTGGGATTGGTTGTTCCCTTGGAGGTCTTATATTCTTAGCCCCTCTGAGGAACTGTCTTAAGAGTGGGTGAGAGAATAAGAGTGGATCAGTGTTGCATTCTGCAGAAATGGCTGAGGCATGGATTTTAATGGAGGAGAATGACAGTCCACTGTTCAGCAGTTCAGTTAGGTACTGTAATATCTGAGGCAAATTTAGTTTTTTAGGATCCTGATCCTTTTTCCCATTCCAAGCACAAAACCGTTTCCATTTTGCGGAGTAAGCTTTTCTAGTAGATGGCCTTCTGGCTTCCAAAATGACATCCTGTACCTCCTTGGAGAGAAGGGTCTATTGTGGTGTTAAGGAATTTTCCATGCAGCCAGATTGAGTGTTTTCAGCTGACTGTGAAGAGTTTTGTAGCTGTGCTGAGTCAGAAGGAGAGGCATTAGAGGTAGGGTCCATGGAGGAGAATGTGTTGGGCTCCTCAGAAGTGGGTATCAGTGTTGTCTTGGCCAGTCTGGAGCAATCAGTATCATCTTTGGTCTGTCTGCTCTTGTTTTCAAAAGCACCTTGGTCAGTAGAGGAAGAGGTGGAAAGGTGTAAACTGTCCGTGCTGCCCAACTGAAAGAAAGGGCGTCCACTCTCCAGGCCTTTGGATGAAATGTCCTTGAGCAGAACTTTGTCAATTGGTGATTTTTGTGGGAGGCAAAGAGATCTATGTCTGGCCTTCCCCAGGCTTGGATTATCTTTGTAAACACTTGAGGATGCAACTTCCATTCGTGAGGGTCTGTCATATTTCTGCTTAGATTGTTTGCCAGTGTGTTTTCCATACCTGGCACATACTGTGCTTGAAGCTCGATTTGCCATTCCAGAGCCCTGTTCCAAAGTGACATGGCCAGCCTGCACAGGGGGTATGAATGTGTTCCTCCCTGTTTGTTTATGTACCACATTACTGTGGTGTTGTCTGTTCTTATTAATAATTGCCCTGGATGCAGGAGGTACTTGAAAGCTGTAATTGCATTTCTCACTGCTAGCATTTCCTTTTGATTGATGTGAAGGTGCTTTTCCTTTTGGGACCATTTGCCCTGAATGCACCTATCTGTCATGTGTGCCCCCCAGGCATAGTGTGAGGCGTCTGTTGTGATGACTTGATTTGCTTGAGGCTTGCTGAATGGTAGACCTGCGTTTGTTTGGCATGCTTGAGCCCACCATAGAAATTCCTTTTGTAAACATGGAATTAGTGGTATTATTGTTTCCAAACTGTGGCTGTGTTGAGACCATAGGTTTTTTAGGTACCATTTAAGTTTTCTCATATGCAACTTTGCACATGGGATTAGAAGAATGCAAGATGCCATGAATCCCAGAGCCTGCAGGATTTTCCTTGCAGTTAGCCTGGTACAATTTGCTAGCATCTTGAAGTACTGAGTTAGGCCATCTGGGTGTTTGTGTCCAAGTTGGCACCCAGGAAAATTATTTTCTGAGATGGTGTTAGCCTGGATTTCTCTTTGTTGACTGTGTATCCCAGAGAATTCAAAAACTGTGTTACATAAGCCAGATGTTCCAGAAGTATGCGCTTGCTGTCCGCTTGGATCAGGCAGTCGTCCAAATAAGGGTATATTTGTATCCCTTGAAGTTTGCAGTAGGCAATTACTGATGCCAGGCATTTCGTGAATACTCTGGGCACAGTAGATAAGCCAAAGGGCAATGCAGAGAATTGATAGTGGATTGAACCTGCAAGAAATCTGAGGTATCTTCTGCAGCTTTGTCTGATTGGGACATGCAGGTATGCCTCCTTGAGGTCCAATGTTACCAGCCAAGACCCCTTGCCCAGCATGGGAAGAAGCTGCTGTAAGGTGAGCATCTTGAATTTTGGTACTAGTAGAACTGTGTTTAGGATGGATATGTCCAAAATGGGTCTCCAATCTGTTCCCTTCCTTGGTACCAGGAATAGTCTGGAATAAAAACCTTGACCTTGCTCGTGAGTAGGTACCTCTTGAATAGCTTTCATGTCCATGAGCTTTGAAATTTGTATTTGAGCCTCTGCCCTTTGATTGTGTGGCAGGTTCAGCATGCCTCTCATTTTTGGAAGAGTGTGAAAATGAAATCTGTAGCCTCCGTTTATAATGTCCAGGATCCATTTGTCTTTTGTGACAATATGCCAATTTTTTGAAAATAATGCCAGCTTTCCTCCCAAGGGTGCCGCCACTTGAGCCTTGTTTGGCATGCAAAGGGGAAAGTCATTGGGTTTGTTTTCTGTATTGCTGTGCATTGTCTTCGCCACTTCTTGATGCTGGAGGTTGCCATTGTCTGCCTCTATATGATCCTTGAGATTGTCCTCTGCCCCTTCCGCGTCTGTATCTACCTCTTTGGGGCTTGTCCGTGGCTGGAAAGGACCAGTTTTTTGTAGGCCAATTTCTATTAAAATGTGGTGGTTGTACCTGTAGAAAAGCCTTAACAGTTTGCATAGATTTAGCTTTTTCTTCCATTTTCCTTAGTATTTCCTCAGCATTAGTACCAAATAATACATCCTTTTGTAAAGGAGCATCTAGTAATTTAGCCTTGGCATGATCAGGCAGGGTTTGTTCCCTAAGCCAGGCATGTCTACGAATGACTGATCCTGTAACTGCAGCTCTACTTGAGGCCTCTAGAGCATCATAACCACATTGCAAGGTGTGCTTACCCACTTGTTCTGCACTATGCATCATATCCTGCAACTCCTTCAGATCTGGTTGTTCAGGTTGTGACATTTTATTCTTTAACTGTGAAAACAGAAACTGCTGATATTTAAGCATATGGAACTGACAATTTAAGGCCCTCATGGCTAGAGTGGCCGAGGTATATACCTTTTTTCCCCACCTTTCTAAGGATCTAGACTCTCTTTCGGAAGGTAATGGATTCTTAGCAGCAGAGGCCTTCATTCCCTTGGGTCCCTGAGAAATGGTTTCTGGGTCAGCATTATGGCTTTTGTAAAGAAATTGGTGTGAGTTAGGAACTCTGTAGTACCTATCAGGCTTAACTGGGGCTGGAGGCAGGGAATCCGGGTTAAGGCAAGCTTCCGAGTAAACATCATCAAGTATGTCCAAGACAGGAGGTATCACCAGAGGCCTGTACTGAGGTAGAAGAAGAAATTCCCTAAGCCTTTTCTTTGAATCTGAAAAATCCTGGCCTTCCCAATGGAAGTGTTCCCTCAAGATATGCAAGGTTTCCCCGAATGAGAAATCCTCTGGGGGGGATACAGAAGGAATGGACTGTTCTGCATCAGAATCTTCAAAAGGGGAGTATGAATGCTCCTCTTCATCAGAATGTTCTGAAATAATGGAGCCCTGGTCAGAAGAGGGAGATTCTTCCTCCACACTGGGTCTCTTGTCTGGTGGGGGTTGGGAACCACTGATATGAGTAATTAAATCCTCAGCCATTTTGAGCATCTGCTTTTTAGGCATGGGGCCTGGAGATGGGCCCTGTGCAACAGGCCTCTGGGAGTGCATGGCTGATTTAGACTTAGTAAAGGCCTTGATGGAAAAGGAAGAAGAAGGTCTGAAGACACCATGGGTGGAAGTAGATCTGTCCACGTTAAGAGGTTCAAGACTCACAGTGGCTTCGGTAGCTGTAGTCAGGGTGTGGGCCGAGGAACCTTCGGTCTCGGGTACAGTGGACACCACCAGAGAAGCATCGTCGGTAGTCAGGGGCTGTGTAGGTGCCTCACTGAGAACCAGACCACGTGTAGCCGGTCTTGGCGTGGTGTCGGTGGAGACCGTGGGCCTTGCGTGTCGGTCTTTGTCCTTGCGTTTTTTGGGCAAAACGGTAGTCGGAGTCTCCGATGACATTTTATAGCTGAAAGCTTTACCAAAAAAGTGCTGGGCGAACTCCGCCCGACGCTTAATAGTGCGTTTATTAAAGGTAGCACAAAAGCGACAGCCCGAGACGTCGTGGTCTGGGCCTAAACAAGGAATACAGAGGGAATGGAAATCCATATGCGGTATTTGCTTCCCACAAGAAATACAATTGTTAACTTTGTCTGACATCGGTCTGAGGCAAGAAAAGTTTTCCCAACGGGGTACTTAGCTTTAAAGAAGACTTCGGTTTCCAAATTTTCGTAATTTCAGGAGCTGGCCGACCGGCACTTGTGAACTGCTTCTGCTTCGGGCACCGCGTGGCAAAAAAGACTGAAGAAAATGGCGTCGGCTGTGTCTTATATACCCCTGTCGCACTGACGTCAGGGAAGAAGGCAACAAGAACCGACGCCGGACCTAGACTTTGGAATTCGGCCGACCGAGGACCCGCCTGACGGCAGGAGAACCCATATGTAAGGACTGCAGCTGTATGCACGATGAACATCTGGAGGGATAGCTAGAGGCCTGTGCTGAGGCAGGTCTAAAAATTCCCTGAGTCTCTTTTTGGACTGAGAGTTGTCCTGGCTTTCCCAGCGGAAATGCTCCCTAAGGGTATGCAGGGTTACACCAAAAGAAAAATCTTCTGGAGGGGAAGCAAAGGGAATGGAATCCTCTGCATCAGAATCCTCATAGGTAGATAAGGGTATATCCTGGTAGTCAGAAGGAACAGAGATATCAGATTCCTGATCAGAAGAATCAGAAGGAAAATCAGTTCTAGGTCTCTTTGAGGGGGAAGGCTGGCTTCCCCCAATTAAGGTTATAAGGTCTTCAGTCATTCTAATCATTTGTTTTTGAGGCCTGTGGGCCTGAGAAGCACTTTGGTCATCGGTTTCCTAGGCGTAGTGTAAACTTTAGGCCTGAGAAATTCAGTACTTTTGGCTTGAAACAAAGTCGTCAGTTTAATATGAAAATCAGTAAGCCTGAATACACCCTCAGAAACCAGTGCCTGCACAGCGGCTCCAGACCCATCCAAGGTAGAGACATCCACAGGTTCCATAGTCGAAGAAGTATCTCGTGGCATACCGGACTCTGAATGGGTCTCAGTAGAGGCCTGCAAATCTGTAGAAGCACGTATCAGGGACTGCAAAAGCACCTCACTGAGTACCAGCGGACTAGTGACTAGCTTAGTGGTAGCGTCATCAGCAGTTTTGGACCTATGTGTTCTGCCTCTGTCTTTATCCTTATGTTTTTTTGGAAGATCGGTAGTCGGATGGCTTACTGATGCCATTTCGGAGTATGGACATTGAGAACGAAAGTATTTAGCTACAAAAATTGCCCGACGACAGACAGTTCAGGTGTTGAACAAGGCACAAACTGACAGCGAGGGACGTCGTGGTCTGGGCCTAAACAGGTAACGCAGTAAGAATGAAAATCTCAATGAGGTATTTGCTTTCCACAGGCAAGACAATTATTATTTTTTTCTGACATCGGTTAGAGCAAGAAAAAAGGATCCTCAACGGGGTACTTATTTTTTAGAAGACTTCAGGTCTGAAACTCGAAAATCAAAATTTCAGTAGTCAGCCGACCGGCACTTGCAAACTGCTTCTGCCACCGCACTGGAAGAAAGACTGATGTAATGGTGTTGGCTGCATGTTTTATACCCATGGCAAACTGACGTCATGGAAGAAGCGACAGCATCCGACGCAGAAATCCCAAGACTCTGGTATTCAGGCCGGCTGAGGGCTACCTGCAGGCAGATAACCCAAACGTGATAACTGGAACAGTGAAACACGAAGAACATCTATTCTTGTGTTGGAGTCTTGTTCTCTTCAGATGATGTGTCAAATACATCTCCATCTTCTATTAATAAAGGTGTTCATGCAGTCTTGCTACATCTGTTGAGTAGTTCCTAGCTGGAAATAGTTCACGGCCAGAAAATGCACAGGATTCTTCTCAAGTTACTGTAATGGAAGGCTGACAGCTTAGCTGTTTCTTTTAGTCTGGCATAATGTTTAAGGTGCTTGCCTCAAAGCCACAAGGTACAGAGTTTGATTACCACCTTTGAAAGGGAAATTGGCCAGGCTTAAAATGGTCCACTAGGGCAGCTAGCCCAGTACTTACCTACGGAACCTATGAATCTATCCACCAGCATTCTGATCCATACAAGAATGTGGATTACACATTATTACATTATTAAACTGTGGCATTTGTTTTTTTCATAGGGGAAATGGTCATTGATGTTTAACAACAGATTGCTGGTGAATTTTGTATACTGCATTCTACACTTCAATTTTTTTTAGGTCTTCAGACATCCAGCATGTTTTCCATCAGCCTCTACTGCATCCTAACAAAAAAGGAAACCTAGAGCCAACACTGCATTTAAAATACAAATTTGTACTTTTATCCTGTAAAATATATAAAAAGTGTATAAAGCTTGCAACTGTGTTGGCTATATCTCTAAGATGCATCACACAGGATGTACACTGGCAAACCTCACTCTTGCACTGCCTGTATTATGCTTACAGTGTCTGACTGACATATGGGTCATTCAGCAACCCTATGAAGATATCAATGCAGCAATGTAAACACTAATAAAATTAAAATAGTAATAATTGGAAGACTGACACGACAGTTAAAAAGTGCACTACTAATGCACCAACATTAGCAGCACACTGAGAAATTAATAACAGTAAAAGTTCAGCAACAATATTTCATTTTAAAAAATTGAATATCCTAAAATTATTAAATTTCCTTAAAACACATTTGTAACTGCATTCCTTTACATGGTCAAGATAGTAACGAAACATCAAAACGCAAACTCAAAACTGGTAACCAACACAGAAACAACTGCTGCGGAGCAAACAGGATGCAACCAGAATGGTCCACTTTATTATTTCGTAAAGAATGTAACAAATCTTCATCAGAATCACATAATCTCTTCACAAAACACATTTTAAATAACCCTCCAAGTGAATCACATGACTAAAAACCCCAATAAAAATCATCCCTTTAAATAATTTAAATGCATCCTTGTACTACAATAAATAGTTCCCCCTACTGGTTGAATAAATAAATACTGAAAACATGTTTTAAAATACGAGCAGAAACTATTAAAGCCAGCAAAAGGTCCAGTAACTGGCATTTGAGTTACTAGACCTTTTGCTGGCTTTAATAGTTTCTGCTCGTATTTTAAAAGTTTCGTTTGTGTTTCTTAGTTTTGTTTTTTGGTCACTGAAAACATGTTACATGATAATAAACTACACCACTCAATGTAAGAATAACAGCAAGTTTAAAATTAAACTGATATGTTGAACTATCACCTCAACAAACTGAATAATAAAGATAAAATGCTCCTGCTACGTCTAAAAGGTGTCCACTTCATTATAAAAGGGATTTAAAACTAGTAAGCGGTGGCAGATTGAGTACCTTGGACTGCGGGGTGTTTTTAAACTATGGTCCCTCCACCAACATGCACTTTTCCTGACCACACATAAATACACACGTTCTTTTTGAATCATCTTCCTGATTTAAGACCATTCAAACTGCTGTCATTATAATTCAGCAATGTCTGTACCCATCAATTACAGTCAATGACTTTGTGCACCTCAAGTGTTAGATTTTGATTTAAAACATGGCCAAAGTAAAGTCTTCTATCCTGCTTTACACAAATGCATGCTAACCCTTAAAAGTCAGACTAATGTTCATTTAACTTGACCACGAAAGCATGGTTATACCCAGTTCCCAGCAATTATAGTCCCAATGCTAACTGTGTACACCACAAATGTTTATTTAACTTGATACTGACAGCAGGGTCAGCGATTCCCATCCACAGGCAGCCCCCATACCTAGCAATTATCGCCACATTGGCTGGTTGTCTAGCTCAGATGTATGACTGTGGTAAGAATAAATGAGTAAATCATAATTACCGACACAATCATGTATTTCAGGTTTGATTCACATAAACATGTACTAGTCCAAGCATTCCAACTCTTTTCACTCAAACATACATTAGTCTTGCAAAGCCAGACTATTTAAACTGGTCAAATGACAACAGAGCAAATTATTTTCACCAACAGACAGCCCCCACATCCAGCAATTATAGTCACTTTGCTGTGTACATCTCATCTAGTTGTGATAAAATAATACTTCCCAACAGAGCAAGAATCAAGGCAAAAGCATGAAATCGAGGACAGACTTTAAATATTGCTGAAAATATACCTAGAAAGTTACTAGAATACCATGGATTATGATCAGGTCTCTTATCATAACCAGCTTTTGTGTTTGAGAAACAAATGCCAAGAAATTTACCTTGAAAGTGAAGCTTGAGAGGTGAATCTAGGCATCCATGTTGAAGAAACAAAGCTAGCTATGATCACAGACCTAATCTTAATTCTCTGTACTGCATAGTGCTTTATCTGCTCCATGTGCTACCAGCAACAGAAAAAAAAACATGAAGGTGCACAAAGTGTTTTGCTTGCTCTCAAAGCCTTCAGTGCCATCAAGCGCATACAGCAGGCAGTAATGAAGTGGTCTTCTTCATTCTGTCACATATTTTGTTTATAAGCATGGCAGAGTGAAGCATCAACAGTTATTTTACTCTCTGTCATGGTTCTTTGTCAGCTAACACTCTCCAATGCTAATCACCAAAGCAAAATCTGGCATTCAGTTCTCAGGTGACCTTAATTAACTTTGCTTTTGTTAAGGTTCATAGGTAATTATTAGGCCACTGATATCGGAGGATCTTAAGAAGCTTAGCCTTGCATTTCCCATGGTAGTTTTTAGCCATAATATTTTGCATAAAAATAACCCAGAGGTGGGCAGAACAATGATGTTAGCACATTTACGTGTTCCCCCAATCCATAAGGGACAATGGTACTAAACCAGGGGTGAATTTGCAGTTTGCCATCCATTGGTACAACCACATCTGAATGGAGTAGAGGTAGTACTTTGCTTTATGAAGAGTGGAAGCCGGCTCCACAGAAGAGGTATTCTCTGTGATACAAACGTAACCTTACAGCATGTTTTGTTTATGTTGCAAAAGACAATGAGATGCTTTCAGCAGGTTTTCATGCTACTATTAGACTTGTGAATGTATAATAATAGGTTGACAGAACAGGGTCTGTTGAGGCTCTATATGAGAGGCAGAGGATGCCTCTTAATAGCTTGTATGACAGCAAAAAATGGGACAAGGCTCAGACACAGTCTGCAGATTTTTTGTGACTCAGTCCTTTTTTTTTTTTTAGTGAGAAGGCAATGTGGTTGTGCCATTTGAGACAAATGTTTGGACAGGTACATAGTGGCCGGGGCATAACATTCAATGATCGGCCTGGTGAGATCTGAGTACAGGGGAATGATTGTATCCCTAGAGCCTGATACCATACCTTTAGATAAAAGCTGTATGATGAAAAAAGACTTCCAGTACAATAGTGAACACACAGAGATCAATGTGATGTTTGTTTTGGACATAGGTTCAAAGATATCTGACTATAGGATCAACTTTTAGGGGTGTGTTGTCAATATGATAGTTACAAGCAAAGCCATGTTTGACGATATGATTACATACTTCCTGGCATCCAGTTTTAGTCCATGGTTTTGACACCAGCTATTTGTTTGGGAAATACCCTCTTGGAAGATTTTGGTATTCTCAGGGGAATTTATGAAGGCACCAAGTTTACAGTCACCTGGAAACCTGGTCAAATATAAACCCTTGACATTTATTTGGCTTATAAGAAGTAAATGCCAAAGAGGAATGTGGCTCAAAGAATGAACTTGGAGTACACAGCTAGTGACTGGATTTTTGGAGGAGGTAAATCTGCCCAACCTAATTTTCTGGGCTTTACTAATGTAAGCCAGTTTTGCTTTCCAACAAGTAACACAGTGATTTGCATTTAGATGGAAGAGTTTATCTACGATACCAGAGTATGGGATGGTGTTGAATGCCTTTACAAGGTCTAGATATGCAGAGTGTACTGACATGTCCATATCTACTAATACAATAAAATTCTTGAAGAAGTCAAACAGGTTAAGTAGGTAGGATCTGTCACTGATGAATCTGAAAGGGCTTGGGTCTAGAGTTTGTAGGTTACATATGTTCTTATTTATTAATTCCAAAATGATAATTTCCATAGCCTCGTAGAAGAGATGGTTCAGAATTATGGGTGTATGATTACCAGAGTTTGTAGACCCCACCCCCACCTTTGTGCAAGGGAATAACTGTTGCTGTCCTCCATACATCTGGCATGAAGCCAGTTTGGATGCTGATATTAAATACGCTTTTTGCATTTCTCCAACTCTTTTGGGTTTCTAATACCATGATGGGAATGGACCCCATTCCTAAGTCAAAGTATGATTAAAGTTCATAAAATTAGTATTGTGCAATCTTTGATGTTAACTTTTCACAGCATCCGTGACGTGCCCAGTACTGACTCCTTCTGCAAGTCATTGGGAGTTACACGCATCAGTAATACATCTAAGTACAACTGTAAATTCTTTTTATAGGATCCATTGCTCTTACTACTATTGGAATTGTCTGGGTATCTTTCTTCCACAGTGCTCTCATTTTTGCCTGCAAATCCTGGTATTTGATGACTTTGTGTTTCTCTGTACGCAGGACATTGTAGTCACTTGGTATAGCAACTTGAAAGATCAGTGTTACCTTTGTCTTCCTTTCAAGGACTGCTATATCTGCTTTTCTCGTATCTACTTTTTGAACTGTTGGTAATGGGTGATCTCATATGATATAAACTTCATCATTTTCTATAATGCTTTGTGGCTCATGTTTATAAGGTTTTTCAGCTACTTCAGTACTAAAATGTTTGCACAATCCCCAAGGCAACAGTCTTGCCACATTATTATGCCTTTCAGTATACAGGCCTTCTGCCATTAGTACATCACAACCAGCAACAAGATGTGCAACTGTTTCTAATTCTGTTTTATAAAACCTACCACGTTTAATGGACTTTGTAAACCAGTGTGTAAGTAGTCCACTACTTTGGGTCACCAATAATAGCCTTTCATCTTTTGGTTTAAATTCACCTCTCCTTAACCATTCCTGTGTTTGATACTGATCAACATGAGGTTGTTTTAAGAGTTTTCTAAACTTGCAACAATATTTATGCATTTCTCACATTTCTTGCCTGCTCAGCTAAACCCTCACCTTACAGTCTTTCTTTTGTTTTTGGCACATTCAGTTGCTTCCTGGTTTTTATCTACTTCTGGTTTGATTTCCATTCCCACTTGACACCGATATACTTCTGCTAAATTAAGCAGGGAAGTCATCTTAGACTTATTCTCTTTATGTTTTAAGACTTTCATTATGTTGGGGTCCTGTGGGGTCAACAGATATGTATGCAGTCCTACAACTGCAGATCTATACATTTAATCAGTTTCGAGGAGGCCCATGCCCCCTTCAGAATGGGAAATATATAGTCTTGGTATGCACTGATTTTTATAAATCATTTGATAAGCATGAAGCTTACTTTTTGTTTTCCTGTTCAACTGAGCCAGCACCTTTTGGGACCAGTCAAAACTGTAAGTTAGGACAGGAAGAGTGAATTGATTTATAGCTTGGACTTTGTACATAGACGTCAGCTCTGTTTTCAGTATTAATTTTAGTCTTCTAACTTTTATACACATTTGTTCATGTTTTACTGTTGATCCTTAATCAGTTCCCAAATATTTATACACTCCCTCTTTTTCCAGTTTTTTATATCACATTCCTGTCCCAGAATGATTTTTTCTTGGTGCTTCAGCTTTCCTGCCCTAGGGCCCTATTAAGCCCAGCTAAGTTTTACCCTTATTTCCACGATCAGCACCTATTGCCCCTGTCCAAGATGAACACAGTTGGAACTCCCGAGGTGAATTTATGGTTACCGATCCAATCGTCCAGATTGCATTTGAAGAGGGCCATTGAGATGCTCTGCTTGAGATGAAATGGGAGTCTGTTCCAAAGGTGTGGCAACATCTGGGAGACAAATCTGTCCCTCCAGCAAGTTCTATTAATGTCACCTACCAGGTTACGGCCTTTAGAGCGAGTAACCAGTGTACCATTTGACTTATGGACATGCAGCATTGGAGCACTGGAGTATTGGAGCATAATCATAGCATTCCATGCTTTACAAAAGTTTTGCATTAGCACGTCATTTTTGAAGACGACGAAGTTCAAAACTCAAATGTTTGTCATTATTTAGTGACAGCAGTCCTAAATGATTTGCCAAAAAAACATAATTTTTATGAGGAAAAACAATGTGAAGCAAAATCAGGGGCATTCTGTGAAATCTGGGACAGTTAAGGCAATAATATTTTTTCACACACACGGTAGATAGCAAACCAAATACTCCAACTTACTTCCCAAAAATATAAATGAATCCTGCAACTGAGAAAACGACAACACAGCAAATTTGTTTCAGCCACTATAGCCACTTTGCTGGGTACACCATGTACACCATGCGATAGTGATAAAAAATAATATTGCTCAACCTTTTACAGTATAATCAGGGGCAAAGCCAAAGGATAAGGGACAAAAATGCTCAAAACCAGGGACACATCTGAAATGTTACTCTTATTTACTTAGAAAATTATTAGAATACATTTTGTGAAGGATATGAAGTCTAAAAATAAAATGCCTGATATCATTTAGTGACTGATGGCAGTCCTCAGTGATGTGCCAGAAAACCACAAATTTTATGAGGAACAGAAAAAAATGAGGCACAAGATGTATCACTAAACCTCTTTGTTCAAAGAAAAGACAAAGAAAACATGGTTTTCTTTGGACAAAGCAAAAATAATAGGTACACAAAGACCTAAAATCATGGACAGTTCTTAAATATTACTCAAATTCACTTAAAAAAATAAAACAACAGGTTTTAAATCAATCAGCGATTTCTAAAAAGGAAAAAGTATGAAACTCTAATCTGTGGCATTGTAGAGTGATAGTAATCCTTAATGATTAACCAAAAAGTCACTTTATGATTTGTGTGCGAGGTAAAAAGATGTTGGACGTGGCAGTGCAAGGCATGGGAAAATGCTCCACATAACACCTGCATTTTATTAACCAGAAATCCAAAAACTGATAATGTGCTTGTAATCAAAACACTAATGCTATATTTCGCAGCAGTGGTGTTAGCTTGCTAATTATTACTTTTAATCCACGTTAATCTCTTAATGCTTGTTAAGTTTTCTTGCCCTGCACGCACACCTCCACTTACCAGCTACAAGTACTAGTGTGTGCCTCTGGAACTGTACAAGTGTATTGTACACTATTAAGCAGAACGAGTCACACAGGATACAGTATTACTGACAGTACTGACTGCAATCACAAATCTGTACTTCATGGATCCCTGTATGGGAATCCCCAAAGTACTTTTCTGAGCTCTAAGGAAGAATCAGACTTTTCTGTAATTTGAGAATGACTCACAGGAAAAGTGTGATGTTTTCCAGCCCTGTGCCTACTGTTCATACAGTGATCACTGTACATTTTTTATGGTTTTAACTGCAAGAACAAGGTTCCACTCATGGTGACTTCCTAGTAATGTTCATGCTGTCGGTGCTCGACCTCCATTATTGTCTATTTTTGGTAAATGGTTCACATATAGTAGAATACAGGACCTCACAGTTGTGTGCATGGGTGTGTTTGTGGGGGAGTGCAAAGCTAAGCTATATTCACTGGTAAAGTAAAGTTGTTTAACATAGCAGAACCATAGATGTTTGAATAGATCAGAGATTAATGCTGCAGGTATTCCTGTGTGCATCTAATGCCTTCCTGCTCAGTCTTACTCTTGTGTACCTCCCGTGGCCCAACCCCAACACTATAACTATGTTACTAAAAACTGGGAGTTACTGAAACATGGTAGGTGAAAAGTATTCAATGTTTTGTGACTTGCTGTTAGTACTAGTCAGTATTTTGTGCATCCTCTTTTTCTGTCCTACCAAAAGCTAAGATTCTTTTGTCTTTTTTACTTTTCATGATGTTATATGATGTTACATATACGGATTCACTTTATAATCTCGAAATACTAAAATACCGAATTTTAGTATCTTGAGACTATAAAGCCGAAAGCCCAAAAAAACAACACCCATAACCGCGAAATTCAAAATCGCAATCATTCACATATACACACCATCACACAAACAAGCACAAATACATCTACCTAATGACACTGCAACAAACAAAACAACACACACAAACACAACATAACAAACAAACACGCCTACCATAACCCCCGCTACTTATACATACTAACTCCAAGGTCACACTAAACACACAAACACATAAAACTCACCACTACACACACTAAAATCCCTACCCAATATCCTTACAAAGAACACCACTTACCCGAATCCCCAGCTAAATCCACAAACCGCACGTCACGATCGTGACAACACAATGGTGGATTCGACATTTCCACATTCGATACTATGCAGTTTCGCGTAACCGCACTTTCTACTTTATAGTCTCAAAATACTAAATTTCGATATTTTAGTATTTCGAGATTATAAAGTGAAACCACACACACACACATGCTTATATAAATATACAGAAAAAGAGAGAGAGATTTATTGTTCATTTATTGACATTTGATTACAGGGAAAGTCTGAGATGGTATGAGCCCATTTTCAGCAGAGGCCCAGGGAGAGAAACTCAGAAGTATTAAAAACATTTTAAGAATAATAATTTTATAGTCTTTAAAAATAATACAAAAATACAGTTTATACCAAATTAGGCATAATATGAAAACATTGGTTAAGAGTAGATTCAATGTATATGACAATGATTTAATATTTAGTGAAATTTAAGCCAGTTTATAGAGAAATTAAATGAAATTAAAATATAAACAGGAATAACAATACAAAGTGAGAGACAAAAGCAGACTTATGGTAAATTTAGAGAGAAAGCCAGGGGAGAGTAACTGATAGAAGTAAGGAAGTGAGTAAAGAAGGAAGAGTAAGGAGATGTAAGGTATGAATAGTTATTTGTCCACATTTAGGAATATAGTTTATCTTAGTGTTGGGCAAGAACAGAGACAACTTTTGGTTAGAAAGTCATTCAGAATAGTTTTGAAGAATAGGAGGGAAGGTATTGACCTAAAGGATATAGATAAGGAGTTCCAGGCCTTGGCAATGGTCATTGGATTGTAATGACCGACTAGGAACATAATTGTGTAGAATGGTATTTAGTGCCAGACAAGCAGATAGATTCTGGATTCTTTTATAGGTGTTAAGAAGCTATATATATATAATATATATATGTTAGTTGGTGTAGTTCTAACCACTTTAGACTTTTTAATAAGGTACAGTGGTGGGTTCTGAAAGGGGTATTTGCTGCAAATTTAGCAATTTTGTTATAGCATTGCTCAAGTGTTGATTTGTGTGATGCCTGAAGGTTAGTAAGGATGGGAGCACCATAAAGAAGTGTGGGGAGGAGATAAATAGTGGCAAGTGAAGTTTTAGTTGTGTCAGTGAGAAAGTTTTTGCCTCTATAAAGCATCCCAAGTTTTTGATGAGTTTTTCTTATGCAGTTTTGTATATGCACATAGAATTTAAGATTATCATCCACTATCATCCCTAATAATTTACTAAGAGAACTTGAAGTGACTTCAATGGTGGAATTACCAAAAATGGAGACTTTAAATTTTGTTTTTTCATGTAAGAGGGGTTTGGGGGAAAAGGCAGCTTTCTTTTACGGTTCAGCATGAGTTGAGTTAAAAAGCCATGTTTCAGTTGCTGTTAAAGGTTCCTGAGTAAGTTTTTGGAGGTGTGCCACGTAGATGTGTAAATAACTACAGTCATCTGTGGGGAGGGAGGCCTGTTTTGTGGATGTGTGGAGGATGTTTGTGAGAATGTTAAAAAGGAGGGGACACAGGATACTGGTATTAACTGGGAAGTACAAAGAGAGGGTGGTGTACCACTTTGACTGATACCTAATGGATAGGTAGCTTTTGAACTGCAGAGGGGTGGGCTGAGAGAGATCTAATGAGGACATTCAAAGTAGAAGGTTGCTGTGAAAATTCTGTTGAAGGATTTAGCAAGTCTAGAAATAAGAAGGAGACTAGTTTGCCATTATCTCTAGCTTTATTCACAGTATCTCTACAGATTAGAAGCACAGTGTTAATACTGTAGAAAGAATAGAAGCCATGTTGTGTGGGGGCAGGAGTTCTTCCTGCAGGAGACCATTTAACAATTGTTTTTGAAAACATTTTTCAAGTATTTTGGACAGGGGGTATAAGACTGCTTCAGGGTTAAAGTTAGTTATGTCTGCTGAATTTCCTACTTTGTGCAGAGGGATAACAGGTTCATAGGTGCATAGGTATGTACAATGCTAATGGCCCTGGAGCTTCTACAAGCTTAGCCCATAAGGATTACCCTGGCATCATGCCACCTGACCTTAGTTCTCCGTGCCTCTGTTGAGTAGAGCCACTGGTGTGATCCCTGGGGTCCATTTTCTATTTCCCATCCACTCATCAAGATTTCTCTTGAAGAGGGCCAGTGAGCTGCTCTGTTTGACATGTACGGGAAGGCTATTCCATAGCATGGACAGTCTCTGGGTTATGAACCTATCTCTCCAGCACATTCTGTTGATTGTGGTAATGAGGTTGAGGTCTCTGGAGTTTGTGGTACGCAGGGATTGGGATTTCTTTAGGTGAAGCATTTCTAACAGAGCTGGGTCAGCCATGGCTTTGTAAGTCAAGCAGAAATTGGCTCTAAGTAGGCGATATGAGACAGAGAATAGTTGGAGTTTTTTTAGTCTGTCTATATAGGACAAGTATTTAAGGCCTAGGATCCTCTCTGTGAGGTACTTTTGCGGCCTCTCCAGTTGTTGCGGATATCTAGTGAGGTACATGCCAAATGGAGCACTGTACTTGATGACTGGCCTAATGAGGGAAAAGTAGAGGGAGACGATGACTTCTTTCTTCCTGGATGCAAAACCCTTAGTAATAAGATGTGCCACATAGAAGGACTTTCTGACCACAATGGCAACGTGGTGGTCAAAATAGAGGTTGCTGTCAACCTGTGTTCTCAGATCTTTTATAATGCCTTCTGTGTTCAGTGGACTACCATCTATGTGATAATTTATGGGAACTGAGTCTTTCCCAAAGGGGAAGACTACACATTTTTGGTACTGAGCTTAAGGCCATGGTTCTGACACCAGTCGTTGGTCTCAGTGAGGCCTTTCTGTAAGATGTCAACATCACTTGGGGATTTAATAACAGATCCCAGGTTGCAATCGTCTGTGAACTTTGTCAGGCAGAGTTCCTTCATGTTGGCCTGGATTTCAGAGCAGTAGATACCAAACAGGAGAGGACCCAGGATCAAACCCTCTGGGAATCCACTCATGACTGGTCAGCAGTCTGACTTGCAGTCAGCTACTTTCATACTGTGGGATTTATCTGTGAGCCAGTTTGCAACCCACCTAGTGATATAGGGGTTGATACCTAGCTTAGTGAGTTCTTCTATGATTCCTGAGTGAGGAATGGTATCAAAGGCCTTGGCAAGATCAAGGTAGGCTGTATGGACCATCTTGCCTTAATCCACAGCTCTGGTGACTGACTCAAAGAAGTCGACCAAGTTGAACAGGCATAATCTACCCTTCAGAAAACCAAACTGTGTGGGATCCAGAGTTTGGAGATTCCCTACATCCTTGTTTATTAGGTCCATGATGATATATTCCATAGCTTTGCATATCAGACTCGTCAGGCTAATGGGGCGATAGTTCCCAAGGTCTGTAGTCGCTCCTCCTTTGTGGAGAGGGATGACTGTAGCAGTGCACCATTCAGTAGGGACAAAGCCTGAGGTAAGGTTGTGATATAACAGGGCACACAAGTGAGGTGCCAGTTCACTCTGTAGTTCATGTAGAATACAGCCAGGGATATTGTCAGGTCCTATAGAAGCTGTATTCTTGGCCTTGGACACTGCTGTTTTAACCTGTACAGCAGTAGTAGTACTGGGTGCCTGGCAATCTACTGGTATTGTGATTGGTCGTTTGGGGGGGTGAGAGGGGTAAAGTTGGCACTGGATCTGTCGGCCAGTATACTGGCAATATCTGTTGGCTCTGTATAGCAGGTACCATTGTGCAGTAGCTCAGAGCAAATTTGGGCATTGCCATGAAGATTCTTTATATAACTATAGAAGGCCTTGTGATTGTCTTTGCTATCTGCTGCAATTCTGCTTTCATTGTCAGCTTTACAGGATTTGATGAGGAATCTCAACTTTTTGTTGAGGCTGATAAGGGAGTTTTTCCAGTCTTGGGACTTCAGTTTCCTCCTTCTGTTGTAGAGTTTGTTTATAGCAGGGGACCACGAGATTGGCTTCCTTTTTTTGGAGCAGAGTGTCCTGGTTCGATTGGGTATGGAGAGATCCATGCATTTGTGTACGTGTTTGTACAGTGCATTGGTGTATGATTTGGTGGTCATGCAACTATTCTCCATTTACATGGGTGCAGTGAAATTAGACACCTCTGTTTTAAGGAGCCCAAAGTTAGCTTTGGAGAAGTTTTTCATGCTGGTTACCTTTGCAAGAGGTTGGGGGTGGGAGGGATGTGAATTTCCAAGGTGATTAGTTTGTGGTCGGATCTAACCAGGGAGGAGTTGACTATTGGTATAGAGCAATGGTTGCCCATGGTAGTAATAACCAGGTCAAAGATGTTGCTACCTCTAGTGGGGGTAAGAACGAGCTGGTCCAGGGCATTGGAATTAATGAATTCCAGGAAACTTGGGCAAGTGTATTGGTACATGAGTAGTTTTCCCAGTTAATGGAGGGGTAGTTGAAATTGCCCAGTATGAGAGTGTTAGTTTGGATCTTAATATTCTCCAGGGTGCTTAGCAACATGAAGTGTGAGTCTTGGGACATGGTTGAGGACCTATAGCAGGCTATGATCTGAATCGCTGTCTTACCCAATATTAGCTGCACCTGAAGTATCGCTGATGCATTATGTTGGGCTACCAGTCTGGAGGTGTGTGCATCCCTTATGAACATGGAAACAGCACCGCCTTTGGAGCTTCAGTCCAAGTTCTGGTGCTAAAAGGTGTGGAAGAAGTTAAAGCCTGATAGTGCAGGGGTGCTTTCTGCTGCCTTGAACAAGGTCTCTGTTACAGCACAAATGTCGATGTTCTTCATTTTAAGGAGTGCTTCGAGCAAGTGCATTTTGAGATTTAGACTTCTAGCGATGAGCAGCATGACCCTCAGATTGCATTTGTTTGTAGCTGTTACAGTGGTAATTTGGTCTTTGGAACACTACCTAAAAAAGTCACTATAGGTGTGGCTAAAGCCTTGGCTGGTATCCGGAAGCCCAGGGGTGAGAGATGCAGGCCATCTCTGACAAAGCATCGAGATCTGTCAGTCATGTCCTCCCAGGCATACAGATACTGGATCCCCTTTCTGGGTGATGGTGGGATGCTGCTCAGGGCTAGGGTCATACCCACCTGGGCTACATAATCAGAGAGCTCCTCCATTTCTCTTTTCATGTAGTCCAGGGTGGTACATATCAGGTCATTCACACCCACATGTACAATGACAGAGCCATATTTGTACCTGTTGTTGAGGGACCTGAGTGCATGCATTATGTGGTGGATCCTGGTACCTGACAGGCAGCTGACTGTTACTTTCTCCTTATTCAGCTTAGTGAGTGGGACATCAGTGGGCCTCACTATCGAGTCACCTATGACTGTTGTGTTGGGCAAGCTGCTTTGCCTTAGGGTCTTTGGTTGAGTGAAACACTGCTTAGCAGAGTTATGTGTCTCATGATTAGTGTTGTGTTGTGGTGGTCGAGTGCGTTTCTGCCTTGGAGGTCTCTGCTGTTTTGATTAGATTTTTACTGAGAGCCTCTGCGAAGGTGGGTGTGTAATTTGTGTTTTTATGTGAAGGCAGTGCTAGTCTATGTTCTGGAGGGCTATGTGTTCCATGTGGTGTGGTGCAAGTGTTGACCTTCTCCTCTTGACCAGCTATTCCGGTCTTGGCTGGAGAGTGCATGGCTTCCAATTTGGATATACAAGTGCATCTCTCGCAAGTCTGACTGTTGGCAGGTAAGAGAAGAGGGCTGTCGGTGTACATAAGGCAGTTGCTACATTTCCTCAGGATGCCGAAGTTCACCAGATTAATAGGAGAAAGCACAGGGAACTGACCCTGAGACATGCCTGGGGGGGGGGGGGGGGATTAATAAATAGTAATGGAGCTGTTTCCTTGTAGAAGGTTTAGTGCTGGTAGCACTTTTGTGTGCTACAAATAATTACTACAAGAAGTGTAGTAAAGTCAGAAACCAACAAGATGCATACTCCGAATACCCACGGGTAGTTCTATAAAATAGAAACACAGTTCATAATTTCTAAAAGCACAGATTTATTTTAAGCACTGAATGTTTGCTTTTCGTCAGACACACTCCAACTTCTTCAGAAACAGCAAAATAAAAATAAAACAGCGTCTCCCTCCAACCGTTACCTTAAATACTAAATTTGAAAATCACATGATCAATTTAAGTGTGTCAGAACAAAAAACGGCATTTCCACTAAAATTAAAGCTATTTCATGCACATAAACTAACATAGCTTTCTTCGAAATTCCAACAAATTAATATTAGAATCCAAAAAAGATAAGATGATGTGATAAATACAAAAAATAAAAAAGTAAAAAAGATAAAAAAATAATAATAACAACACCATCACTATTAAACACTTATAATTTACGGTGTTATTGTTAACCTAAAAAGTCAACAGTAAAAATACTAGCTATCAGTGACTTCTAAAAGAGCACTGATACAAAAACGTCACAGCATTAAACACAAATATTAGCTGTGAATGTTGATTAATATACTGTTTAATCACTATCAACCTGTCAGACAATGACAGCCAATAACATTAATATGTCACTCATATACTGAATAAAAGTAAAAATGAAAATGAAATAATAAAATATACTGAAAACTAATGAAGAACAACAAAAAATAATAATGAATAATAAACTGTACGTATATATGCCGACCCAATCAAACACTTGCTGTTTACAATGATGTCCGATATATGGCCGGTATAAAACTCGTAAACAATACGGCCCTAACTATTCCACTAACACAATGTTAGACTCAGATGGTGACTAATAAATACCTCTGGATGTATATATTGGCTGACATCAACATGACTAAACAGTTCAGTAAATGACCTCTAACAAAGTATTAGTTATTTGGAAAAACTGTCACAACATTGAATCCAGATGAAGGGCTATGAATAACCCCTAGATTACGTCTTGACTACCGCAAATGACCACAAATATCAAGATGTTCAATTAGTTCAAAAAAAAAAAATCAGCTAAAGCAGTCAGTAATTTCACCGATTCTATAGACTCTCTAGACGCAGTCAGATGCAGCAAGCGCCTGGCAGTACACCAAAAATCCAATGATCCTGAGGAGGTTTTGGAAGGTTCAAATTTTCGGGATCCAGCCTCGTCCAACACGTCGGACCAACAACGGAAACCCAACAGGTCCAGGAGAATTTGAGCCAGCTCACACATTAATCAGCTAGAGTTGAGATCAAGTAACATCATACTTAATTCAAGAAAGGACTTTAAAAATTTATAATTTTTCTGATTTTGTGTTCAAAATAGAATTAGTGGACTTGTTGGGTCTCTTCTACAGGTAAATCCTCACATTAGAGGGGGTGACTGGGAATCTACACTAGAGTTTAGAGAACTCATTTGGCAGCTTAGGTTAAACGCAGGCAAACCACCAGGACTTAATGGTTCAATCAGTATCCTCACTGGGTTAAGAAAGAAGGTTATAGGGTACTAACATCAAATCAAATGTTTTTGTACATTTGGTTTAAGATTTTTTACACCTCAGTAAAATCCATGGTGGTTTTACTTGTCATCATTGAAAACATGCCAGTTCTTTAAAAACTGACTGACTGATATCAAAACATGGCAGGTCAGAATGTTTACATTAACTGATAGCAAAAAAGTCTAAACTGGCTTATCAAATTTTAAACCATTTTTATGAAATGTTTAAAGTACGATGACACATTTTTTAAAATAAATATATCTATTCTAAACAAACAATAGAAATAAACAGATCATCTTTTAAATAAACACATTTTAGTTAAAACATATTGTAGGGTCTGTGGTTAGGTTAGGGTTAATAATTAATTAAACATCACACACTAATTTGTAACCAATCAACCACACTATTTAAACATGGTGTTGTAACTTGTTTAATGTCTTGACTTGAAAAAGCCTGGAATATATTGTATTAAAGCGCGCTTGTCTTATTTTTTTTACTGTTTTTTTTTTTAAAAAAAAACTGCTTCGCACCACGCTGGTTGGATTGTTTCTCTTCTATGTGCCCTCTAGGAGGGCTGATATAGCATCAGTGATTATAGATTTGAAATTGTTTGTTAGAAAGTTAAACCTCCAATTATTATTGGGAAATTTTAACAGTGTCAAAGGTGATTTCCTTTTGTCTAGCACTTATAATCCACTACTGCATCCTTCCTTAAATTTATTTGAACAGATATGTGAGTTGGATATTCGGCATAGTTTGTCACCCTTTATCTAAATGATCTAGTAGGTATAATATTAGTAAATAAGAGAAACTTTTACTTGAATCTTTAGTCAATTCCACAGTGAGGGTGATGAACCCAGATAAGGGTGGAGGTTTGGTGGTTATGAATGAGTCTGACTACATTAGGAGGATGGAGGACATCCTTAGATCTGAGTCCTATGAAGAGGTA
This sequence comes from Protopterus annectens, assembly GCF_019279795.1. Lineage (NCBI taxonomy): Eukaryota > Metazoa > Chordata > Ceratodontiformes > Protopteridae > Protopterus > Protopterus annectens. Next base: position 566,977,310 of record NC_056748.1, read on the forward strand.
TCTAGGAATGAATTAAAAATGGGTAATTCAAGGGTGTCTTCCTACTTCAGTGATATGTTTGTCAATGGATCCATAGATTTAGACTTACTGAATTTCATATTGCCACCTTCTTATAGAATTCCTACCATTTTTGGAACACCCAAGATTCATAAGAATCCACTGGATCCACCTATGAGACCCCTAGTAAGTGCTAGGGGAAGTATTACTTATGCTAGCGTCAAAGTGGTGGATACTATATTAAAAAAATACGTGTCCAGTGAGCCTCAAATTTTAAAAGATTCTTGGTCTTTCTTATCTAAAATTAACCAAACTACTTAGTGAGGACAGCCATTTTTTGACAGTCGATGTGAAAGATCTATACACTTCCATTCCACACTCAGTAGCTTTAGACTGGATTCCAGTCATGCTGACCCTAAAAAAAGCCCCCACTAAAGATATTCAGTTGGTGAGTGAGTTGCTTGACATTATTTTGTCCAACAGCTTTGTATCTTTCAATAACAGGTTTTATTTACAGAAGACAGGTGTGCCAATGGGGTCACCATGTGGAGCCAGTGTGGTTAATTTGGTCATGGCTTACTGGGAAAGGGAGTTAATTCTAGCTAATCTTTTTTGTGGATAAAGTAGTTCTGTATACACGGTACCTAGATGACATTTTTATGTTAGTAAAAGGCAATGAAGAGACAGCTATTTTATTGGTGGATATGTTCAACTCTTATACAAATTTTCTCCAGTTTACTTACAGCTTTGCCCTAGATCGAGTAGCTTATTTGGATGTGGACCTCTTTAAGGATAAGGAAGTAGGATGCTTCATAGGCAAGATCTACAGGAAGGAATCCTTTTCCAACAGCTATGTACATTTTGACAGTTGCCATCCGTTCTTCCAAAAGAGATCTATTATTAAAGGCCAATTTGTTAGAGCGGCCCAAATGGTTTCTAGGGACCATGATTTTGAGGAAGAATGTATGTACATGGCAGATTTCTTTTCTAATAGGGGTTACCCAGTAGACCTCATTAATGATCTCCTGAGTGAAGTCCAATATAAGAGGGCCCCTGTGGTATATGTACCCATCTTAAATCAAAATATTATAGATCAAGTTAAAATTGAAGGGAGGAAGGATGAAGCCTCCTCATTGTCTTCAAGTTTCATTTTAGCATTCAGTTTGGATGCCAGGAAGATATTTTCTATTATACTGAAAAATTGGAATTTGATAACTCAGGATGACTCTATCTGTAGAATGTTAGCTGATTCTCTGAGAATAGTGTTTAAAAGAGGGTTTAACCTTAAAAGTATCTTGGAAAGAACGCCCAAGACATTTAGTACCAGGAATGGAATGTACAAGTGCAATATGTGTCACTATTGCAGGCACATCAAGACAGGGGCTAAATTCAAAATCAGGGATTCGATATATCAGATTATGGGCAGATTTAACTGCTCTGGTACCCAAGTGGTCTATTTGGCCCAGTGTTCCATTTGCCCAGCCTTCTATGTCGGTAAAACTGACAGAAAATTGCAAGAACGAATATATGAACACCTATATGCCATAAGAAAGGCGAAGATGGACAATGCCTTAGCCAGGCATATAGCGGAGAACCCCAGCCATAATTTCTTGTTTTCTATCACTGATCAGTTGAAGGTTGATAGTAGGGGGGGTCCACCCCTCTCCACTTGGAGAGTAGAGAGTTGTCTTGGCAACTTAGGCTTGATGCCTGTCATGCCCCAGGTATAAATGGTATGTTGTTCATAACTTGTCTATTAAAGCTCAAAAGACTTAACAGATAATTATTACATACTATTTTTGTTTTTTATTTACTCTCAAAGCAATCTGGAGGTTTGGGTATCATCCCTGTGTGTCTGGAGACATAATTTCCATTTTGTCTTTCATTTTGTCTTCCATTATTTAGTTTCTGGTAGTGTTTTCATAATGTTTTAGGGATTTCGTCTTGATATCTCTTGATGTAGCTTTATTTGGGTTCATTAATACGCATGGTCAGTTATTAGTTGCGTATGGTTTACGCACACAATTTTGTGCTCATGTTTTTCTAGAGTAGTTATATGGCTGTCCATGACGGTGTTTATAACCCAAGTTGTATTCTTCGACCCACCATATCCAGTAGGGATTTGTTATTTATGGCGTTTTAACTAAGGAAGCATTTCCTGTGAAGTGAATGAGTGTAGTTATGCTTTAAAGGAGTCTTTAGTGGCTAACCACATTTATATAGAATTGGGGCAGTCGTATTATTATTATTATACATCCTGTTCATCAGGTTATTTAACATATTTATTTTATGGATTCCATACTTAATATAGCTGTCCCCCGATTTTTAGGTTTTTGTTTTTCTTAATTTATATTCATTATTCAAACCCTTTCAGGATATATTTGAAGGTTAATGTAAGGTTAATTTTCTATTATAAATAATCGGACTGGATCCGGTTTTGGTTTTAATGTATGTAGTATGTTTCAATCCAGGTAAAGTTTTGATGTTGATTGCATTCAATATGAACATCCCATTTGCTGAGATAGGTTTTTCTTTTTTAACTAATTGAATATCTTGATATTTGTGGTCATTTGCGGTAGTCAAGGCGTAATCTAGGGGTTATTCAAAGCCCTTCATCTGGATTCAATGTTGTGACAGTTTTTTCCAAAAAACTAGTACTTTGTTAGATGTCATTTACTGAACTGTTTAGTCATGTTGATGTCAGCCAATATATACAATCCAGAGGTATTTATTAGTCACTATCTGAGTCCAACATTGTGTTAGTGGAATACTTAGGGTCGTATTGTTTACAAGTTTTATACCGGCCATATATCGGACATCATTGTAAACAGCAAGTGTTTGGGTCGACATATATACATACAGTTTATTATTCATTATTATTATTTGTTGTTCTTGATTAGTTTTCAGTATATTTCATTATTTCATTTTCATTTTTACTTTTATTCAGTATATGAGTGACATATTAATGTTATTGGCTGTAATTGTCTGACAGGTTGATAGTGATTAAACAGTATATTAATCAACAGTCACAGCCAATATTTGTGTTTAATGCTGTGATGTTTTTGTATCAGTGCTCTTTTAGAAGTCACCGATAGCTAGTTTTTTACTATTGACTTTTTAGGTTAACAATAACACTGTAAATTATAAGTGTTTAATAGTGACGGTGTTATTATTATTATTTTTTTATCTTTTTTACTTTTTTATTTTTTGTATTTATCACATCATATTATCTTTTTTTGGATTCTAATATTAATTTGTTGGAATTTCTAAGAAAGCTATGTTAGTTTATGTGCATGAAATGGTTTTAATATTGGTGGAAATGCCGGTTTTTGTTCTGACACTATTAAATTGATCATGTGATTTTCAAATTTAGTATTTAAGGTAATGGTTGGAGGGAAACGCTGTTTTATTTTTATTTTGCTGTTTCTGAAGAAGTTGGAGTGTGTCCGACGAAAAGCAAACATTCAGTGCTTAAAATAAATCCGTGCTTTTAGAAATTACGAACTGTGTTTCTATTTTATAGAACTACCCGTGGGTATTCGGAGCGTGCATCTTGTTGGTTTCTGAATTTATTATCACAAAGTCTAGTAAAGTGCTAGACTAATAAACTAGTAAAAGTGCAGGAGAGGACAGAACTAGCAGATCTAAGGGAAAATTTGAAGAGCAGACTTGGGCACCACTCAGAAAGGCAGTAAACAAGCGCAAACACAGGCTTTTAAACCAGAAATTTGAAACAGATGGAAAAACTGCTCAAACGGCCAATAAACTACAATTTCTGGGCCAGAAAACACTCCTCTTGTGGTAGATAGGCTACCTAGTACTTACCACTCCCACTGATAAGCTAGAAGGCTTCCCTACAACAGAGAAAGTCTTGGGGGCTCAGAAGCTTATAAACAGTCCTGGATACAGCAAATCTGTATCTGGACTAGACTAGTTACAGGAAAGGCAGGAAACAAGCTTAGATTTTTTTTTTCTGAACTGAATTCAGTTACTGTTTTATTCAACTCTGAAAAGTTAAAAAGTGCCAAAAATATACTTATCAGCTGAGTCTTCACACTGAGTCAGAACACAAGGAGATTCTAGCAAAGTTTTTTTTTTTTTTAGTAAAGTGGAGAGGGAAAAAGCAGTAACAGAAGATAATTCACGGTTAAGAACCTAAGTGGGTTGGCCTTCTCAAATGTTCTCTCTGTATTAGGTAAAATGAGCTAATGACACTAGATTGGATGGAGTGTCCCAGATCAAATTTACAGTAGGGGTGGACAACTGCAAAGCCACCGAGTATAAGAACAAGACACCAATAGGTAGGGGGATCGGAAACTATTACAGCTACGGGCTACACTATTAGGCAGAAAACACTACAGAAATGTTTATCACAGCAGAATAACAGCAGTGAGCCACTAAATGAAAGTTTTAAACAGATGAAGGAGTAATGAAACTCTAGAGAATGCTTTTAAGTGCAAACAAATCAGTTATATGATACACCCCTTGGCAGGAAATTAGAACAAACAGCAGACCTCTATCCAGACTATGCTACCTGACTAGAGCACAGAAATCTCACAAAAAATGCACAGAAAAGCAGAGATATCTCACTCACAAACAGAAAATACAGCTCTCAGTATGAAAAACAGTTTACAGTTAAGTAATTCAGTAAAAATGCAATTACAGTAATGAAACACTATCTAGCAATGAAAAATACAGTTCATAGGTTCATACTAGGCTATATGCCCTAGAGCATTTATAAGCCTAGCCAGAATGTGTTTGGCTTTCGCCACCCATTTTAAATTTATTTTGCTATGCCCTTTTTCGAGGTTAGTATACTGTGCCTCTGTCTAACAGTGACACAGAAGTGATACCCGGGGTAAACCTACGATCTCCCATCCACTCATCAAGATTCCTCTTGAAGAGAGTCAATGAGGGACTCTGCCTAACCTGGACTGGGATTTTATTCCAGAGTGAAGGGAGCCTCTGGGTTATGAATCTGTCCCTCCAGCATGTCCTATTTATTTCAGTGCTGAGGTTCAAGTCTCTCGAGCGCGTAGCTCGATGGGATTTGGATTTTCTGAGGTGCAGCATGTCCATTAATTCCGGGTTGGACATGGCTTTATACGTCAGGCACAGATCGCCTCTGAACAGGTGGTATGCCACTGAGTAGAGCTGGAGTTTCTTTAACCGGGCAGCATATGGCATCTGTTTGAGCCCTTTGATCCTCTTGGTGAGGTACTTTTGGGGTCTTTCCAGTTGCTGCAGGTGTCTGGTAAGGTACATCCCAAAAGGGGCATTGTACTCAATTATGGGCCTGATGAGGGATGAGTAAAGAGGCACGATGACGCCCCCTGATCTAGATGTGAATCCCTTCATGATTAGGTGGGCTATATAAAATGTTTTTCTAACCACTTTGGCCACGTGGTTGTCAAATGAGAGATTGCTATCAACTTGGGTTCCCAGGTCCCTAATTACTTCTTCTGTACTTAATGGATTACCACCTATGTGGTAATTTGTGGGCACTTTGTTTTTGCCAAAGGGGATGACTATACACTTTTTGGCATTTAGCTTGAGGCCATGGCTCTGGCACCAGTTGTCTGTTTCTATGAGGCCCTTTTGGAGGATGCTTGTGTCGGCTGGAGAGTCGATTATGGCGCCCAGTTTGCAGTCATCTGCGAACTTGGTCAGCCACAGTCCTTCCGTGTTGGCCTGTAACTCCGAGAAATATATACCGAACAAGAGAGGTCCCAGGACTGAGCCTTGTGGGACACCACTTGTAACTGGTTTGGAGTCTGACATGGCTCCAGCAATTCTAACAATGTGGGTTCTGTCCTTGAGCCAGTTTGCAATCCATCTAGTGACATAGGGGTTTATATTTAAGCTGGTGAGCTTATCTATAATGCCTGAGTGGGGTATTGTATCGAAGGCTTTTGCGAGGTTCAGGTAGGCTGTGTGGACTACCTTCCCCTCGTCAATGGCCTTGGTGACTGTTTCAAAGAAATCAATCAGGTTTAAGAGGCAGGATCTGCCCTTAACAAAGCCGAACTGGGTAGGATCCAGTGTTTGGTAGGTCCCCAATATCTTTATTTATGAGGTCCATGATGATCCTTTCCATAGCTTTGCAGACCAAGCTAGTCAGGCTTATGGGGCGATGGTTTCCAGGATCCGTTGAGGCACCACCTTTATGGAGAGGGACCACTGTTGCTGTATGCCACTCTTTGGGCACATATCCTGTAGTAAGGCTGAGATTGAACAGTAGTTTTATGTTTGGGTTTAGCTCTTCTTGGAGTTCATGTAGGACGCAGCCCGGGACACCGTCTGGTATTGATGCTGTGTTTTTTGCTTTGGAGAGGGCGGCTCTTACCTGAGCATCTGAGATGTCAGGGGCAGCACTCTGCTGGGATAGATATTTGCCCTTTGGTGGGAGGGGGAAGTTTGCGCTGAACCTGTCAGCTAGGATGTTGGCAATGTCTGTGGGTTCGTGTATTTTTGTCATTTTGGACTAATTCTGAGCATATCTGGGAATTCCCACCCAGGTTCCTAACATAACTAAAGAAAGCCTTGTGATTATCCTTAGTGTCCTGTGCAATTTTTCTCTCGAAGCTGGCCTTAGACAATTTTATGTGCGCCCGTAGTTTTTTGCTAATACTGATCAGTGTTGCCTTCCCTTTTTGGGATTTTGCTCTATCATTTAGTAGCTTCCTCCTTCTATTGTATAGTTTGTTTATGGTTGGGGTCCACCAGCCAGGATGTCTGCCTTAGGAGGACTGGGTCTTGGTTTTATTTGGGATCGCATGATCCATGCATTCCTGAAGGTGTTCATAGAATGCATTTATAAAGGATTCTGCGGTCTGGGCCGTATTTTCCACAGGCCCGGGGGCTTTGAAGGATTCCACCTAAGTTTTGAGGAGTGTGAAATTTGCTTTAGAGAAGTTTTTCTGGGAAGGGGGTGGGGTCGGGATGTGAATATCCAGTGAGATTAGTTTATGGTCTGATCTTACCAGTGAGGGATACACTTCTGGTCTGGAGCATAGAGTCCCCATGTTGGTGATGATCAGGTCCAGTATGTTTTCCCCTCTTGTGGGAGTGGTAACATATTGTTCCATAGCATTTGAGTTTATAAATTCTAGGAACCTTTGGGCTAGGGTGTTGGAGCTAGAGTAATGCTCCCAGTCTATGTTTGGGTAGCTGAAGTCACCCAATATAATGGTGTTTGGAGAGACCTTCATATTTTCCAGTGTTCTCAGGAAGGCCGAGTGGGGTTCCTGGGTTTGGGAGGGTGGTCTGTAGCAGGCTATAAACTGGAAGGCAGTTTTACCCACTGTTAGTTGCACATGGATAGTCTCTGATGCTTTGTGCTTTGCCACCAACCTGGAGGTGTGGGTTTCTTTGATGAATATCAATATCCCCCTCCTTTTGTGGTTCGGTCCAAGTTTTGGGGCTGAAAAGCAAGGTATGAGGTATAACCTGGTAGTGCTGGGGTGCTCTTGGGAGCCCTGAACCAGGTTTCTGTTACTGCACAGATATTGATGTTCTCCATGCTAAGGAGAGTTTCGAGTGCGTGAATCTTGAGGTTTAGACTTCTGGCGTTGAGTAGCATTACTCTTAGTTTCTTATCCCTTGTGATACCTATGGAGGTGGGTTTGTCTTTTGAGCCTTGCCTAAAAAAGGCACTATGGGGGTAGCAAGAGCCTTTGCCAATATCCGAAAGCCCAGGGGTGACAGGTGCAAGCCGTCCCTAGCGAAGCATCGTGGCTTGTCGAGCATATCATCCCAAGCTGATAGACACTGGATCCCCTTTGAATGACACCAGTACTTAAGCCAATTGTTGAAATTGATCATCTTGTCTTCATATTGTGGCATCATTCTTGGTGAGGGTAAGATGCTACTCAAGGTCAGGGTCATACTGGCCTGGGCTACATGCTCAGAGAGCTCCTTTATGTCTCTTTTCATGTAGTCCAGGGAGGTACGTCTCAGGTCATTCACACCAGCATGGACAATGACTGAGTCATATTTGTACTTGCCTTGGAGTGACCTGAGTGCTTGTGTTATGTGGCGGATCCTAGCGCCCGACAGGCTGCACACCATGACCCTCTCCTTGTTCAGCCTGGTGAGTGGGACGTCAGTGTGCCTGACGATAGAGTCGCCTATTACAAGTGTATCAGGTGTGTTGTTTAGTCTTAAGGGCTGTGACTGTTCAACACACTGGCTTTGTGAGATATGTGTTGCACGTGTTTTGTTTTGGGGTAGCGGCTGCTTGGGTGTCTGCTTTGGAGGTCTCTGCTGCTTCAGCAGATCTTTATTTAGAGCCTCCGAGTATGTTTTTGTGTGATTATGTGTTTGGTTTGCTGTCGTGGTAGGTCTATGTGAGACTGGAATTGTAGTGAGTGTGGTTTCCTTCTCCTCCTGACTGGTTATGCCAGTACTGAGTTGAGAGAGCTTAGCCTCCAGTTTGGCTATATGGTTGCATCTCTCACATGTGTTGGAATTTGTTGGGAGGAGGAGAGGGTTGTCTGTGTACATGAGGCAGTTGTAACATTGCCTCAAGATTCCCAGATTAACCAGCTGGACCAGAGAGGAGATTGACAACTGACCTTTGGACATGCTAGAATAATATTGGGAATTCCTTAATAACTGAAAACCAGGGCCAGTGGGGAGTGAGGGTGTAGTGCTTTTAATTTTTAGTGCTGACTTATATAATTGCTTTAGTGAGCAAGTGCCAGGTAACTTAAGTGCAATGTGTTACAGGTAACTTAAATGCAAAAACGGCAAACAGTAACTTTCTTTCAAGTGAAACAAGGAAATAAGTACAGTAAGCAATGCAGATATCACTAGTGATCCACAGAAGTGCTGAGAAGCCGCGTATTAGGTGGAATTAGCGTTCCAGGGAAATAACAAGCAAACAAACAACAAGCATATAAACAAGGCTAGATTCAGCAGGCCTGGATCTAGTCTATGCTACAGCAAACAAGGTGTACCAATTTCAGTAAGATACAGTTCAAATATTCAGGCACTATAAACCTTTAACCAGAAATTCCCAGCTCAGAAGGGCAGAGTCCAGCCTCTTCTCCCACAAGAGTGCAGACCACAAACCTTCTTAATGTAAAATAACTGGCCTGTAGCCGAAGTGCTTAAACCAGAACTAATACACTTTAAGAATAACAGACACTGGGCTCTCAATCAGCAGTTCCCAACTTAGAAGGATGTAAGCTACCTGTCCTGCCACCACAGTGCATGCCACAAACCTTCCTAATGTAAAACAACTGGTCTGAAGCCCAAGTGCTTAATCCAAAAGACTTAGAATGATAGCTACACTTTAATCAAGTTACTACCAAGCAGTAATAAATACAATTGAATACTTTAGAGAATGCCTGGATTAGTGCTCAAGTTACACAAAGAAAGCTAGATCCAGCAGGCCCGAATCCAGTCTATGCCACAGCAAACAAGGCGCACCAACTTCAGTAAGAAGCAGTTCAGATATGCATGCACTATAAGCCTTCAACCAGAAATTCCCAGCTCAGAAGGGCAGAGTCCAGCCTCTCCTCCCAGAAGAGTGCAGACCACGAACCCTCTTAATGTAAAATAACTGGCCTGAAAGCCCAAGTGCTTAAACCAGAATTAATACACTTTTAGAATAACAGACACTGAGCCCTCAATCAGCAGTTCCCAACCTAGAAGGATGTAAGCTACCTGTTCTGCCAATACAGTGCAGACCACAAACCCTCTCAGTGCAAAACAACTGGTCCAAAGCCCAAGTGTTTAAACCAAAAGGCTTAGAATGAGTTACACCAATCAGTAATAAATACAATTGAGTACTTTTAAGATGATGCAAAAGTAAAAAAAGTAGGTAGAAACACAAGTACAGTAAAAGCAGATGAAATTTTTTTTTCTGAACAAGTGCTGAGATCAAAGAAACAGATTTGAGTGCTGAAACTAGAAAACTGGCTAGTTACAAGAAAAAAAACTAAGCTAGAAGGCTTCCCTCCAACACAGAAGGGCTTGGGGGCTCAGAAGCCTACAAATACCACTTAACAGGAAAGGCAGGAAACAAGCTTAATTGTTTTTTTTTTTTTGTTTCCCAGATGCTCTCTTTGTACACAGTAGGAGTGCCTGAAATCAGAATATGGTCTCACTACACTCAGTTGAGTGAGCAAATGAGATCCCAGAAGGAGTATCCAAACACAAATTTACAAGAGGGGCGGGCAGTTGCAAGGCCACTAAGATTAACACCAAAACAAAAACAGGGTGGGTGGGACTAACTGAAGAGCAGAGTGAAAACTTCCAGTTCAGTTAATATTACTTCCACACAGTTAAAATCAATTTAAATACTGTATTTTTTTGGAAAAAAAAGAGCAGATAAAGGTACTTAAATTCTCTTATATGTCCAGTTGAATACAGCAAGTTCTTAGCCGGCCAAAGCTGAGGTTTTTAAGCAGAAAATATTTCACACTGTACCACTTAAATAGGCAAGGACAGGAAATCAAAGAATGTGACACACCTGCAATTACTAGCAAATAACAAAATTCAGCAAACACTGACTAACTTCCAGTTCAGTTAATATTCTTTCCACACAGTTAAAATCAATTTAAATACTGTATTTTTTTGAAAAAAAAAGAGCAGATAAAGGTACTTAAATTCTCTTATACGTCCAGTTGAATACAGCAAGTTCTTAGCTGGCCAAAGCTGAGGTTTTTAAGCAGAAAATATTTCACACTGTACCACTTAAATAGGCAAGGACAGGAAATCAGAGAATGTGACTACCCCCCCATACCTGTAATTACTAGCAAATAAAATTCAGCAAACACTGACTAACTTCCAGTTCAGTGAATATTCCTACCACACAGTTAAAATCAATTTAAATACTGTATTTTTTTTGAAAAAAAAGAGCAGATAAAGGTACTTAAATTCTCTTATATGTCAGTTGAATACAGCAAGTTCTTAGCCGGCCAAAGCTGAGGTTGTTAAGTTAATCAGTATACAAATGCAGTGAAACAGTAAAAAAAAACTTTATAACAGTGCAAAATGTAGTAGATTAGCTGTATAGTGCAATTATAAGCGTCAAAGAAGTACAATTCAATGAAATAAATGTAAGAAATAACTTATTCTGCTCTTGGAGCCTCAGGGAATTTCTGCTTTGTCCCAGTGATGAATCACCACTCAACTGACTAATGCATGACTTTTTCCAGATAGAGGGAAAGTGGAATTCCTGGACTGACTTATTTATAAGGATTGAGACAGGGCAGGTAATGTACTGACTGTTATTTTAAGTTGTTACTTGGAAGTTAATCAGCTGAAGTAGAGCATGGTTTGAGTTTAAGAATAGTTTTATATAGGATGTGGGCACAGGTTTGAAGGTGAAAGAGGATCTGATGATATGTGGTGCAGGGTTAGGATATTAGATGTTGGGGAATCATTAGTTAAAGATGCCATACTATCTATGAAATAAGAGTTGAATTGTGTTTTGGTTTCGAGTAATGAGTTATTGGGAGAGCGGTTAGGGTTGAATTTATGGCCAGGATGCAAGATTTCTTTAATGGCCGTCCAGGATTTTTTAGGGTTGTGTTTACTATTATTCTGAAAGTTATCACAGTACAGTTTTTTCTTCATTAATTTTCTTTTTACTACAGCTGTGAAGCATTCTAAACTTTTCAAGATATTGTAGTGTTTTATATTTTTGCCATTCTTTCCATGCTTTTCTCTACCTCCTTTAATACACTCTTCTTTTTGGATTGACAAATTACATTGTCTTTAGCCTCTTCCTTCTAGGAGGTGCAAGGGTATTTAAGATATTCAGGAAAGTTGTACTGAATTCATTCACAGCAACATTTAAGGGGAGGATTTTAGGAAGTTATAGTTAATAGATGATAGATGAGTAATGAATTTTTCTGGGTTGAACATGGAAAGGTTGTGTGCTGTTTTATATACATACTTTTTTAGTGGATGTCTGGTTGTATAGACTGGGACATGATCACGGAGACAGACATTGTACCTCAGGTGGCGTATTTCCTAGGGTCCGATAGTAGGATCCAGCTTAATGGGGAATTTGATGTCTTGTTGTAAAATGTGGGGCTATTAATCAGTTGTGTGAAACCAATTAATTTCACATTAGATATAGGGGAGTTTGAGTTTATGTCCAGCCAACTGACATTCACATCATTTAGTATACTATTTCTTGTGGAATTGTTATGGATATCCAATGTAGGATATCTTCCAGTGTAGCTATATTGTCGCCAGGAGGGATGTAAAGCAGAGTAATACATATTTGTTTATAGTTGTTTAATTTCAGGAAAGTTATAAGAAACACTGCTGAATTAAATTTTGATGTTGGTTTGTTGTAGAGGGAACTGTGGTAGATGTTGCGAAGTAATAAAGCAATACCCCTACCTTTTCTCTTTATATCGTCATTGCAAACTATATTATAGCCAGGAGGTGTAATTTCAGAGCCATTTATGCTGGGTTTAAGCAAAATTTCAGTTACAGTGAGTATATCTGGCTTATGTTGGGTAATCTGGCATGTAGTTCAGAAATTGTATTTCTTATGCTTCTAACATTTGTGGCAGCAAAAGTTAGATTACTGGGGTTGGGGTTTGACCATTGTAGGATTAGAGTTGTGTGTGGAAGAGAACTGTCTTGATGTTCACTGTGATAGGCTGGAACCAGGATTAGGGTGAATGTCTCCTCCTAGAAGGATTTTCGTATATTAGGGAAGTGTCGATGCTTGTTTTTTGGAGAATATTTATCCACCTAATTTTGTTTTGGTTTGACAGAAAATGGAGTCAATCAGTCTATATTTTGAGTAAAGGTTAGAGATGTCATTAAATAGGTTTGGTGCAATGTGTGGAGAGTGTAGGAAGGAAGTATGAATAGGGGGTTGGGGCAGAGTTTTAGATTTGTTGAGAGTTATTACAGAGTCATGGTAGGATGAAAGATGGCCCAGTAGCAGGAAAAAAAATAGAGGATAAGCTGAATAGCAGCATGATTAAGTAAAGAGATCTGTCTGTTATAGTTTACAGGTAGTGAGGAAGTAGGGCTCAAGAATGAAAAAAGTTGCAGGGTAGAAGGATATTTCATGATAGTGGAGTCAGAAAGCTGACTGAGGGTAGGTAGAAAAGAAGTATTTTCTATGAAGGCAGACAGTTAGGTTGTCCTAGTATCTTCTCTGGAATGTAAAGAATGGGGGGGTATAAAACACTAGAGATTGAAAAATGTAGGCAACTTAGGGAAAAAGTGAGGGTTTATTTAGGAAAAGTGGAAGATACGATGTAGAAAGTTGTTCATTATCCAATATTGAATCTGAGTCTACATTGGCTGTCCCAGTCGGTCCGAATACCAAAGTATAACAGTATGTCACCTACCCATAGCATGTAGATGGGTCTGGTCAAAGTACGGTAGCGCCCAGCGCTCAGGACACCCTATAAACAAAAATGAAGGAACCAAAGATGCAATCTTCTCTTTCAACCAATACCAAAACAACTAACACTATGATACCAAACTACAAAACATGATATTCCACTACACACAGCACACAGCCAGGACACATGGGTACATGCCACAAAAACAAGGACCCTAACCACACATTTCGAACCCCACACAGAGGTTCTATATTCACATCTTCACATACCATAACAAAAAACCACTGGTCTGGTCCTAACAAGACAGAAGGCTGTATGCAGTCCCAGTACTGAGCCACCCGAACACCCCAAGTAGAAAAGAAGCAGAATACTGAATGCCAAATAAGAAATGATAAAAACGAACATCTAAGCATGTAGAGAGTGGTAGCATCATGCTAGTGAAGGTCCCTGCCCTGTGGTAATGGACTAGTCCCAATGCACTGCAAATGCTGAACCTTAAATGCAACCCCCTAGAAAGTAGCCTATTGGTGGTTGTAAGGAGAAGCCCTCCACTAATGATCCCCAAAATGAAGTGGAATCAGTGAATGCAAATACACCCAAATGGAATAACAAAAAGTTTTTAGAACCAAAAAATTTGAGCCCAAACACCAGCTTGAGACCAACTAAAAAAGCAGACACTGCAAACAAACCTGCAACTTCCCTAAAACTTCTTAACCGTGCAATGACCATCGCCCTTGCCCTGCATATCAAAATCAAAATTCTTCCTTTCCCTTTTTTTTTCTAAAAGCTGCAAGTGTATTTCCAAAATGCTTGGTTTTAAAACCAAACTGGAGAACCAAATAAGGCTTATGGAAAGATTATAAGTGCTCAGTACTATCATAAAGAAAAAACAAAAAAATCTATTACAAGTAAAGGGCTGCCAAAAAAAAAATCTCTTGCAGAAGTAGGCCAACAATTCAGCAGTAAATTCTGACAGTATTTTCAATAAGAAAGTAGGCTCAAAAAGGATAGAGTAAGTAAGAAGTCACAAACAAAGTGAGATCCCAAGCAGGGTAGGGGCTTAATGGGGGGTCTTAATTGGCTTGCTCAAGAGAAAACACTTGAACAAAGGGATGAAAAAATGAAAAATAATTGCTAATCATAGAGCTGAAATTGCTGGCAGGAATGAATCTTAATGGAAGAGAAAGACAAAAACAAACTATCTAAGGTATTGAAGAGCCACACTAAGAACCAGCTCAAGAAACCTCCATGAAGAAAATGGAAAAAAAAATCTGCTCCAAATCAAAATCTTCTGCTTTTACTTTTCTTAATGAAATCTTATCAGCTTCTGTCCTTGCTCCATAATCACATTCAAAACTTGCTGAGGAAGTTACAGAGCCAGCCTTGGAGATAGACAGATGCTGCTCTGTGCAAAGTGAAGAGAGTAATTTTGTAGATGACAAGAGTTGAGGAATCAAAGGTAAAGAGGATATCTGCTTCCAGGGAGTATGGAGAAGAGTGGGGGCTAGTGATGGTGTTTCAGTACCAGTGGGCCAAATAAAATCTTGTTTAATCACTCTTTGATTCTTAGAAGCTTCCTTTAGGATTACCTTTGGAGGAGAGAAGGCATAGAGGAAAAAGGATTCATGAAGAATTTTTCCAGAAGGCAAGAAAAAGCTGTTTTTTTTCCAATTTGTGTTGAAAGCTTTTGCTTTGGCAGCTTAGTGGAAGCGTGGACAACTCTATGTCTGAGGAGATCTATGTCTGAAGTTTCCTATGAACAGAAAGTTTCAGAAATACAGAGGTAGTGCATCCATCATGGGGGATCCAGATCTTTGCCTGCTTAACACATCTGCTATGAGTTCTTGTGCACGAAGAAAGAGTTAGTTTTGCTGAAGAGTTAGAGCAATTGCCTGAGTCCCACAAATAACTGGAGATCCTGCCACAACCCAAAAATTTGTGCTAACATCTTGTACAGTGATGTATGTGTTCTGTGTGTTGATGTACCACATCACAGTTGTGTCCTTGAAAAGCCTCAGATGAGCCCTGGAAAGCTAACATCTCCTGATCTTGTTGATAATGTTCATGTTGTAGAGTGCTTCGGCCACTTATCCTTTTGTTGTTTCCTACTGCCCTTCCATTCAGATGAGCCCCCAAACTATGTCTGAGGCAAGAATCGCCTCTCTTGACTCGGGTCTCTGGTCCCTTGTTTAGGTCCCATTCCCATGTGTGTCACAATCCTTCCTCCTTTTGAATCGCCTATGCATTCAATATTTGAATGACAGTGTCCAAATCCTGGCAGTGCTGTGTCCATACATTACCATTGCAGCTTCCTTCATTGCATGACATACATTTGCAAAAGAACATTATGCAGTTTGGCATAGATGCCATGGAAGGACTGTCCTTGATATCTGTCTCTGCATGCAGACTGGATTAAGAGAAGAAAGGGGAAAAGACTTTTTTTTCTTTTGTTTGAAAAAAATTGTTCTAAGTCCTCTAAAAAGTGTATTCAGGTTGCTGCCAACATCTCTCACACCCAGAAAGCACATGGGACTGGAAGGTTTTAGAAATACCAGAATTATCCCTCACTGCTTATCACAATATTCACTGTGTCTGTAAAGCTACTTCAAAGGTCTTTCTTCTTTTCAGGTCAGCAGTCAGGCAATAGTAGAAGGATATAGATTTGTTTGTATTCCTTGAGCTGGATCCAGGAGCCTGAAGTAGAGAATACTTTTTCTAGCCACATGTAGATAAAGGGCAAGTAGCATGAGATGATATTAGAAATTCGAAGTGAGCATAGACCTGCAGACTTACTTGCTGAATACTAGGCAAAGGATAATAAGAAGAATTGATGAAGTTACCATCCAGAAAGATCTTGATTAGCAAGAGGTGCATCTTGTAGGCCAACATTTTGAACTTTGGGAATGCCAGATAGTACTTGAGAATGATCCTTAGATAAAGGTCTCCAATTGCGTAAATCCTGTTTTTACGGGAGAACAGAGATCCTAGGAATCTTCAGGGCCCCTTTAAATCCAACATCCTGCTGCCCCTCCCCTGGAGCAAAGCAGCAGGAGAATGGAGCTGTTTTTCTTTGTAGGCGAGGAGGAGGTAGACTTGCATTTCTTTGTATGGAGGGAATGTCTGGAATGCCTCTGTAACCGTGGTGGTGATAATAGTGAAATGTCACCATGGTGAGGTAATTAAACTCCCTTTTTTTCTTGCAAGTCTCTAGCCTTCCTCCTCTGCCAGACCAGGCGGGGAAGGCACTGGCAGCTCGCAGGTTCTTTGGCCTGCCCAGAACGGAAGGCTGCCCTGCCCCACCCCAGAAGACTGAGCAGGTGAACTCAGAATCATAAGCCCTGAGAACCTTGAACTGCCCCCCTACCCCCACCACTAGACCCTAGACTGGAATCACCTATAAGAATAATAATCTTTGGCCAGGGAGGCTCTACTAAACTTGGAGGCAAACAACCTAAAAATCTTTAAAGAAACTGCATCCTTTTTTCTGTGTCCTCCATTTTCTTTAACTTTGTCTTCCAACTGCAGACAAACAACAAACTGAACTGTACAGCAGATGATCCCCCTTGTATAAACATGCTCAGCTAACATGTTCAGCAAATTCAGCCAGGCATGCCTGCGAAACACAGAACCAGGCAGAAGAGGCCAGAACAGCATCAATCACACATTGCACATGAATGCTCTACTTACACCTGACACCACACATGAACTTTCCTGCAATAACCTTTAACACACCACACTACATAAGCATCTCTTCCCCACCATAGACTTCAATTGAGAAAATTTGATATTTTAACATGTGGAACTGGCAGGGAAAACATCCAAAGCTCCATGGAAGAAGTATAAGTAAACAGGAGGATTTCTTTCCCCTCAACTAGCCTCTTTATCCTTTTGGAAGGAGGAACAGAGGAACAACACACTAACTCAGGACCTTACCCTTTTTTCTCCCCTCCTGTCTTAGGAGTCTTAAAAAAGACTCTCTTGAAAGAAAGGGCCCAGCTGGAGCCCCTGGCATACCTATAATACCAGTACTGGAATAATAAGGGGTCAGGGGAATCAGGGGCAAAGCATAAAACATCACATCCACCACACAAACAGGTAAAAGTATAGCATGCTGGGTAAAAAAAAAAAAAAACAAAATTCCCCTCAGCCTTTCCTGCAACCTTCCTAAATACCTTCCCATTCCAAATGCTCCTCAAGGATTCCTGAATAGAAGAAATGAAGAGAGGATGAATCAAAATCATCAGAATCAGAATCACACCAAGGAAGTCTCTCAATGTCATCCGAGAGACTCAGAACACTGCTCAAAACTCTCAAAACTCAAGCCCACAGGTTCCCTCTTATCAGAGGGGCATAGCCAGGGCAGAAGTAATAAATCCAATCAATCCAATCTTCTGCCATTTTAAGCAGATTTTAATCTCAAGAAGAAGACACCTGAGAACCTGCCTTGAAACCAGACCCTCCCCCTGCCTGCCAACTCAAAGCTGAGAAGAGGGGGAAAGGCCTAACCACCTGGGGGAGGGGAGGACAAGCAGGGAGAAAAGCCTCCCTCCTGAGAGGACACATCTTGTAGAGATCCTGACTTCTCTCCTGAACCTCCCTCCTTCAAAGAAACTACTGGCAGAACCTCCACCGAGCTCCTACTTCCACCGAACCGTCGACCTCTCCCGGACTTCATTTTAACCTAACTGACCTAACCTGCTTTGGCTGCGCTTTTTAATCCGACGGGCATCGGGATTATCGGCATTTTTTAATTACAACGCTGGCCAAAAAACTAAACCTACAGTTCTTCTCTCTCTTTATAGTCTTGTTTGTCTATAGCACACAGGCGGCGCCAACACAAGGCGTGCTCAGGCCCTAAGCAAAGCAAGGTATAAAAGCAGTAATCGGTATGTAGGTAGGTATTCCCCACAAACAAGAAATACAGTTATTTTTTTTTTCAAATATCCGGATACCGAGAAGAAAAAAAAAAACAAAACAACGGTACTTAGCCAAACTTTGATTCGTCTGAGTCTCCCACTTCAGAAAGAAAATTTTTCGCCAACCTGCACACTCAAAAAACTGCTTCTGCTGACCACCATGGCAAAAAGACTGAGGATATGACGCCGGTCGCGCGACGGTACCCCGGACGCTGACGACGCCAGACTAGACTAATTTGACGCGACGCCAGCCATATACTTGGTATTGACCGACTGGGACAGCGGACTACCCAAGTGTTAGGACTGCAGCAATGTGGGATGAAGAACATCTGACAGGTGCTGTTACACAGGGGTGTGACTATGAATGTATATAGAGCAAAGCAGGATGGAAGGGAGAAAGGTAGTTGGAAATGGTGCTAAAAGAGTAAATGGAAGTTGAGAATTAGGTAAAAATAAATAGGAGTGTTTGTATGATAGTAGTAAGGTTGTTTGGGAGGGTTAAGGAATAGGAATCACAGGTGTAATGTATGCATAAGAAGTATGATAGTAGAGTAAGAGGGGGTGGTAGGAATTTTGGGTAGGGGAGAGGCGAGTAGCATGCTTTACACTAAGCTACTGGCATATACAGTGTAATCTACTGATCAAGAGAAAGGACAGTGGCCAATTTAGTAAATGGTCTTTAGAGTGCAAAGACAACTCTGTTGAAGGGTGAGGGGGGTGTTTTTACTAATTTCCAGAACAGGCAGGCACATATTCGAATAGATGAAGTTTTTCATATTAAGCTTGCTTACATTGTACAAAGACAAAATTCTCAGTGAAATATTTGGCAGCTGGCCCTTGTAGCACAAATTTAACAGTATCTGGGTCAATGTAATGACCCCATGCTATTGTACAAACACAAAATTCTTAGTGAAAATGCTTGGGAGTTGGCCCTTGTGTCACAGCTTCAGCAGTAACTGGGTGGATGTAGTGACCCCAGGCTCTGCCCGGAAGGAAGTTGGTGACTGAGATCAACACAGTTAATAATCCTGCTGTAATACAATGCTGACAGACACTGCCCTTAGCACCACATTGCTCATGTGTGCGAACCCTATCCCAATCCATTCCCCTAACACCAGTCTTGTACCTTCCTTATGAAAAAACTCCCTAACAGTATAACTACACCAGACATAAGAAAGTGAAATTAGCGAAGCACTGATCTGGTATCCCAAACCGAAGCCTCAACAGTCTGCAGCATAAAGTAAAAAAATAGGAATATGTTTAACTATTCAGAATGTTGGTTCCTGGTCACAGCTAACTTAGCAAAACTAAATAAAGTCCTCTCTCCAGAGGAAAAAAATAGTCCAGTTAAGGGTTTAAGCAGTTCATTAATATTTATTCAATGATGGAAGAGAGTTCTTGTCTGATTGTAAATTGACAATTAAGCAACTCAAGCAGTATCGTTCCAGGGGGAAGTACCAGGTCTGCCTAGATAGAGATGGTTTGGTTGGTGGAATAATTAAGCCCCATTTGCATAATCAATGGAAAGGGGCTGTACCTGGTGTCTCCATGTTGCCTTGAAGTTTTAAAGTCTTATTTTAAATTTTAACAGAGTTGGGTATCTCTCATAAACAGTACATGACAGAAGCGATAAACTACCATCTTAACACAACTTAAAGGAGCAAAAGTTTTTAAAAAATAAAACAGGGCAAATTAGGTCCATCTCAAAAGTACATTGTGGTTTTAACACAATGTCCTTTTGAGATGGACCTGAGCATGCCTAAGGGAGAAAGCGTTTCGGACTGTTTACTTCCTGATTGAATTCTGCCTTATTTGCCTTGTAGTTTGTAAAAGCGTTTGCTCCTTTAAGTTGTGTTAAGATGGTAGTTTATCACTTCTGTAATGTACTGTTTATGAGATACCTAACTCTGTTAAAATTTAAAATATGACATAATATATTCTAATATAGAAATATTTTAAAACTGTGAACCTCATATAAGCACGCACAACTATATATATATATATATATATATATATATATACACACACACACGTGTGTGTATGTATGTATATCTGTGTGTATATACTTATATGTATATACACACACACACACACACACACACATATATGGCTGTGCTGCTTATACGGGGTTCAGAGTTTTACAATTTGCTGTGCCATTTTTCATGGGGTTCATGCTGCTGAAAATGTGCAGTGAAACAAAAAATCCTATGTTGTTTAAAGTATGCAGTGATGCAGAGAATCCCAATACAAAAATAATCTAAAATCCATAATGCAAGGCACACAAATGTAAACAGATCTTGCTGGCTCTTTTACAGAGAGTGGGGTGGAGTTACTATCCCCTTCAGATATTTTTGTATGAGGTGGAAATGCCCACTAAGCACTCGAGACCCTTTGCAATCTTTCTTAATTTCAAAATAAGTAGTTTTTAAAGGGAATATAAAAAACATTTTATATAGCATTTTGAAGCAATGAAATGCTAGAAATGCAAAGGAAAGATGCTGGTGTCTGTTTGACAAAGAGTTGGGGTTGAGTAGGTTAGTTATCACGTTCAGATATTTTTGCTGAGGTGAGAATGTCTGTTAAACAAACCTCAGTTCTTTTCCCACCTTCCTTGCATTTGAAAACAGCAGCTTTTACAGTGAGTATAAGAAAAAATAAAAAAAAACATTTTTTATGAGAGTTCAATACACTCAGATATTTTTGCTGAGGTGAGAATGTCTGTTAAGCAAACCTCAGTTCTTTTCCCACCTTCCTTGCATTTGAAAACAGCAGCTTTTACAGTGAGTATAAGAAAAAATAAAAAAAAAACATTTTTTATGAGAGTTCGATACACTTTTCCAAAGCATCCAGTACACAGTTTAACATTTAAAATGTTTTGATACATAAAGCAGATGATTCAGATAATTCAGTATTATGTATGGAACACGAGTTAAATCAGGGGTACAATAACTCATAGAAACACTGTGTAAAATTATAGTAGAAATTCTTCATATAAAAGCACAGAACAAAGGGTTGGGAAGGGTGGCCTAATGGTTAAGGTATTTGCCTTACAAACACAAGGTGCAAGGTTTGAGTCTCACAAGAGATAATTGGCTAGGCTTAAAATGGCTTGCAAGAGCAGTTAGCCTGGTACTAACCTATGAACCAGTTGAACATGTATGACAAGTAATGCAAAAAGAGTCCATGAACTAGAATTGTCACCAAAGTCCATAGTAACTTGCGGCAGATGGTCTTAAACACATTAGGCCATGCTTAAATGCCCTCAGCCTTATATAAATTGTAGTATATGGCTTTATGGTGGAGCTTTCTCAGGGCCAAGATGCTTTTGATTTAACAGCTGGAGTTCATTCCTAGTACCCTGTGGACATTGAGTCTTATCTACCATTTTAGCTCCACTTTCTAAGGCAGTGCATTTTTTATCGTCTAGTGTGGAATTTGAAGCAGTTATGTTCAGGGAAGTCTATGCGATGTTTTGACAGTGGATTTGTAAGTCTTTTAAGCCTTATGTCAGAGAGGTGATAAGCAATTCTTTTGAATTTACTGATTGTTGTCCTCACATAAATGGCACTGAAAGTATTACACAGGCTTCTGTATATCACAAACTCAGTATAACAATCACCTCTTAAGGTCCTCAAGGATATAGTTGCCATGCCTGGTGAACAGAAGTACTATGAAAACTACTTGATCTAATCCCAAGGAACAACTATTTCCACTTTAATCACAGCTACTACAGGCAAGATACTCATGATAGCTATGGGGACGGTCATGGCCCCCAGCCCTGCTAAAGTGGCATTTGGAAACTAGGACATTATTTCATTTACAATAGTGTCTACCATGAGTTGATAAGGTGTTATTTGCACTTTACGAACATTTTTATTAGCTGGGAAGGGGGTGAAAAGTCTCGGAAATAATTTTACAACTATATCAAGACCATCACTGGATTCCTCAAATTCACTACCTGCCACAGTAAAACCTCAGTCAACTTCTTGGAAGTAACTGTTTCCAAGGATCCCAACAGAGGAAGCCTTAGCAATAACTTGCACAGAAAACCTACAATGGCCAGCATATTCCTACTTAACCACAGTGCACACCAGCAGATCACAAAGAGGAATGTGATGTTAATTGTCAAACAAAAGGTATAATATACCTAAGTATTTGTAAGAAATGAGATGAAGACAAAAATATGTGTAATGCTCTGTACAAGCATAAAATAAAATGTGAAGAAGCTGATTATACCTTCTTTGTGTTAGAGGTAGTAAATAAAGATATACGTGGTGGACAATGGGAGGAGACAATTGAGTACAAAGGGTTGAATAATTATGTATCTTGGCCCCAGTATTGAAAATAAGCTGAGTTGGAAAATTTATAATAGGGGATTAAAGATACTGAGACATTATTAAAGATAATTAAATATATAATTAATCAGCACTATTTTGTGGAAAAAAGGTAAAAAGAAGTGGCAGGATAATTATGAGAAAGGGTATCTGTAAGAAATGAATTTGAACCTGGGTAAACTTTGAAGTGTATTAAGTTTGGGCATAACTGTGAAAACAGTGGGTGTAATGTGTTCATCCAGACACCAGAGGGCATTGGATGTTTCTTAGTTGTATGTTTGTATATATTATTGTATATATATTTTATATGTTTAGATTTTTGTATATAAAATGTCAAATTTTAATGTTTTGAATATTATGAATAAAAGTTGATAATTAATTATAGAAAATGTTGTGAGCAGGAATGTAATAAATTGTAACATGATTTTAAGGGTAGACATGAAGGCACTTTGTAAATGTGATTTTTAGTATAATATATGAAGAATATGGGATTAATTATTCAATCAGCAATAGTATTTAAGCAGAAGGGGAAGAGCTTGTAGTATTGTGCATCTGAGGAAGTGTATTCAATTGTGACTGTTCTGGTACTAGGCTCCATTGTCGTGGAATGTGATCAAGTCCCAGGGGAAGAGGCTGGCCAGAGTGTCAAAAGAAACAAACAATTTCACCACCAACCTCTGGTATTTAAAAAGGGACTTCCTTGATGGGGGATACAATAACACTATGTTAAGTATAATCTTAGATCTGATTAAACCCCTGATAGAAAACAGTGACCTAAGCCTGCATGACCCCCCCAGGAAGGCTCACTAGATAATACAACAACCTCTACAGAGACCCCAGATAAGAGGACAGAAAACAAAGTATGGCCTTGACTTTTATTAAAATCACCAATCCTGGACTATATGAAAAGACACATGAAAGAGCTCTTTGAATATATGTCCCAGGCTGGTATGAATCTAGCCTTGAGTAGCATCCTACCTTCACCAATGATGATGCCACAGTACCAACAAAAAATGACTGACTTCAACAAGTGGCTTAGTTTGTGGTGTCACAACAAGGGGATCCAATATCTGTCACCCTGGGGAGACATGATTGACAAACCATGATGCTTTGCCAGAGATGGTTTGCACTTGTCACCACTTGGCTTTCAGATACTGGCAAAAACTATCTATGTATGAAGTTCCTTTTTAGGCTATGCCAAGTTGTTAAACCCTCCAACATGACAAAAATCACTTATGACTACCTAATTGTACTACTGCTTAATGCTAGGATTTTAAATAAAAAACTGCACTCCCTGGAAGCACTCCTCACCCTGGAGAACACAAACATATGTGCAGTTACAGAAAAGTACAGCTGTGTACCTACCATAAATGTAGATGTTCGAGTGTATTCACTGTTGCAGTCATTACTCTTGGGTTATCCTGCTGGCAGGCTACCCGCAGTCGGCCTGAATTCCAAGGTCTTGGTCCGGCATCGGTTGCTGTCGCCTCTTCCATGACATCAGTGCACCAGGGGTATAAAAGATGCAGCCAATGCCATTTTCTTCAGTTTTTCTTGCCCCAGATGTCAGGTGCCTCCTAAAGGGTAGGTTAAAAATTATGCCAATAAACATGCATGCACTAAGGTAGTCATTTCCTTCATCTACAAGCAAATACACCACATAGGTTGTATAGAATAGAGAAGTACAGATAAGACCCAGCAAAAGAAAGGGGGATGGTGGGAGGGTAAACTGGACTGCAACAGTGAATACACTTGAACATCTACATTTATGGTAGGTACACAACTGTACTATGTTCGTGTTTCACTGTTGCAGTCATTACTCTTGGGTTGAATCCCAAAGATGAGGATGGGTGGCTGGGGCTAAATAGGATTAGGAGAGGCTATGAGGCCCTGCAGAACTGCAGTGGCAAAGCCTGCTCTGGATTTAGAGTAGAGAGGTAAGTGGTAGTGCTTTGTAAAAGTGTGCACTGAACTCCAAGTTGCAGCCTCTAATATGTCTTTGGTTGGTACTCCTCTGAGGAAGGCTGCTGAAGTGGCCGCTGCTCTGGTTGAAAGTGGCCTAATGCCCTTAGGCACTGATTTGCCATGTTGTGAATAGCAGAAACGAATGCAATGGCCTATCCATTTTGAAATAGTCTGTTTTGAGATGGCCTTTCCTTGTGATCCTGCAGCATATGCCACTAAAAGTTGCTCAGTCTTTCTGAAAGCTTTAGTTCTGTCCAAGTAGTAGCGTAGCTGTCTGTGTATGTCCAAAGAATGCAGAAGTCTCTCACCCTTGTTCCGTGGGTTTGGATAAAAGGTAGGCAAGTGAATGGTTTGGTAAAGGGCCACACTGGATACCACCTTAGGCATAAATGTCGGGTTTGTCCTCAGAGAAACCCTGTCTGGATGGAAAATTATAAAAAGGTTCCACAGCCATGAGTGCCTGTAACTCCGATACTCGTCTTGCAGAGGTTATTGCTAGGAGCACAGCTGTTTTCCATGATAAGAATTTTATATCAGCTGTTGCGGCTGGCTCAAAAGGAGGCAGTGTGAGTTTTTCTAAGACATAATTGAGGTCCCATGCAGGTATTGGTGCTCTCCTTGGAGGTCTTATGTTTTTGACCCCTCTGAGGTACTGCCTTATTAAAGGATGAGAAAAGATAGGTGGTTCCATATTGTAATGTGCCGAAATGGCAGAGGCATGGATCTTAATTGATGAAAATGATAGGCCTTTGTCCAGCATCTCAGTTAAGTATTGTAAAATCTGAGGAATATTTGGTACAAACATGTCAATTCCCTGTGCCTGGTTCCAAGCACAGAATCTCTTCCATTTTTCTGCATAAGATTTTCTGGTACTGGGCCTCCTGGCCTCCAAAATAACATCCATCACAGCTTTGGAGAGAGGAGTGTCCTGAATGGCTACATTATCCGCCATGCTGCCAGATTTAAGGTCCTGAGTTGGCTGTGCAGGATCTGATAGTTTTGTTGGGTCAGTAAGTAAGGAATATGAGGCAATGTCCAGGCTGGACCTTGAGACAAGTTCTTTAGGATTGGGTACCACTGCTGGCGTGGCCAGTCTGGGGCAATCAGTATCATTTTTGGCTTCTCTTATCTGACCTTTAGGAGTACCTTGGGGAGGAGAGGCAGTGGAGGAAAGGCATATACTGTCATGTTTTTCCAGCTGAATGATAAGGCATCCACTTTCCATGCTTGCTTGTGATAAGTCCTTGTGCAGAATCTCTGTAGTTGGCATTTGTGAGGGAAGGCAAATAGATCTATGTCTGGGCATCCCCATTTCCTTGTTATCATGCTGAAGACTTGTGGATCCAGTTTCCACTTGTGGGGATCCTTGAGGTTTCTGTTTAGTTCGTCTGCCAGAGTATTTTCCTTTCCTGGCAGGAATTGTGCCTGCAGATGGACTAAGGTTAATAATGTTGCATCAACCTTTTTGGCGTCGCACTTGGTATAAATATAAAAATAAATATAAAGTTAACCACCTTGATTTGTAATGTAATTCAAAATTTAAAAATTTATAAATTAATCTTTAATTGATTGTGAACTACGCCTTTAGATTTAGATGTAGAATTTTAGATTTAGATTGTTTGACATAGTTTAGTCATAGTCATGTTGACTGATTTATGCTACACTAGTTACACATCTTACATATTAATATAAATATAAATTTTATATCTATATATTGTCATTTTTATTTTTATTTCCATATTTCATATTTTACATCTTCAATATGGCCTGCATGCACAATGTAAGCTCCTAATTAATAAGCTTTTGTATATATAACTGTTTCTGACTTTTATACCAGATGTCATAATTTATATATGCCTTCATACTTTTTAAGGCTATGAGTTTGTTAGTCTTTACTGAGTTAATTGTTTTTATTGTTGGTTTTACTATAGTCCATCACAGTGTATTGGATGTTATTCTTAATAAGTTTTACATGCTTATGTTTATGCTTATAATCACTTGCATACTATATTTCAGGTTATTGGTTTTGAATAACAGCACCTTTAAATGTTTTTTATAGGAAAAAAAGGGGGCGTGTTTTGAATATTTAAGGACTTGTAATGGCGCGAGTGCATTCATTTATCTGAAGAAGTTGGTGCAAGGAGCTAATGAAAAACTTTGGTTTATAAACTTAATAAAACCATCTCAATTTTACTCAGTGTGTTCGTCCTTTCGTGGTGGAAACATTTAAACTGGACTGCGTTGTTATCCTGGTGTACCCGGATTTGGCGGTGGTTTGGTTTAGTTTGTCTTTTTGTTCTTGAAGATACTTTCGTCTGCCACAGTATTTGTCTTTCCTGGCAGGAATTGTGCTTGCAGGTGAACTTGATAAGTCAATGCTGTGTCCCACAAACTCATGGCTTGTCTGCAGAGGGGGTAGGAATGTGTGCCTCCCTGCTTGTTTATGTACCACATGACTGTAGTATTCTCCGTATTTATCAGTAGTTGTCCCGGATGAAGTAGATCCTTGAAAGTAGGGTTGCCACCTTTTCAATTGCCAACCAAAGACATTTTCACACAACACACATCATTTTTACAACACACACCCACCACCACAGTACAAACAAGGAAGAACTTAAAACTTTTTGCCTAAAAAAAAAATATTCTTGTAAGTTTTTTTTTTTTTTTTGTTTTTTTTTTTTTTTTATTTTTTTAGATTTTAGATACAACTGTTTTATGCAACTATTACATTACATTAAATATGGGACATATGTCCTACAATCTCAGGACATTTGCCATTTTTTTTTTTTTTCTGTCAGGACACAACTGCCCAAAGAGGGACTGTCCCTCCCAAAGTGGGACAGGTGGTAACCCTACTTGAAAGCTGTCAGGGCATTCTGAACAGCTAGCATCTCTTTTTGATTGATATGAAGATGCATCTGGCTTGCGGGCCATGTGCTCTGAATACATTTTCCTGCCATGTGGGCCCCCCAGGCATAATCTGATGCATACGTTGTGTCTGCCTGGCTGTGGATAAAGTGAATGGCTGTCCCTTGTTGTGGTAACAGGCCTGTGCCCACCATCGAAACTCCTGTTGCAGGCAGGGAATGAGGGTAATTAATGTTTCCAGGCTGTGGCAATGTTGAGTCTAAACACTTTTTAGATGCCATTGTAGTTTCCTCATATGCAGTCTGGCATATGGAATTAGCAGAATGCAGGATACCATGAAGCCCAAAGCCTGCAGAATATTTCTTGCAGATAACTGGGTCTTTGTTGCCATCATTTTAAAGTAAGAAGTCAGTTGCCTTTGGTTGTCTGGCATGAGATAAGCTATCTAGGCAGTTGTATTTAAGCTCGCACCCAGGAATATTATCTCTTGAGAGGGTACTAGTTTTGATTTCTTTTCATTTACTGTAAACCCTAGGCGAATTAGTAATCTTTTTACAAACGCCAGATGCTTTAGTAGAATGTCCTTGTTCTCTGCTTGAATAAGGCAGTCATCCAAGTAAGGATATATTTGAATTCCTCTTTGTCTGCAAAATGCAATTACTGGTGCCAGGCATTTTGTGAAGACCCTGGGCGCAGTAGATAAGCCAAAGGGCAGTGCAGAGAATTGGTAGTGCATTGAGCCAGCTATGAATCTGAGGTATCTTTTGCAAGATTGTCTGATTGGGACATGCAGGTATGCCTCTTTTAGGTCCAAAGTTACAAGCCAAGCCTTCTTGCCCAGCATGGGCAGAAGCTGTTGCAGAGTCAACATTTTGAATTTTGGAACATCCAGAAATGTGTTTAGAATAGACAGGTCCAGTATTGGTCTCCAGGCTTTGCTCTTTCTGGGTACCAAGAAAAGTCTTGAGTAAAATCCTTGTCCCTGCTCTTGCTGTAGTACTCGCTGAATGGCCCTCATGTCCATGAGGGATGAAACTTGCTTTTGAGCCTCTGCCCATTGATTGTGTGGCAGGTCTGGCATACCTTTTGCCCTTGGCAGGGTGTGAAAGTGGAACCTGTAGCCCTGAGACACTATATTCAAGACCCATTTGTCCTGGGTGATCATGTGCCAATTTTGTGAAAAAAAGTGCTAGTTTTCCCCCTAAGGGGGCTGCCAAAAGATAAGTGCTTGCTGCTGGCAAAGGAAAGTCATTGGGACTGTTTCCTATATGGCTGTGATTTGTCTTCTCCGCTTTTGGAGGTAGAAGCACCCCATTGTTTAGGCCTGTATGAGCCTTGGGGCTGGGATCTGCCTCTAGGGCATCTGTATCTGCCTCTTTGTGGCCTGTCTGACACTGGAAAGGACCAGTTCTTTGTAGGCCAGTTCCTGCTAAATCTGGGTGACCACACCTGTAAGAAATCCTTAACTGTCTGCATAGATTTCGCTTTGTCCTCCATTTTCTTCAACACCTCTTCTGCTTTAACACCAAACAAAGTATCATGCTGTAATGGAGCATCTAATAATTTTGCTTTAACATGATCAGGCAGATTCTGTTCCTTTAACCAAGCATGCCTCCTAATGACAGAACCCATAACAGCGGCCCTGCAAGAGGCCTCCAGAGAATCAAAACCACATTGCAAAGTATGCTTTCCCACTTGTTCAGTTGCATGCAATAAATCCTGCATTTCCTTGTTTTCTGCACATTCAGAATTTAACATTTTCTGTTTAAGCAGTGACATTAAGTACTGCTGATATTTAAGCATATGAAATTGACAATTTAAAGCCCTCACATCCAAGGTAGTAGCAGTGTAAACCTTTTTCCCCCATCTGACCAGTGCCCTTGAATCCCTATCAGAGGGGATAGGTTTTTTTGCAGTGGAAGCCTTGACCCCTTTGGGACCCTAAGAAATAGTTTCTGGGTCAGCAGCAGGGTTTTTATAAAGAAATTTATGTGAATCTGAAACCCTGTAGTATCTGTCTGGCTTAACAGGTGCAGGGGGGTAAAGAGTCAGGAGACAGGCCGGACTCTGAAAATACATAATCTACAATGTCTAAAACAGGGGGGATAGCAAGAGGCTTGTGCTAAGGTAATAAAAGAAAGTCTCTGAGCCTTTTCTTAGATTCTGAGTAGTCTTGGCTCTCCCAGTGGAAGTGCTCCCTCATGGTATGCAGGGTTTCCCCAAAAGAATAATCATCAGGAGGAGAGGCTGAAGGGATAGATACTTCAGCATCAAAATCCTCATAAGGAGGAAGAGAGTATTCCTGTTCAGAACAGGAGTCAGAGGAAATGGAAACCGGATCTGAAGATTCATATTCTTTCTCTTGCCTAGGCCTCTTATCAGGAGGGGGATGGGAACTCCTGATCAAAGTAATTAGGTCTTCGGCCATTTTGAGCATCTGTTTTTTTAGGCATGGAGGCCTGTCCATGGGCTTGCTTCACTTGTTTCTTTGTCTTTAGTGGTGCTTTAGTCTTTGCCATTGAAGCTGTAGTCGGTTTTACATATAACTGTGTAGGCCTGAAAACACCCTCAGAAGCAGATGCCTGCTCAGCGTCTCCGGACCCATCTGAGGGAATATTTTCCAAGTTTCCAGTGGCCTAGGTCTGCTCCACGTGAGAGTTGGAAGCGGCCTGTGGCTCTGAGGTAGCGGGCGTCAGGGGCTGTGAAAGCGCCTCACTGAGACTGGCTTAGAAGAAGCCTCGTCATCAGTTTTGGACCTCGGATGCCTGTCCTTTTCCTTTTCCTTGCATTTCTTGTGAATTGCAGTAGTCGGATGGCTATCCGACGACATCGTGTAATTAAATCTTCTGCCAAAGTAATGAAATGCACAATCGTACCGACGCTTAATAGTACATTGGTTAAATCTAGCACAAAACCTGCAATTAGCAACGTTGTGATCAGGGACTAGGCAAGGAATACAATAAGAATGGAAGTCCTTATGAGGTATTTGCTTCCCACAAGAAATACAATTATTAACTTTTTCTGACATCGGTCTGGAGCAAGAAAAAAGTTTCCCCAATGGGGTACTTAGCTTTAAATGAAGACTGCGGATCTAAAATTCAAACACGAAAATCTCAGGAGTCGGCTGACCGGCACTTGCGATCTGCTTCTGCTTCGGGCACCGTGCGACAAGAAAGACTGAAGAAAATGGCGTCGGCTGCATCTTTTATACCCCTGGAGCACTGACGTCAGGGAAGAGGTGACAGCAACCGACACTGGACCAAGACTTTGGAATTCAGGCTGTCTGCGGGTAGCATGCCAGGCAGGATAACCCAAGAGTAATGACTGCAACAGTGAAACACGATGAACATCATGTTTCAGAACCATACAAAGCACCCCAGCTAGCTAAGGCTACAATGCCTTTCATACATTTTGATACCTCTCAGCTCAGAATAAAACAAAGGGAGGACATGTCTCAGTGTTCATAAAGGACAAGTACATTGCTAGACTGGACCAACAACATGACTCGCTTTAGCTGCTCCATGCTCAGCTAACCATATGTGTGACCCCCTATCATATCCCTGCTAGCTACAGATCCCCCAATATGAGGATGGAAAACCACACTTCCTGCCTAAATCTACTGAAATCTCTTAACATTCAGTCTAACACCATACTTATGGATGGCTTCAGCTACTCCTCCATAAAGTGGGAGATTTATATGATCCATAATTCACTTGTTCAGAGGTTTTTGGACTTTGTCAATGCAAACACCTTGGAGCAACTAATTAGCTCCCCCAACTAGAAGAACAGATATCCTAGACCTAGTACTCACGAACATGGGGGGATGCTACTCTCTCTCGCATGCATTAACTCCTCCCTGGCAAGATCTGATCACAAAATGATCTCTATTAATATTAAAACTAACCTAGAAACCCCATCAAATTCCAAACCTGTTAAGAACTGTACTAAAACCAATTTCCTCATTCTAAGTCACAGTTTATTAAACTTTCACGCCTCTCCGAACTCGGATGACACTGAGGCCTACTCTGTGCTGTACGCAAATGCTCTGTACAACCACATTCATAGCTGGACAGAGGAGGCCATACCTGTCTCAGTCAAATCTATGATTACTAGCAAAAATAAATCACACTGGTGGAACCCTAGCATAAATAGAAAATTCAATAAAAGGAAAAAAAAATCCTCTCCAAAGCCAAGAAGGAACAGACAAAACAGTGCAAAAAAGACACTCAATAAACAAATTAGAGATTTGGTCAAATTTCCCAAAGTAAACTATGAGCTGAAAAATAACCATAAGGCTTTTTTTAATTAGCTCATAACCTCAGAGGGGAAACACTTGGTGATCTGCTGAGTTAATTATGAATGGCAACACTTACACCCAGCCTGAGACTATAAAAAATCTGCTGGCCAAGTTAAGTTTAAATCCCCCCATTACCTCTTACCACACCCAAAGAAATACCTGTAACCAACCCTCAATTGGTCATTATGAGGGAACAGGTCCTTAATACGCTCACTAAAAACAAAAATACAGCCTCCATGGGCCCCAACAACATTCCAGAAAGCTTCTTAAATAGCTTAAAACAGAATCTATCATGCCACTAGAAACCCTCTTTAACCACAGCCTCCAGAATGGGCTTTATCCCAGAGGAATGGAGGACTGCAACCTCAAAGCCCTCTGCAGAAGGGAGGGGGGGCCATCAAGACCCAGGGAACTACAGATGCATAAGCTTGACCAGTCTTATCTGCAAGGCCATGGAGAGAATTATCATAGACCTGATCAATAACAGCATAAAAACTGGACCAGACCCAATTTGGCATTGCCAAAGGGAGGTCTTACCTGCTCATTCTGATGGACTTCCAAGAAAAACACCAGGGTCATGGACAAAGGTAAAATGGTACACACCACTTATCTAGACCTGGCCAAAGCTTTTTACACAATCCCCCAGTCGGGGATTATAGATAAACTTACCGAGTTAGGCATAAACTCCTAAATCGTCAGATGGATAGCCAACTGACTCACTGGCCAGACAAATGTTGTCTGGCTAGGTGAATCCACTTCCAATAAGAACCCTATAAATAGCGATGTCCCACAGGTCTCAGTGTTGGGACCCCTCCTGTTTGGTATACACTTCTCTGAAGTGAAGGCCAATGTTGTGGGTCTCTGGCTCACCAAGTTTGCTGACTGTAAGCTGGGAGCAATCACTGAATCCCCAAAAGATGCTGACATCATACAAACAAGAGTAAAAACGACTAATGACTGGTGCCACAACCATGGTCTGATGACTAAATGCTACAAATGCTTAATCATACCCTTCGGTAAAATCAGATATCCCTGCAAATTGTAATATTGATAGCATACCTCTAAAAGTAGACCCAGTGGTGAGGGACCTAGGAACACAGGCAGCAACCTAAACTTTGACCACCAGGTACCTACAGTAGTGAGGAAATCCTTCTGTGTGGCTCAATTTATAAGTAAAGGAATGGCATCAAGATCAAATAAAGTCATAGTGCCATTGTACTATGTCCTCACCAGGCCCATAATTGAGTACAATGCTCCCTTCTGCATGTACCTAATCAGTCACTTACATGAAATGGGGCAGCCCCAAAGGTTTCTCACAAAAAAAAAAAAAAATACATATGTGTATATATATATATATATATATATATATATATATATATATATATATATATATATATATGTATATACACAAAGTGTAAGACACATTTCTTATGCAGACCGACTAAAGGCCCTATCCCTTTACTCCATCTCATATCGTTTATTCAAAGGGGATTTATGTCTGACTTACAATGCATTCTCTGATCCAGCCCT
Organism: Protopterus annectens; assembly: GCF_019279795.1. Taxonomy (NCBI): domain Eukaryota; kingdom Metazoa; phylum Chordata; order Ceratodontiformes; family Protopteridae; genus Protopterus; species Protopterus annectens. Next base: position 567,010,551 of record NC_056748.1, read on the forward strand.
GATGAAAATATTACATATTCACAAGAAAAATTATACAGGGGTTACGCGTTCCATGGACATGAACTCTAACGGAACTCTAACAAAACTTGCTGGAGTGACAGATACGTATCCCAAAGGGTACCTCATCTATTGAATACTGTCCATGGATTCAAAACTATGTCCATAACCTCAGGGGAAATACACAACAATGCTTAGAACTTATTGTAAATGGCATCACCCATACTAGGGTTACCACCTGTCCCACTTTGTGAGGGACAGTCCCTCTTTGGGCAGTTGTGTCCTGACAAAAAATTGTAAAATGGCAAATGTCCTGAGATTTTAGGACAAAATTATTTCCTATATTTTATGTAATAGTTGCATAAAACAGTTATTCTGTATCTAAAATACCTAAATGCTATAAGAAACAGAATAAGCAACTAAAATGCTACAAGAATAAGCTTTTATTTAGGCAAAATATTTAAGTTCTAACTTTTGTACTGACCGTGGGTATGTGTCGGCCTGTAAAATCTGATGTTTGTACCAAAAATGTCCACTTGGGCCATTTGAAAAGGTGGCAACCCTAACCCATACTGAGTCACAAACTAAAAATATCAGCATAGGCAAGAAACACTTAAAAGATATGCAGATAAATATAAAGGAAAAGTACAAAATAAGAAATATATTGATAATAAAAGTTTTATAGAGAATTGGGGAAAAAGGCAAAAGGAATTCAACCACCACCCAAAAAAAAAAAAAAAAAGATACATTTTGGAGAAAATCTATTAAGATCCTGAGGAACATAAAGGTGCTGAATGGATAGAAGTAAAAGAAAGAAAAATAAGTTCAAATCTACAGGATATGAAGTGGGATGAAGTAATGGCCAGAGAGATTGAAACAAAGTTAAGAAAAGCTCTTAATTGGAAAACGCCTGGCCCAGATGCACTACCTAACTTCTGGCTAAAAGTATTAACATCTTTATATGAAAATTTAGCCATGAGTAAGAAATATTTATATGCACACCCCGAACAGACACCAGCCTGATTAACAGTAGAAAAAAACAATACTCCTACTTAAAACCAAACCTGCAAGCTATCCTAAAAGCTATAGACCAATAACTTGCCTTCCGACAACATATAAACTATACACTGGAATTCATGCCAACAGTGTTTACAGTCATTTCAAAAATAACTCCATCATGGCAACTGAACAAAAGGGTAAAAATTGAGTCATATGGAACAAAGGATAATTTTTTTGTTAAATAAAGTCATAATGGAGAACTGTAAAATGGGGAAGAACCTAAGTATGGCATGGATAGACTATAAAAAAGCATTTGGTAGTATCCTCTCCTACTTTGGACACAATAGAAGAGCCTTCGAGAGTCATGTTGAAGCAGCTTTATTATATACAAACACATCAAGACAAGTTTACTGACTTTAACTTAAGTAATTTGCATACAAACTAAATGCTGCAATCATACATGCTCACTTTCCGGCTGCACTCTCAAAATGGCACTGGGAATAGCACGTGCCCGGTATTTATATGTGCACACTCATAGGTTCATAGGTTCACAGGTAGGTACTAGGCTATCAGTCCTAGGGCCCATACAAGCCTAGCCAAAAAATGTACCCTGGCTTTCGCCACCCAAGAAAATTATTTTCCTGTGCCCCTGTCGAGCACAGCCACAGAAGTGATCCCCTGGGTGAATTTCCCATTTCCCATCCAATCATCAAGATTTTTCTTGAAGAGTGCTAATGAGGAGCTCTGTTTGACATAGATAAGTAGTCTGTTCCAGAGTATGGGAAGTCTCTGGGACAGGAATCAATCTCTCCAGCATGTTCTGTTTATTGTGGTGACAAGGTTAAGGTCCCTAGAGCGTGTAGCTCGGAGGGATTGGGATTTCTTTAAGTGGAGCATGTGCAACAGCTCTGGGTTTGACATAGCTTTGTATGTTAGGCAGAGACCGCCCCTGAGTAGGCAATATGCGATGGAGTAAAGCTGTAGTTTTTTGAGACGGTCTGCATAGGGCATCTGTTTGAGGCCAGTAATCCTCTTTGTGAGGTATTTCTGTGGTCTCTCCAGTTGTTGTAGATGTCTTGTGAGGTACATACCAAAAGGGGCATTGTACTCTATAATGGGTCTAATGAGTGATGAGTAGAGGGGAACAATGACCTCTTTTTTTCTGGATGAGAATCCTTTTGTGATGAGATGAGCCACGTAGAAGGATTTCCTGACCACTGTGGCGATATGATTATCAAAGGAGAGACTACTGTCCACCTGTGTCCCAAGGTCTCATCACATTTTCAGCATTAAGTAGACTACCAGCTATGTGGTAGTTCATGGGTACAGAGTTTTTACCAAAGGGGATGACAATACACTTTTTGGCATTGAGCTTCAGGCCATGGCTTTGACACCAGGTATCTGTCTCAGTGAGGCCCTTTTGTAGTTTGTCCACATCGTTAGGAGTTTCAATTATGGCTGCTAGTTTGCAGTCATCTGCAAACTTTGTTAGCCAAAGACCTTCTGTGTTGGCCTGCACTTCAGAGAAGTAGATACCAAACAGGAGAGGACCCAGGACTGAACCCTGTGGTACTCCACTTGTCACTGGTCTGATGTCGGATTTGGAATCCGCTACTTTCTGTCCATGAGCCAGTTGGCAACTCATCTTGTGACATAGGGATTTATACCTAGTTTAGTGAGCTTATCTATAATTCCAGATTGGGGGATGGTGTCAAAAGCCTTGGTGAGATCTAGATAAGCTGTGTGAACCATTTTACCCTCATCTATGGCTTTGGTGACTGCTTCAATGAAGTCAATCAGGTTTAGGAGACATGATCTGCCTTTTACAAATCCAAACTGAGTAGGGTCCAGAGTTTGGAGATTACCAATGTCTTTGTTTATGAGTTCCACAATGATACGTTCCATGGCCTTGCAGACCAGGCTCATCAGGCTAATGGGGCGGTAGTTCCCGGGGTTCGTCGTGGCTCCCCCTTTGTGGAGTGGGATAACTGTCACGGTGCGCCATTCAGAAATACACTCTCACCTATATCCTCCCTCTTTGAGAAATAGATCACACAATGTTATGAATCTATTTGGCATGCAGATATTACAAGTAGTTCTTTGTTATGCAATTACAGAAGACTAGGTACATATATAGAATTATGTCCATCTTGCTGCGTATTTCACACTGGGTCTGCATATTTGACCATATCGTGTGACATAAAACTAGGAATTAGGTTTAGCAGCTGGAGCTGTCTCTATAGAATGTTCAACCTTGGAAGTATTTGGAACATCTTCAGGAATGGAAGTAGAGGTTGAAACACACTCTGGAATGGAAACAACATCTGGTTCGTTCCAAGATCTAGAGTCTGTATGACAGGAACAATGCCGTGATGATTCTAGTACAGGAAGAATATGACTGCAATTTCTCCTACACTCCATACCCTCAGATTCTACAAGGTAGGATCTCGGCTCGGCGCATATGTCTGCAACTTGACCAGTCCAGTTGAAACCTTTCATCATTTGCATTCTCACTGTCTCTCCTTCCCTCAATGGACGAAGAAATCTGATCGATTTATCATAACTGGACCTCTGGACAGAATGCTTCTGGAATAATTGAGCCTTGATGGTTTTGTTGTTCTTAGCTTTAGGCCTCAATAAACTGGAACTAATAAGTAGTGTAGTTCTTTTTTGCCTGCAAAGAAGTCTTTGAGCTGGCGAGCCAAGAATATCATCACGGGGTATGTTTCTAAGATTAAGCAAATTCAAAAAGACATCGGTACTGTCACTTTCACCTTTCAGGCAATTTCTTTGCATTCGGCACTACATGTTCAGCTAGCCCATTTGACTGTGGATATTCAAGACTGCTGGTAACATGTACAAAGTCCCATTCTCTTGCAAATTTTTGAAACAACTAACTAGTAAATTGAATACCATTGTCAGAAACAACTTTGGACTGAGAAATGATGTTTCAACTTCGTAATAAAACAATAGTGGATGTTAGATTGGGTAGTAAGTCAATCTCAAACCAATTTGAATAAGAGTCTACCAATACTAAGTAGTGCTGATTGTTCTATTTGAAGATATAAGTGGCTACTATTGATCAAGGTAGGTCAGGAACTGGACTCAGCTGAAGTGGTTCTCTCTGCAAATGCGGTCTAGTACTATTGCATACTGAACAAGAACAAAGTGCTTTATCAATGTCTTTCAGTAATGAAGGCCAAAATACTAGTTCTCTCGCTCACCTCTTAGTGAATGCAGAACATGGGTAACCATGATGTAAAATCTGGATGTACTCATGTTGTAAGGAAGCAGGAACAACAATTTTAGGACCTTTGAAAATAATGCTATCTTCCATCAACATCTCATCTCTGTAAGGAAAATAGGTTTGCACTTCAGGTGGTACCTTAGATTTCTTGGACACCATCCAGCAATAATGTAGTGATTGAGCTTTTGCAAACTGGATCAGACTTACTGTGATCTCTCAACTCATCAAGTTTAGTGGTAGAAAAATTAAGCACTGCCATCACATTAAAGTCAAAATTCTCTGTGTCAAGGTGTTCCGTTCTATTTCTGGGCGATCTGGATAAGATATCAGCCAGATAAAGTAGTTTGCCCTTGATGTAGACCACTTTGAAGTTGTACTTTTGCAATGTTAGCATCACTCTTTGTAATCTCACTAGAGCGGAATGCATAGGCTTCTTTAGAACAGTAACTAGAGGTTGGTGGTCACTTTCAATTAGAATAGCTTGACCATAGATTTAATCATGAAACTTGGAACATGCAAATACTATTGCCAAAAGTTCTTTCTCAGTTTGAGCATACTGCATCTCAGTTTGGGTAAGTGTTCTAGATGCATAGGCTACTGGTCTGGCCTCTTGAAGAATATCTGCACCAAGCCCAGATTTGGAAGCATCACAGGAAAGAGTAACAGTTTTGTTCACATCATAGTATCTTAATGTAGGTGGGGTGGCAATTTTCTGCTTGAGGTCTTCAAATGCCCTCTGGTGTTGTTCTAATCATGACCATGCAATACTTTTGCGGGTTACCTCTCTTAAAGGTGCTGTCAGCTCACTGAAGTCTGGTATAAACTTGCCTAAATAGTTGACAATGCCTAAGAAATGTTTTAGAGCTTGAATATTGTCTGGTGCTGACATCTCAAGAATAGCTGCTTGCTTGGTGGGGTCTGGTCTCAAGCCTGTACTGGTAAACAAATGACCTACATATGTAACGTCTGGTAGTCTGAAGTCACATTTCAGAGGGTTGAGCTTCAAGTTTACTTCACGTGCTCTGTCTAGAACTTTCTTCAGGTTTCTGTCATGCTCTTCTTCACCATTGCCTCCAACCAATAAATCATCTACTATTACGGCACAAGGATAACCCGAAAAAATTTGCTCCATTGTACACTGGAAGACATCACTTGCAGAATTTATTCCAAGTGGCATTCTTAGAAATCTGTATCTGCCAAACGGGGTAACAAAAGTGGTTAGTAATGAGGATTTGTGATCAAGCATCACTTGCCAAAATTAACTTTGTGCATCCAAGACAGAAAAAACAGTGCTATTCAGAATTAGGACTGTGACCTCTTCAACTGTATGCATTGGATTTTTCAGCTTTTTCATTGCTTTGTTCAAATCCCTTGGGTCAATGCATATTCTGATTTTGTCTGAGCCTTTCTGTGAGATGCTACTATACACGACAGCCATTCTGTTGGTTCTGTAATTGGACAAATTACACCTTGCTGCACAATTTTATCCAACTGAGCCTTAACTTTATCCTGCACAGCTAACTAGGCTCTTCTTGCTGGTCTGACTGCTGAAGTGACCTCTGGGTTTAACTTCATGTAATACACAATTGGAAGTTTGCCCAACTTGTCTTCAAAAGTACAGTAGAAGATCTAAATTGCATGTAGATGTACAAATGTAAAGTCAGCGAAGTCATGCCAGGCGGTCAGACGCCTGTCCAATCTTCAATCGGAGAAGCGCACAATCATGACGTCAGGGCAGACAAGGTCAAAACAGACGTCATCCAAACCCAAGACATAAGCCCAATCTTCAAAAAGATCACAAAGACCGATCCAACAAAAATATGTACAACAAAAACAACCCAAAAGAATAACCACACCAAACCTACATAAACAACCAACCACATCTAACTAACATGTACAACACACATACAATATCAAACAGAGGGACACATCAAACCACACAGCAGGGTAAATTGTACCGCATGATCTTGAATCCCTGACATTTGCAATGTACTAACACTTGGTCTACATTCCAAAGCAGATCATCAACTTGCCAGCAAAATCAAAGGGCAAGACCAGTCCTTATACATGGGTAGAATGTGGCAAAGCAAACCAAGGAGGATGGCAAAGTTATAAAGCAGTAGGGCTAAGAAAAATCCCTGTAAAATTGCAAAGCTGTAACCAGCCCTAGTGGTAATGCTTGATGGAACTAGGCTGAGCTCCAGAGCCTGCACTGAAATCCAGTTAGCTGCCAGCAAAAAGCTGTAGAAGTGGCAGTAGAAGTGAGGAAAGGTAGAACCCAGCTAGCTTGAGAATAGGAAATCCATGAAACATCTAACAGCCAAAAACTGAGTAAAAATCCAAATAGTTTGTTCTTAGCAAATTTTGAGAACTGAGAACTGTTGAAAAATAAAAAATAAGCAACTGCAACACCTGCCTGAACCTTTGCATAAAAAAATATTTTTATTTGGGTTTGGTATAAAAGCCACAAAGTGCAACTTAAAGAATTTATTTAAGGGATCAAAAATTAAAAGTAAATAAATGAAATGAAAAGTTTGAAAGGTTTGGACAAAGCCACTTTAGAAAGGGAGGAAAGATTAAGCAAGGAACCCTTACCAAATGTATGGAAGATTCCCTTATGGAAGGGGCCATAAGGGCCTGCTCAGGCTCAGGGCTAATATAGAGGACACCCTTCCAACAAAAGCAGTGATAAATGTAAATATTTCGAGCTCTATTGCACTAATTTAGGAGTGGAGCTCTGAGTTTAATTGCCAACAAGTGAGTCCAAAGCAATGTAAAGGGAGAGCTCTTACATTAGGGGGGTTGCTGGCAGGCATCCTCAGGTGTAGTGAGAAGGATAAGGAATTGATTATGGTGGATCACAGTCAAAAAGTGAGCAGAAATTGCAGCAACATAGCAGAAAAATAGGCTTTGGACCTGTCCAAAAAATAAATTCCAAGTAGAAATTGAAGAATCCACTTAAATTAGGCTTCAAAACATCAAATTCCTTTGCTGTACTCCAAAATAAAGTTGCTGTACTCTCTAATCTAGGCTCTTCAGGCCTTTAGCTAGGCTGAGCCCCCTCCAAAATAGCAATTCAAAACTTGAGCTGGAACAGGAGACCCTCAAAGTTCAAAACCTAGAAAGGGCTTAGCTGAGAGACCAGGAGTGTGAAGAGAGTGAGTCTGTTTACCTTCTCCTGAGATGACTGGTGTGGATCTAAAGGGTGTGGCAGCCAGCTTGGCCACCAGACTTCTCAGTAATGGGTGCTTACCAGTGCTTGGCTGGGTGAAGCTGAGACCTTCATCTGGAAAGCTGTCTTGTCTTCCTTCTGGAATTACCTTTGGGAGGCAAGGGTGAGAAACAAGAGCCATGAAGAAGCTTGGGAAAGAATTCTATGAGCTTTCCCTTTTGTGCTGGTGTGGGATTTCTGAAAAACTGTGCATTTCTGGTAGTTTAGTGGGGATCCAGAAGCGATCTATGGGAGTCTGGTGTTCACTGATCTGTGTCTGCGCATGAAACTGCCAAGGATCCAATTTTCGTGGGGATCCAACCATATCTGCTCAACACATCTGCTCTCCCTGAGTTGCTCCTGCTGAGATCTGACCTTGTCTTCTGTGCTCCTGTAATGACAGTTGTGTTGTTTGATGTAATGTTGATGTCTTGTGTGACAATAAGAATGCTTGAAGCATATGTTGAGAATAAGAACTTTGTCTTTGTGTTTGTTTGATACACCTGCAACTGCCCTGGAAAATGTTTGAGTCTGAAGCTATTTAGGAAAAATTGGACTGTAACCCAGTAGTGTCTTTGATATGTAGAATGTTGAAGTCTGGCGAGCTGATGTAGTGTCTGAACTTTCCATTTCCATTTAGGTGACACCTTGTTTAGGAGGGACACATCTGTTTCTTTCTGAAAAATTCCTTTGTCTGAATCTGGTTTGTCCTTTGGGAGGTCTCCAATATGTGCCCACACTGTGTCCATTAGCTTTTTTCTAGCATGGATTGACTTTGTCCAGGCAGTGTTGTAAGCTTGCCATGAAAGAGTTTGGCAGTGCCAAGTCTCCTAATTCTCATATGCACATTTGCACTAATTGATGCAGCATAAGGAGAGAGTAAGTACCAAGATTCCCCAGTTGTGAAGGACAAGTCGAACTGGCCTGGCTGATGTCAATTCAGAAAGATGAGAAAATTGATTTTATTAAAAGAGGGGTTCTGAGCCATCATTTTCACTGTATTCAGTCTCACACCAGGCAGCAGCACATGTCACATAGGTGCTAGACTCCTTACTTTTTCGTTCCTTTGGGCCCCATTCAGCAAATGGCCCCCTATCAATATTTAGTAGATCTGAAGAGTTCTATGACTCCAGAGAGGCCCTTCGTCTCTGCAAATCAAATATCAGGCAATCTAGTAGATAAGGAATACCTCTGAAAGCTGAGAAGCAAACAGAAAAGTAGAGACTTCTGAGCAGATAATAGATAGCTCGAAACGCAGTGGTATACTGAATGAAGGCAGCTCCAGGAACTGATGCCAGAGACCGCTCAGCCAGCAGAAGGCCCACATGGGTAAACCTCTTTGAACATGAAGAGTCCCCCATCAGTGATCTTTGCCCAGCAGAGGTAGATGGGTATAGGTGTTACATTTTCTAACGTGTTCCTTGGTTTTAAGTGTTGAGAATAGATAAATTAAATTAGAAGAATTGTTCCCACCACTTCCCCCGGGAATGGTACTAGGAACAGGCCTAGAGAAATCCTAGGCAGTTTGACCGAGAGTATGGCCCCTATTTGGGGCAACAAGAGCATGCCTGAGAATTTGCCTCTTTGCTGAAAATGCTGAGGAGGAGCGTCCGCTATTGAGGCAAGGCAAGGTATTAAAATAAAAAAAGTAAACTAATGATATCTAATCTAATATTCCATCTTCTTCCCATCTGGCGCAAGAAAAATTGAAAGAGTGGGCCCTCCTTGAAAAAAGGTGCTGCCATGCAAGAAGCAGCTGCTGGCTCATTGGGCCTGAGAGTAGCCTGTTGTTCTAGGTCTGAAGGAGCCTGCCCCTACCCTCCCCGAGTGCAGGAGAACTCCCCTTAGACTGTGAATCATGCACCTGGTAGATGCCCCCTTAGCGTCTAGATCTACCCCTAGACGTCCACTCTGAAGAAGGCAAATTCCTGGCAAACGCTAGAGAATAATTTTGTCCTCCATTTTTTCAAGACTGCAAAAACACAGGTGAACCAAACAACACATCAGACTGTCCAGGAGCATCCAAAAACTCTTCCATAACCAAACCAAAGACAATAAAATCCTTCAAGCCACATGTCGTTTTGTCTAAACTGTCCCTCATGAAGGCCTGCCTAGGCAGAACTGAAGAACTGGCACAGTAGCACCCACAAAGGCAGAGCAGCCTGTACAGCATCAAACCAACATTGTAAAGAAAAACTAATAAAACATGTACTTAAATATGTACTAAATCTTGTAATTCTTACCTTCACTAGAAAGATAGAAGTAGACTTCAATCCTTAAGTGAGAATTGAGAAAGTTTATAAAGAACTCATAGCTTCAGTGGAAATTCTTTCTTCTTTCCCCATCTATCCAAAGAAGTGGCCTCTTATCTGAGGAACCAGATTTTTTCCAAGAGACAGATTTTAATCAAGAGGCCCTGATAGCTTTTTTTGGGTCTGGCCTCTAGACTCTTATAAAGATATATATATTTATAAAGATATTTATGAATATCTATATAACCATAATACAGGAGCAGTAATCCAACAATACAGATAGCAAGAGAGGAGGCAAACAGAAGCCAAAGAAAACACATCTAACACAAGCCAAAGAACTATGCTGGGGTAAAAGCAAAAATTGCCTAAGCTCTAAGCAAAATCCTTCCCTAAGCCTTTTCCTCCCCTAATTTAAACCTTCTCTCGAAATGAAAAAATCCTGAATGAAAAAGAAAACCTCGAGGAAAAAGAAAAATCAGAATCAGAATCATGGAGCAGATCAGAAGAGAGTTCAATCTACAAAATCAAGATCTCACCACAAACTCTTCCACGAACTCTCTTCACTCGTCTCACCTAGGCCTCCTCTTCAGGGCCAAATTACCCTAGGCAAGCAAAGCTAATCATCTCTATGCAAAGAAAGTACCCTAATTCAAGTTATATTTTCTTGGATTTTTTAGCACTAGCTAAAGTAGGGCTGAATCCTGTAGAAAGAAGCTACACCAACAGAAAGGGAGGGGCCCCCACCACAGGGAAGGAGGGGAAGGAGCCACCTTAGGAAGGGAGCAGTAACCTGGGACCTGCCTCCAGGAGACAGCCCCTCTCCTGAGGCCTGGCATCCTCCTACAACAAAGCCCCCCCTCTCTCCGCAGAACCACCGGGTTCCACCGCACGGGAAAGCACGCGGCAGAACCAACCCGTCACTGATGAGACCCTCGTTTTGCCTGGGTTTTTAGTCTTCTTGTCTTTGCTTCTTGAGGCTGCTTCAAGCGGGCACTTGAAAGCTGGCATCTAATTACCCGGCAAAAAAGCACAACAGCACAATCTAAGACCTACCTGGCAGTGCGCTTATTGAACCTAGCACCAAGTTTGACCCAACACAACGCCCTCAGGCCCCCAAACAAACAAGGAACACAAGTATGACAATCTCCCTCTCGAGTACCTCTGCTGGCAAAGATCACTGGATGGGTGACTCTGGATTGAGGCTCACCTTCCCTTCATGTTCCTATCAGGCTGAGTTGCAGGAAGAAATACAGTTATTCACTTTTTCTGACATCCGGTAAACCACTGAGGCAAGAAAAAACTAAAATGTTCCCCAACGCACTTCTTAGCCAACAACTGACTCTGTCTGAAAATCTCGAAAAAAATTCCAGAGCATGAGCGGCGCACGCTGCGGCTCTGCATCGGACCATGCGGCAAAAAAAAGAAAGATATGGCGTCGGTCATGCGCATGTACCCTGACGCCCCTGATGTCAGTGTTAAAGCGCCCTTGACCGACGTCAGCCTATTACTTTGATATTCGGGCCGACCGAGGACAGCGGACTACCCAAGTGTAAGGACTGCAGCAATGTGAGATGAAGAACATCATCAGCATACTCTGAGAAAATGGCTTCAGAAAAATTGAAGCTATGATAAGCACTTATGTGATGAACTTCTTTGGTAAAGGAAAGCAGATTCATTCTCAAACTGTCTTTTTTTTTTTTCTTTTCACTAATCTCAAACTGTCTTTGAGACCCAATAATGACTGTACTGGTGTTTGGACTACATAGAATAACAAGTTGTAAAAGTTCTTGGTCAAATAACATGAAAGCATCACTGAGCCTTCGGTTTGAATTTTTTCACCTCCATAAGCAACTATTTCGCACCACTGGCCACATTGAGCTGCTCATTAGTTCTCACTTTAGCAAATGTGTCTGCTGACATAACATTACACTTTGAACCAGTGTCTACTTTAAGCTCTGTGGATTTACCATTGATCCAGACTGTACAAAAAAATTTGCTTTTTGCCAATAAATTCAGTGATCAGCTCTCTCACCAGTTACTAATACACCATCTACATAGAAAGCTGACTGCTGCGTCTCCACTTGATCAACCTGCTTTTTTGTGTGACCTTTCTTTACAACTGTGTGGGGTTTACTTGATTTGCAAAACTTTTGAAAATAGTTTCATTTTTACACTTGTGACATTGCTGACCAAATGCTAAGCATTTCTCTCTTCTAGACTCATGAGTGGCACCTCAGTTGTGACAGTTAACAAAAAGCTGGACTTGGGTTTTGCTGATTCATGCTTGTACTGTACTGAGGGACACGTTCATTTAAATGAACTAGTGTTAGAACTTGCTGAAAAGCTACGTGATTTCCCTGGTGAGCCAGCAGGGGTTGTGGCTGCCATGTGCCTAGGCCTACTTCTGTTTGCCACATTTTTCATGCTATCTACATTTGCTCTGGAGCCTGCTGAAACCATGCTCTTGTCACTTGCAAGCATACCTGTGTGTTTTTCAGTCACTTCATGGATCTGACAAATCTCAGTGGCTTTATTCAATGTTAAATCACTGTCACGAAGCAACATCTTTCTCACAGCAGCACTATTAATACCACACACATGCCTGCCTTTATCAACTCATTGTTTAAAGTCACCAAACTGACACATTTTGGCTTTGTTTCTCAGGTCAGTTATATAAGCTGCAAAAGTTTCCTCTGGTTTATGACCTCTTGTGTAAAACAAATGCCTCTCTAGTGTAATATTTGCATGGGGGTTACACATTTCTCTGAACTTGAGTTTCAAAAACTTTGGGGCCCTCCCTTGATTCAGCCTGTACAAGTTAGTGGCCTTAGGTCAACTGGTGCCCTAGGCAAAAGGGCTCCACGGCGCCCCCATCACACCACACGGTGCCCCCATTCTGGTCTACCTACACCAGATAAATACAGGAAAAGCGCCCCTACTAGAACGGCGCCCTAGGCGACCGCCTAGTTGGCCTATGCCTAAGGCCAGCTATGTTACAACAATATAATGATTTTCACCTTCTCCCTCATACTGCCAGTGTATACACAAATGAACGCTGTCTTTCTATGGCCTCTGACCCAGCTACGTTTAGCAAAATGAATGCCTTGGTGCATGCATCTTTATCTGAATAAGCTGCTCATATAAAAATTTTGTACTCTTACTCAGATATTCTCCAATTCTCTGCAATATTCTGATCAAATACAAGTGGTAAGGGCTTTCAAAATCTGCCTGCTATAACAGTGAAGGGATTTGCAAATAAGCATGAACATATATGCCAGGAATTTATGCCAGTGCTTGTAACTTTGCCCAATAGCACATTAAGCCTCTGTGTAACTGAACTTTGCGAAATAAGTCTCTCGGGTACTGTAGTACTCTTGAAATTACTGTATTGCAAGAAATCACCTCTTATCAGTATAAGAAACCTATCAAATAATTGCATGATGCAAATGAACTGGGCAAGAGAAGCTCAGAGTCAATAACATTTCGAAGTAATAGCACTTTGTGAATGAACTGTACACAGCACACTGAAATTTCCCCAAAATCGTGCTACCTTTTCTAGGCAATTCTTTACAATGCAAGAAACACTTTGTAATGGTAGCATTTTGCGAACAGATGGTTCTACATCAAAATGTCGAAAACTCATAACATCTCATTTCAAAACAGCGAGACCATAAGATCGAAAATTCAAAACATCTATAACTCATAACATCGAATCTCACAACATTGAAAACTACAAAGCAAATATAAATAACATCTCCTACATCCATAACACCAAATGAAAAAAACACACTTTTTACTACAGGGAGCTCTGCCTCCCACCCCGCCCCCCCTGTAAATTAAATATACCAACTCCGAGATCGCACTACAGTGGGAAAAAGTTAATTTCCTAACCCCACTGTATCACGATCACCATAAAGAATGTACACATAGTGTTCGGCCTAAAAACATGTACAGAGTGGCATAACTACTACATACAGATGAACAGAATAAACTATAACATTTACATGTTTGATGATACACTACTCAATTTTATACATTTTCAATGTTGTGGAATTCGATGTTATGTTTTAGATGTTTTGAATTTTCAATCTTCTAGTCCCGCTGTTTTGAAATTAGATGTTATGAGTTTTTGACATTTTGAAGTGAAACTGAATAGACACACCCAGCACAAGAAACTTTTCAAAATGGCTAGACTTTGTACTTCACAAAACAGTTGCACTTTGCACACAAATAAACTCTTCGGAATAAATGCACAGTAATAAACACACACTGTAATCACATTTACTCAATTTGAGATACTTCAAATAATTCTAGTTATGCCCTTAATACAATATGAAGCTGTAGTTATACAAAAACACAGCACTTTGCCAAAACATGTAGTCGCCTTTCTTTATTTATGCTTAATGTGCCCTTTTTCCCTTATTACATTAATTTTGCTTGTTTAATCTCTTTTCATGCACACTGTACTTTTTGCACACTGTACTTTTCTTGTGCTAGTTTTATTCTAAACATGCCTGTTTTGCCTTAAACATACTCATTTTGCCTTTAAACCTGCTCCTGATAATTATTTTGTCAAACACCTTTACTTTAAACATTTCCTTTAGTTAATAAACTTTTTGGGCCTCCGCTTGTTTAATAATGCATTTTGTGCCCTTGTAATGTCTCATTTTGTCCTTTTTATGAAATAACACAAAAACAGTATCTCAAACGTACCACCATGGACAGCATATGTAGCTTAAAAAGAGATAAATCCTTTGTAAAAGAGATGAATCCTCAATAAAATGCTTCCAAATGAAAGTCTTTCAAGGGAATGAAGGCAAGCAAAATTCATGTAAAGGTACACCATTCAGGATAAGCGCCTTCAGGATTACCCTTCCTTAGATATTGTTTCCAGTAGTGCAGTTTTTCTCTCAATTAAAGCAAGCTCAGCCAATCAGAATACTAGCATTAAGCCAACACCTCCAGTGCAGACCAATAATGAATCATCCTATCAAGATGGTAGAAGAAGACACACCTTCTCTTGGATCCAATCAATGACATACTTTGAAGCATCTCGTCTTTGGTATAGGTTTCAGTGGTACTACACCATTCAGTCTGGGTTCACGATCAGCTCACAGGTTAATGATCCAATTAATTTTAGCAACTTTAGTGCGATTGTTCAAATCCTCTCCTTTTAAATCTTCAGGAAGTCTGCCTTAATAGACTTGAAACATTACACAATCACCTGAATCTATACGATCCAAAATTAAAGGAACAAAAAAGCAAAAACCTTTTGAGGGATTATAAAGATTTCAAATTAGGCAATGTTTTTGAATGGCCTAAAAAGAATATACCTAATGATCCTAATGAGGCAGCAACTGGCAGGAACAAAGTTAACACTGAAATCAAGGATTCTAATCAGGCTAAAAATTACAGGTCATGTGTAAGTGATACTAGGATCAAACAAAATTCCATTATTGAAACTAGAGTTGATGTAGTACAATATGTTATATCTGAGACTTCACACAAAAATAATGAATCCACACTAATTAATTTAGGCAATGAAAATAACAGTAGTCAACTAAGTTTGAATATTGCTTATCCTTATGCTGTCTGGGTAGTACATTCATGATACTGTTTTTGTGTTAGCTTCTTTTTTCAAGGAATATCTCCAGCTGCTTGCAGGTTTGTTTGGACTTTCTTTTTATGAAATAAGTAGATTGTGCATTCTCATTACCTTTGCTTTTTTTCTAGCTTTTTTTCATGCTCATTTCTCTTAGTTTGCTTTAACTGTCATCTCTGCAACTCATGGCTCCGAATCGTATTCTCTGCGATCCCGGTGATGACACCATGTCGCTCTCCTACTTCGGACACAATAGAAGAGTCTTCATGGGTTCTATTCAACAGCTTTATTATATACAAACACATCACTATAGATGTTTACTGACTTTAACTTAAGTAACTTTTATAGAAACTAACTACTGCAATCATACATGCTCACTTTCTGGTTGCACTCTCAAAATGGCACTGGGAATAGCACATGCTTGGTATTTATATGTGCACGTCCAGTCCTTGATACGTCTCTTAAAGACACAGCACATACACTCTGATCTACAGACAGTATCCCACATTCATGGATAAAAGAGTGCTTAAAAATGTATAAGATACACCTACACTAATCAATTACATTACAGCGACCATGAAACAGTGGCAAACCCCTTTGCAGTTACCACTCCAGGGATAAAAAGTCAAAGGGGGATATTCCAGGGTGACTCTGTTACTGCTGCTCTTTTGTCTTGCCCTTAACCCATTAAGTTGTCTACTTTACAGATTAAAAAATCAAACAGCCCACGGACTCCTTGCACCAACAAGCAAACAAATAGTCGTATTCTAAACGCAAATTTATTGTATTTAACAAGCGTTTTCGCCACTAAATAATGTGGCTTCCTCAGAGAAAAAACATTAACAATCATGACGTTTGCACACTCTATTTATATAAAAAACTAGAAGGAAGTGACATCACATTAATTAAAAGCTCATTCTATACACATTCGCATTAAATTAATATAGTATATACATCTTAATACAAAATTAGTATAAAACAAGTACTGTCGTGTTACCACAAATCAAATTCAATAACCAAAGAATAAAAATATAATCATATGTATATAAACAGTTTTAACTATTTCAACAATGGAACAACGAACCAGTTCTATAACTTTGAATACAAGACAGTCCTTATTTATTGTATCTTGTCACAGTTAATAAAACTGTTAAGTCAAGCCAAAGGCCCTCAATAAAAATTTTATATATAAAACATATTATGTATAAAAAATATAAAGTTATCCCTGACTAACATTACATAACAACTAAATGCACCATAATGTGTTGAACAGCAGTTATCTGACTAACATTACATAACAATTTCATAATGTGTTGAACAGTTTTCATTGAGGCCCGGGTAGCAAAAAGCATCCGTTCTCAACTGCCACTCCAACTCACGTATTTCCAAAAGTAAAAGCTAACATTCGTGGGGGACCTATACCTTTACTTTTGGAAACACGTGAGTTGGAGTGGCAGTTGAGAACGGATGCTTTTTGCTACCCGGGCCTCAATGAAAACTGCAATATTTCCGCAGTTTTGAAAATGAGGAGTTACTTGAGGTAGTGCACTTTGTTCAACACATTATGGTGCATTTAGTTGTTATGTAATGTTAGTCAGGGATAACTTTATATTTTTTACGTGATTGACCCAAGTTATTTAATGAGTGCCTATGAGCATTTGTTTTGCTTATGCTCATTTAGTACAGGATTAGATATTTTTAATATATTTTCTAACATATTTTTTATACATAATATGTTTTATATATAAAATTTTTATTGAGGGCCTTTGGCTTGACTTAACAGTTTTATTAACTGTGACAAGGTACAATAAATAAGGACTGTCTTGTATTCAAAGTTATAGAACTGGTTCGTTGTTCCATTGTTGAAATAGTTAAAACTGTTTATATACATATGATTATATTTTTATTCTTTGGTTATTGAATTTGATTTGTGGTAACACGACAGTACTTGTTTTATACTAATTTTGTATTAAGATGTATATACTATATTAATTTAATGCGAATGTGTATAGAATGAGCTTTTAATTAATGTGATGTCACTTCCTTCTAGTTTTTTATATAAATAGAGTGTGCAAACGTCATGATTGTTAATGTTTTTTCTCTGAGGAAGCCACGTTATTTAGTGGCGAAAACGCTTGTTAAATACAACAAATTTGCGTTTAGAATACGACTATTTGTTTGCTTGTTGGTGCAAGGAGTCCGTGGGCTGTTTGATTTTTTACAGTGGTTTGGAATTTTTTTGTTTTCAATACTTTATAGATTAGGTCATGGCTACAGTTTGGCTTCCCGAAAAAAAAAAAACAAAGTGTAAAGACTTTCTCATATTCTTTTTGTAAATTACTTAACTGTACGGTTCATCAGATGAGGAACTCAAAGCACAACTGCAAGTGGTCAAAACTTTTTCAGGTGATATAAGAATGTTATTTGGTCTTGATAAATGTGCAAAAGCAACCTTTAAAGCAGGAAAGCCGCAGAACGAAGAAAACATCAGTTTGGGACAGGAATGAGATATAAAACAACTTGAACAAGAGGAAGTGTATAAATATTTGGGAATTGTTGAAGGATCCACAATAACACATGAACAAATGTGAATAAAACTTAGTAAGGAATATTTTAGAAGACTAAAATTAATACTGAAAACAGTGTTGACATCTAGGAAGTCCAAGCTATAAACCAGTTTGCTCTTCCTGTCCTAACTTACAGTTTTGGAATGTTTGACTTGGCCACAGAAGGTGTTGGATAGGTTGGACAGGAAAACAAGAAGGATGCTTCATGCTTATCAAATGATTTATAAAAATCAGTGTATACCAAGATTATATATTCCCTGTTCTGAAGAGGTATGGGCCTCCTCAAAACAGATTACAATAGTAAGATCTGCAATAGTAGGACTGCATACATATCTGCTGACATCACAAGACCCAAATGTAGTGAAAGTTTTGAAACATGAGGAGAATAAGTCTAAAATGACTTCCCTGCTTAGTTTACCAGAAGCATATTGGTGTCAAGTGGGAAAGGAAATCAAACCAGAAGTAAATAAATATCAGGCAGCAACTGAATGTGCCAAAAAACAAAAGAAAGAATATAAGGTAAATGATCAGATGAGAAGGCAAGAAATGGGGAAAATACATAAATATTCTTGCAAGTATAGAAAACTCTTGGAACAACCTCATGTTGATCAGGATCAAATGCAGGAATGGTTAAGGAAGGGGAATTTAAACCAAAAGACGAAACTTTAATATTAACGGCCCAAGATAGTGGACTACATACACATTGATTTACAAAGTCCATTGAACATGTGGGAGAAACAGACATGTAGGTTTTGTAAAACAGAATTGGAAACAATCGCATATCTTGTTGCTGGTTGTGGCAGAAGGACGGTATACTGAAAGGCATAATAATGTGGCAAGACTTGTGCACTGGGGACTGTGCAAACATTATAATACTGAAGTAGCTGAAAAACACTGGAAACATGAGCCACAAAGCATCATAGAAAATGATTAAGTTTATATCACATGGGATCATCAATTACCAGCAGTTCAAAAAACAGATGTGAGAAAACCAGATATAGTAGTCCATGAAAAGAAGACAAAAGTAGCATTGATCACTGAAATTGTTACACCTAGTAACTACAGTGTCTTATGTACAGAGAGACAAAGTCATAAAATACCAGGATTTGCAGGCAGAAATGAGGTCAGTGTGGAAGAAGGATACCCAGACAGTTCCAGTAACAGTAGGTCTTATAAAAAAGAATTAACAATCATACTTAGATATGTTACTGATGCATGTAACTCCATACAAACTGCAGAAGTCATTAAAGGGCGCACTGCGGCTGCTCTAAAGAGCACTTTTGGCTAACATCAAAGATTGAAACAATACTAATTTGATGAACTTTAATCATACTTTTACTAAGGAATGGGGTCCATTCTAGTCATGGTATTAGAAAGCCAAAGACTTGGGGAAATTAAAAAAAAGAAAAAAAAATCAGAAGCCATTGCCAAACTTTTGGCTGACAAGCTCACTCAAATTTCTCCCCATATACCACAACCCCCCCATCCATTACTAAGGAACAGATCATCAATGCACATTTCAAGGCCAAAACACTGCACTGATGGGCCCCGATAACATACCAGTATGTTTAATAAATAACAAGAAACATGACCTCTCTGGTCCACTTATACCACTTTTCAACTGGAGTCTTCAGTCAGGCTTTTTGCCCAAGTAATGAAAGATTGATACAGTTATTTTCCTGCATAAAGGAGGTCCAACCATTTATCCAGGTAACTATAGGCCTATAAGTCTTACAGCCTCATATGTAAGGCCATGGAAAGAATCATCATCAACATGATAAATGAGGACATAGGTAACCGGCAAACACTGGACCCATCACAGTTCGGCTTTGTTAAACAAAGGTCATGCCTATTAAATCTAGTGGACTTTTTTGAGAGGGTCACCAAAGCACTGGATGAAGGTAAGACTGTGCACACAGCTTACTTCAAGCTGGCCAAGGCTTTTGATACGATACCCCACTCATACTCACTTATACACAAGCTCACTAATTTAGGTATAAATCCTTTTATCACCCATCGCATAGCCAACTGGCTCACTGATAGAACTTAGGCCAAAATAGGTAAGGGTACCAAGAAGTGAGTCACTAGCAGAGTCCCCCATGGCTAAGTACTGGGTTGACTCTTTTTTGGCATCTGTTTCTCCAAACTGGAAACAACTGCTGAAGCTTTATGGCAGACTAAGTTTGCAGATGATTGCAAGCTGGGAGTTATCATTGACTCCCCTACAGACACAAGCATTCTTCAAGAAGGTTTACCTCTAACAAATGGTGCCAGAGCCATGCTCTTAAACCCAATGCCAAGAAATGCATGATTGTACTTTTTAGCAAGTCAACTATCCTGGCTAATTACCATGTTGATAATATGTCTCTAAGAGTCGACCTAGTGGTCAGGGATCTGGGTATGCACATACAGTAGCCTTACCTTCAACCACCATGTGGCCTCAGTGATAAGGAAATCCTTTTATGTTGTGCAACTTATAAGTAAGGCATGGCAACTAGGTCCAGAAAGATCATTATCACAATGTACTCTGCCTTTACCAGACCAGTCAAAGAGTACAATGCTCCCTTTGCTGTGTACCTGACCAGGTTATATGGCAAACAGCGCTTATGCAGAGCACCTGAAAGCCCTTTCCCTCTACCCAGTCTCCTACAGATTGCTGAAGGGTGATCTATGCCTGGCTTACAAGGTATCTGCAAACCTCACACTTACGAATCTCCTACATATTTGTAAATCAAAGAGTACCAGAAATACAAGGTCTAGGGACCTGAATTTTGTCTGTGACTTAAACAGAAAATGCTGGAGAGACAGATATGTGTCCCAGAGACTGCCCCTCCTATGGAACAGGCTTCCCATCCATGTGAAGCTGAGTTTGTCTATTACCCAGTTTAAGCACAACCTAGAACAGTTGATGGGAATAGGAAATTTATGCTGCACCTGGCACTCGTGCCCCTTATGGGCAGAGGTAGCTTATAAGTACTTGGCCCTCAATGTCCTATTTCGATACAAGACATTGTTATTCTTTTGGGAAAATTGACTAGGCTTAGAAAGTCTCCCCCCCCCCGGTCATTAGCCTAGTAACAATCTATTAATCTATTTCTGAGTTGGGATTCTCTGCATCACTGTGTACTTTCAGCCACATAGATTTTTTGATTCACTGCATACTTTCACCAGCATGAGCTCTGTGAAAGAAGGCACACGAAATTCTAAAACTATGAACCCTGTATAAGTGGGCACAGGCGCATATATATCTATATCTATATCTATATATAGATACACACACACACACACACACACAGACACACACACACACGTAGATAGATATAATTATAATAAACCTGTTTTACACATGGTAAACTACAAAGCACAATGTACTTTTGAGATGGACCTAAGGAAGCCTAAGAGTGAAAGTGTTTCTAAATGTTTACTTTCTGATTGAACTGTGTCCTTATTTGCCCTATTTTATTTTTTTAAAGAAGCTTTTGCTCCTTTAAGTTTGTGTTAAGATGGTAATTTATCACTTCTGTCATGTACTGTTTATGACAGACACCTAACATTGCTAAAATTTTAAATAATATAAGACATTGAAACTTCAGGGTAACATGCAGACACCATGTGCATCCCCTTTCCATTGGCTATGTAAATGATGGCTTCATTTTTCCACCAACCAAACCATCTCTAGCTAGGCAGACCTGGCACTATCTCTTGGAATGAAACTATTTAAGCTGCTCAGTTGTTAGTTTAAAATAAGACAAGAGCACTTATCCATCGCTGAATAAAAGATCTGCTTAAACCCTTAACTGGACAGTTTTTTCCTCTGGAAAGAGGACTTTCTTTATTTTTGCTAAGTTAGCTGCAGCCAGGATCCGACTACTCTAGATATAAGAGCACAAATACCAAGCACACGTGCACAACACTAAAACTGTTCCCGCACCACGCCCTTACAAAAATTCTAATCCACAAATACTTGCACATACACATTCCTGCCCTTAACATTGACCTACTTACCCCTGTCAAGAAATTGAGCTGTTGGTAAAATAAACATTCAGTAAAATATGCTGACAAAGTGATGTGTATCCACATACATAAGAGAGGGAGAGATTATGTTGATAGGGGAACCTGTACCAGTCCCTAATAATGATGTATTAAGTACCACCACTAAGCCACTTATAAGCTCAACAGGTAACAATGTGATTGTGTCCATTTTTTATACAGCAGCTCTGCAAAGAACACTGGCTGTTTGTGGTCTGCAAACTCTCCAGGGAGATACTACTACAGTAATGCACTTTTGCCTCATGAACTGTGTTAAATATATGGGCGTTTGTTATTCTATTTCTCTTACACTGCAGGTGCAGCATCTTTTTCAGTTTTATGCTTCAAATATACAATTTTATAACATTTTCTTCAAAATATTTTGCAGCTGCTTGTTCCACAACCAAATGGCTGTCACAGATGCCTACAGCTAGCTGCACTGAAGACCAGTTGTCACTTCGTGTAACAGTAGAAAATGTTAGTAGCTAAGTTTCTGTTAAGAGTTTAAGGAAACATCAGTACATGCATTAAAGGCTCCACTGAAATCCATTCACAAAAACCTTTTTGCTTTGTTTTCAAAACAACTTTGATTTGTATAAGCATATAATAAGTGAATACAACGTACACATAATGATAAGAATAAGGATTAGTGTAAAACCATGAAAGGAACACTATTATTGCATAGGTGGTATTTTTTTTTATAAGTTGTCATTAGTCACACTATCCAAGGTGTCAAGGGCCACTTAACAGAATAATTGTTGGCTTTCAGTTTCCCATGCCTTTTAACAAATGACTTATTGTTCTTGGTATGTTTTCCTACAGAATGTCAATAGCTTAGGATTTTTTTAATTATTTTGTTTGGCAAAGGTTGTATTACATAACACCGAGCATTGTATCCAGATGGTATAATGCTACAGTGTAGGTATACATAAGAAAGCAGCGACATTTCTACTGAGAATCAAATTTCTAATGAGGAATATTTTAATAACTAATATGGCATGTCTCTGAAGTTGGCTTCATAGTTTTAGCCACTTGAAAGCATGGCATTGCAGCCACACCATGTTACAACCAAAATACAGTATATGCTTTTTTCTTGTAAAATATATAGGAGTTTTATTTCTGATATAATGAAAACTTTTGCACATATATACCCTGGACATTGTTTTATGCCAGACTGTAACAACAAAAGCTCGCCATAACTCTGGACTTACTAACTGTATATGAGAGGCCAAATGTCAGTTCCTCAAAGGCAGTTCACCATAAAAATTCAGGATTTCTAATAAGATACTTGGTTATAAAAAATGCACACATACTGCTCCAAGTGGAATGTGCCCCTTCCAAGAAGATAATCTACCTTTGACTTTGAAGTCATCACATAAATTTAATGGCCATGTTTATCTTTTACAGATAATTTCTCCATAACAAACCATATCAATAATCATTAAGAAGTTACTCTTTAACTGCTCTTTGCTCTCATACATAATCTGCACCCCCAAGTGAGGCCAAAGATAGGTGAAACACACATGTGATTATTAATGGCATCTGTGGGTAAGTATATATAAGTAAAAAATAAAAGAAATAAGCCAGCAACTGGTGGACAATACGGTATGGTAGTTTATTAAGCTACCAGAAATGCATATAACTCACAAACATACCGGTTTCGGCCCAAATTCAATATGGCCTTCTTCAGTGTATAAATTTAGAGTCCACTATGCAGTTCTTTAAATACACATCAGAAAACTCTGATTGGTTGAATGTAAATATAAAGTACCAAGCTCATTAATATTAATCAATTGCAAACATACATACAAAATCAGATACAGAAATATGTCAATCAAATAGAGCATATCAAAATATCATATCAAAACTGAATAAATTATATATGTAATGTATGCAATATGATATAATATAGTATGTTAGATCAGATATATTTATAAATATTCATTCAAACCTGGACTAAATAGTGCACCAAGTTTGGTAATCCATTTCTTTTCTTTCATGTCAAGTTTTCTATGCCAACCACATTTGTTGGTTCTATCACCAATAATTTTATCAATAACTGTGAAATGAAATTTGGCATTATTATGTACAAGTGTGTGTTTGTATAATGCGTTGGATGATTTTTTACATCTAATGTCACTCAAATGTTCGGACACCCTTAGTTTAACTGATCGAGAGGTTTGCCCAACATAAAATGAGTGACAGGTACAACTTGCCATATAGATGGCCCAATCAGTATTGCAATTGGCAAAGAATTGAATATCGAAGACTTTGCTACTGTTTCTGCTTGTAAATTCTTTGGTTTTTATCATATGTTTACAATTCACACAGTGACCACAAGGAAAAGAGCCAATGAGTTTATCCCCCAAAATAGTTGTTTGATAAGCCTGTGTTAAGGAGGATTCAAAGTGATGCTTGTAATGATTAAAATACCCTGCCAAGTTCTTTCCTTTACGAAAGGAAAATGAACATTTGTTGGGAATGATAGTCTTAATTTTAGCATCTGCATCTAATATGTTCCAATTGTCCCTTATAATCTGAATGAAATTCTTAGTGTTTCTCCCATATGTGGTTGTAAATCGCACTGTGTTGGTCTTGACTGGTTTCTTTTTATATTTCAAAAGGTCTGATCTGTTTAAACCTGAGGCGTGCCTATGTGCCATTGTAACATATCCTGATTTATAACCCCTATCCTGAAATCTATTACACAAATCCTGAGCATGGTGACCAAAACTGATATTATCAGAACAATTACGTCTGATTCTAATAAATTGAGACTTTGGAATATTTCTGGCGATATGTTTTGGATGAAAGCTGGAGGCATGGAGTATAGTATTGTACTGGGGGAATTTTCTAAATACTTCTGTTTTTAAAGTATTATCCATGTTTCTTGTGATCAAAACATCCAAAAATGTTATAGATTTTTGATCATGTGTAATGGTGAATTGTATCCCCCACTTATTATCATTCAAATAATCCATAAATTCTTGAAGAGATGAAACATCTGATCTCCATACCATCCAGCAATCATCCAAATATCTTCGCCAGATGTCAATGTCAGGTAAAAACCAATTATGAGTGTCATCATATATCATAATTTCTTCCATATAAGCCATGAATAGATCAGCATAAATTGGGGCAAACGAAGCCCCCATTGCTGTTCCTCTGATCTGCAAGAAGCATTCATCATTATAGAAAAAGACATTTTTGGTCAACACATGCTCAGTTAGGTTCAATAATAGAGTATTAAATCCTGGTTGGTACATGTTTGATCGGTGAAGCCAGAATTCAATTGCATCTAGTCCAGCCCAATGTGGAATGTTGGTGTATAAAGAGCATACATCTAATGTGCAAAGTATCCAATCTGGATCTAACTGCATGTCATTGACAATGCCCAGGAATTCAGTAGTGTCCTGTATTCTTGACCTTACTAGTTTTAGTAAAGGTTTCAAATGCATGGTTAAAAAATCAGATAATGGCTCAGTCAATGAACCCATTCCCGATACAATGGGCCTCCCAGGTGGATGCAAGAGGTCTTTGTGTATTTTTGGTAGGAAATAGATATATGATTTAATGGGGTCAGAGATTGTTAAATGGTTTAATGTTTTCATTGATATAATATCATTATCATAAGCAAAATGTAAGAAATCATCTATTTCTTTTTTAAATACAGGAGTAGGGTCCAGTGGCATTTTTGTATAATATCGCACATCATCTAATTGTTTATGTGCTTCCATATCATACTGAATCCAATCTAACACCACCACTGCCCCTCCCTTGTCTGCATTGATAATGACCAGATCCTTATTCTTTACTAGTTGTTCCAAACAAGACCTTTCAGCATCAGTAATGTTATTAGCCATTGGTAAACAGTGATTGTACTGCAAATGTAATTCATGAAGTACACTATGTAAGAATAAATTCACAGTTGGATGCATAGGTGGTGTAAACAGTGAAGCATGATATTTAAATGATTCTGTCTGTGACTGTTCAACATCTTTGCTATCCTGAAAAAATAATTTCAAATTAATTAGTCTACAAAATGAAAATAGATCTTGTGTGAAATTGTCCTCAGACACAAAAAAGCCTGGAATGAAAGATAACCCTTTATTTAACAATGAAATTTGGCCATCTGTGAGTACAGTATTTGAAATATTGTATACATTATTTATTTGTTGGTCAGTATTTCCATCAGATTTTGTAAACTTGTAATTTTTCTTGTGCTTCCTCCCTCCCCTCCTCCCTCCATGTGCCCTAAAGGGGATATATAGTTTTTCCTATTGGGAGTGGGGGAATCTATGGTGGACTGTGTCTCCGTATCTGTGCCTGATGAGTTGTCATAGTCGGTTGATTCATTGTTACTGCCTCGTCCCTTAAGTATGGAACGCGGACGTTTCCTTTTTGGATTAGGTGTATATTTATTTTTGTTTTGTCCGTCCTGAAATCTGACGTGTCTTACATTTTTGAAAGGTTGGCCCTTCTCATAGTCAGAGATGTCACGTAAAAATTTTTTGACCTTTCTTTCCTTCAAAATGTTATCAAAATTTAATAGTTCAATGCTAAGTTTTGATAGTAAATCTGGAAAGAAGGGTTCCTGTTGGTAATTGTTGCATTCCTCAATACTTTTTAACACTTGACTGGTTTCTTTATCAATAATTCTAGTATAATAATCTGATAGTGAGCTTACAAACTTCATGGAGCATTCCTGCTGAATGGAAGACCATTCACTAGTGAGACTATCATCTGGGTCTGCCACCAGTGGTTGAATTTTGACCCTGAGACCCCTTGGGCAAATGCCTTTAGTCAAATAAGCTTTTAGTAGTTTATGATGCCAAACACAGGATCTTAGATTTTTCATATTTTTATTAAGATCAGCAAATTGTTTTTCACATTTTTGTTTTGGGTTTAAAGAGTTAGTATTTTCAGAGTTCACCAAATTCTTGCCAATACCAAATGGTGCAAGATCATCCTTATCTGCTGATAAATCTAAAAATATTTTATTAAGATCCATAATAATTCCTCTGATTCAAAAATATATATATATAACCACGTCCTGTATATATTTCTAGTGATAATATGACAATAATGGCAATATATTAATAGTGCTGATTGCACTTATAACCACGTCATATACAGAACAATAATGGTATCTAAATTATAACATAAAAATTAAAGGAATTATATCAAATGTTTGGCACACAAATCCCAAGCTTGAAAAAATGTTTAAATTATTAGTTTAGTGGTCACAAAGGTTAAGAAATTTGTTAAGCCCATATATGTGTCCTATAATATAACTAAATATAAAAATATTATAGTTGTTCTATTCTTGAATGCACGTGAAAATGGGTGTCAACCGAAAATGACAACTACTAGATTAGCAATTCAAAATGTGTTTTGATAAAACAATGTAATATATGACTTTAGTAATCTTAAAGAGCCACAATACATAAAAGTTGAAGGCCCTAATTTCAATTTTACCTAAACGAGTATTCCAAAATTATGTATGCTCTAAAAAGATCTACAATAAGGGCATCCACTTCAGATGGAAATACATAGACCTAATATACAAGAAGGTTACTTATTATTCATTCAATATAGACAGTATTTATTTCAAAAATTATTGCCAGTGCTTTAAAGGATGTACCAATGCTGAATTATGATACTACAGTTATGTAAAAAATGACTAAATAATCTATACTAAATAGATTCCTGTTGTTTGTTAAATATAACAATCAAAAACATAAGTATATCAGTTGTCAGTATTGTGATACACTCATACCAACATTTAACTTCAAAAAGTCCTTTATATGGCTGAATTCCAAAAAATTCAAGCCCATTTAATTAACCATGAATGCACAGATTATATTAGAAAGAAACTATTCTGTGTTTAATAATATGGCACAATATGTTGTTTTATCTCAATACTGAGATGACAGGAATATGAGGATAGATTATAATAAATGCTTATTTTACTTAAACATGAACCATAATTCCAAAAAAGGAAAAAAGTCTGTATCAACACCTAAATATTTTGAAACAATATACTCCTTTATCTATTATGAGACTCCTTCCTATATTAACTTATTTCTTTTGATGTCACCCAAAAAGAAAAATATAATATGCTTAATGACTGTTATAAACTGTTCATGTTACAAACAATGTAATGTCTGTTAACAGTCCAAAATCCAAAATCTAATATAAATCACAATTCCCTAAGGTTTTGCATAGACATTCACTGTTGTATAAAACACAACCCGATCTATTAAGAATTATCCAGAATAAACATGAACTGTTACACATATGTTAAGGACAAAAAAACAGTCACAAAATAAGTTAAATCAACACTCGTCGCTTTATAGAAGTGAAAATGAATGTGCTTGAGATTATTGAGAGTACTCGTCGCAGTTAAGTATCTTGCTGAGAACGTTACAGTCTCAATTTACAATGCGACCGTTACCCCAAGCAAAAACAATCATGAAAAAAAGATTTGAGTCATTCTTTTCTTATATATAAACCAATTCCGCACCATAGATAGAATGTCTGATGCAAAAAAGTTCCGACTCAGCACTTAATGTGTGCAGGCCCCTTGATAAATGGCCAACAAGTAATAACACTCCGTATCACATCACAACACCCATCACTTTGTAAAAGTGAGAATTAAATGTACTTGAATTTATTGAAAGTACTTGTCATGGTTCCTCGTCGCAATTGTTTATCCTGCTGAGATGGTAACAGTCTCAATGTTCGATGCGATAATTACCCCAAGCACTAATAGTTGTGAAAAAAGAATTATGTCGTTCTTTTTCTTTTCTTTATATATGCCAATTGCGCACCATAGATAGAGATGTTTGATGCAAAAAAGTTTCGACTCACCATCTAATATGTGCAAACCCCTCAGAGAATGGCCAACAAGAAATAACAAACCATATTACCATGTCGCATTTAGTAATCTTTGTAGAATTAACTGCAAATTGTACATCACCAGCTTCGTAGAATTAGAATTGTTAGTTATTGTTGTCATCCGGATTCAGAAACCAGTATTCAAGCGTGTATGGCATGATATGTCCATAGATCTAACAATTAGAGCTTACAAGGTGGAGCGTTTAGTATTTTGCACCAACCGAAAAGCGAAATACGCCGACACAGTCCACCATCATTCCCCCAGCAGGAAATAAATATCCGTGTAACTGAAAAGATGTCCCCTGCGCGTAAGGAGTTGCACGGCAACAGGAAGTATCAAATAAAAGAAATAAGCCAGCAACTGGTGGACAATACGGTATGGTAGTTTATTAAGCTACCAGAAATGCATATAACTCACAAACATACCGGTTTCGGCCCAAATTCAATATGGCCTTCTTCAGTGTATAAATTTAGAGTCCACTATGCAGTTCTTTAAATACACATCAGAAAACTCTGATTGGTTGAATGTAAATATAAAGTACCAAGCTCATTAATATTAATCAATTGCAAACATACATACAAAATCAGATACAGAAATATGTCAATCAAATAGAGCATATCAAAATATCATATCAAAACTGAATAAATTATATATGTAATGTATGCAATATGATATAATATAGTATGTTAGATCAGATATATTTATAAATATTCATTCAAACCTGGACTAAATAGTGCACCAAGTTTGGTAATCCATTTCTTTTCTTTCATGTCAAGTTTTCTATGCCAACCACATTTGTTGGTTCTATCACCAATAATTTTATCAATAACTGTGAAATGAAATTTGGCATTATTATGTACAAGTGTGTGTTTGTATAATGCGTTGGATGATTTTTTACATCTAATGTCACTCAAATGTTCGGACACCCTTAGTTTAACTGATCGAGAGGTTTGCCCAACATAAAATGAGTGACAGGTACAACTTGCCATATAGATGGCCCAATCAGTATTGCAATTGGCAAAGAATTGAATATCGAAGACTTTGCTACTGTTTCTGCTTGTAAATTCTTTGGTTTTTATCATATGTTTACAATTCACACAGTGACCACAAGGAAAAGAGCCAATGAGTTTATCCCCCAAAATAGTTGTTTGATAAGCCTGTGTTAAGGAGGATTCAAAGTGATGCTTGTAATGATTAAAATACCCTGCCAAGTTCTTTCCTTTACGAAAGGAAAATGAACATTTGTTGGGAATGATAGTCTTAATTTTAGCATCTGCATCTAATATGTTCCAATTGTCCCTTATAATCTGAATGAAATTCTTAGTGTTTCTCCCATATTTGGTTGTAAATCGCACTGTGTTGGTCTTGACTGGTTTCTTTTTATATTTCAAAAGGTCTGATCTGTTTAAACCTGAGGCTGCCTATGTGCCATTGTAACATATCCTGATTTATAACCCCTATCCTGAAATCTATTACACAAATCCTGAGCATGGTGACCAAAACTGATATTATCAGAACAATTACGTCTGATTCTAATAAATTGAGACTTTGGAATATTTCTGGCGATATGTTTTGGATGAAAGCTGGAGGCATGGAGTATAGTATTGTATTGGGGGAATTTTCTAAATACTTCTGTTTTTAAAGTATTATCCATGTTTCTTGTGATCAAAACATCCAAAAATGTTATAGATTTTTGATCATGTGTAATGGTGAATTGTATCCCCCACTTATTATCATTCAAATAATCCATAAATTCTTGAAGAGATGAAACATCTGATCTCCATACCATCCAGCATAGTATATATAAGTCCTAAGGTCAAGCATACAGAAGAGCTTCCTTGGATGGCTGCCCCTTTGGGGGAACCAGGGCGTAGAAGCTGCTGCACTTTGTGTTGGACAGAGTAGCAAAATAGATCGCTGCGCTGGGTGCTCCAGCAAAGGAAAAACTGATCTGTTACTTCTGAGATCATAGGCTCAGATAAAGTTACTAGGCTAATGGCTCTAGAGCCCTTACAATCCTAGCCATATTTATCCCAATTTGCCCCAGTTGTTGGTGGTTAGTGAGTGAAGTTCGCAGAGATGAGGGTCTATGGTAGTTAATACCAACTTTCTCTGTCTATGATGGACATGTGCTTCACCCCACAAGTGAATTAGCTGTCATCCATCCATTGATCTAGGTTGTGTTTGAAGAGGGTCAAGGAGGGGCTCTGTTTTACATGAATTGGAAGCTTGCTCCAGAAAAGTGTCAGTTTCTGGGAGATGTATCTATCTCTCCAGCATGACCTGCTCATGTCAGAGGCTAGGTTATGATCCCTGGAGTGAGGGATCCTCATGTAGTTTGATTTACGAATGTGAAACATTTCCATCAGGCAGGGTCAGAGACTGTCTTGTAAGCCAGGCACAGGTTTCCCCTTAGCAACCTGTAGGAGACAAATCCAGTGACAGGGCTTTCAGTCTGTCTGCATAAGACTTGTTTTGTGTACCCTGTAATTTCTTGGTGAGAAACCTCTGCGGCCTCTCCAATTGTTGCAGGTGTCTGGTGAAGTGCATGCAAAAGGGAGCATTGTACTCAATTATTGGTCTGATGATGGCAAACACCCCCCCCCCCACAATAACCTCTCTGCCATCATGCACCCACTTCAAAGCTTTACTTAAAAGCGCACCTAAAAACATGCTGGCTATGCCCTTGTAACTTCTCTCACTCCATCTACCCTCTACCACTCTTCCACCCCACAAACCACATTTGATTACAGCAAGCTCTGATACTTTCATGCCTATCTTCTTAGTGTAACAATTGTTAATATCTGCTATGACGTTGTGGATAGAACAGACACTAGTTATCTACTGAATGTACTAAGTTCTTCATCTGTAACTATGTTTGTAATATTTTAATTGCTAGGATTCTTCATCTGTAACTATGTATGTAATATTTTAATTTGTGGAGCTTTTCTCCCCGGGCCTCTGCTGAAAATGGACCTGTGTCCAGTCGGACATTCCCGGTCAACAAATGTAAATAAATAAATTACAACATCCTTAGATCTAGATGCGATGCCTTCACTTATAAGATGTTCCACATATTAGGATTTCCTTACTATTGTGGATATGTGATGGTCAAAGTTCAGATTGCTATCAACCCGAGTACCCAGATCATGTACCACTGGGTCTACATTAAAGAGGGTGCCGTCTATAATGTAATTAGCAGGGAAGAGAATAATAATGCTTTTTTTTTTGCATTTAGCTTTATTCCATGGCTTTAGCACCAATCATTTGTCTGAATTAACCCAGCCTGCAGAATATTAACAACATTGGGAGACTCAATGATTGCTCCCAGTTTGTAATCATCAGTGAACTTGGTAAGCCACCAGCCATCCAATTTTTTCTGGACTTCTGAGAAATAAATTCCGAACAGTAAGGGGCCCAACACAGAAACCTGTGGTACACCACTGGTGACTGGTCTTTTGCTAGAGGTGAAGTCACCCACTTTGACAGTATGTGTCCTGTCGGTGAGCCAGTTGGCTGCCCATCTGGTAATGTAGGTGTTAATTCCCAAATGCGAGAGTTTCTCTATAATACCTGAGTGGGGGATTGTGTCAAATGCCTTAGCTAGGTCAAGATAGGCAGTATGCACTGTCTTTCCCTCATCCACGGCCTTGGTGACTTTCACAAAGACGTCAACCATGTTTAACAGGCATAATCTACCTTTAATGAATCTGAACTGGGTTGGGCCAGAGTTTGGAGATTACCTATGTCCTTGTTAATAAGGTCCATAATTATTAATTCCATGGCCTTGCAGATGAGGCTATTCAAACTTATGGGCCTATAATTCCCAGGGTTGGTTGATGGTCTCCTTTTGTGCCAAGGGATTACTGTTGCTGTTTTCCATTCCGCTGGAACATAGCCATAGCTGGCTGTGGTTAAATGGAGCTCCAAGGGGGTCTGCTAGGTCATGTTTTAAGTTGTTTAAAAGGCAACCCGGGATGTTGTCTGGTCCCACAGAAGCTGTGTTTTTGGCTTTGAAGAGCACTGAGATGACCTGCTCTCTTAAGATAATGGGTTGAGGAATGGTGGCAGGTATACTTTGGGAGATGACTGGAGGGGGCAGGGAGTTGAAGTTTGCTCCAAATATGTCAGCTAGCAGGTTGGCTATTATGTCCAGCTGAGCATAGGCGGTGCTATCCACACCCAGTTCAGCTTATAGTCGGGTATTCCTTTAAGATTCTGGATGTAGTTGAAGAATGCCTTATGATTAGCCTTAGCTATTGAGACTATTTTTATTTCAGAATTAGCTTTGGAGGACTTGAAAATATCTCTAATTTGTTTGTTTAAGCTAGAGAGGGCTTTCTTACTCTGCTGAGCCAGTTCCCTCTTGTTCTTGGGCATTAGTTTTTTTCTCTTGTTGCATAACCTGTTTATACCAGGGGTCCACCAGGGTGGTTTGTTTTTCCAGCAAGACCTGGTTTTAATCTGATCAGGAAGAGACGATTCTATAGAACTGCTTAAGTGGTTATACAGGGCATTGGTGTACACCACTGCATAGGAGTCCATGTTATATGCATTTGAGGGGGCTTTGAAACTTCGTATACCATCACTTAGTAGGAAGTAATTTGTCTTTGAAAAATTTTTAAGCATTTTTTGAGCTTGGTGGGGTATCTGGTCTTATAATTACATCAAACGAGACTGATTTATGGTCCAATCTTACCAGGGAGGACATCCCATCAGGAGGGGGGGTGCTCGCCCATGTCAGTGAGTACTATGTCCAGGACATTTGAGCCTCTTGTGGGTGTTCTGATTAGTTGTTCCAGAGCATTTGCATTGACAAAGTCCAAAAACCTCTGAGTCAGCATATTTGTGATTGTGTATGTTTCCCAGTTGATAGGATAATCAAAATCACCCATGAGTAAGGCAATGCCTTATATTGCAAGTGACTCCAGTAAGTCCAGGTATGTAATATGCTTTTCCTGTTTCTTGGTGGGGGACCTATAGCTAGCTATGATGTGACAGGGGGCTCTGCATATAGTTACTGGGTTTGACTAGTCTAGATCATAGGAGGCTACTAGGCTAATGGCTCTGGGGCCCTTATAAGCCTAGAAAAGAGTTTATCTCCAAAAAAGAAACCTCAGTCAGCACCTGTCACCCCTGTCAGTGAGGGACAAAGGTGGAACCCCTGGGACAAATTTGTGGTTTCCCATCCACTCATCAAGGTTGCACTTGTGGAGGGTCAGCGAGGTATAGGATCATAGGAGGTTACTACGCTAATGGCCATGTGGCCCTTACAAGCCTAGCCAAGAGTTTAGAGGTGTACTTACCCTTAATGAGGATGGCTACAACTCCTCCTTTGGTTCTTTCATGCTCAGTTTGTGGTCTGAACATGTAGAAGGCATTGTGGCCCTTAGCCTTGCACAGCCGTGGTGCTTTCTGCGCCTTTGAACTATGTCTTTGTGACTTCACAGATGTCAGCATCTTCCAAAGTAAGGGATGGGTCCAGGAGTGCAGTTTCTTGTTCAGACTCCTAGCATTAAGCAGCTGTACCTTGACTTTATCTAGAGAGGATTTTGCTATGTTGGGAGGTTAGTTATTTTGACACTGCCTAAAAAAAGGCACAATAGGGGTGGCTAATGCCTTTGCCACTATACAAGAGCCTAGAGGAGACAGGTGCAAACCATCTCTGGCAAAGCAGCATGGCCTGTCCACCATGTCTTCCCAGGATGACAGATTCCCTTGGACTGACAACAGAAGCTAAGCCAGTTGTTAGTCAATCATTTTTGTTTGTATTGTGGCATCATTCTTGGAGAAGGTAGAATGCTACCTAAGGCTACGCTTATACCCACCTATGACACATAATCTGAGATCTCAATCATGTCTCTCTACATACAGTCGAGTCAGGTACATCTCATGTTATTCACCCCACATGAACTATGACAGAGTCATACTGGTAGTTGTGGCTGAGTGACTTGAGTGACTTGACAGATCCTGGTACCTGACAGGCAGCTAACTGTAGCCCGCTACTTATCCAGCCTGGTGAGGTAAACATCTGCGTGTATCACAAAGGAGTCACCTCTGACCAATACATTAGGTGTTGTGATGTTACATCTTATGGACTTATTTGTTGAGACACTGGTGTGTGTTTTACTATGTGTTATGAATGTTTTCTGCATTATATGTGCAGGTGGTTTCCATTTGGGAGGCCACTGATCCTTTGGTAAGTTACTGTTGAGTATCTCCGCATATGTGGGTTTACTTGTCATGTTTTTATTTAGTGTGGGAACAGCGTGTGCTGACAACCTGTTTGGCATTCGATTTGTCCTTATGTGAGAGTCCTGTCTCCAATTTCATAGTGTAACTACATCTCCCACATAAAGTATTTGTTTGTTTCAGGAGTAAATGTTTTTCAGTATACATGAGACAATTGCTACATTACCTCAGGATGCCCAGGTCTATCAGGCTGGCCAGAGAGATGATCGGAGACTGCCCATCTATGACAGCAGGCCCTTACTGTGTATGTTTTATTAGGGAAGGTAATGGGTTAATTTGACAGGACTGTGCTTGTAGCACCATGACTAGAAGAGGGATCTATACATTGTGTAGGCTAAGGATGATCAATAAGGTAGTAATAACTGAGTTGCTCCTACAGCATCAGAAAAGCTTGGAAGTGTTTCACTGTCACCTGTTTATGAAAAAACTGAGCTTCTCGGCTTTTGCTACCTACAACAGTCCTACAACTAACAGATACAATGTAATACAGTGCGATTAACTACTTAAAGCAGCAGCAGGCAGTACATTTACTTTGAAACTGCTAAAGTATAGTTATAGTACATAAGAGAAGTGCAAAAAAATACTTAGAGCCTCCCTTTTGTGTGCTTCCCAGGTAAACACCTACTGCCACTAGGTGAATAAACCAGTCCTCTTAATGTAAAAGCACAGTAAAGGAGTATCCAGAGTGAAATGCTACCACAAACAAACTTAAAAGATACAAAATGCTACTACAAGCAAACATAAAGATATAGATACAGCAGTGTACTTTAAACAGCTTATAAAAGTGTGATTATCCAATAAAAGCACTTTGCTTTGTA
The DNA here is from genome assembly GCF_019279795.1 of Protopterus annectens. NCBI lineage: Eukaryota > Metazoa > Chordata > Ceratodontiformes > Protopteridae > Protopterus > Protopterus annectens. The sequence goes on from NC_056748.1 coordinate 567,046,426, forward strand.
TAACTGAGCCAACATTCTCTCAACTGTACAGAATTAATAAGGGGACTAAAAACAAGATAAGCTGATTAATAGACTCTCCATCTAATAAAATTACATGCTGAAATGTAAAGTGTTTCCCAACCTAAACAGATCAGGCTACCTTCCAGTGCACTAGATGGAAAATCTAGTGACCTCTTGATGTAAAAACAAGTGCTTGCTAGAGTATAAAAATACACTATTTTATCCAACAGCTAGCTAGCTACTGAATTCACAGAAAGTAAATCAGTAGAACAGATGGTGATGAGGCAAAATGCGCTTTTTCAATTTCAGCACAAGGAAAGACAAATAATTCAGATATCAACAGCAGTATAGAAAGGGAGGAGATTATTAAGCTCAATTGACAGTAGGGCTGGGCAGTTTAAAATTACCAGATTTAAAAAGCAGATCAACAAACAGGAGGGTGGGTGGGTGAGGAAAAACTAACAGGGAACCACAAGCAGTGCTTTGGTTTATGCATGCTTGACAACTTTTTTAGAAGAGACAAAGACCCAGTAATTCACTATGTATTTAAGTATCACTCAAGAGACTATTTAACCAATGAAAAAACATGTGAAATGTGTAGTCTAGATACTTTAGGTGTCTACCTCTCACATAGAACAAAAACACCAGGCTAAGCAGATTTCTTAAAACACGTTCCTGCTCAAACAGTCCACCAGATATTAGATTTCCCCAGAATCAGCATTGCAGTCAGAAATCGCTAAAAGGGCATCGTCCACTGCCAAACCCTCATGGCCTCTCAACATACTGGATATGACCACTTCCCCACTTGTTTCTTCAAGTACCACATCTCAGACGTATTGTAGTCTGGTCTCACAGGACGACTGGGTCTCCTGGGCCATCTTCTCTTTGAAATGCCCTATCCCCCACGCAAAGGATGCATTTGTAGTAACCTTGGCCTGGGGCTGGTGAAGAACAAACAGTCACCCTGCTGTGACCAGAGCAGACTCCAAACACCACCAAATGTGGTGGTGACAAATGTTTATTAGAGCAACAGGAAAGTCTATCGGATGGGTTAGGTAAGTCCACTGAGCTGCTGGAGTCCACTGTAAGACTCTCATATGAAATCTTGCCAGAAAAAACTAAGAGGCTGGAGGTTTGTGGGCCTGAGGCTTGTGAGATGCCTCCTGGCAAAGATAAGTTAACCTGGATAATGGAAGCTTGGATATCTGAGAGACCATATTCAAACAGCAACCTATACATTTCAACAATTGTACTGGTTCCAGGCTAAATTTTTCATGATTCACCTTAATAATTAAGGACAGGCACAGTTGGAGTAAGGAGTCTACAGCCTCATCAAGAGATAATTTTGTAGAAGTGGTGAAAATTCAATTGTCCAATTATGAGCTAGGTTGCCACTACTGTCATATATTTGGTACACTGGGCAGCTGTGAAAAAGACCAAAGGACAGAACTCAAAAATGGTAATGACTGGCTCCCAACTAAAAGCACAGAGATTTCCTGGACTGCCTCACTAACTTTACATGGTGGTAAGAATCCCTGTGATCTGCTGACCACATCCAGTTGCCTTTCTCAAAAGAGGTAAAATAGACTTCACAGTGATCATCAGGAATTTGGTCTGTTTGACACAATGATTCAGTTTGATGAGATTCAAAATTTGTCTGAGGTCCTTGTTCTTCTTTGGCAACAAAAAGAATCAGAACAGACCCCAGATAATTGCTGGTCTGGTGGGACCTCTTGGACAACTCAACTGGTTGGCAGCTTTTGAATTTTGACTGCTGCATCTCTTCTCTGATGGGGTGGTATATCTGGAAGAGTTTTTAGTGTTTCTTTTAGGGCAACTGAAAATGTAGTAGTATAACCTATGGATATGACTCTTAACACCCAGGCATCTGAGGTGATGGCCTCCCAAGCTTTTAGGTAGACAGCCAAGCAACCCCTGACTGCGTCCAGAAAATATCAGTCAGGCAGAAGTTCAGGTATACTGAAAGGCTCCCTGGGGAAAGTCCCATGCAAGCCCTGATTCTGTGGACTGCCTCTGTCACGTGGACAGCATCTGTTATGGTTACCCCCAGCTGTCAAGAGGGGAACTTTTCCCAGAGACATCTTGGAAAGGCTGCTGTGATTTATAGAAGATGTGCTTGCCCCCTTTTTGATTCCTGGAAAAGGATCACTGTGGAGTGGCAAAGTGCACTCCTATGGCAAACACGTTTTTTCTGTTAAGCTCCCTCCTGGTTATCATCTCTTTTACCTTTGGGCCAAACAGGGAAGAACTATAGAATGAAGCATTGACAAAGGACATCTTAAAGCAGTCTGATAAACTGCACAAATGCACCCAGGTGGGCTGGCACATGAATATGATAGTGCCTGCCACTCAAGACATGCTATTAGCTACTTTAGATAGCAGTCTCATGGACACATTAGCAGTCAACTGCATCATTGAAGACTGTGCCGTCAGAGTCTTTTGCCGCTCTGGGGACTCCTGGGTCTTTACCACATTTGACACTTCAGACATTAGGTACTGCTGATGTCTTGTCAAATGAGACAAGTAAGTCAGTGCATGCAACTCAGAGTTCACTGACATTTACGAGTGCTTTACCAGGAAGTCCAAATCCTGGGACTCTCTGCTGGGTGGATGGACCAAAGAACTCTCTTCTGAGATATCCTTTTTTCTGACAGCTGCCATGATGATTGCATCAATTGCTGGACCTTTACTTGAGGTGGGGAGTAGTCTATCATTAGGTAGGGCCTGTGAAGATTGGGTGAAGACAGAAAAAGACTGCCAGCATAGCCAGACAGAATTTTGGAGATAATTCTGTCATCTGTAAATATTAATGTAAACCACAGGCTTGTTGTCTTAAATGGAAAAAATACTGTTACATGTGGAACTGCAAAAATGTAACAACAGTGCATTCTGCTGTAAGGAAGCTATGTCAAGCATGTTATGACTGTCTTCAATATTTAAAGTTGGATCCAGCCGGTCTAGATGAAGGAATTCTTGCTATTGTTTTACGGACACATTTAATGGCCAGAAATTGCATGCATAAATGTCCTTTACTGCTCTGGTTTCTGCCCAGAGGTAAAGAATGTAAATGTAGTTTCTATTAGCCTGGGAACCCAGGGAAGTGTGAAGAATGATGTAATGTGAACCAGAAATGTGATTTAAAAAACAGAGAGCATTAAGCATTTTTGTCTTGACCATCCAACAGCACTCAGCCTTTGCTCTATATGTAAGTTTATCTTAGACTTGTGTTTTCTCTTAGAAATAGCTAGAAACTAGAAAGATTAGACCAAGTGTTTTTCTGTGATGTCAGAACTGTACTACTGAATTATTTTAAGTATTTCTCTGTGATCTCTGAACTCTTGACTAGCACTGTGTAGCAAGAAGTATTGTCTTGTGTTTTTAGTATTTATTATTAAATATTTTAAAACTTTCAACTGTGGCTGTTTTGTGTAGAGTTAATTTAAGCTCTAGAGTACATTGCATGTATATAGTGATTACTGTCCAAGTCACTCCAAATAAGCCTTGCTGTTCAGTCTCACTTACCATTTGGATAATAATGCTGCACAGTAATAATTGGGCACCCTTTTAAGGGCCTTTAAGTAGCTGATAAATATTAGCTGGGTGGTGGCAGTGATTTCTACTGTATAGTCTGGGTAAAAGGGGCACAGCTGGAGAACCTGTGCCAGCCTTCCCCAGGAGTGTCTCTGTGGTTGTATAACTCATCTCAAAGTGTGTGTGTGTGTGTGTCAGCTACTTGGGCGGGGACACAAAGTACTGGCTGGACACAGAGGGTGCTGGAGGTTTTAGCTTGCCCAGCTGGCTGAGATCTGGACCCTATAGCTGTGCCAGTGGGGAGTCTTTCTGGGGACCTGGAGAGCAAGGGAACGACCAACCCCAGACTGACTGTGATCTCTGTGTGCTCTTAAAGGAAATTGCACTTTACTGTGGGTATTTGTTATCCTTTCCTCCTATATGAGATGCCCCTCACTGGTGTTAGTGGTGAGGATTGAGGCTCCTTGATTGCTTGACCAGGGGCCGGGTGTCACAGGGCCAAAATCCTAACCGGCTTTCTGGGATTGGTTCCACCATGTCTGGTTTTCTTCAGTTCCTTCGAAGCACCACATCAATAAGTGAGTCTGGATGGGGAACTCTCAAGGACATGGATGGGCCCATGCCAAAAGCTTCCAGAAATGCAGACTCCTGGGGGAAGGGGCTTCTGTGGTCCATCCCCCAGACTGTTTCAACAGTTTCAAAAGATCACCAAATAAGGCACTGTTGTGGGGGGATAAAGGAAAGCCCTCCCCTTCATTGAGTTCAGTGTCCTTGGTGAGAGATTCATCATGGTAATTCATACACTTTCTCTTGCATCAACTCTTAACATGCCCCTCAATGACCAGGGACCTAGAAGAGATAGGGGGCCATGAAAGCAGAAACATGTGCCCATAGGCCCAGATGCGGGGGGAAGGGTGAGGATTTCAAGCCATTGCCAACCATCCCATCTCCAAATGTGAAGAGATCTTTTCCACAGAGTTAAATGCTGGTGCTGAAGCTGGAAGACCTGGTTTGGCACTCTTCAGATCCGAAGACCAGTATCAAGTGCCAATCTTACCTGCTCTGTTGCTGGGAACAGAGACAAACTGTCATGTGCTGAAAACCCAAGAGACAGGGGTAACTCTAAAATCCAGAGTGTAGACACTGATTCTGGAGCCATGGCCCCCAGAGCCACATTCTGCACTGACACTGTCAGAATCAAGAATGCCAAGGAAGGAGTCAGTGCCTGAAGTGGCTATGCTTTGGGAACTAACATCGTTTATGGCAGAGGAGCTGACTCCATGAACCCAGAAGCAAAACAGTCACAGGGTGGAAAGGTAACAGTCAGAGCCAAATCCTCAGGCAGTGGTGTTGAGGTGGCTGGAAGGTTCCCTAACTGAATTTAGGCATAGGGAAAGTTTATTCGTGTCCAGTGGCTTCATGTTCCAAACTGATCAGATGGAATGAATGGACAAGGCCACTGAAGAAGGTTTGGAAATCCTCCTCCCAAGGTAGGATCAGACTGCATATTAATTGGAGAAGTGTGGATCCAGGTGGAGTGGGAGAAGTCTCACAAAAACTCCACTGGTGCCACTGGAGAAAAGGGGGTATGCAGCCTACCTGAACTAGTATCCTTGACCAAAAATGGACTGGGGATGCTAACAGCTGAAGACACCCAGACAGAGAGACAGACAAAAGGAACTGACACATTACCTAACTACAAAATGCATACACAAAACCAGCACCTACTAAACACTAACTATACAACTAGTAGGGTAAAGGACGAAAACATTAATGCTAACAGGAATAAAGTATACAGTGCACAGAACTTACAAACCATGATGCACTCTCCAAGGCAACAAACAAGATTTGAGGATAATTGGGAAGAGTAGTGTGTTATGGGTAAGGAGTCAGAGCACTGAGGCTGAAGAATTTAAAAGGCAGACTTCCTATCTAAGTCAGATCCGAAAACCTACAGGTTGAAGTTGGATAGAAAAAAAACACATCAGATACAATAATCAGTTGTACAGGCAGAAGAACATTTAAAGAAAAATTTGATTAAACTAGATAAATAACATTGTTGTTCCTGACAATACTGAACCCTTAGCAGTGCTATACAGGCAAATGGCAAAACAGAAGACTTGCATAGTGCCCCCAACTGACTAAGTTTACACTGGTTTCAACTAAAAAATATATATATAATCTAATTTATTATCTACCCCCCCCCCGGAGAGAAACCTGAGATGCAACCATGTTTCCCACATTCAGCAATAAGCAAAGTATTTCACATAAATCTACAAACTGTTTGCATAATGAATTGCTCCCTTTCACAGTTCTGGGCGTAGATGTTATTGGACACAGTTTTACACCCTTCCTGCAATTACAGACAAGCAATCAATCCTTTCCTGGGAAACTGATTTTCTCACACAAGTAATGTAGAATTAGGTTACAGCTTTCCAAGGCATTTTTCTTTTACATATTACATGACAAAACAAGTACAAATATCATTCTCCTCTCTCTGTTATGATGTTTTATAAATGCAAAGGCAATTTCATGGAGCACTTTTTGTTAAATATTTTACAAAGCTAAAATACTGCTTATAAATCTGTTAATATCTTATTTAAAAAAGCAGAGTACTGACATCACACTTTTAAATCAGTTTTCTCAACCTTGGAATCTCAGCACCCATACTAGTCACTCAACCATTCATTTACTTTTGCTATGACTTAGAAGACTTTAAGAAAAACAAAATGGTTCCCATTTCATTATAGTTACTATGTTAGATTCATAGTTTCAGAGATGTATACGTGGCTAATGATCACATGGGTCTTTTTTTAAGTACAGCCATGCATCCCAACCATATCTGACAAGTTTAGGGAACTTAAGATTATTCTAAGGGGTTAAGGCTATAGCTTCAGTGGTCAACCATTTACAGGCTGCCCATGTCCATGAAGGATCAAGGTTGAATTTCCAATTCAGCTACTTGTTCAAATACTGCTCAACTTCAGAGGATTGATACAATGGGAGATTTCTCCTTACACTCAAAGTGCAGTGGCCCTGAAGTGGTCTTTTTGGGGGGTGAGGTACAACCCACTGCATGAGGGAGTAGTATTTGCATAAGGCATTCAGGATTTGTGATTTGACTTGACTAAATCAGACTGCCTTTGATCTGGTAGCTTTCAATCTGTCATCCTAGACCTATGTTTTACAGTCAGATCACAAGTGAAGTATAGTCCAATGATGACAGATGCAGCTGAAGTCCATATGCAAGAAGTCTACTACTACAGCAGAGAAAACAGTGACTAAAAGGTATACAGAGAGAAGAGAGGAAAAAAAGCCATATGGGAACCTCAATGATGCGTCTTTTTTATTTTTTTGTTGAGGAAATAGGTATGTAAGTTTATCTTAGACTTGTGTTTTCTCTTAGAAATAGCTAGAAACTAGAAAGATTAGACCAAGTGTTTTTCTGTGATGTCAGAACTGTACTACTGAATTATTTTAAGTCCCTAACACCACATAACTGAACTGTGATGGCCTTGTTGAATGATATTTCATCATAGAGATTCAGTCAAAATGGCACTTGCTCCATCAATAAATATCTCTTTCTTTATGGAAACGGAATGAACTACGCAGAAATTTGAGGGCAAATCCAGTTATGTTTTCTTGCCTTTGCCTCAGTAGTAAAAGAAAAAAAAAGATATTTGCACACAGGTAAACAGTTGTTGGTGTGCTGAATTATTATTGTTTTTGTTTGTATTTTAGTACTGTTAATAAATTTGTCTGAATAAAACTGGTCTTTTCTGCAAAATGCTGTAATTTCAGATTTGTTGTTATAGTATATAATGTGAAAGGAATTGGCATATATGGCAGAAAACAGTTAATTTCATACTTACCAAAGTTTGAAAAAGTACCATTTTGACTAATTATTTGTAAAGAAATGGCAATCATTATAATTAGGTTTGATGACCAGTGGCATATGCTATAGGTTTCCTTAGCATATTATGTAAGCTTCCATGGTCAAAGTGAGCTTGATTAACATCAAGTGTCATGTAAATATGCTGGCAAGCCCCTTAATTTCCAATAAAAAAGGCAGGTGAGCAAAACGACACGAAGTGATGTGTGCTACATGTAAAAAAAAACTTCTCATAACTTCTCATAATCAAAAGATCTAGAGTGGCTTTTTGCCACATTAATCAGTGGTACATGACTTCCCAGAAGGGCAGAAGGATATAGGTGAAGTGGTGCTCATGCAATGTTTCTTTGTCTAGGTAGCTGTCACCTCAGGCTGTCAAGGCATCTGAAACTTCAATTTTTGAACCATCTGGAGAACCAAAATTCCATGTGTGCTACTCAACAAACTCACCTGATAAATAGGTATGAGAAGCATATCTGAACAGATAAGGCCTTTCTGACTGAAGTGAAACCAAAGAAAGTGGCATACAAATTACTCAACTGACAAACCAGTTGCTGCCTTCATTAAACTTAGAGAGCCACTTTATTTTTCTTTGTAGGTCCTCATGAGTCAGTCTCAGATGTAAAAGTTGCTGCCATTATGCACACGTTTGCCTGAACTGCTCAAAATTACCTGCTCTGGTTTATGTAACAAGCCTGGGAGTTTGACACTGTATAGTTGTAAGTTATATAAAGACTGCAACTTGCAATTTTAAACTGTCAATTTGTTCTGTGGGATCTAGGTGGTTTCAAAGCTATATGGACCCTGTGTGTGTAAAACACTTGTACTGTAGTGCACCTCACTACTTGTTCTAGCCAGAAGGTACTGAATTATCCTATTTACAACTAGCAGGCACTACACCTGGAGAGCCCTTATAGTGCCCCTACTCTCAATTCTTGCTGAAGATTACCAGCCTGCAAGTGCAACCCCTAACACACACTGTAACTGTGAACAAAGACGCCTGTGTTTTCTTTGAGCTACTACATGGTGCATCTCCCATTCAGGTGAATAAAGTACAGAGATTTATTGGTTCCGTTTCTCATTATAGGCTCAGGTTATCAGGACAATGAGACAAGTGCATTCTAGCAGGCTTTAGGTGGCACATGGGGCCACTCCAAGTTATAACCATGGTTGACACTCAGATACTAGAGTTTTTAACAGCCTTTGATAGGGTAAAAACTATGTCACCTTGTGACTGGTGGATTAATTATATTAAGCTCATTAATTATACACAGTTGATTTTTAAATTGATGTTTTGATTGTTTCCTGCTTTTTATTGGATGTTATGTCACTTGTTTTAAATACAAAAGTTTGTCCTTTTTATGTACTTTCAAATGGTCTGAAGAAGCAAACTTGTGTTGTGGAAGGACTTGCCAAATACCGAATAAAAAGCTTAATATTTTGGTAATGTGTCGGCTCACTAGCATTTACAGCAACAGTACTTTTTTATTTTACTAACAAGCTGTTAATTCAAGTTGCTGGTGTAACTTTCTGGTTTTTGATATTCGTGTTATTTATATACCAGCCAGTGAGCATGGCCGAGGGTTTCACACAAGTGGAATTGGATTATAATCCGAACAGAAGGGAAGTCTTACAGGATATCATGGAAGCTAATAATACCAACAGAGACGTTGAACGGAATGGGAAGACTTTTAAATGTCTTAGTGAAATGTTGAAATCGGAAGACAACCCTCTGCTGTACTTTACTACTATGCGATAGAGATATGTAGAGCACACTGAAGGTACAGACTTTGATTTATTTAAAAATGATATGTATAAACTAGAGGAATAACTATATAGAGACAAGCGATACCAGGTACAAAGGTTGCACCTAGAGGCATGCCTTAAGTTTCAAGTTTTATCTAGAGGACTGCAGATCCTTAATATGCCCAAGGCAAACATCATCCCAAACTATTAAAATCATGGCAACAAATAAATTGGGAAGCCAGTAATAACTATATGAGACTACTGATAAAGTTTTTCATTACAGACGAAAATAAATTAATAGACTGCACAATAACTCGTCAATCTAGATTACATGACCATTTTCTGGATAAGCTTTTTGATAACAGAATTATGGAACTGGTAGACACAGTAACCCTGTTTGAGAAAAAGCAATTTCAAATAAAAGCTAAAAAGGTAGACAGAGATATACGAGACTTAAAGAATTGCCATGTGTTTGCATGGCCTAGGACACAAGGAATAAGAACAGATGAGGTGAAGAATGACATTGTGTCAACCAAACGTACATTAGATCGGAACAGATCTACTAATAGTATGTTGGTCACAGATAAAGAGAAAGGAAATGTGAATGATGATTTATCTACAGAGGATTCGATACAGACATATAGAATGAGAGCGTCAACATCAAAATCTCCTCATACATCAGATGAACAGCCAGTAGTAAGATCAAAAGCTCTGAGGTCTGTCATCGCTTTACAAGAAGAACAGTTTTTTCTGAAACTACCGCTACCAATAAACAAGAAGGAATTAAAACATTGGAGCAGATCAAGGAGTCAAGGAGGAGGAAAAAAGAAGTACATAAGTGACAGTGGCCCCACTCAGACTATCAAGAGAATGTGGTAAATGGGTGAAAATCATCACTATGGAACATTTCCAATTATCAGCTTACACCAGATGAAATCTCAATTTTAGAGAAAGGGTTATCTTTTATACCATCCAAACCATTAAATATAGCTGATATAATACTGGACAGGAAGCTGTTTCTATGAAATGTTATGCTTAAGATCAATTACAGAGCTTCACAAAATGAGGAGTTAGTATTATATAACAAACCTAGCACTATAATTCCAGTGTAACATCCATTGTTAGAAGCCTTTTCAAAAATATATATTAATCAAATTTATGATTTGTACAACAGAGTAGATAAAAATAGAGGTATATATAAAATACCACAATCAGTGAAAGGAAAGCATTGAATTCCCTATGTAATAATAGTGATGTAGTTATCAAACCTGCTGACAAAGGTGGCCCCACTGTGGTCATGGATATAACTTACTATGAGAGCAAGCTATGTTAATGGACATAACTACATATAAATTAAGTACACTGCAGCATATAGAAAAATAAAGGAGAATATACAGCAGACATTAGAAGAACTAGTGGCTCTAAGGGAAACAACTGTAGAGTTAGCAGATTATTTTAAAATAGATCCTCCTACGATACCAGTAATCCAAGGAATTCCCAAAATACATAATCTTACAAAGCCACCATTAAGACCCATAGTTGATGGGGCAGGTTGGCTCATGGAACCCTTCTCAATATATACAAAGAAGCACCTGCATACTGAATAATAATCAACACATTTTAAGGGACACAAAACAAGTTTTACAAGGTTTGTATCAATTTGAATGTAACAGACAAGATATGAGTGGTATATATTTAGTTAATATGGACGTAAGGTCCTTATTTACCATTATTCCCAATGAAGAAGGAATTGGAGCTATTACTAGTTATTTAGAGCAGTACAGTAGCTATAACATGTTTATTCAGAAAATAGCTACTTATATGAATACAGTTATAACTAATGCTTTGGTATTTAATGGAAAGTATTATTTACAACTAGATGGCATAGCTGTGTCCATAGCTATGCCAATATGGTTATGGCTATCTGGGAAATGCAACATGTGCTTGAGAATTCCACTTATACTAGGTTTTTACCTTTCTATCAGTGCTTTGTCGATGATATATTTCTGTTATGGACAGGAACAGAAGAAATTTTTTAATGGATTTGATGAATATATACAGAATACTATGTCCTATCTTAAATATGACAAATTATCCTCTCAAACTATTGCTTTTTTAGATGTACATATTGAAATGAAAGACTGAAATCTGAACAGAGGAATGCATAAGAAACAGTCCTATCATAATAAATTATTACATTGTAGAAGTATGCACCCCAAACACATTTTTGCAAATGTAGTTAAACGCCAGGGGATGAGAATATCAAGGGTGAATCCAGATATTAAGGACTATCATAAAGAAATGGATAGACTTGCAGATAACCTAGTGGCCAGAGGCTATAATAAAACAGAGGTGGTAAAATTTATGGAAGATGTACAAACATTAAGAACAACTACAGCAAGACCTTATTTTTCAGAGAAATGTGAGAATGAACAAAAAAATATGAAGATACCAACTGACTGTTTTAACTGTGATTACTTTACTGGAGCTTCCTGGTGCCTTGGCTTACACCTTCAAGGGAATAAATTATACACTCCATATACACAGTTATTTATACCAGTCTGCTTACCAATTAACACATTTAGCACATTTAACACATTAAATGAATTAATTATTTCATAAGTCATTTCAGGACTGGGGAACAATAGTACCAGCCAAAAAATTCAATAAAAATTCCCTTCCATACCACTATACTATAAGGTGTTGGTAAAAAGGAACATAAGACTTCATGATAAAATACGAACTGAGGTTCTGCAGCTGCAGGATCTCTTATGTAAAGCAGTTCCTGAAATTGTATTTAATGAAAGACTGAAGGACATTCTTGTTTGGGTCAACAAGGTGAAGAGGGATGTCATCGATCTTAAAAAAGTAAAGTGGATTGCGATCTTAAGGATTACAGAAATAATAAGATTTTTTGTGGCAATGTAAATCCAGGAGGGGTAAGACCAGTAGCAACCAATCAGAGGGAAAGTCACGTTTTTCGCAAGATTCTTCAGTGTTGTCCACTGAGACAGCATCTAGTGGAAAGAAGAGCATCTCGTTTGAAAGTTTAAATGAGGATATGGAAGCCCCAACAGAGCAGAGATCTACTTCCCAGCAACCAAGGGGTCGAGGAGGACGAAAGTGGCAGAATACTAAGGGTGGCAATAAGAAAAAGAGGAAAGTACAGTTTTGCACCTACCATAAATGTAGATGTCAGATAGGTATGCATCTGCAGTCATAACATATGGATTGTCCTGCTAGGCATTTCCACAAGAACTGTAGTTAGCACTGGAGTTTTTGAACAAAATTTCATTCATTATGGCAGGCATTTGCCTGCAAAAGGTACTGCTGAAAAAACTTTGATCTAAAAGTCATAAATTTGTCTGACTTGCGAATGGATGAGTGTATTTCGTCATAGGTTCAAAGGTTCATAGGTAGGTACTAGTCTATCGGGCCAAGGGCCTATGCAAGCCTAGCCAACAAGGTTCCCTGGCTTATGCCACTCAAGAAAGTTATTTTCCTGTGCGACTGATGAGCAGAGACACAGAAGTGATCCCCGGGGTGTATTTCCTATTTCCCATCCACTCATCAAGATTTTTCTTGAAGAGTGCTAATGAAGAACTTTGCTTGACATAAATGGGTAGCCTGTTCCAGAGTATGGGAAGTCTCTGGGATAGGAATCTATCCCTCCAGCATGTCCTGTTTATTGTGGTGATAAGGTTTAGGTCCCTAGAATGTGTAGCTCGGAGGGATTGGGATTTCTTTAGGTGTAGCATGTCCAACAGCTCTGAGTTTGACATTGCTTTATATATTAGGCAAAGATCACCTCTGAGTAGGCGATATGCTACGGAGTAAAGCTGGAGTTTTTTGAGGCAGTCAGTGTAGGGCATTTGTTTGAGTCCAGTATTCCTCTTTGTGAGGTACTTCTGTGGCCTTTCCAGCTGCTGCAGATGTCTTGTGAGGTACATTCCAAAAGGGGCGTTGTACTCTATAATGGGTCTAATGAGTGATGAGTAGAGGGTAATGATGACCTCTTTTTTCCTGGACGAGAACCCTTTTATGATGAGGTGTGCCATGTAGAAGGACTTCCTGACTACTGTGGCGATGTGACTATCAAAGGAGAGACTACTGTCCACCTGGGTCCCAAGGTCTCTTATCACGCATTTGGTGTTAAGTAGATTGCTGCCTATGTGGTACTTCATGGGTACAGAGTTTTTACCAAAGGGGATGACACTGCACTTTTTGGCATTGAGCTTGAGGCCATGGCTCTGACACCAGGCATCTGTCTCAGAGAGGCCCTTCTGTAGGATGTTCACATCATTTGGGGAATTGACTATGGCTCCTAGTTTGCAGTCATCTGCGAACTTTGTTAGCCAGAGGCCTTCTGTGTTAGCCTGTACTTCAGAGAAGTAGATACCAAACAGGAGCGGTCCCAGGACGGAACCCTGTGGTACTCCACTTGTCACTGGTTTGAGGTCAGATTTGGAGTCTGCAACTTTTACAGTGTGGGTTCTGTCAGTGAGCCAGTTGGCAACCCATCTTGTGACGCAGGGATTTATGCCTAGTTTATTGAGTTTAGCTATAATTCCAGAATGGGGGATGGTGTTGAAAGCCTTGGCGAGGTCAAGATACGCTGTGTGAATCACTTCACCCTCATCTACGGCTTTGGTGACTGCCTCAAAGAAGTTGATCAAGTTCAGGAGGCATGATCTGCCTTTCACAAACCCGAGCTGGGTGGGATCCAGAGTTTGGAGGTTACCAATGTCTTTGTTTATGAGTTCCATGATGATACATTCCATGGTTTTGCAGACCAGGCTCGTCAGGCTAATAGGTCTATAGTTCCTGGGATCAGTGGTGGCTCCCCCTTTGTGGAGTGGGATAACTGTTGCTGTGCGCCATTCAGGGGGCACAAAGCCTGATGCGAGGCTATTATTGAACATGGTGCTTAAGTGGAGAGCCAGTTCATTCTGAAGTTCATGTAAAATGCAGCCTGGGATGTTATCCGGTCCCATGGATGCTGTGTTTTTGGCTTTAGAGAGTGCAGCTTTCACCTGCATAGTTGTGATTACAGGGACTCTGCATTCTTCCTGTATACATATGGGCCCTTTAGGGATTGGGGGGGGGTAAAGTTAGCAGTGAACCTATCTGCCAGGATGTTGGCAATATCAGTTGGTTCTGTAATTTTCATGCCTTTGTGCTGTAACTCAGAGCAGATTTGGGTGTTGCCATTGAGATTCTTGACATAGCTATAGAATGCTTTGTGGTTGTCCTTGGAATTAGTGGCAATTTTATTTTCATAGCTCGCTTTGGAGGATCTTATAAGGGATTTCAGCTTCTTACTAAGGCTGACCAGGGAGCTCCTCCACACATGGGATTTTACTCTCTTTTCCAACAGTTTCTTCCTTCTGTTGTACAGTTTGTTTATGGCAGGGGAACACCAGATTGGCTTTCTTTTTTTGGAGGATAGCGTCTTGGTTCTGTTTGGGATAGCACGATCCATGCACTCATGTAGGTGCTTATAGAGCGCATTTGTGTAGGATTCAGCAGTTGTAACTGTATTGTCCATCTGCATGGGTGTCATGAAGTTCACTACTTCTGTCTTAAGAAGCATGAAGCTGGCTTTGGAGAAATTTCTTACTGTGGTTTCCTTAATGGCGGGTGGGGGTGGGATGTGGATATCAAGGGTGATTAGCTTATGGTCGGATCGGACCAACGAGGAGTTGACTTCAGGTGTGGAGCACTGGTCACTCATGTTGGTAATGACTAGGTCTAGGATATTGTTGCCCCTGGTGGGGGTGTGGATAATTTGATCTAGGGCATTGGAGTTTATGAATTCCAGAAAGCGTTGCGCTAAGGAGTTAGTACATGAGTAGTTTTCCCAGTTAATGGTGGGGTAGTTGAAGTCGCCCATTATTAGGGTGTTTGGTTGAACCCTAATATTTTCCAGTACATCAAGAAAAGAGGAGTGGGAATCCTGGGGCATGGTGGAGGATTTGTAGCAAGCTACAATTTGGATTGCAGTTTTGCCAAGAGTTAGTTGCACTTGGATAACCTCGGATGCATTATGCTGAGCAACTAGCCTGGAGGTGTGGATATCCTTAATGAATATGGACACACCCCCACCTTTGGTGCTTTGGTGTTTCGGTCCAGGTTAGATGGCCAAAAAGTGTGGTATAAGTTATATCCTGGTAGTGCAGGGGTGCTCTCTGGAGTCTTGAACCAGGTCTCAGTCACTGCACAGATATCGATGTTCTCCATTTTAAGGAGTGCCTCGAGTGAGTGCATTTTGAAATTTAGACTTCTAGCATTGAGTAGCATTACCTTCAATTTTTGCTTACCTGTTCCTGTTATGGTGGTGAATTTGTTACTTGAACCCTGCCTAAAAAAGGCACTATAGGGGCAGCAAGAGCCTTAGTCAGTATCCGGAATCCTAGGGGTGACAGGTGCAGGCCATCTGTGGCAAAGCATCGTGGTCTGTGACCATGTCATCCCAAGCAGACAGATACTGGATCCCCTTTGAATGACACCAGAAGCTTAGCCAATTGTTGAAATCAATCATTTTGTCCTTGTACTGCGGTATCATTCTGGGCGATGGCAGAATGCTGCTCAGGGCTAGGGTCATACCTGCCTGGGCTACAAGATCGCAGAGCTCTTCCATGTCTCTTTTCATGTAGTCCAGGGAGGTATGTCTCAGGTCATTCACACCAACATGGACAATGACAGAGTCATATCTGTACTTGTTGTGGAGTGACCTGAGTGCGTGGGTTATGTGGCGGATCCTGGCACCCAATAGGCAGCTGACAGTAACCTTCTCCTTGTTTAGCCTGGTGAGTGGGACATCAGTGTGCCTGACTATAGAGTCACCTATGACTAGTGTGTTGGGTATGTTGTTTTGCCTTATTGGCTGTGTTTGAGTGGCACACTGAATCTGTGGGCTATGTGTCATTTGGGTTGTGTTGGGGGATGGAGGTTGCTTGTGTTTCTGCTTTGGAGGTCTCTGTTGCTTAGGCAGATTATTATTGAGAGCCTCCGCGAATGTTTTTGAGTTTCTATGTGTGGATTTTTATGGTGTAGATGTAGTGAGACTATGTGATGAGTGTGGTGTGGTGCAAATGTTTACCTTCTCCTCATGACTGTCATGTTCAGTCTTGGTTGGTGAGAGCTTTACCTCCAGTTTGGCTAGATAAGTGCATCTCTCACAGGTTGTAGTGTTGGGTGGTAGGAGGAGAGGGTTGTCTGTGTACATGAGGCAATTTCTACATTGCCTCAAGATGCCCAGATTCATCAGATAGACAGGGGGAGAACACTGGGAGATTACCCTTGGACATGCCTGAATAAAAAACTATTTTCCTCTAGATAAGTGAGGAAAGTGATCGTTACATAAGGGACCCAAATATGTTCCCACATGTTTTTCTAGTTTAGCTGACCTTCATTTACAGGTCAGCCATTTTTGTAGAAAGCTTCATCTAAAAGTATTTTATAATAATCATATGTTTAATGGGAATACAAAGTGGCATGGGGAAAAATGTAAATTAAGATACCAACTCTTTACTTGATTTATCTATCCATGAAAATTAATTGTTTAATATATATTTGGGGGTGAATTTGAAGGTGGTGGTGATGAAGTGTATGGTGAATTGGGTTTTGTTACTGGATATGGAAAATTGGAAGTACCCTATGTCAGTAAGTTTGTGCCATCCAAAATTTCTTCTGCTGCTGTTTCTTTTGAGAAGGTAGTATGCAGACAGCTAGAAGTGGAATATTCAAAATGTGTTCACAGTAAGACAACCTACAATTTAAGTAGGGATGAATGGACAACTTTGCAAAAGCAGTGTGAGCAAAATAAGGAATTGGTTTTCACTCTAGCTGATAAGGGGGGTAATTGGGTTATCCTCTCTAGGGAAAGATATAATAAAATGGCAGAGGACTTGCTCAAGGATGCAACTGTATATCAAAAATTAAACTCTAACCCCCTTTTGGAGTACTATGGGTCACTGTTGAATTTGATAGAAAGAGGTGAGAGGCTGTTTTTTTTCCTCAATCTGATGTCAGAAGGTTACATATCAAAGAACTCAGGGATGCTCAATTTTTTATTATACCTAAGGTGCATAAGAACATAGAGAACCCACCAGGAAGACCTATAGTGTCAGGGGTGGGGGGATTCTTACAGAACTTAGGTATATTTTTGGATGCACAGTTGAAAGTTTTTTTTTGTCTAGAGTAGGTTCACATATAAAAAATGGTAAGGAATTTTCTGATCTAGTGGGAGGTATGAAGTGGGAGAAGGATTTTTATTGGGCTAGTGTGGATGTCAAGGCATTGTACACCAGCATTAAGAATGTTTGGGGTATGAAGGCAATAGCTAAAATGATGGGAGAAGGCCCTAGAGCTAATTTTATTCTTCAGTTGCTTGAATTTTCACTAACACACATTTTTTTTGTTTAATAAACAGGTATATTTGCAGAAGGAAGGAACTGCGCTAGGGGCGTCTTATGCCACATCGTATGCAATATTGTTCATGAATCATTTTGAAATTTTTTTTTGTATAACAAAAAGTTTTTTTATAGATAAGGTGGTAATCTATAAAAGATTTATTGATGATCTTATATTTGTGTGTAGAGGTGATATAGGTGAATTTAAGGGATTTCTGAACGAGTTGCATAATAACTACTTTGGTTTGGAATTCACATATAATGCTCATCATACAAAAATACATTTTTTAGATCTGGAGTTTTACATAGATCAAATGGTAAAATTCAGACCATTCACCAAGGACACTGTGGTCAACAATTTTTTGTTGGCCAGAAGTATGCATCCACTTCACATGTTGAATTCATTACCATTTGGTGAGTTTAAGCGTATTTCCAATAATACTTTTTATGTGAATAATTTAAATATTGAATTTATGAAGGGCAAGGAAAAATGAAAAGGCAGGGGATATGGTGAGGGCATATTGGGTAGGGCTGAAAGAAGGGTTAAGAGGGGTTCTGTGGAATACAGTAGACAACCAAAGCTTTTTTTGTAATGATGCATTTGTATGGTCAACTGGGAAGTTAGAGGATGAGTCCGATAGAATATTTTTTGTGGAGAGATATTCTCCCTTTTCTGATATCCTTAGGGGGTTGGTTAACAGGTTTTGGCCCATGGTATGTTGTGATGATAGTTTGAGAGGTTTGTTTCCCAGCAAGGTCACTTTTTCATACAGCAGGTTTTTGAATTGAAAGGAATTACTGAATGCGGTAAGTTTAAAATTGTGGAACATCAAGTTGGTTGTTTTCCCTGTGGCAAGTGCAGGGTATGCTGTAGGGTCAAGAACCTGAATGGGAGTAGGATTAATAACAAGAAATATACAGCCTTGGGTCGCATCAACTGTAATTCGTGTGGGGTGGTGTATGTGATTGGCTGTGGGTGTACACCAACCAAGTGGTATGTTGGGCAGACAAAAAGAGAGGCCAAAAAGTGCATTTTAGAAAATCTTGGAGGCATAAGGAATCATAGGTTAGAAAGTCCGGTGGTCCAACATTATTTGTCAACTCATGGTGGTTCTGATGTTAGCTTTTTTTATTCAGTCTTAGCCAAACCTCTGGGTAGTTCAGGGAGGGAATGTGAGAAAGCTTTTACAATTGGAAACAAAAATGTATTATTATTTATGGAACCTTATACCTGAAGGGTATGAATCAAGAAATGAATATTAATGTATTGTGACTTTCATGGTATATTGTTCTATAGTTTGTATAGTGATATGGAAGGGAATTTTTATTGAATTTTTTGGCTGGTCCTATTGTTCCCCAGTCCTGAGTGCTTTCTCTTAGCCTGAAATGACTAATGAAATAATTCATTAATTTAATGTGTTAAATGTGCTAAATGTGTTAATTGGTAAGCACACTGGTATAAATAACTATGTATGAAGTGTATAATTTATTCCCTTGGAGGAGTAAGGCAAGTACCAGGAAGCTCCAGTAAAGTAATCACAGTTAAAACAGTCACTTGGTGTCTTTGTATTTTTTTTTTGTTTTTCCAGTGTGTGGTGTAAATGTGAGAATGAATCCAATACAAGGATTCAAGACAGCAGTAATGTCAAAATGAGTATGTTTTATACTAACAATGTAAGAGACGTAACTAATATCATACAGAAGCATTGGAATATTCTGACTAGTGATGATAAGATTAAGTAAGTTGTAGGAAAAGTACAGTTTTGTACCTACCATAAATGTAGATGTTCGAGTGCTCATACAGCTGCAGTCATTACAGATGGGGTTATCCTGCCATCAGGCGGGTCCTCGGTTGGCCGAATTCCAAAGTCTAGGTCCGGCGTCGGTTGTCGTCGCTTCTTCCCTGACGTCAGTGCGGCAGGGGTATAAAAGAGGCAGCCGACGCCATCTTCTTCAGTTTTTCTTGCCCCAGATGTCAGGTGCCCCCAGAAGGAAGGCAAAACATAAATTTATGTAATCATGCAATATAGAATAATCAGAAAACATTAGTTGCAAGCAAATACACCTAAAAGAATACCCAAATAGGTTGTATGAGAAGGTGTTTGTCATAAGGCCTGTCCTAAGAGGGGGGGGGGTAACCTGGACTGCAGCTGTATGAGCACTCGAACATCTACATTTATGGTAGGTACAAAACTGTACTATGTTCATCGTGTATACAGCTGCAGTCATTACAGATGGGAAGAATCCCAAAGCTAAGTAGGGGTGGCAGGCACTAAGTGGAACTAGGAGGAGCGAGGATGCCCTGCAAGACTGCTGTGGCAAATCCCGCTCTAGATTTAGAGTATAGTGGAAGGTGATAGTGCTTGGAGAAAGTGTGCACTGAACTCCAAGTGGCTGCTTCCAAAATGCCCTTGGCAGGGACCCCCCCGAGGAAAGCTGCAGAGGTAGCTGTGGCCCTGGTGGAGTGGGATCTGATGCATGCAGGCACAGTTTTTCCATGAAATGAGTAACAAAAGTGTATGCAGTGGGCTATCCATTTTGAGACTGTCTGTTTGGAAATAGCCTTTCCTTGAGCACCTGTAGCATAGGACACAAAGAGTTGCTCGGATTTCCTGAATGGCTTTGTCCTGTCCAAATAATAACGAAGTTGTCTGTGAATGTCCAAGGAATGTAGTAGTCTTTCCCCTTTGTTTTGTGGATTAGGATAAAAGGTAGGTAAGTGGATAGTCTGATTCAAAGCTACACTGGATACTACCTTTGGCATAAAGGTAGGGTTGGTTCGTAAGGAAACTCTGTCCTGATGGAAAATGATGAAAGGTTGCACAGCCATGAGGGCCTGTAGCTCCGAAACCCTGCGTGCTGAGGTGATAGCCAGAAGGAAGGCTGTTTTCCATGACAAGTATTGTAGTTATGTTGAAGAAGCTGGCTCGAAGGGAAGAAGGGTCAGCTTTTCCAATACGAAGTTGAGGTCCCAAGCAGGGACTGATCGTTTCCTTGGGGTTTTATATTCTTTGCCCCTCTGAGGAACTGCCTTAAGAGAGGATGAGAGAATAAAGGAGGATCTGTGTTGTATTGTGCAGAAATGGCTGAAGTGTGGATTTTTATGGAGGAGAAGGAAAGTCCACTATTTAACATCTCAGCTAGGTACTGTAAAATTTGAGGTAAATTTATTACCCAAGGATTCTGGCCCTTTTCTTGATTCCAGGCACAAACTCGTTTCCATTTGGCGGAGTAGGCTTTTCTAGTAGAAGGTCTTCTGGCCTCCAAGATGACATACTGCACCTCCTTGGAGAGGAGGGTCTGTTGGGAAATCAAGGAATTCTCCATGCAGCTAGATTTAGGGTTTTGAGATGGCTGTGAAGGGTTTTGTAGTTGTGCTGGGACAACAGATGAGGGACTAGAGGTAGGATCCATGGTGGGGAATGTGTCAGGCTCTTCAGGAGCAGATACCAGTGTTGTCTTGGCCAGTCTGGAGCAATGAGAATCATTTTCGGCCTCTCTGCTCTGGCTTTTAATAGAACTTTGGGCAGCAGAGGAAGAGGCGGGAAGGCATAGACTGTCAACGTTGTCCAATTGAAAGAAAGTGCATCCACTTTCCAGGCCTGTGGATGATAGGTCCTTGAACAAAATTTTTTCAACTGGTAATTTCTGTGGGTAGCAAAGAGATCTATGTCTGGCTGTCCCCATGCCTGAGTTATCTTTGTGAAAACTTGAGGATGCAACTTCCATTCGTGTGGATCTGTCATATTTCTGCTTAGGTTGTCTGCCAGTGTGTTTTCCTTCCCTGGCAGGAATTGTGCCTGTAGTTGAATTTGCAATTCCAGTGCTGTGTTCCATAGGGTCATGGCTTGCCTGCACAGGGGGTATGAGTGAGTTCCCCCCTGTTTGTTTATGTACCACATCACTGTGGTGTTGTCTGTCCTTATCAATAGCTGGCCTAGATGCAGTAGGTCTTTGAAGGTCATAACAGCATTTTGCACAGCTAACATTTCCTTTTGGTTAATGTGTAGGTGCTTCTCTTCTGGGGACCATTTTCCCTGAATGCACTGATCTGTCATGTGTGCTCCCCAGGCATAGTCTGAGGCATCTGTTGTGATGATTTGAGTTGCTTGAGGTACACAGAAAGGGAGACCTGTGTTTCTTTGGCATGCTTGAGCCCACCACAGAAATTCCTTTTGAAGGCATGGAATGAGTGGTATAATTGTTTCCAAGCTGTGGCTGTGTTGAGACCATAAGTTTTTTAGGTACCATTGAAGTTTCCTCATATGCAGCTTTGCACATGGGATTAGTAGGATGCAAGATGCCATGAATCCCAGAGCCTGCAGGACTTTCCTTGCAGTCAGCCTGGTGAAAGTTGCCATTTTGCTAAAGTATTGAGACAGTTGCCCTTGTTTGTCTGGCATGAGGTAGGCCATCTGGGTGGTTGTATTCAAGCTGGCACCCAGGAAAATTATTTGTTGAGAGGGTATTAGTTTTGATTTCTTTTAGTTGTCTGTGTATCCCAGGAAGTTCAACAGTTTTATTACAAACGCCAGGTGTTGCAGAAGTATGTCCTTGCTGTCTGCTTTGATTCAGGCAGTCGTCCAGATATGGGTAGATTTGTATTCCTTGTAGTCTGCAGAAGGCGATTACTGATGCCAGGCATTTCGTAAACACTCTGGGTGCAGTAGATAAGCCAAAGGGCAATGCAGAGAATTGATAATGGGTTGAACCTGCAAGAAATCTGAGGTATCTTCTGCAATCTTGTCTGATAGGGACATGCAGGTATGCCTCCTTGAGGTCCAATGTTACCAGCCAAGACTCCTTGCCCAGCATGGGAAGAAGCTGCTGTAATGTGAGCATCTTGAATTTTGGTACCTGTAGATATGTGTTTAGGATGGATAGGTCTAAGATAGGTCTCCAATCTTTGTCTTTCCTTGGTACCAGGAATAGTCTGGAATAAAACCCTTGACCTTGTTCTTTTGCAGGTACCTCTTGAATCACTTTCATGTCCATGAGAGCTGAAATTTGTTTTTGTGCCTCTGCCCTTTGATTTTGTGGCAGGTTTGGCATGCCTTTCATTTTTGGAAGGGTGTGAAAGTGGAACCTGTAGCCTCTGTCTATAATGTCCAGAATCCATTTGTCTTTTGTAACAATATGCCAATTTTTTGAGAATAATGCCAGTTTTCCGCCCAAAGGTGCTGCCATTAAAGCTTTGCTTGGCAGGTATAGGGGGAAGTCATTGTGTCTGTTTTCTAAATGACTGTGATCTATCTTCTCTACCTCTTGAGGTTGGTGCTTGCCACTGTCTGGCTCTGAAAGATCCTTGAGGTTGCCCTCTACCCCTTGGGTGTCTGTATCTGCCCCTTTGAGGTCTGTCCGTGGCTGGAAAGGACCAATTTTTGAAGGCCAGTTTCTGCTGAAACGTGGAGGTTGTACCTGCAGGAAATCTTTCACTGTTTGCATTGATTTCGCTTTTTCCTCCATTTTCTTTAGTACCTCCTCAGCTTTAACACCAAACAATACATCTTTTTGAAGAGGTGCATCTAATAATTTAGCTTTGACATGATCTGGTAAGGTTTGCTCTTTGAGCCAAGCATGCCTACGTGTAACGGACCCTGTAACAGCAGCTCTACATGAGGCCTCTAAAGCATCAAAACCACACTGCAAGGTATGTTTACCCACTTGCTCTGCACCATGCAACAAATCCTGCAACTCTTTTAAATCTGGTTGTTCTGGTTGTGTCATTTTGCTTTTCAACTGAGATAACAAAAACTGTTGATACTTTAACATATGGAACTGACAGTTTAATGCCCTCATGGTTAAAGTGGCCGAGGTGTACACCTTTTTCCCCCACCTTTCTAAAGCTCTGAAATCTCTCTCTGAAGTTAATGGGTTTTTAGCAGGAGAGGCCTTAATTCCCTTGGGACCCTGTGAAATAGTTTCTGGGTCAGCAGTATGGCTTTTGTATAGGAACTGGTGAGAATCAGGAACCCGATAATACCTGTCTGGTTTAATAGGAGCTGGAGGCAAAGAATCTGGATTAAGGCTGGCTTCTGTGTACACATCATCCAATATATCTAAAACAGGAGGGATAACCAGGGGCCTATGTTGGGGGAGCAAAAGAAATTCCCTGAGCCTTTTCTTGGAATCTGAGTAATCTTGGCCTTCCCAGTGAAAGTGTTCCCTCAATGTATGTAGGGTTTCCCCAAAAGAGTAGTCCTCAAGGGGGGAGACCGAGGGAATAGACTCCTCTGCATCAGAGTCTTCGAAAGGGGAATAGGCATAATCCTGGTCCTCAGAATGTTCTGAGGTAATAGAGGCTTGATCTGAGGAAGGGTAGTCTTCCTCTAATCTGGGCCTTTTGTCAGAGGGGGGTTGAGAACCCCTGATAAGAGTAATCAAATCCTCAGCCATTTTGAGCATCTGTTTTTTAGGCATGGGGCCTTGAGAGGGGGTCTGAGGACCCTGTTTTTTGGTTTTCATGGCTGCTTTAGATTTAGTGAAAGCTTTAATAGAGAAGGAGGAAGGCCTGAAGACACCTTGAGAAATGGCAGGCCTGTCTAAACTCTGAGTTTCCCCGCCAAGAGTGGCGTCGGTATCTGCAGTAGGAATGGGGACCGAGGAGCTTGCGACCTCGGGTACTGAAGACACCGGTAATGTAGTGTCATCGGTACTCAGGGGCTGCGTAGGTGCCTCGCTGAGCACCGGAGAACCGGTAGTCGGCCTTAGCGTGGTCTCAGTAGTCAGTGCGGACCTCGTATGTCGGTCCTTATCTTTGCGTCTTTTACTCAAAACTGGAGTCGGAGTATCCGACGACATAATATAATTAAATTTTTTGCCAAAATAGTGAAGGGCGAACTCCGCCCGGCGCTTAATAGTGCGCTTGTTGAATCTAGCACAAAAACGGCAGGCCGAGGCGTCGTGGTCTGGGCCTAAGCAAGATATACAGAAAGAGTGGAAATCCTTATGCGGTATTTGCTTCCCACATGAAATGCAATTATTAACTTTGTCTGACATCGGTCTGAGGCAAGAAAAGTTTCCCCAACGGGGTACTTAGCTTTCAAGAAGACTTCATCTGAAATATTTTCGTAAATCTCAGGAGCTGGCCGACCAGCACTTGCGAACTGCTTCTGCTTCGGGCACCGCGCGGCAAGAAAGACTGAAGAAGATGGCATCAGCTGCCTCTTTTATACCGCACTGACGTCAGGGAAGAAGCGACGACAACCGACGCCAGACCTAGACTTTGGAATTCGGCCGACCGAGGACCCGCCTGACGGCAGGATAACCCCATATGTAATGACTGCAGCTGTATGCACGATAAACATCAGACTTCAGTTTACATATAAGAATAAGAAATCCATTAAAAGAATTTTATGTCACTGGAATATGGTTTCAACACAAAGTGATGAAATTAAATAAAAAAGTACTTGCCCATGTGGCAAATGCCCCTATTGTCAATATATAAATAATGCAGGTAACATTATACAGCTATTAGCAGGAAAGAATATAAGTTTAAAGTAGAGGCAGACTGCAATACAATAAATCTTATCTATCTAGCACAATGTGTGGTACATGAATCCTTCTATGAAGGAAAAACTAACAGATGCCTTAGAGACAGAATTAGAGAGCACTTATATAGCATTAAAACCGGCGACTACACCAATGAATTTTGTAAACATATACAGAGTACCACATTAGATCATAAGTTTAAGTTCATGGCCATATAGGTGCTATACAATAGTCAGAGCCTGGGGGATATAAGGAACATTAGAGAGACCCAGTTTCCTCCCACATCCCAAAGACATGCAGTAGGTGGATTGGACACTCTCAATTGGCCCTAGGTGTGGGTGTGTGCATGTGTGTGTCTTCTGTGGAAGGTTGGGCACTGGGCTGGCAACTCGACACCGTAAAACTCCACTGCCAATCATGAGCGGACAGGTGATCCGCTGTGGCGACCCCTAACTGGGAAAAGCCGATAGAAGAAGAAGAAGAGAGACCCATGAAACTAGGTGGATTATTAAATTACATGCAGATGGAGAAAAAGGTCACAGTGGTAATGTTCCTTTGAAGCCTATATTGAAGGCTAGAAGACTTTTTAAGTGAAAGCTACTTTTCTAGGGAAAGAGAACTTTCTTGCTTTATTAGGGCTTAACCGAAGATGTTGTTAAAACGCGTTCTGATAGAAGGGTGTATAAGAACAAAATTACTATTACTGTTATTTTATTTTATAGCTATATATATATATATATATATATATATATATATATATATATATATATATATATATATATATATAAAGGTCTTACATGTTGTCTCATCTATTTGATTGGTCACTAGATGTAAGACATCTTGGTTTTCTTTTATGTTGTGTTTGTGACAGTGGTATATTTTGAATAAGATGAGATTTGAAGTTCGAGGTCAGAAGGATTCTTAGTTCTGCTGGCTTATGTGATGACAGCTTGGTCCTTTTGGGGGGCTATTTGATAGTTTTGTTAGTTCAGTGTTTTTGTATTCCCTTGAATATATGAACTATAATTTAGAGCTACAGCTGATAAGATGAAATAATATTGTTATATGCTGAGGTGCCACCGACCTGCACTCAAGCCCTTGATAGTTCTTTTTTCTCAAATATATTTTTATTTGATTGGTTATTAGATATAAGATATCGTGGTTTTCTTTTATTTTGTGTTTGTGATAGTGACACATTCTGAGTATGATGAGTTTCAAAGCTTGAGATAAGAAGACTGTTTATTTTTTTAATCTTTCTTCCGTAAAGATATCCTGGTCCTTTGTTAGGGGCCATTTGAAAGTTTTGTTAGTTCAGAGTTTGTATTTTTTTGAACAGATAAATCACAATTTAGCCCTGTAGCTGCATTTTATTTAGGTCTTTGCAGAAATATGGGTTTGCATGTTTTCATACCTAAGATGCTCTTATAGGTTTATTCTTGGTATCAGCACATTTGATTAGAGTGTGCGATATAACTGATAGTGGTCTCAAACAGCATTTCTTAACCAATCGCTTATTTATTTCAGTGACTGGGTAGTCTGAACAAAAGATGGTTTCCATTGGTTCCTTGCTTTCCTTTACAATATATGTCCATTTGGTATGAATGATGGGTCTGGGAATTATCAAGAAAGTATGTTGCATTTGCTTTTTTGATTTAATATGAATGTACTTTTATTTTTAGAGATATATGTAGTAGCAGTATGTTACAGTGGATCAGCTGCAGATTTCTGAACACAGCAGTTCTGTAATGGGCCGATTCTAGGAACATAGGATCTTTATTGGCTTTTTTCATTTCATTTCTAACCAATTACAAAATATTGTGGTTACTACAGAACGAATCAACGAGTAAGTTCTCGACTGGATGATAATGTTCGTTTCAGATAATGATTGGTTGTTACTGTTGCACTATTCATCTAGTTGTAAGAACAAGTTCTTATGATTTTTGATAGTTATATAACTCTAAAGGTATATTCTACTTAAACCTTAATATGGCTAGGTGATAAAAGCCATACGTATTTTATGTTGGCTTCCAGTTTCACAGTAGATTTCCTGGGCAAGTTATGCCTTCATTGGCATATTCATTTTGAAGTTGATAGCAATGAATTACTGATGAGGTTTTTCATTAGAGGTTCATCTGTTATCCTTGGTTCCAATTGGTAGTTCACCCTTTCATTGATATCAACATTAGGTCTATATGTTGTGTATTTTTGCATGCAGGATCTCTTTAAAATAATAAAAAATGTTCTTACCATATTAATATGCAGATTATTTGAACCATTTACTATGGGAAGGAGCTCGTGACACTTTATGAATTTTATGATGATTGTGGTGCAATAAGGACAGGTCTTTGTTCGCATATTATTTGCGATCACTTATTTAAAATCTTAAGGTTTTTGTTGATACGATCATATACATGTGAAAGACAAATATTAGACCAACCAATACACTTTTTTAAAATCAACAGAAAATGTAATTTTGAATTTATGGAGTTTATTTATTCAATTTATAGTATTAAGATGTAAAACTGTTTACAATTACTGCAAAATCAAAAATCACAATAATGAATCATGCTAGATCTTATATGATGACAAGTATATGCCACACATTTTGAGTTGTTGATCGAGCATTTGTTCTGCTTATAGTAGCTATAATCAAGGAAGCTTTAACATATCATGGTATTGATTTTAATGTTTCCTGATTGGATATTAGAGTTCTTTAACTGTTTTAATAGGGCAAGATCAATGCATATTCATAGCAGCTCTAACCAATCCTGGTATTAATTTTATCATTTCTTGATTGGACACTAGAGTTTTTAACAGTCTTTGATAGGGTAAAAACTATGCCATCTTGTGATTGGTGGATTAGTTATATTAAGCTTATTAATTATACACAGTTGATATTTAAATTGATATTTTGATTGTTTCCTGCATTTCATTGAATGTTATATCACTTGTTTTAAATATAAAAGGTTGTCCCTTTTATGTTCTTTGAAATGGTCTGAAGAAGCAACCTTGTGTTGTGAAAGTGCTTACCGAATATCGAATAAAAAGTTTAATATTTTAACCTGGCCGTGTGTCTGCTCCCTAGCATTTGTTTTTTGTTGTATATTGCATTGATTCTACTTTGTACAGATACCCTGTTCGGTACTTATATCTGTACAAAAACTACTTTCACTGCGTGACATCTCCTCTCTGGGCCAGTAATCAAGCAGCCCGAATCCTCACCACTGACACTGCAGAGGGGCGTTTACTTGGAACAAAAATGGATACACCTAGTATTTCCAGATGCAGTTCTCTGCATCAAGTACAATTTCCCTTATGAGCACACAGGGAACACACTCAGTCCAGGGTCTGGATTTCTCAATCTGTCTCCCTCCAGGTCCACAATAAGACTCCCCATTGGCACAGCTATAGAGTTGAGTCCTCGGCTGAGTGTCCAAGTCAAGTCCTCCACCCTCTCTGTGACCCCAGTGCTTCGCGTCCCTGCTCCAAACAGCTGACACACACACACACACACACACACACACACACACACACACACACACACACACACACACACACACACACACACTCTTTGAGATTTGATTTTCACACATTTACTAGCTATGCCCCATTCTGAAGAGAGTATAAGGTAGTTACTGCCACCAGACACTCCAAAGCCAGCTAAGGCTCTTACAAGGGTACCAATTATACTGAGTAAAATTAATATTAGTACAAATGTTAGTGTTTTGACCAATGCAGTACGGCTTTCAGGAGTGGCCACAGAGTTGCCAAATAGATACAAGTACTCTCAAAGGTTAAAATGTTCTCTGAAGGACCAGCCACAATGAAAAGTTTAAATATATTTAATAATAAATAAGAAAAGAACATAAAAACACTAAATACCTATTTACAATAAACACCGGAGTTTCAATAACAGGAAATACTAAAATAACACTGATGAATAGATTCACACAAATACAGAAAAACAGTACTTAACTAATGTCACCATATTTTCCTGACTGATCTAAAGAATTACTATTCCCTGGTCATGTACTAGAGCAAGGCAAGATGAAGTAGGTGAGGAGTCCTTCTTTGTCAAGTTACAAAAACAGACTGCCCAAAGACTTCTATCTCATGTAGTATTAAAATATCATTACAGAGATGGCTTACGGAATGACATCACACACATCTGGACATATGACTTCTGGTTCCCATACTACACTCTTGACTACAAGCTTCATGTATTTAGCACATATGTGTCAATAATACACGCACACAGCTTTGCTAAAATCTGCTGCAGTTTCTGGAAGTTATAAAAATAAACTCTTCCACTCTTCCTACAGGAGCTAACAAACCATTCTCTGGCACAGACATTTTGTCTCTGGTAGCAGTCAGAACTGTAAGATACAATCGTTATGGCCTAAATTAAGTAATTTAATTTCTTACTATTTTTAAAAGTTAGCTGGACTGAGCTCTCCCAGCATCCTCTGTTAAAACATATACATATAATCAGTTACAATACAGTCAGGACCCACTGTTGGTACATTTTTAACACAAGCAGCTTTACAAATACATTTTTTCAATACAGGCATCTGCACAAATCATTTTGATATACAAATGCAGGTGGCTATGCTGACATATGTTACACATCCAATGCCCTACTTCTCCTAGTATAGCTGGCAATACCTCACATCATCAGATGCTGCAAAAATGTTAACAGATCTGAACCTCCTGAACTATTCTTTCAAACTCTAATCACTGTAAATATGTTTATAGCAGAAGTTTTTTTTTTTACATTTTTACTTTACTTTTTTAATATTTGTATAATGATTGTATGACTGTACAGCTTCCTGTGCCTCTGCTGAAAAAGGGGTTTGTCCTATTCAGAGTTTTCTGTTAAACAAAGATAAATAAACAAACAAATAAATAAATAAGACGGTGCATCAGAAGAATGCAATATTGCATCAGCACCGCTAGGCTTATGTCCTTCCATGGCAGACATGCTAGGTAAATAACTGCAGTTCCCTAATCTCAACTACTTGGCAAAAGAGCAAGTGTCAGATCTCAAGAGCCCCTCTTGATGGAAAAAAATGGTCTGTGTTAATCGGCTTTGGCCCACAAAAGGCCCAGAACCAAACTGTTAGCATTTTCTAGCATGCAAGTGTTAGTCAAAGAAAGTGACACCGTTTTATATCTTTAAATAATGAAATGGGTTTGGAGCAGCAATCTCATCCTCTCATTTTGGAAGCTGCAATCACTTTATTGCTGGAACCCAACTAAAGATGTGAGCAACACTCCTTATATAGGCCAATATGTTTATAAATGAGAACCTCAAATTTTTGACAAAGGTGTTAACTGCTTACACTAAGATGGTTTGATCCTCTCTAATTAGAAACTGTGAAGCAGGTTTTGTTAAGGGTATTTACACCTGCATATACATATCTAGTTTTTTATACCCTTTCTGCACTCAGGCACACCGAGAAATAGTAAATTTTGTTGTCCCTGGGCAAGGGGTACTATATTCATTGTTTTAGGCTTGCTTGTTGAGGTAGATGTCAAGGATACACATATGTATACAAATGTACATATGTATATTCGGTTTCACTTCAGATTCATGAAATATCACAATCCTAAACTTCATAATCCTGAAAACTCAAAATCCTGAATCCCAAAATACTGAAAATATACAGAACACAAAGAATGACAATATTCCAGTACAAGGACACACAGAAACACATACAAAACAAAGGATAGCACTTTTCACCACTGCACCCCCCACACCCCCTGCTAATTAAATATATGAACTCCAAGATTGCACTCTACAGAAAAAATGGCAAACATGTTTCATGACTGCCTGTTGTAACCTTAGTAATTTCCCCTTTTAACTTGCTCTACTAAAGCATAACTCATGATAGTGTAGTGAAGTGCAATCTTAGAACTGATGTATTTAAGTAGCAGGGGGTGTGGGGGGTGCAGGGGGCAGCCCCTCTGCTTATATTTGGTGGAATGTAATATGGTTTGTGTTGTCTATAGTCAGTATATGTATCCTGTGTGTTTTCAGTCTTTTGGGATTCAGGATTTTGAGTTTTCAGGATTTTGAATTTCCAGGATTTCGGGCTTCAGGATTATGAAGTTCAGGATTGTGATATTTCAGGATTCTAAAGTGAAACTGTACATTCATATGCATATGGGATAAGTATAACCTTCAACTAATCAATACTAAAATACAGGATAACATCATTAGTTTTACTGTATTTCTCAACAATGTGGATTATTGTACATTAGTTTGTTACCACAGTTCTTCAAGACATATAGCAGACACACAGAATTTTCTGACACAATTCTTAAAATTAAGTAACAAAACCATTATCTTGGCTGGTTTCTACTGCCCAATAACAGCTTAAATAAGTACAGTAATGACTCAGATAACTATAACACTAACAATATGGAAGCCCAACAATTCATATTTCATTAACAAACACAAACTGGAACAAATGGTTAAAAACCAAAGCAGAGGAAGTGATGCTCTCAATATCATATTAACCAACACAGGGCCATCTTACAACATGTCATTATCTTGTCCCTTGTAAACTTACATAATCGGTACTGTCAAAAAATTTATTATAATTAGATAATACAGAGAGAAGTTCTGCAAAAAAGTCAGCATCAGCCACTATTAAAAGGGAACACCCGAACATTAAAACCAACAAAAACTAATGATTAATGTTTAGTCAACACAACCGTCAAGCTAGCTGAAATAACACATGGGGCTATGGGGTTTGCTAAGGCAACAACAGGCAAATTTCTTGCACTGCAGCACTGTTTGGATCTGAGATTACTTGCTACAATATCTACTGTTCCACAAACTAACAAACATAAAGAGGCTTAAGGTCAGGGTAAAATTCTTCAATTGGCTGGATAAGCAAAGGATTGGGGTCAGGAATTTGCCCTGTCTCAAAGGATAAAAAGGTCACACTGGACTTAGTTCAACTGGGCTCTTACATTGAAAGGCTATGCATAACATGACTGCGGCACTGATGTATCATATCCAAGACCTCTCTGTCTGACTTGGGGAGGTAATCCAATGGTGTGGCATGGTAAGCAAGCCATTGTGCAGCTTGGAAAATGGGTGTTAAACTGTTCAAAACAAAAGAATTCTCAGATTTCCAGCAGCCTTCCTCCAAATGATAGTCCCAGAGTGTGGTGTTCACTAGTGAAGTTCTACAGCCTTCAAGATTTGCCTGTTCTATACAGTCAAACTTGACACTGTAGGTGGATGACCACTATCCTCCCAAGTATACATTAATGTATTTCTGAAGACAGATGAAAAAGATTTAAGTGAGCCAAGTAGACTTACTTGTTGTGCTAATGTATGGTTATGGCTACTTTGATTGTGTAGCGGTACACCTGAGCATAGGTTATGTTGTTGTGGGCTGATTCCATGTTTTTTTCACTGTTAAAGAATTTGAGAAATGCAAGATGCCAGGACAAAGACACAGATTTCTTAGAAAAGACTGACATAGAAATGTCCCATTTGGATAGTTTTTTTTTTTTTTAATGGGAGTTGTAGTATAGTATAGTATTCCAGATGTGTACTGTTTAGGTATTTCTAAAAGGAAACATCATGGACAGAATACCTGTCTTTCACATACTTAAATGAAAGAAGGGTGCACTGCCATTATGTAAGACAAATCAGATCTTATAGACAATTAAATCACCTACTCTTCCAGTCTTAACAATGAGTTACTTCCTTGCATACTAACACCTTTGAGTAGTTGCAAAAATGGACAGAACAGGCTGGGAAGTACAATGACTTTCCTTAAACTACCAAGGCATTGTACAAGTAAACTACTGTATGTAATTTTTAAGGTGATGCAGGCAGACATGACCTATACTAGCAGATGGTCAGCTTTTCTTCTAGTCTGGCCCACAAGAACTCGAAAGACATACTATTGGCTAAAAGTTGGCAAATGCTTTGACATAGGCACCCAAATCTGGAAAGCTGAGGCAGCATTCCTTACTGGATGTAGATACAATAATGTTGCTAACCTTCCTTGTTTTTCCATTCCATTTAAACTGATAAGGTCATCTGTAAATTTGTAGTAATATCTTTAATTTTACTATTTTTTCACTCTTTGACCCCACTACCTGTCAACCATCACCATCCTCCCAGTCAACTGACCCATTTATTCCCTACAATTGAGGTAAGGGTTGATCGGGAAGGGCCATCATTTATACAGCCATTAGTAACAGTTTGACAGCATTCCACTTAGCCCTATTCCATTTGCTGCTGACAGTTAGCATAGCCAAAGGGTAAACATGCAATGGTGGGCTGTCCATGCTGATCATCTCTCAGCTCCAAAAAAGATGTTGTTAGCAATCAGGCCTGCTGTACTGTTAATACACTTTTAATAACAATATAATATTGGCACAGCAGAAAAGAAATGTTGCACTTGTATGTGCTGGAGGCACTGCTGGACATGTGCTAAATGCTTTTAATGTGAGGACTCTTTAACTTAAAACAGTACTAATATAGAAGTATAATCTGCTCTCTCTATATATATATATTTTTAGACTACAACCAAAATAAGCAATCAAGCAGTTCCTAGTACATACAAATGGCCAATCACAAATTATCCTCCTACCTCTACAGGAAATGTATCACTGAAGTATCCTAAAATTTAGTTTTGGTGGCAGAAGATGTTGTAGACAAGGGACATCAGGAGATGTAAGAACATGCCTACAGACTGAAACAGTCCTTTCCATTACAACTTGTTTTAGTCTTCCTAGTGATTCTGAAAGCATCTGAGACCCTGTTATTTGAAACAGTAAAGACACATGGCAAAAAAGGTGCACAGATAGCAAAAGAATAATGTCCCTCTTCCAGAACTTAAGGCAGCACGATTAGTTAGCAAAAAGAACAAAGGAAGAAAAAAAAATAGTAAAGTTGTTAACATTAACAAGAAATAAGGAGAGGTAAATGAGAAACAAATTTCAGTGATATCATTCCAGTATTTGTCATATATTAAAAAGCATGCCAAAAATATGCATTTGTAATTTCACTGCTCCCTGTCACCACCTGCTGCATTTTGAAGGTAATGCAGTCTTTACTACAATTTCTACATGTCAGTACTCCCCAAAGTATACTCTACATTTACCCTGAACTATACTAAACAACCAAAAATGCAAAGATTTGCAGCAAGTCAAGTTTCTTCTCAATGATGACACATTTTGAGTAGTACATACTGAAACGTCAAAGTACAACTGTGTAAGAACTTGGCATAATAATAGATGTTTGAGTAGATCACTGTTGCAGTACTCTTAACTACTGGGACTCCAGACACAGATTTCCCAGATATCCATCCAAGTATAGGGAGACAAGAACCCCTATCTCTAGGTGTAGCAGATGCTCTCCTTTAAAGTACAACAGTGTAAGAATTTGGCATAATAATAGATGTTTGAGTAGATCACTGTTGCAGTAGTCTTAACTACTGGGACTCCAGCTATAGATTTTCCAGACGTCCATCCAGGTATATGGAGATAAGAACCCTTCTTTCTAGGTTTAGCAGATGCTCTCTCCTTGGATGTGAAGATGTCTGCCTACTCCATATTAAAGCATTCTTGTTCAGTGTGCCAGAGTAGAACCTTTAAAAGCTATGAGAAAGGCCAAAGGAAGTATAAAGAATACCCTTCACCCACAGGAGGGGAGTAAGAAGACTTAAGGCTCTCCATCTGCTACTCGGTCTTCAGCAGATCCAAGGCCTTGAAAAAGACTGAAATTGAAGGGACAGTTATGTACAGGGTACTCTACCCCATCCCAGTATGCCCCAAACAGAGGAAAGCAAGGTGAAAAAAAATGGGGTTGTGGAAAGCAGATTGCACTGCAACAGTGATCTACCTAAATAACTCCTGTTATGGAAAGTTCTGCACAACTGTACTTCATTTTTCATTTAGATCACAGCTGTGGTGGTCCTGACTACTTGGATGATTCCTAGAATCTCAACATGAATGGCAGGTGGCCTGAGAAGGATGGCTGGATTGTACCATGCCCTGCTCTACCCAGAGAAGCAATATCCAACCGGTACTGCTTTGAAAATATGTGCACAGATAGCCAGGTGGCTACTTCCATACCAGCTTGAGTGCTGACCCCTTTAAGGAATGCCATTGTTGTGGCTGTGCTCCTTCTGGTATGAACCTTAACAGTTCCTTCCAGCTTTTTTCCCCTGGGAAGACCAGCAGAAATTTATGCACTGTGTTAGTTTTATATATATAGTCTGTTTGGCTATATCCAGCCTGTTTTGTTTTTTTTTTTTGTTAAAATAAACACACAAATGGTAGGATCTTCCTCTCTGATTGTCTGAAAACAGCATCTTAATTGTTTGTGAACATCCAAGGGATACAGATACTCTTCTAGCCAATGTGATGGTTACAAACAATAATTTTCCATGTTAAAAAATGTATCTGGATGGTTGCTACAGCTTCAGAAGGAGCTTGGGTAAGTTTCTTAAGGACCTAATTAAGGTCCTGGGGGGGTGCAACTTGCTTGTGTGGTGGCCTCAAATGTAAAACCCTTAAGACAGTGGAAAGCTATAGTTACCAGTGTTGTTATACACTGGTCTCCTTCTCAGAAAAAAGTAAGAAAACTTCTTCCATTTGTACAGATAGGATTTCCCAGTGGCTGTCTTTCTTGCCTCCTAGACAATATTCAGATCACAGCATCCTCTGTTTTCTGGTGGCTGAAGGACAGTAGGATCAGACCATCCAGGCTATCAACTGTATTGCGTAGAGACTGGGGCTGCATAAGGAACCCTTTGTTCTGTGTGAGAGGTCCATTATTTGAGGCAGTAACTGATGTTTCTCCCTTGACATCTCTATGAGAAGGGAGAACAAGTGCTACCTAAGCCAAAATAGCTTTACCAGTAGCATTTCTGGTCTTTCCTGTCCCAGCTTTTGGATCATCTTGGGGACCAAGGGTATTAGAGTATAACTGTATAGCAAAAGAACTGTCCAGCTGATGGAAGAGGTGTCCAGTGCCCAAGCTTCCTTGCATGGCACTCCCTAGCAGAGGTTCTTCAGCTGCCTGTTGTCTGGGGATGCAAACAGGTCTATCTGTAGAACACTCAACCAATGCACTAGCTCAACCCAGAAATCCTTTTGCAACATCCAAGAGATCTTGTAGGAATTGAGGAATTATGTACCTTTTATCCTGAAATTATGTGAAGGCCTCATTTGTCTTTGGTTGCTGTTTCCCAGACTAGGAGTCACTCTGCTAAGTCTTCCAGCAATTCTGATTGGGGAAGAGTTGTTGAGGGAGGGTGGGATGAATGGCGTGGGTCTCTGCAGAGTGGGTGAGAGGAGGGAGGATGTCCATGTAGTCATAGCTGCTCCCTATTGTAAGAAGACCCATTGGGACCCCCCCTCAAGTCTTTCCCTTGCATTTTCACTATCATTTATTCTTGTATTAGCCATTTTTAATTTTCACAGGCTTTCCCTTATCTTGTATACAATATTAAGGCTCTAGCTTTGAGGATTATAGGGGGGGTGAAGGGGTTATTGTCCACCCTGCATTACTTTTTTCCTTTCCTCCAGTTTCTTAAAAACTTCATTGCTAGGGCTCCCACACAGCAGCTCCTTATCTAAGGGTGCACTTAGCAGCTGCACTTACATCCTCTGGCAGGGTCTGTAGCCTCCATCAGACATCCCTCCTAATCAGAGAGCCCACATCTGCCACCTTGGATGCTGCATCCACAGTATCGCTGCCACACTTAACAGAATGTGTTTTCCACCTGACTAGCTGTTTGAGTGACTTCTAAGATGTATGACTCAGGTCAACTTCAGACAGCTCCTTAATCTTTTCTCCTAGCTAGTCTAGGGCAGCTATTTGAAACTTGGTCATACGAGTCTGACAACTGATTATCAAGAAAGCCATCTGTATCATTCTACCAACCACTCTGCTTTCTTTGTAATTTGGGATAGTACTGGTAGGAGGAACCAACATGGACCCTTCTTCTGGAACTACAGATACCACAGATGGAAATGCAATGAAGTTCTTATCCAAGTAGTTGTGTGACTCTTGGCCAGTATGGTTTCTTGGGGGCAGGGGGCTGAAAGTGTGACTTCTGGAAGGCAGCTAAAAAGGTATGCTCCAGGGCTCCTGAAGTAGGAGGAGCATACAAAGTGCTTCAACTGTGACCCCAAAGACAGTACCAGCATTCATTTTCGAATGTCAGTGCTGCATATCCATAACATTGATATCCACTAATCGCTACAGTGGTATCCACCAGCTGCTTCCCTTGACACCTTGTGCCTAGGGCAGCCACCCTTTGCATTACCAGGTTACATCTTTGTATATATATATATATATATATATATATATATATGCAGATAAGGCAGTATAAACAGAAATAGAAAAATCAGGAAATGCTGAAAATAAACAAGCAGACACAATACTATCATTTTTGCATACTTATTTTTTTTCTTTGGGCAACAAATAAACACATTATGTGCAAGTTTTCAATGACATCACCAGTGCAGTATATAAACAACTGACTTGCTGAAAAAGACATAAAATTAGCAAGAGGAGATTGTATACATCAAAGGTAGGTTTGCAAAATGTAGTACCTAACAGCATTTTCCAACCAATTAACATGCAGAATAGAATAGTATACAAGTTGATTTCCTAAAAGTATCCAAAAAACAACCCTTACATCAAAGACATAAAATAAACAAACTAGCATTCCCACTACATTAAAATGTTGATTTGGACACCTCGTTAACAAATAACATTTTCACACATCTATTAAACTAATAGCTCTGTGCTTATAATGTTTACTAAGAATAAAAAAAACCCTGCTACAGCTTAATGATTTCACAGGTTAATGGAAAACTGCAGAACTGTCAAAAAAAGAGACTGATTCATATACATTTTCAAGAATGTAAACTATACTTGACAGCCTTACCTTTTAATTCAATTTTTATAAGAATGCCAAATACATAAATACAGTGCTTATTCGTGATCAGCACTTGTTCAGAACTTGTAAGCACTAAATAACCTACTAATTACTACAGCACTCACCCTTCCTCATTACTTAGAGGAAAACAGTTTTGGTACTTACTTTCCTCACTTGCTTAGAGAAAAACAGCTCTTGTACTCACTTTCCTCACTTATCTAGAGGAAAATATTTTTTTTATTCAGGCATGTCCAAGGGTCAGCTCCCAGTGTTCTCTCCTGTCTATCTGATGAATCTGGGCATCTTGGGGCAATGTAGAAATTGCCTCATGTACACAGACAACCCTCTCCTCCTACCACCCAACACTACAACCTATGAGAGATGCACTTATCTAGCCAAACTGGAGGTAAAGCTCTCTCCAATCAAGACTGAACTTGACAGTCAAGAGGAGAAGGTAAACACTTGCACCACACCACACTCATCACATAGTCTCACTAAATCTACACCACCAAAATCCACACATAGAAACACAAAAACATTTGCGGAGGCTCTCAATAATAATCTGCTCAAGCAACAGAGACCTCCAAAGCAGAAATGCAAGCAACCTCCACCCCTCAACACAACCCAAATGACACATAGCCCGCAGACTCAGTGTGCCACTCAACCACAGCCAATAAGGCAAAACAACGTACCCAACACACTAGTCATAGGCGACTCTATAGTCAGGCACACTGATGTCCCACACACCAGACTAAACAAGGATAAAGTTACTGTCAGCTGCCTGTCGGGTGCCAGGATCCGCCACATAACCCACGCATTCAGGTCACTCCACAAAAAGTACAAATATGACTGTCATTGTCCATGTTGATGTGAATGACCTGAGACGTACCTCCCTGGACTACATGAAAAGAGACATGGAAGAGCTCTCCGATCTTGTAGCCCAGGCAGGTATGACCATAGCCTTGAGCAGCATTCTGCCATCACCCAGAATGTTGCCGCAGTACAAGGACAAAATGATTGACTTCAACAATTGGCTAAGCTTCTGGTGCCATTCTAAAGGGATCCAATATCTGTCTGCTCGGGATGACATGGTCGACAGACCACGATGCTTTGCCAGAGATGGCCTGCATCTGTCACCCCTGGGATTCCGGATACTGGCTAAGGTTCTTGTCGCCCCTATAGTGCCTTTTTTAGGCAAGGTTCAAATGACAAATTCACCACCGTAACAAACTTGAAAAAAAAAACAAAAAAATATTCTTGTTCTCCTAACTTTCCTGGCTAGTTTGTTCCAGTGATCAGATTTTGCTGATCCCTGGGCTTTGTCTTGGTTCCTGTACTTCTCCATTTTCTTTGTTTGGTCAGGGGGAAGTTTCTTTACTCACCAGTGGGAGTGGGGAGTACTGAGCTGCCTGTTTGTCCTCAGAGGAGTGGTTTAAGACAGTAACTTGTAGTTCAGTGGCCATTTTGGGTCATTTCCTGCCTTTTCCAGCCCCCTGCTATAAAGCACGCTTTGGCAGGCTTTTCTGGCTGTAGAGAACTCAGCACAGCTCCTCATGGTATCCAGCAGAGTTCCTAGAGCAGCAGAGAAAGGAAAAAGCAACTTTCCAGATTTTAAGTATTTTTCCTTGCATTTTTCGACCATTTGTGTTATTTGTCGACTGTTTCTGTCTATTTTATAGTGGTATTACCTGTTTTTCCTGTTTTTATAAGCTTTAATCATTGGTTGCACTTCTTAGTTTAAGTTTGCTTAAAAGTTAAACTACAGGCTAATACACTCAAGTGTACTAGCTTTTGATAGCATTTAATCGAAAAGCAAAGCATTTATTGTGTTTTCTGTTCTGTCTGTGAAAGAAACTTGAAAAAAAAAAAAATATATTCTTGTTCTCCTAACTTTCCTGGCTAGTTTGTTCCAGTGATCAGATTTTGCTGATCCCTGGGCTTTGTCTTTGTTCCTGTACTTATCCATTTTCTTTGTTTGGTCAGGGGGAAGTTTCTTTACTCACCAGTGGGAGTGGGGAGTACTGAGCTGCCTGTTTGTCCTCAGAGGAGTGGTTTAAGACAGTAACTTGTAGTTCAGTGGCCATTTTGGATAATTTCCTGCCTTTTCCAGCCCCCTGCTATAAAGCACGCTTTAGCACGATTTAGCCACTAGAGCAGCATCGGGCAGCACCGGTTTAACAAGGTTAAAATTTTCTGGCTCCATAAAGTCTCCTTCTTCATTTTTTCCCTTAGAACTGCTCTACTAGTAACCTAAACAGTATATCTCTTGACTAAAAAGCGCAGCACATGTTCCTAAAAGTTTTTTTTTCCTCAAAAAAAAAAAAAAAAAAAAAGCTCAGCACTTGTCACTTCTATATTATACAAAGTCCCTCACTTGCGAAACCCCCCCAGGAGTACCCACTTCCTTACTAAGTCCTCTCTTATTCAGTCTCATACCTAACTTCTTAATTTTTCTAGCATGTCGAAGGGCCAGATGCTGGCGTCCTCTCCTGCCCAGTTGGTGAATCTGGGAATATTGAGGCAATGTTACAATTGCCTCATGTACACAGACAACCCTCTCCGCCTCCCACATAACACAAATACTTGCGAAAGATGCAGCTATTTAGTCAAACTGGAGGCTGAGCTCTCTCACCTCAGGACTGGCAAGACCAGACAGGAGGAGAAGGAAACTACACACACCACAAAACCAGCCTCACATAATGCTACCACACCACTGAATCAAACACATAAACACACAAAGACATACTCAGAGGCTCTGAGTAAAAATTTACCTAAACAGCAGAGGCCTCCAAAGCAGACACCCAAACAACTGCTACCTCAAGACACCCCACAAGCAACACATCAACCACAAAATCAGTGTGCAATGCAGTCACAGCCCTTAAGGCCAAATACAACACCAAACATACTTGTCATAGGTGACTCCATAGTCAGACACACTGACGGTCCCACTCACCAGGCTGAACAAGGAGAGGGTCACAGTAAGCTGCCTATCGGGCGCTAGAATCCGCCACATAACACAAGCACTCGGGTCACTCCACGGCAGGTACAAATATGACACAGTCATTGTCCATGCTGGTGTGAACGACCTGAGACGTACCTCCCTGGACTGCATGAAAAGAGACATAGAGGAGCTCTCTGATTATGTAGCCCAGGCAGGTATGACCCTGACACACTGAGCAGTATCCTTCCTTCACCAAGAATGATGCCACAATATATAGACAAGATGATCAGCTTTAACAATTGGCTTAATGTCTGGTGTCATTCAAAGGGGATCCAGTGTCTGTCTGCCTGGGATGACATGCTTGACAAGCCACGCTGCTTCGCAAGGGACGGCTTGCACCTGTCACGCCTGGGATTCCGGACATTGGCTAAGGCTCTTGCCACCCCATAGTGCCTTTTTAGGCAAGGCTCAAATTCTAAACCTACCACCCTAGAAAACAAAAATGGGAAGAAACTGAGGGTAATGCTGCTCAATGCCAGAAGTCTAAATCTCAAAATGCACGCACTCGAGGCCCTTCTCAGTATGGAGAACATCGATGTCTGTGCTGTAACTGAAACCTGGTTCAAGGCTCCTGAGAGCACCCGGCACTATTAGGTTTTACCTCATATCATGCGTTCGGCCCCAAAACCCGGACCACACCACAAAAGGAGGGTGTATCCATATTCAGGAAGCATACCCACACCTCCAGGTTGGTAGCAACACAGGAGAGTTCGGAAACCATCCAGGTGCAACTAACCATAGACAAAACTGCTCTACAAATTGTAGCATGCTACAGGCCACCCTCTCAAACTCAGGAACCCCACACAGCCTTCCTGAAGACACTGGAGGGTATAAATGTATCTCCAAACACCATCATATTGGGTGACTTCAACTACCGAATATAGACTAGGAACATTACTCAAGCCCTAACTTTCTAGCCCAATGGTTCCTGGAGTTCATAAATTCAAATGCCATGGAACAGCTAGTCACTGTTCCCACGAGAGGAGAAAATATACTAGATCTCATTATCACAAACATGGGGACAGAATGCTCCACACCAGAAGTATATCCCTCATTGGTGAGATCTGATCATAAACTAATCTCACTGGAAATCCACATCCCGCCCCCACCCCAAACAAAAAAGACCACAGTGAAGAACTTCTCAAAAGCAAACTTCACACTACTCAAGACTGGTGTGGTATCCTTCAAGGCCCCTGAGCCAGTGGAAACCACAACCCAAGCTGTGGAAGCCCTTACAAATGCATTCTATGAACACTTCCAGGACTGCATGGATCAGGCAATCCCAAA
Source organism: Protopterus annectens (assembly GCF_019279795.1). Classification (NCBI taxonomy): domain Eukaryota; kingdom Metazoa; phylum Chordata; order Ceratodontiformes; family Protopteridae; genus Protopterus; species Protopterus annectens. The sequence goes on from NC_056748.1 coordinate 567,088,738, forward strand.
TAAAACCAAGACTCTTTCCACAAAGGGCAAACATCCAGTCTGGTGGACCCCAGCCATTAACAAACTTTACAATAAGAGGAGAAAGCTATTACATGATAGAACAAAATCCATAAAAGGGAAGTCACCCCTGAGCATTATTAGTAAAAAAATACGAGCACTCATAAAATCAACTAAGGCCAATTTTGAGAGAAAAATTGCCATGGATTCAAAGGACAATCATAAGGCCTTTTTCAGCTATGTTAGGAACCTGGGTGGAAACTCCCAGATATGCTCAGAATTAGTCCAAAATGATACAAAAATCACTGAACCCACAGACATTGCCAACATACTGGCAGACAGGTTCAGTGCAAACTTCACCCCCTCTCCCCCCCTAAAGGAGAGATAACTATCCCAGCGGAGTGTAGCCTCCCAGACATCTCAAATGTGCAGGTGAAAGCTGCTCTCTCTAAAGCTAAAACACAGCATCAATGGGACCGGATGGTGTCCCGGCTGTGTGCTACACGAGCTAAATGAGGAATTAAACCCGCACATAAGGCAGCTGTTTAATCTCAGCCTTACCACAGGATACGTGCCCAAGGAGTGGCGTACGGCAACTGTGGTCCCACTCCACAAAGGCGGTGTCTCTACGGACCCTGGTAATTACCGCCCCATAAGCTTAACAAGTCTAGTCTGCAAAGCTATGGAGAGGATCATAATGGAGCTCATAAACAAAGATATAGGGGACTTGCAGACATTGGACCCGACCCAGTTTGGCCTTGTCAAGGGCAGATCATGCCTTTTGAACTTGGTCGACTTCTTGAAACAGTCACCAAGGCCATTGATGAGGGAAAGGCAGTCCATACAGCCTACCTTGACCTTGCAAAGGCTTCGACACAATACCCCACTCGGGTATTGTAGAAATACTTACCAGCTTAAATATAAACCCATATGTCACAAGATGGGTTGCAAACTGGCTTAAGGACAGAACCCACAGGGTTAGAGTTGCTGGTGCTTGGTCAGACTCCAAGCCGGTCACAAGTGGTGTCTTACAGGGCTCGGTCCTTGGCCCCTATTGTTCGGCATCTACTTCTCAGAAGTACAGGCCAACATGGGAGGACTTTGGCTGACAAAGTTTGCAGGCGACTGCAAACTGGGCCATAGTGGAAAGTGCATCGGACATGGATATCCTTCAGAAAGGACTCACGGAAACAGATAGCTGGTGCCAGAGCCATGGCCTGAAGTTAAACGCCAAAAATGTATAGTCATACCCTTCGGGAAAAACAAGGTAACCCCAAGCTACCATATAGGCGGCAATCCACTAAGCACAGAAGAGGTTATCAGGGACCTGGGGACCCAGGTTGACAGTGGCCTTTCTTTTGACACTCACATTGCTAAAGTGGTTAGAAAGACCTTCTACATTGCCCACCTGATCATGAAGGGATTCACATCCAGATCTACTGAGGTCATTGTTCCCCTGTACTCTTCACTTATCAGACCAATGATCGAGTACAATGCCCCATTCGGGATGTATCTCACCCGACATCTGCAGCAATTGGAGAGACCCCAAAAGTTCCTCACCAAAAGGATAAAGGGACTCCAAAATCTGTCATATGCTGCCAGATTGAAGAAACTCCAGCTCTATTCAGTCGCATACCATCTGCTCAGAGGTGACATGTGCCTGACATACAAGGCCATGTCCAACCCGGAATTAATGGACATGCTCCACCTCAAAAAATCCAAATCCACCAAAACCACTAGAGCAAGCGACTTAAACCTTAGCACTGATATAAATAGGACATGCTGGAGGGATAGATTTATCACTCAGAGACTCACTATGCTGTGGAATAAAATCCCGGTCCATGTGAGGCAGAGCACCTCGTTGGCTCTGTTCAAGAGAAATCTTGACCTGTGGATGGGAGATCGTAGGTTTACCCCGGGAATCATCTCTGTGTCACTGCTGGACAGAGGCACAACAAACTAATGGGCACAGTATTTTTTCATATAAGGGGTGGCGTAAGCCACAAAACTTTGGGCTAGGCTTATAAATGCCTTAGGGCAGATAGCCTAGTATAAACTTATGAACCTATGAACAGGAATAGGCAAGCAAAAAACTGAGGGTGATGCTACTCAATGCTAGAAGTCTTAATCTCAAAATCCACTCAATCGAGGCACTCCTTAAAATGGAGAACATTGATATCTGTGCAGTGACTGAGACCTGGTTCAAGGCTCCAGAGAGCACCCCTGCACTACCGGGCTATAACTCATACCACATTTTTTGGCCATGTAACCTGGACCGGAACACCAAAGGTGGAGGTGTGTCCATATTCATTAAGGATATCTACACCTCCAAGCTAGTTGCTCAGCATAATGCAGCCGAGGTTATCCAAGTGAAACTAACTCTGGGCAAAACTGCAATCCAAATTGTAGCTTGCTACAGATCCCCCACCATGCCCCAGGATTCCCACTCCTCTTTTCTTGATGTACTGGAAAATATTAGGGTTCAGCCAAACACCCTAATAATGGGCGATTTCAACTACCCCACCATTAACTGAGAAAACTACTCATGTACCAACTCCTTCACTTAATGCTTTCTGGAATTCATAAACTCAAATGCCCTGGATCAAATCCGCACCCCCACCAGGGGCAACAATATCCTGGATCTAGTCATTACCAATATGAGTGACCGGTGTTCCACACCTGAAGTCAATGCCTCATTGGTCCACTCCGACCATAAGCTAATTACCCTAGATATCCACATCCTGCATCCACCCCCCCCCCCCCATTAAGGAAACCATGGTAAAAAATTTCTCCAAAGCCAACTTCATGCTTCTTAAGACAGACGTGGTGAACTTCATGACAGCCATGCAGATGGACAATAGTTACAACTACTGAATCCCACACAATTGCACTTTATACGCACTTACATGAGTGCATGGATCGTGCTTTCCCAAACAGAACCAAGATGCTATCCTCCAAAAAAAGGAAGCCAATCTGGTGGTTCCCCTGCCATAAACAAACTGTACAACAGAAGGAAGAAATTCTTGCAAAAGAGTGTAAAATCCCACGAGTGGAGGAGCTCCCTGGTCAGCCTCAGTAAGAAGCTGCGATCCCTGATAAAATCCTCCAAAGCTAGTTACGAAAACAAAATCGCCACTGATTCTAAAGACAACCAGAAAGCATTCTATAGCTATGTCAAGAATCTCAATGGCAACACTCCGATCTGCTTTGAGTTACAGCACAATGGCACTAAATATACAGACCCAACTGATATTGCCAACATCCTGGCAGATAGGTTCAGTGCTAACTTTAACCCCTCTCACCCCCTAAAATGCCCATCTCTATACCGGAAGAATGCAAAATTTCTGTAATCACGGCTGCACAGGTAAAAAACACACAGTCCAAAGCCAAGATCACAGCAACCATGGGACCAGACAACATCCCAGGCTGCGTTCTACACGAACTACAGAATGAACTGGCACCCCACCTAAGTACCATGTTCACTTCATAGCCTCACCTCAGGCTTTGTGCCTGCTGAATGGCGCACAGCAACGGTTATCCCACTCCACAAGGGGGGAGCCACCACGGACCCCGGGAACTACCGCCCCATTAGCCTGACGAGCCTGGTCTGCAAGGCCATGGAACGTATCATCATGGAACTTATAAACAAAGATATTGGTAATCTCCAAACTCTGGATCCTACCCAGTTCGGGTTTGTAAAAGGCAGATCATGTCTCCTAAACCTGATAGACTTCTTTGAAGCAGTCACCAAAGCCGTAGACAAGGGTAAGCTGGTTCACACAGCCTATCTAGATCTTGCCAAGGCTTTTGACACCATATCCCACTCTGGAATTATAGATAAACTCACTAAACTAGGTATAAATCCCTATGTCACAAGATGGGGTGTCAACTGGCTCACTGACAGAACCCACACTGTGAAAGTAGCAGACTCCAAATCCGACTTCAGACCAGTGACAAGTGGAGTACCACAGGGTTCAGTCCTGGGTCCTCTCCTGTTTGGTATCTCCTTCTCTGAAGTACAGGCTAACACAGAAGGTCTTTGGCTAATGAAGTTCGCAGATGACTGCAAACTAGGAGCCATAATCGAAACTCCTAACGATGTGGACATCCTACAAAAGGGCCTCACTGAGACAGATGCCTGGTGTCAAAGCCATGGCCTCAAGCTCAATGCCATAAAGTGCATTGTCATCCCCTTTGGTAAATACTCTGTACCCATGAACTACAACATAGGCGGTAGTATACTTAACACTGAAAGTGTGATAAGAAACCTTGGGACACAGGTGGACAGTAGTCCCTCCTTTGATAATCACATTGTCACAGTAGTCAGGAAATCCTTCTACGTGGCACACCTCATCACAAAAGGTTTCTCATCCAGAAAAAAAGAGGTCATTGTTCCCCTCTACTCATCACTCATTAGACCCATTATAGAGTACAATGCCCCTTTTGGTATGTACCTCACAAGACATCTACAACACCTGGAAAGGCCGCAGAAATACCTCACAAAGAAGATTACTGGCCTCAAACAGATGCCCTATGCAGACCATCTCAAAAAACTCCAGCTTTACTCCGTCGCATATTGCCTGCTCAGAGGTGATCTCTGCCTAACATACAAAGCTATGTCAAACCCAGAGCTGTTGGACATGCTCCACTTAAAGAAATCCCAATCCTTCCAAGCTACACGCTCTAGGGACCTAAACCTTGTCACCACATTAAATAGAACATGCCAGAGGGATAGATTCCTGTCCCAGAGACTTCCCATACTCTGGAATAAACTACCTATCTATATCAAACAAAGCTCCTCATTAACACTCTTCAAGAAAAATCTTGATGACTGGATGGGAAATAGGAAATTCACCCCGGGGATCACCTCTATGGCTCTGCTCGACAGTGGCACAGGAAAATAATTTTCTTGAGTGGCAAAAGCCAGGGTACCTTTTTGGCTGGGCTTGGATAGGCCCCCATGGTCTGAGGAAGCGTATCTTTTGATACGCAAAAGCGCTTACCCAATAAAGCTGATTTTACATTCTACTTAGCCTGCTCGTGGTGAATTCCAGGTTATTTCTTCTACAGCCTAGTACGTACCTATGAACCTCTTTCAACAGATTGCATCAACTGACACAGCACAACAGACTCTTTCCTCTTCACCAGTTTGACACAGCTGCCCATGCTGATGTACTGTGTGGACTGTTTAGTATATGAAATCAGGACAACTACATTATTTTCACTTTTCCCTTCTTGGTACAATATTTTGCAGAATACAGTCTATGGAAGGACAAAAAAAAGAGAATAAGAGACAGATCGGAAGTTCTGAAGAGAGGGCTGTTTGTGTATGTGTACATATATAAATATACACACATAGACAACATGACTTCTGAAGTGATCAGCTACAAAAAAGGTAATGGTGCAGACAAAATAACACATTAAAACATGGAAAAACAAAAAGAAATGCATACAAATGACTTTTTAGTGCTGATGAAAATATATTTTTAAAAAGTGTTACTATATAAATACTGTAACAGCTGTGTATTTGAAAATAGTTTTCATACAGTGCCAACTAAGAATTAAGTTTACTTACTTGTTTTTCTTTGTTTGCCTTTCATTACCAGGAAAGTCCAACTGGACAAAACCCCTTTGCAGTTTAAGCCCATGGAAAAAAATCCTTATATTATATATAGCATGAGCTAATTGTGAAAATATACTGTGTAATAATGAATTATATGTAGTATAACAGGTGATTAACCATGTTAAAGGATCACTATGGGCAAATGATGAAAACATATATGTTTTATCTTGCCATGAATTACTGCACCTCTCAAAGCTGCCTTCAGCCAAATAAGTACTCATTCCTAACTTTATATTTTATCCTTGTCTGCCTTCACTGTGGCAGACATCCTGATTCCCTAGCAAAGCTAAATATGTCCCATAATGCACTATGAGACCTCAGACTCTGAGAAAAAGTAGCCCTACCATTTGTTCTCAGACTAGACTTCCATTAACTTAGAATGGAACACCTGAAAAAAACTGCCAAGTTTGAGAGTCTGCAGGTCCTGTCAATGACTGGTCTGCACTGAGTTTTATAAATGCTGTTCTTACTGATGCACTATGCATTCTCTGACGGAAGTTTGCAAAAGTGTCAACAAATTACTGAGATTGCAGTTTTGCAAGTTTCAGTTCCTGGCCAAGTTACTCCTCCCATCTCCTCTTCTTCGATGGGCAAGAGTCTCACATTTCCAACTTGGCTAGTTTCAACTAATTAGTAAATTTTGCATGACAACAGGCATCAAAAACCTCAAAGCTGACTGGTATGTTGTGTGGGTGGCTGTGTGTTTGTGGGGAGTGGAGGTTTGCCTTTTTAAGTATGGTATGAATGTCATGCATTGTGAAATGTAGAGATTATGAGCAAAATTATGATCAGTGAGGTCCCTAGAGATTTCTTCATTGAGACATACACACTGCCCTGTGTTTGTTGGTACATTGAGTGCCCTGTTTGGAGTATGGTATCACTGTTACAGCTGCTGATAATGTTTCAGCACGTGTCATGAAGTATGTACGTGTCTGTCTGATTTGAGGGTAGCTGCAATAGGGAACATATGAGGAGTGTTGGATCACTTATCAGCGTACCCCCCCCCCCCCAAGTGTCCTGAATGTTGGTTTATACTTTTGCTCTGACAAACTACAATCCATAATGCTTTTTGAAAAAGGTGTTGGAATCTCATGAACAAATAAAGACATTCATTGCAATTAAAGACTTCTCTTTTTTCTTCAATAAATGAATGCTACTTCGTGTAGTCTTATTTTGTGAGCTTACTAAATCAGTACTATTGCTGTTTTCTAAAGTATCTGATTTGGAAGCTGTCTCCGCGAGTCTGTTGCTGAGCAGATGACAGAGTACAAGTATAGAACTAGCACAAGTTACATAAAGCAATGGTAACAGATAGTACTGGCTCACATCAGAGGCTTGGAGGTCATAGTTAAGAGGAAACCAAGAACTGTTTCATTGTTATGTAAAGCTTGGTATTAAATACCATAATACCATAGTTCAAATTATAACAGAATAAGTATGCAAAGATAACCACGTGAGCAGCCAGAATGCAATTCAAATTGAATATTTTACTGCGCACATTTTAAAGGGACAGTCCCAGAGATTTTTTTTTTGTTTTGATTCTAGTCTTTGTTTACATTTTCAGTATAGCTTTCTGAGCATGTCCCAGCTTTGGCTGTGTGTGTGTGTGTGTGTGTGTGTGTGTGTGTGGGGGGGGGGGTGCTTACAGGAAGCTTCAATGGTCTTAGTCAAATTCCATCTCAAATTGCAGTTGTACTCACAAGTCTCTCTGAGTCATTCATTAGTTTCACCTGTGATTTATATCCTCAAAGAAAGGTAGCCTTTCAGGAATTGTATTACCTTTTAGTAAAGCATATGAGCAGTGCAAAGCTAAAACATTAGTTAACAGAGCTTTCTGTTCATTTATTTCATATTTTATTTCGTGTGGATTTCTGAATGTAAGCTAAATGCTATGATGTCGTGCATAACTGCCACTTGCTCTGTAAAAGTATCAGAATGATGCAAGTTTCAAACAGTAATAAAAGCAGTCTTCTTTTTTTTTCATGTTTTGTTTTTGATCTCCAAATACTAGCCAAGTGTAATGGTTTTCTGTACTGCTGTAAAGAAAAAAAACATATGTGTAACACAATCAATACATTCATTTTAAATAATGAAGTCTAAAACTTGCTGTCACAGTGGGTGCTGTACAATACAACAACCTGTGATAGTTTTACATACTAATTCTGAGATTGCTTTACAACGGGAGTATGTCAAGAGACTGCTAAGAATTAGTATAAATTCACTAAACTGTACTCTCTTGACTACACTACCCGCAATTACGCTACGCAGAATAAATACATAAAATAAACAGCTGCACAGTTAAGATAAGCTTTTTGACAAGTTCATAAAAAATAAACACTTAGACTCTTGCCTAAGCACCCCCACCTCAAACACACACATAAATGTAATAACCTTAATGTTTCCCAGTGATTGGGGACTGAAAGCATTGACAGGAACTGAATATTGTTCATTGTTTCACCAGAGGGAATGAAAACAGGGGTGCATAAAGTAAACTGAAACCGGGAGTAGGGTTGATGACAATGTGGTAAGTGGGTGGTGACAACTGAGAAGTATCAGATCAAGTTTCTTTAGGTCAGAATTTTAGACTCTGGGAATTTCTCTTAAGAAATGGATAGATTGACCTAAACTCTGCATTGATGTGTGTGTTTTTTTTTAGAAATAGTTCCTGGGAAATGCTATTTAGAAGTGAAGAGACAGATGAGGGAACAGTTTTAGTGGTACACCAGGCTATGATTTATTTGATGTCTATTGCCATGCAAAGTTGACTCGAGCCAAACTGAAAATGTGAGAGACTAGCTCATTGAAGGAGAGGAGATGGCAGGAGTAACTTGGCCGGGAACTGAAACTTGCAAAACTGTTCTTTGTAAAATGTCTTTTTTATCTCAGTAATTTGTTGCCACTGCCACTTGATAGCTCCTTTCATAGAATGTGTAGTATATCAGTAGGAACAACATTTGTAAAACTCAGTACAGACCAATCAATGACAAATGATCTGTAGACTCTCAAACATGGCAGTTTTTTTTTTTTTTTTTTTACAGGTGTTCCATTCTACATGAATGAGAACAAATGGTAAGGCTACTTTTTATCACAGTCTTTAATCTCATAGTACGTTAAGAGACAGATTTACGTTTGCACAGGAATCAGAATGTCTACCCCCATGAGTGCAAACAAGGCTTGAAAAAAATAATAAAATTAGTTATGAGTACGTATTTTGCTGCAGGCAGCTTAGAGGGAGTGCAATAATTCATTGCAAGATAAAAAATATGTTTTTTCATCACTTGCCCACAGTGGTCCTTTAAGTCCATTAGGGGCGGCCGCGGTGGTGCAGTGGTTAGCATTGCCGCCTCACAGCAAGAGGTTCTCCGGTTCGATTCTCAGCTGGGGTGAGTCTGCATGTCCTCCCTGTGGTCGTGTAGGTTTCCTCCAGGTGCTCCGGTTTCCTCCCACATCCCAAAGACATGTTGTAGGTGGACTGGACACTCGAAATTGGCCCTAGATGTGAGTGCGTGCATGTGTGTGCCTTCTGTGGAAGGTTGGGCGCCGGGCTGGCAACTCAACATCATAAAACTCCACTGCCAATCATGAGCGGACAGGTGATCCACTGTGGCGACCCCTAAACGGGAAAAGCCGACAGAAGAAGAAGGTCCTTTAAGTCCATTATGTAATATTTACAGCATGGTAAGATCACACACATCTATTGAACATTCAGCATTATTCTACAGGGTATATACATAGTCACTCTGTAACTTTAGTACATGGACAGCAAATTATACATATGCAGTTATTCAACGGAAATTATATTTGTTTGATTTGTCTATATATGGAGGGGACTTATTAATGGTTTGTTGTTTATATATACGATTTCATTTGGATATTAAATTACAGATGGAATAAAATTAGAATACAAAACGGGGTTAGTAATGGGGCTACTATAACAACATGACCACTTTATTGATAGGTATGTTTTCAGTGAGATCTAAATGTAGATGTGATGAGATATTTTTTATATCATTTGTGACAAGAGTTCACATATACAGTAGGGGCAGTCATCACTATAGTTTTTAGATTTAAAAGTGAGCATTAAGTGTTGGTTAAATGAATGCTGTTCTCTGTAACGGATGTACCAGTTTAATAACTGGCTGGTAGCAGGGCATCTGGGCTCAGTACAGGAGCGTCTTCTCAGAGTTGAGGACAAAAAAACAAAACGGCTCTTCTGCTCCGAAAATGTAGCAAGCCACTTGCTAAAAATGTAACAAACAGCTTACTCCAGTTAAAATACTGCATGCAAACTGCTTTAACTGCTCTGGACAGTCTTAATGCGAGTACAGGCGGACAGATTAGGTAGCTACAAGCCAGTTAAGGCATTTAAGTGCAAAACAGTGATATGTTCAGTTAATGTGGCTACTTGTAGACTTTCCAGTTTTATTACAAGATTGCTACACTTTGGTTAACTGTGAGTACTGTAGGTCGGTCAAAATCGATAAGGTATACAGGAAACAAAGGAGCAGATAGGTCTAAGCTATGGTATTACATGCATGTTCTGACAGAAAAGGTCTGACTATATAAAGAACTACTAGTTTATGGTTGTTTTTTTTTTTTTTTTTTTTAACTGTACACTGGATATACTGATCAAATCTTAATCTATGGTTAGCATGTCAGTGGATAATGGGAGATTCTAGTTCACTAAGCAAGTAAAACCAAACAGGTGGGATATTTTTGAAACAGTAAAATTGTTCAAGCTTTGCAACTGACAATGCAACCACGACTATGGATAATTATACCATAAGACATTACCTAAACCTCCAGAGACTACTCAAAACAAGAACTTTAAATATGTTATTGGGAAAAAAATATTTATTTATTTATTTGAAGTTTGTTTTCCAGGATAGTCCATTGGGCCAGAAGAGCCCATTTTCAATGGAGTCCTGGGGAGAAAAGCTCCACAGTATACAATGAAAAAACAACAAAATTTCATTAGTATAAAAATAACAATAGCACAGAAAAAATGCTATCTGAAGGTACAATTAGTAAGATGTAAAAACAGAATTAAGGTTAAGTGAATATTACGATATTTACAAATATATAATTCCATGATTGTAAATGCATACAACTATAAGAAGATATTTACAGAATGAGCATTTCTGCAGAGGAAAATATGAAGGAGGAGAAAGAGATAGAATTGGGTATATGTGGTAAGGGAGAGATGAGTTTAGGGAAGAAGGAGAGTAAGGAAGGGGGTGGGGAGAAAGACAGTACAGAGAAGGATGGGGAAAAGATAGAGAATTGGGGATATGAAATAGGTGTTTAAAGCTATAATGAAATAAAATTGAATGAAAAAATTAAAGCTATAATGAAAACGTATTTGCCAAAAGTACAAGATATGTCAGAAGCTGCCAAAATCTGGACTCACTGATCAAAAAGACAGCAGTTCTGTGTTAAGTAGAAATAACAGAGATCTAAGTTTGACTTGCATCCAAAGTCATGTAACACATCACTACAAGATAGAGTGTAACACAGTGTTTCAAAAAAAAAGTGGTTATGGAATACTGTAATAAATGCATACATTTCTTGCAAAATGGTGCACCATTAAACTTTGATAAGAGTGCAGATGAAATTGCTGGACTCAAAAGTTTTACATTTCTAGAAATATTAAACTGCAGTACTTGTCTTCCATGTCTAGTTGAAATGGCTGGATTTGTAGTTGCGAGACTGCAGCAAGATGTGTGGTGCAAATTATATCAGAAAGGAAGAAGAGCAAGCCTATGTGGGAAGAAGCATAGTGCAGGGCCTGGAGAACTAACTGAGCCTTCACAGCAGCTGATACAAACTATTCCTGCAAGTTCATGTGAACGTATACAATAAGGCATCAATTATGACATTCTTCTAGCTAAACTGAATACACAGTGTAAGAAAATGTCCTGCTGATTTGGCCAGTGCTGTGAATAAGAGACAACTGTACAAGGGTTCCTATTATATAGTCGAAGACACAATCCTTCAAATACGTCTTGATCGAACTTGAAAGCATGAAATAGCAAAATAGTGAAACAGCATACAAGCGATTTCTTTCCCTGGGAAAGAAATCGCATGGCCGCCTCCATTACTTTGCCGTTTTCCTCACTGTAGTGCAATCTCGGAGTTGGTATATTTAAGTAGAGGGGTTGTGGGGGGTGAAGCCCCCCACTTTATGTAATGCTTTGAAGTTTTTATTTTATTTTTTACTTTTTTGGGGAACAGCGATTTTTTTTTCCCCTGGGAAAAAAAAAATCGCTGTTCCGAGTGTTCGGGATTGTAAGCTTTCGCTTACATGGGGGTCGATAAATCAGTGTTCACCTTTTTAAGCATTCGCTGATTTAATACAGACCCCTGTACAAGCTAGTACAGTTACTGTTTTTTCATGAAAGAAAAGCAAGTGATTCAAACTTTTAGATACTGCAGAGAGGTCAGACAATGGTTGTCATGGGCAGACAGTTGACATGCTAATTGCCAGAACTGCTAAAGCAAAAATTACATGTCAGATAGGAAAAATGGTAAAGAATACATCTTAGGTTGAGGACAAAGTGCTGCCTTCTACTTATGCATGAAACATGCTTCTGTCCTCTGATGCAAAGGTTATATTCAAAGATACTCGTAATTCCATGTAATGTTTTCTGTCACAGAGTGCACATAGGACAGAATGACATGCACAGGGTATGCCTTTAGTCAGTGGGAAATTTTCATTATTTTTTGCTTACCTCAAAAAATGTACATCACTTCTGTTATAAAACCTGGATTTTAAACAATCCAGAGGATTTGCAGAAGTAAAATGGAAATGCACAGGCAGTTCTTTTCTGCAAAAAGACAGCAATGTCTTGCATAAGGACAGCTGAATGGCTCATGGATTCGATTTATAATTACGTTTTCTGTTTAAATTAAAGAAATGATGGTCTGTTGGTCTTAGACAGTGAAAAAAAAAATCGCTGTTCCACAAAAAAAATAAATAAAAACTTCAGAACAAACATGTAGCATATGTTCTACTCAGTTCTGTTCAGTTCACTTCAGTTTTCAAATAGAGTCGTGAAATAGTAAATCTAAAGCTGTTTGATCTATTGCCACATCCAGAAGGTTATGGTTAGATCTCCTATCATAACCAAGAAGTTGTGTCCATGACATGGTTATCAAGAAATTTACCTCGCGAATGAAGTGAAGCGGAGCTTGAGAGGTGAATGTGGTTGCAAAAACTCAATTATAACTCTTTGTAGTAAATGGAGCTTTAGCTATTCTGTTGTACTACTCATCACAGAAAAAAGTGCAAAATCATGAGGTGTCTTGCAGTTTTAAAAGCCTTACAACCCTTACTGCTGCCACAAAGACAGCAGGCAGAAGCCAAGTGTCCTTCTGATGAATGATCCACTTTAAAAGCAGACAGATACTTCAAACTGTCACACTTTTCTGTGCAAGAAAAGGACAGTGAAATGTATTGCAGCTTTTAAACTTGTTTTGGTTTCTTCCCCCTCCTGCCGTGGTAGCCACTGCTGGTCTTTATTATGGAAGAGGGTGAGATTAGAGCTTTTTTTAAATTCAGAGAACAACCACTGAGCTCAACAGTAACAGTGGATTTCCTGTCTCCTAAAAATGTATTTCTATCGCCTTCTTATAGTCACTGATGCAGATCATGCTTTTGCACTCAGCCAGCAGTTCATTCCCCAATGGAATGAAGATGCAAATGTCTGTAACTATGTTAGGCTGAAAAGATAACAGTGGTTTATGTTTTCTAAAAGGAATGCAAAATAAAACAAATTTGCTATTAAAAAGTTTTGTTGAGGCAGGTTTCTATCTAGATCAATGCACACTGCAAAAGAATGACACGTTTGTTCCTTAAGCTTTATACAAAATACCTCTGCTGACTTCACGTTGAGTAAAAGATTTAAAGAAAAGGGAACTAAAAAGATTGTGAGGATCTATTCATTATAGAAACATTTTGTGGAGAGAAGGCATGGTTTATATTTGCATGTAACACATGCTTAAGTAAGTCCATATCCAGAAATATTAATATGAAGGATATCCTTAGGGTCAAGAGAGAGGACAGAAATCTTTACAGAGTGAAAATAACAATATAGTGATCTACTGTCGTCAGACGAACATGGATGATGACTAGTCCAGAAGTCTGAAGCTGATCAAGCTGGGAAAGAAACCTAATATCGAACAACAGCTGCTATAATGTATAGCCATTAGTAAAGAAAAAGGTAAACATGAATGGTTGCAAGACAATACTCTGAACTAATACTGTTTCTCCTAGGGCAAAAGATCAAAACTTGGACCCTACTGAGATACCAAGTCCTCGTGTGCAGGCACATCCACTACAAAGAATAACAAGTCTGTGAAATTAACAGACTGGTAGTGCAATCTGTCAATGTGATTACAGCTAATAAACTAACAGTGTCACTGCTCAACAGAGGCACAGCAAAATAATGGGTATAGTTCCCCATACTAAAGGGGTGGCGTAAGCCACAAAACTATGGGCTAGGCTTGTAAATGCCCTCTGGCAGATAGCCTAGTATGAACCTATGAACCTATGAAGATACAAGACTAACCAAATCTCCTTGTTTTCTTGGGTTGCAAATACAACAGATCCAATGGCCTTTAGTTATAATGTATCTGTACTGCCATGTAAGGCAAATCAAAATGAAAATATATGAAATCAATATGACATACTAAAAAAGCCAAAAGTAATAAAAAAGAGAAACTATTACTTATAACTAAGTGCATATGGAAGGTAAGAAAGTTGGTAAAATATGGAAGCAGAGGAGAGATGGTATATAACAGAAGACAGTTAAATTAGAAACCATGTAAATCTAAATATAATAAGGGCAGAGAAATAACTGAAGAATCAGCAACCTTTTGGCTTAGCTATTTTTGTTAGGTCCTTCATATGTGCCATTGTACCAAAAAACTGCAGGGTTATTACTAGTATAACTCTTAATAAGATGGCATGTGGCGTGGTCATACGTTCATAGTCAAGTACTAGGCTAGCTGCCCTTGTGGGCCATTTTTTAAGCCTATCCAATTTCCCTTACAAAGGTGAGAATCAAGCACTGTAACTTGTTTCTGAGATAAACAACTTAACTATTATGCCAACTCTCAACCCCAAAAGAGTGGCCAATTCCCATACAAGGAGGTGAACCCAGGCCACCTGTGTGAAAACCAAGAATCCTAACTACTAGACCATACGGGACATGTTCTAGGAACTGCAGAAAAATGAATATGAAGTTGGTGGTGGAGAAATTGATGGAAAAGAATCTTAAGTAAAACAAATGGTGAGATTCCTTAGGAAAAACAATTTGACTCTTCTTGATATGATGCTTTGGAAGAAAAATCTCATTTAGTGTGACACAGTGCAGCAATGGTAAGCACTGCTGCCACACAGTACTTGTCTCTCCAATTCATTTCTCAGTTGGGGTACCTTTCCTGCAGAGTCTGCAAGTTCCTAGCATCTGTGTGGTTTTGTTTGCCAGGTCCTGTAATCCATTTATATATTAATGACATACTAAAAGTGAAGTGCTGCTCATCCAAACTGCCTGTAGGTATGAATACCATGTGTGAATGTGTGTGTGGATATTCTGAGATGGGCTGGCACACCGCTGGGGTGTAGTATCATCACCCTGAACCCACAGAGTGTCAGAACAGTCTTATTACATATCACTAAGCTGTCTGTAACTATGCCCCTGTTTGAAACTTTTCCCTACCCATCTGTAATATCTGCAACAATCAGTTTCACCTTTTTCATTGCTGTAATGTACGCTCTGTACTCACTAAACCTCTTAAGCAAGGCTGCTTAATACAGTGAATCCATTTCTACAGATCTATTGTTCTTGCTTGCCACATGTCCCTATGATTTTAATTACTTGTTATTCATGCCACCATTTTATTTACTTTGAGGTAATTCACTAAAATCTGTTGTCTGTTACCTCACCTGCTCTTCTTGGCTTGTATAATTTAATTGTTATATAATTACTACTGTACTCCACCTACATTTTGATGTCTATGTACTTTAGAAATGATTTGTTGTAAAGATGCTTGAAACACTAAGAATCCAGTAAGCACGAGTCTCCTTAACGCAGCTTTATTAGTAAAAATAAGAATAGCGTTTTCGCTACACAATACAGGTAGCTTCTTCAGAGGTAGTATGAAAAAAAGGGCGCCAACTTTCAGTCATATAAATACATATAAACAAATGACATCACTTCCTAATCAATTAATAAACAAAAAACACAATTCTAAGTTAAAAACAATATTTTTTAACTCTTGTTTAAGAGTTTAAAAAGCAGTACTAAGGAATATTGAGGAATATTAAAGCATTACAAAACTTTAAAACTGCTGATTTTAATAAGTTTAAATACACTTAATAATAAGAAACCTTAAAAACAAGCTATGCACAAGAGATATGACAGAAAATATATAAATATATAAATATCTCTCAAAGGCCTTTAAACAGCATCCCTACAGTAGAAGGAACTAAAAAAGACATATGTATATATGTGTATACAATATCTTCTAATAAACATTTTATATGAGAATATATATACACCTATTAAAACAGTCAGTAGAGGCTGATAATTAGTAAAAGTCAACCAAACTGAATAAATTAATTAGTTCATAAAGCCATTGAGTGGCAGCTACCTAAGGTAGGACTTATACTTTAGAACTGGTGCTATATTGCAACTCTCATTCAACCCAGGCAAATTGAAGGCGTCCAGTTTCAATTGCCATTCTAGTTCGCGATTCTCTAATAAAAGTGAAACCGGACTGCCCCTAATAGATATGGGTATTTGATCAATACCCATAAATACAAAACTATGTCCTGGGTTGCTGACAACGTGTTTTGCTAATGCGTTATCACATTTCCTGTTCCTTATCGCATAACAATGTTGGAAAATACGTTCTCTGAATTTTCTGTCGGTTTTACCGACGTAGAACGCAGAACAGCAAGCACAAAACGCCACATAAATAATAGATTTTGTATCACAATTAATTTTAAAATGGATATCATATTTTTTCTGCCAAATAAAAATAGTGCACCTGTACGTATTACATTGCACCAGTTGCACAAGCCACATCTGAAGCAACCTTTAAGTCTATTATAAATGTTGACATCAGACTTCTTTTGTAACAGCTCTTTGATGTTACTTCCTCTCTTATACACTATTCTAGGTTTTGTCCCAAATTTCTCAGCTAGGAGTGTATTACTGGTGATAAAATACCAGTTCTTTTCTATTATTCCTGAAATTTCCTTAGAATTCAAATTAAAAGTAGTAATAAAACTCAATGGAAACTTCATAACATTCTTTTCCAAATTGACATCTGAGGGACATGTGGTGGTAGAGGGAACTACCAGCTCACCTGTATCAATTTCATCAAAATTTTCATAATAAAGTAAAGGCTTATAAAAACCTCTAGCTCTCTTAGATTCAACCTCAAATGTTAAATCATCAATGATTCCTGATGGATATCCCTGATTGACAAATAAATCTTTTAGGAAAGAGCATCCTGCCAAAAATTCACACAAATCACTACACATCCTTACTGCCCTCACCAGTTGCCCTTTAACAATTGCCCTTTTTAGTTTGAACGGGTGAGAGCTAGAAAAATGAAGGAAGGAATTAACATATGTGTCTTTCCTATAAATAGTAGATTTAAATTGGGACTTAGTTCTATCTTTTATTAGTTTGACATCCAAGTCCATTTCATCACTGGCAAAACGGTATGTAAATTTCAAGAAGGGTGTAGTTTGATTAAGGAAGTCAACAAAAGATTGTGCTAAAAGTTCATCCCCCTTGAATAGTATGAAGACATCGTCCAGGAATAGAGTGTAGTAACATATTTTCTCTTTCCACTCTGGATGATTAAAAACAAAATGTTTTTCCCAGTAGGCCATAAATATGTTCGCTACACTAGCTCCACAAGGGGAGCCCATTGCTACCCCTTGTTTTTGTATGTAATATTCATTCTCAAAGATAAAGAAGTTAGAAGACAGGACGATGTCAAGTAACTCAGTGACGTTGTCAATTTCTGTTCTTGGTGCCCCCAGTTCGAGTAATAACAAACCTATCCATTCAGTAGCCTCTTGGTGGGGAATGGGAAGTATACAAATCAACGACGTCGATTGTAAGAAAATTAAGAGAGCTATCAAACCCCATACTGTTGATGTTGGATAGAAAAGTCCAAGAATCTTTGCAGATACTAGGAATCAACTTCAAGTATTTTGAAAGTAAAAATTCTATATATTTTGAACTAGGGTAGCAGATGGAAGACCTCCCATCAACCAATGCTCTCATAGGTGGATCACTAAGGTTTTTATGAACCTTGGGTATACCAAACATAACCGGGACCCTGGGTTGTGTAATATCAATGTATTTGAAAGTATCCAGATCAATTCTACCTTCAATGAACAAATCCCTATAATAGCCTTTTAATCTATTAATACAACCATTCATTTCATTAAGTGAAGAAATCTCATAGGCTGGAGAATCAAGTACTAAAAGCATTCTTTCAGTATATTGGATTTTTTCAAATATAACTAGCCCTCCCCCTTTGTCAGGTTTTATAACCCTGACTGAAGAGTCCCGAAGACGGTTGAGGGCTATCAACTGCTCTCTTGTAATATTAAATTTGTTCATGGTTGACAGCTGGGTTTTGTCCAAGAATCTAATATCGAGCTCACATGCATTTTCAAACATGCGTAAAGCTACATGTAATGGGGGATTGAAAGAACTTGGTAGTTTTAAACAATTGGAAAAACTACCTGTTGAGTCATTAAAAAGAAGTTTTAAGTTAAGCTTTCGAAAAAAACATTTAAGGTCGATAAGCGTCCTAGCTACGTCACACCTTTTTGACGGAACAAAAGTATTACCCAAGGCCAGAAGTTCTATTAATTCTGGTTCCAGGACTAGGGAAGAAAAGTTATAAATAGTGAAATCGCCTTTCTCATTATGAAGGATAACTGGAGAATCACTACTAAAGGCCGCTAATTCAGATGGATTTAGCGGTTCCAATTCCTGTTCTTCCTCTTGTACCCTTTGGTTGACCTGGTTCCCTAAAAAAGCTTGGTTAGAGTTAGAATTAGTGTTACTAGTATCACCATTATCACTATTAAAGTCCCCATTTGGTTTCCCAGCTTTGTTCCTATTCCTGTTGCTTCTTCTAGGAACATTCTCACTTTCACACAGCAAAGGGTCAACATTGCCATTAGTTGAAGGCATGGCAGCATCACTGCCATTTGTCACAGTTCGTGCATTATTAACATTGTCAACAGTAGAATAAATTAATTTAGGATAGGCTTTATTGTGCTCATATGCCTGCCTATCTCTAAATAATTTCTTAGATTTATTAGTTTTAATTTTAACAAGAAACGCATCTATGCTCGAAAAAATACGAGCATAATCAGACTTGAATTTGAGGAAATTTGTATTAAGCTTAATCTCCTCATCAAGTAGAATTAGAATTGTGTTTTTTGTTTATTAATTGATTAGGAAGTGATGTAATTTGTTTATATGTATTTATATGACTAAAAGTTGGCGCCCTTTTTTTCATACTACCTCTGAAGAAGCTACCTGTATTGTGTAGCGAAAACGCTATTCTTATTTTTACTAATAAAGCTGCGTTAAGGAGACTCGTGCTTACTGTATTCTTAGTGTTTCAAGCATCTTTACAACAGTTTGTTTTTTGCTTCGTTGGTTTAAAAGTACTTTAGAAATGATGCAAAGTTATTCATCAATATTAGTATAACACAGTAATAACTGTCAATATTTCCCCTCAAACAGATACGTGTAGACTTTGCTATCTTCCTATTCCATTAATACATTTCTCCCTCACAAATTAATATAACATATTACTTCAGAACTGTGTAAACTAAATGACTTACGTAAATAGAATACTGATACTACACTTTTCTTACTAACTGCTGCTTCACTGTCTGCAACATTCCACTTTTCATTATCTGGTCTATATTATATTCTCGAAAGCAGACAATGTCGAATCTGACATTGTCGACACGAGAATATCAAACGCTCAGAATCTCGAGCGTGTAAATGGAAATCTCTGTAAGGGGAGATTCCGTTTACTGCAATGTAGTGCGGTCTTGGAGTTGGTATATTTAAGTAGCGGGGGGGTGGGGGGTGCAGGGGGGGCTTAATCCCCTGCTTAAACCCGTTGGGGTACTTTTTTCTTTCTTTTTTTTTCTTTTTATAAGGTTGATGTTTGAAGACATCGACCATATGGTGTCGACCATATGTTGTTCGATGTTTTCAAACGTCGATCTTATAATATAGATCCTCATTATCTACTGTATTTCTGTATCTTGCCGTTACATATTTTGTTTAGACGTCCACTTAGCCCAAGATTGTGGCCAAAAATGGTTCTTGGACCACTCTACTTACTGCTTAACTATTTAACAAAGAGACAAAAAGATCTGAAGAAAACAAAAACAACACTAGTCTATGCTGGGAATATTATAATGTTATTATCAGTTAATACTATGCCTGTATTGTAAACTTTGATATATATGATGGCATTTTACAGCTTAAGCTTGTATAATTTGTAATACGTACATCAAATTTATTTTAATAAATCTGTGTGTGTGTGTGTGTGTGTGTCATGTGAACAACTGACATAAGTCCTTTAACATCCAACAGATTTACCACCACACTCGGCAAACAAAACCTCCGTTTAATAAACAATGCCAAGTACAGTATATCAAAAGTCCAGTATTTCTCTTTTTCTGCATTGTGGTACTGGCAGTGCTACACAAATCCAAGTGCCTGAAGTGGGGATGAAACCTTCAGTATTTTGATCTTCTGAAAGGAGTGATATGGTATACAACTTCTTAAACTACTGATACTGATTAAATAAATATAATCAACTAGGACACTAAATTTGACATCACCATCTGACTTAAAAAAAAATGATGTGTGACAAACTACATTAAATATTACTCAAAGGACAGTTTCAGTCAAACTGACTGTCATTTCTCACTGTCATGCTCTCCGTAACTTATATATAATTATATAGTGCCCATACATCTGCATGTTTAAATATGACTTGTGCATACCTTCCTGCATAAGTACTCTGAAACACTGCAGAAACTTCTCAACAGCCAGCAGAAGCTTAACTGTTACTGAAAGCAATCAAAAATGAAAAATAAAATACAGTTGTGTAAAATCTTACCATAATGGTAGATGTCCTTCTTTTCACTGTTGTAGTATTCATAACATTAGGGATCCCCTGCCAAGGGCGGCCCAGTGTCCAGCCAGTATACCAAAGCCTTTAGGTTGCTTTAAGATACGCCGTATGTCACACGTATGCTCCTTGCATAGCACAGGGCATAAAGGTAATGTCTGGACCTATTATCCTCAGAACTGACAGCCTCAGTAGGAACACGAGTCCAAGGAAAAGAAAAAGGTAACCTGTACATCCAGAAGGCAAATGAACCAGGGGAGGAGGGAGACAGGGAGTGAATACTGCAACAGTGAAGAGAATGACATCTACCATTATGGTAAGATTTTACACAACTGTACTATGTCCTTCCATTTCACTGTTGCAGTATTCATAACATTAGGAAAAATGTGAAAGCTCAAGAAGAAGCTTGAAAGGAGGAAGGACCATCAGAGCCCTCTATGACTCCATGAAGGATGGCCGTAGCATAACCAGCTCTAGCTTTGATAATTCCATCCAACTTGTAGTACTTGGTAAATGTATGCACAGAAGTCCAGGTAGCTGTTTCAAGAACAGAGTTAGTATCTAAACCTTTGAAAAAAGCACAAGAAGTCACAGCCCTAGCAGAATGATCCTTAACAGAATAAGGAAGGTTCTTACCATGAAAGAAATAACAAAAAAAGAAATAGCTTTAGAGATCCAAGAAGAAATAGTTTGCTTGGATACAGCTAATGCTAAGGACCTTGGATGAAAGGAAACAAAGAGCTAATGAAATTTCCTAACAGTCTTAGTCTTATTCAAATAAAGTCTTACCTGCCTATGCGCATCTAATTTGTGCAACCCTTCTCACTGGCAGACTGCGGAGAAAGGAAAAAAGTGGGCAAATGAATAGACTGATTAAGGGACAACTCATTCGTCACCTTGGGCATAAAAAAAGATTAATAGGCAATGACACCCTGTCCTTATGAAACACTAAAAATGGAGGACAAGCCATAAGGGCTTGAAGCTCAGACACCTATTTGACAGAAGTAAGGGCTAAAAAAAGTACAATCTTCCAAGAGCAATGTTACAAAGAAGCAGAAGCTACAGGCTCAAAAGGAGCCTGAGTCAATTTTTCCAAATCAGAATTAAGATCCCAGGAAGGAGGAACAGGCTTTCTGGGAGGCCTAATATGAAGGATGCCTTTTAGGAATTGTTTAGTCTCAAATCTAGAAGCTAAAGGAGGAGGTAAAGGCAGATAAGCAGAGATAGCTGACAAGTGGGCCTTAACAGAAGAATAAGCCAACTCAGCATTGAGCAATTCACACAGATAAGAGAGAACTAAAGAACATTCACAGAAAGTGGATGCAGGTTACGAGAAAGACACCAAATAGAAAACCTCCTCCATTTGGTTAAGTAGGATTTCCTAGTACTGGCTTTCCTGGCCTCCTGCAGAACCCTAGAAAAAGATAGCCAAAAATACAAAAAGAATCTGCAGGATACACACCACAACAGCCAGTACTTCACCAGTAAGATATTCTTTATTGTTCCAATGATCTGGTACCTCGGCAATTCGCCTTCAAGGATCACACTTTACTTGATCAAGGCACAACAATTATATACCATTTGATCAGTCAATTAATCAATTACAAATTTAATTCAATAAAGAAAATAACTTCGAATTAAAGTGACCTCTACATATATACATAGTTTTTCAATATCAAATAAATACATTATTATGTATATTTTATATATGCATATTCATAATAAATTCAGCTGTGAAAAAAATATTAATAAAATTATCAATGAATGAACACATAAAGTAAATTAATAAATAAACAAATAAATAAATCAATTAATATAACATACTTAAATATTTTAAATATTTCAAATATTTTTAAATATTTTTAAATATCTTTCAATATTTTTAAATACCCAAATCCTGATTCAAACCATAAGGTTTTAATGTATTAAATTTCAATATCATTCTAGTTTCCAATTCTAACAATTTACTTATAAGATCATCTCCCCCTGAAATAAAAGGTTTCCCTAATATACTAAATTTTAAACTGTCAGCACAACCACCATGAGTGTCAATGAAATGTTTAGCAACTGGACTGGATGAATTCAAATTTCTTATATCCTTTAGATGTTCCAAAATCCTAATTCTAACCATCCTTTTAGTTTGTCCTATGTACCAAATGTCGGTACAAGAGCAATCCAATATATACACCACACTAGTGGACTTACAATTGAAAAAATGCTTAGAAATATGATGTCTATTATTAATTGATGTCACATTAATAACCCTATTACACATACTGCATGAACCACATGCAAAAGTGCCTACCTTAGCGGAAATGGGCCTATCATAATGTGATAAATTGTTATTTAATATTTCCTTTAAGTTTTTTCCCCTCTTAAAGGAAAAAATAACATTATGTGGAAATAGCTCACCTATAGTATCATCTTCACTAACTAAATATCAAAATTTTTTAACCACTGAAGTCAGTTTATTAGAAGAGGCAGTAAATTTAGTTACAAAAAATAATTTCTCTACATTATCTTTCATATTAACTGAATATTTAGCATTGACCCCTACATTGGGTACTACCAAGGTCTTATCAATTATGCCATCCCGACATCTTAATAAGTGGTCATGATCATAGCCTCTTTCCAATAACCTCAGAAGGACTTGATACAATTCCTTATCTACCTCCTCATTTATACTAGTATGATCTCGAATTCTTTTGAATTCCCCATGTGGTAGAGCATTTAATAAATGTGGGGGATGCATGCTGGTGGCATACAAAAACATATTTACAGATGTTTGTTTTCTAAAAGGTCTGAATTCTATTTTATTTTCTTTTTCAAATAAGGTCAAATCAAGAAAATTAATTTCACTTCTATTAGCCTCATAAGAAAACGATAAATTATGTTCATTATTATTTAACATCTCAAAAAAATCCAAAAATTCAGACATATCCCCCCTACAGATGAAATTTAAATAATCGATAAAACGCTTATACAAAACCACATTATTCTTAAAAAAATCAGTTGAATAAATAAACTTTTTTTCAAAAGAATCCATGTAAATGATAGCATAAGACGGTGCATAAGCTGCACCCATTGCAGTGCCTTTCACTTGTAAAAAATATTCAGTATTAAAAAGAAAATAACTGTGGGTTAAACAAAATTCCAATAGACTAATCAAGAAGCTAGTTCTAGGTCCCTCACCTAGCATGTTACATATAGACTCAAGTCCCCACTTAATATCAATGTTAGTATATAGGGACTTGACGTCAATAGTGACCCAATAGTAATCATAACTCCAAACAATTTCAGAAATCTTATTGATAAGTTCCTGTATGTTCGAGATGTGAGCTGTTACCCTATTCAAATATGGCTTTAATTGGAAATCCAAAACAAGATTAACATTTTCCAAAAAGGAGCCCACCCCAGATATAATGGGCCTACCAGGAGGCTCTACTAAATGGATCTTAGGCAATGCATATAAGACAGGTATAGTTGGTTTTCGTATATACAATTTCTTAACATCAGCTTGTGTAAAGAACCCTAAACGTTCACCTTTTTCCAATAAAAATAACAGCTCATCATTATATGACTCTATAGGATCACTTTCCAGCTTCTTGTATTCTTCACAATTCAACAACAATTTATTCACCATATTACAATAATTTATTTTATCCATGATGACCCAGTTTCCACCTTTATCAGCACATTTAAAAATATAATCATTTTTAAACTTCTTTAAATCTTTTAAAGCCAGCCATTCCTCTTTGTTCAAATTAAAGCACTTTTTTTCTTTACAAAAATCCCTGAAGGATATTTCTATTTCTTTAAAAAGAACTTTCTGAAAAGTGGAAATGGCAGGCACAGAAATGTATGGTGTAAACGTGTTATTAGTATTTTTGAATACAGGCATCGCTAATTTACCATAACCAGTAAAAAAAGCTACCATTTTCAACATTTTCAACATTTAACATGTCAACACTGGTGTTTAATTCATCACATTCATAGTTATAAGTGGATAAATTTAATAAACTCTCATCCATTTCAGAATCACTCAAAGATTCATACTCTTGATTAGAAACAGAAGTGAACGCATTTTGTTCATCCTTTCTTGCAAAGTAGACCCTGAGCAATAACTTCCTAATAAAACATTTAACTTCAAAATAAACATCAGCTAACGAAGGGAAGAAAGTCGGAACAAACTTACTTCCCTTATGTAGAACCTTTAACATATCATTGCTCAAAGTTAAACTAGACAAATTGACACATTGTAAAGACTGCGCATCAAAAGTCACTGTGGACAAACCTTCATCTGTAACGGTTCCACCCCTTTCTTCCATTTCTTCCATTCCTTCCCTTATTGGAGTCATCACTTTGAAAACCCACATTTGTTGAAGTAGAATTGGTAGTTCCATTAGATGTTTCCTTATCTGGAACCCGATTATTAACTGCAGTTTTGGCGAAAGAAACATTTTTAATCATACTGCCTTCCGCAGAGGACGCTGAAGATGCTGACAACCCCCTCCATTTGGAATTGCTGTTCCAGCTTCTGCCCCTTGATCTATTACGCGTAGGTTCACGCTGCCAATTAAACAAGACACCTGTTTCGTAATCCCCAAGATCACAAACAAGCTTATTTCTTTTCCTTTGCACAATATCAGTTTCTAATTTGTTGATTTTTTCATTAATGGCAAACATTTGGGCTCCGTAGTTGGACTCAGCCATCAACCCCTCTTGCAGTAGCATGATCTCACTTTTAATTTTATCATGAGATCTTTGATTACGTTTAACCAGAATATTAAGCCAACCAATGGTACAGGAAAGAGAGACTTGCTTCCACTCATCAAGTAAATCTGATTCATCCTCAGTAAACGGTGCTGCTGGCAATTTATCTATACATAAACCACGGGGAGTGATGTTCAAACTAATGTACTTCTCCAGCAATCGGGTATCAAAGTACAAAGCAATTTCCTTAGTCATTAATTTTGTTAGTTCAACAAAACGCCCATCAGCGACACTGTTGCCCCCAATGTTCCAAGGGTCCATACTGGAATACTTCTTATCACGCTCAGTAATTATATCTGTGAATAACATAGCATCAACTGATCAGCTCTGTTCAGAGCCTTCATTACGAAGCGACATGAATACAAATAAAATTAGTCTCAATACTGGTGAAAGTATGGCTAAAGGAATCAAAGTAGCCAAAAATACAAAAAGAATCTGCAGGATACACACCACAACAGCCAGTACTTCACCAGTAAGATATTCTTTATTGTTCCAATGATCTGGTACCTCGGCAATTTGCCTTCAAGGATCACACTTTACATGATCAAGGCACAACAATTATATACCATTTGATCAGTCAATTAATCAATTACAAATTTAATTCAATAAAGAAAATAACTTCGAATTAAAGTGACCTCTACATATATAGATACTTTTTCAATATCAAATAAATACATTATGTATATTTTATATATGCATATTCATAATAAATTCAGCTGTGAAAAAATTATTAATAAAATTATCAATGAATGAACACATAAATAAAGTAAATAAACAAATAAATAAATCAATTAATATAATATAACATACTTAAATATTTTAAATATTTCAAATATTTTTAAATATTTTTAAATATTTTTGAATAGCTTTAAATATTTTTAAATACCCAAATCCTGATTCAAACCATAAGGTTTTAATGTATTAAATTTCAATATCATTCTAGTTTCCAATTCTAATAATTTACTTATAAGATCATCTCTCCCTGAAATAAAAGGTATCCCCTAATATACAAAATTTTAAACTGTCAGCACAACCACCATGAGCGAATTGACGAGGTACCAGATCGTTGAAATATCTTACTGGTGAAGTACTGGCTGTTGTGGTGTGTACCCTAGAAAAAGATGTCTATGTGGAATCAAAGTCCTATCACCCACAGTGTCAACTGAAGAGTGGACAGGTGGGGATGGATGAGACATCCCTTGTCTTGTGTGAGTAGGTCCACCCTGTGAGGTAACTTCTGATGACTGCCCCTGGCTAAATGCAGAAGAAGAGGGAACCAGTGCTGTCTCAGCCAAAAGCAAGTCACCAACAAGATATTGGGAGCATCTTGTTGAATTCTGAACATGACTTTTGGAATGAGGGGATGGGGAGGGAAAGCATAAAACACATCCCTTTCCAAGAAAAATATAGGACATCCACCTTCCAAACCAGAGGACCTGGAACTCTGACACAAAACAGAGGAAGTTGTCTGTTCAGAGGGGAGGCAAACAGATCTATTTGAGGAGTACCCCCACCAATGGACAATATTCAGAAACACATCCCTGTGAAGCATCCATTTGTGGGATTGAGTTAAGGACTGGCTCAGAGTGTCTGCCACAGTGTTTTGACCTGAGGAGAATGTAAACTGTCTGAAGAGTCACCTGATACTAGACAGCACGATCCCACACTAGGAGCCCCCCCCATTTGACTACATACCGTATCACTGTGGTTTTGTCTGTAAATACCTTGAGAGGTGCTAGGGAGAAAAGAGGATGAGAAGCCTGACGAGCCAGCAGAAGAGCTCTCATCTCTTTGATATTGATGTGTTCTTTCTGTTGAATAGGCAACCACACCCCCTGCACCTTTAGGGAGCCAAAAGCCTCTCCCATTCCACATCTGAAACATCTGTGAACAGCTCCTGAGAGGGAAGAGGGGGATGAAAAGGGAGTCCTGGATTTAGAGATAATGGATCCATCAGTGAAGTTCTTTCTTGAGACAAGACAGAAGAGGGACCACAAAGTCTAGGGGATGCACATGTTGAAGCCAAACTGGCTTCTGAAACCACTGAAACTTTCTCATGTGGATTTTGGCCAGAAGGAGCAAAGGAATGGTGGATGTCATGAATCCCAGAGGTCTCAAAAACTCCCAGGCTGTAATACAGGCTGGAAGAAGAAGAGTTTGAAAGAAGGAAATGAGCGTTAAGGCCTTGGGAGAAGGCAGGAATGCCAGAAAAGGCAACGTCTAGATCCTGCATCCCAAAAATCATGGTCTTGAGAAGGGTGAAAGACTTTTTGAAGTTTATTGTGAATTCCAGGCTTGCAGAAGGGAAATGGTAAAATGAAGATTTTGCAACAGGATCTCTGGAGAAAATGCTGGAAATAGGAGTTCATCCAAGTAAGGAAATACTTGGATCTCCTGAATCCTGCAAAAAGCAATCACAAGAGCGAGGCATTTGGTGAATACCCCTGGGGCAGTAGAAAGGCCAAAGCAACAGAGAAATTTATAAATTTCCTGAAAAGAGGATGGCATGGAATAGGGAGATACACATCCTTGAGATCCAGAGACACCAATAAGCCTGAGCAAGTTGAAGAAGAAACAAAGTCTGAAGGAATAACATTCAAAATTAGAGCACCTTCAGAAAAGTGTTTAGTTGAGACAGGTCTAGAATTGGTCTCCAAGTACCCTCTTTTCTGGGTACTAGAAACACCTTGGAGTAAAACATCCTCCCGCTTTAGGACACAGAAACCTCTTGATTAATACCCTGAGTCAACAGGTCCCAAAGCACTTCTGGAAAGAAACACAGTTGTTTCTGAGGAAACTAAGGAACACCCATAAAAGAGGGGGGGATTTCCAAATCACAAAATACCCCTGGAAAATAGTGGAGAGGACACAGGAATCCTGTGTAATCTGTAGCCAAACAGGAAGAGAAAAGAGAGGGGCAAGAAGAAAGAGGAATGGGGCTGGGAAGAACAGGATAGTCAGACAGCACCTGGTTTATCTAGAAAAGGAGACTTTTGAGGCACTGAAGTCTAAGTAGCCTAAGCAGAAGGAGCCCACTTGCCACCCTTTTTACCCTTAGGAGAAGTGCAAGATTGCCTGCAAACAAACGCTGGCTTATTGCGGTAGTTTCTATGAAATTTAGGAACAGGAGACACAAACACATGGTTAAGTTTCTTTAAAGCCTTACCCTTATCCTGAAGGGACTAAGCATAGCAGCAGCAGCTTCATCAAATAAGTGTCACCTGTGAGGAAGTCCCTAACAGGGAAAGAAGTCCCTAACAGGGAAAGATCAGAAGTTTTACCCTCAGAGTCTGGAAGATCAGAAATAACCTGACAAGCCTGGGAGAAGAGAGCCAACAAATTCCTGGACATATGGGTCTGATAATTAACAGCCCTAAAAGCCAAAGCAGCAGAGGCATAAACCTTCTTGCCTAGCCTTTCCATGGTCCTGCTATCTTCATCAGAGGGCAGTAACTTGGGAGAAGAAAGCAATTGAGAGGGCTTGTCAGAAGCTGCAGACACCACTGACGGGTCCGCAGAAGGACACGTGTACAAAATACAGTCTGTGGGCATTGTATACAATGTATCTGGTTCCTTGGGAGCAGGAGGCTGATAGTCTGGAGCCTTAGAAGCATTAGAAAATGCATCCAACAAGGCAGCTAAAACAGGAGGAACAGCAGAATGTTTAGGAAATTCCATCTGCAGCAACTCATAGTATCTTATGTACCTCAGAAACCTGAGCACAATCCCCTTAAAAAAAGCTCCATCATCCTGGAGATCGTGGCCTCAAAAGAAATTTCTTCAAAGACAGTATCAGGACTGGTCGATTCCTCTTCCTCCAATCCACAGTCCAAAGGAGAGGGCAACTGAGAAGTAAGGGATTCCTCATTAGAATCCAGCTACTCCTCAGAGAAATCCTATTCCCTAAGCCTTTTAAGTGGAGTAGAGGACCAAGGGGGGCTGGAACAGAAACTTCCTGAGCAGGTTTCAATGCCATTACAGTAATAATCAAACCCTGAGTGAAGGACTGCCATTAGCTTTGCGGATCCTTAGGAGCAGGAGAGATCTGTTTAGTCTTTTGATTGTTCTTCAATGGGACATCTGCCTCATAAAATATTTAAGGCTGTGACCCAGGACTGCCTTCAATGATTTGAGGAACATTCCTAGGCCCCTCGGAGATAATCAGCTGTGGTTCCCCCTGACCGTCCAAAACAGATGTCTGCAATGCCTCCTCGGGTCTGCTTAAAGTCAGATCCCTGGCGGCCTCCAAGCTGGTCACAGCAGAAAAATCCAATGATAAAGATGGGCAAACCCTCGGATATTCACTTGCCTTGGGAGAGACATTCAGTGGAGGCTGCACAGCAGAAAATTTCAGCCTAGGCTTGTTGGCTGCCTTCTTTTTCACTGATGGCTGTCCCTCAGAGCAAGAAGTACCCTCCACTGTGTCTTTTGCAAGAAGCTTAAGAGACTGATTTTCAAAACAGAGCACCAAAGAAAAAAATCTACTACAAAGGTCTAACAGACGGAACAGGACGTATGATCGTGAGAGGCGCCTAGGATAAAAAGACATTGGTCATGGCAGTCTTCATGGGGAATCTGTCTCTCATCCTGGCATTTACCCTTCTTGGATGACATGGAACCCAACAAGCAACAATAGAAAACAAAAGTAAAAAAGAACCCCAATGGGGCACTTATCTGCAACAGCTTGGTGAACCAGCAACAGAATGGGCATTCAGACTGATGATCAAGGGAGGATGGCGTTCAGACTGGTGGCAAAAGAAGTTCTGAGGATGGTACATTCAGACATCACCTTTATGCCCTACACTATGCAAGGAGCATACTTGTGATGTTTGGCAATGTATGGCGTACCTTAAAGCAACCTAAAGGCTTTGATATACTGGCCAGACATCAGGCTGTCCATGGTAGGGGATTCCTAATGTTATGAATACTGCAAAAGTGAAATGGAAGGACATCATCTCCTGCAGACTGCCAGAGTTTTAATCATTCACTATCCCTTTCCAGTAGACTGAAAACCTAGGATCAAGGAACAGGTCATGGTTACTGAAGGTCAGTAAAGCTAAAGGAGATTCAGGGATTTCTGTCCCTTGCGCTGAATGACTCAATTGTGCACTTCTCCTACTACAAACATACAAGGGCGGGGAGGGATGAAGACTGGGTATAACGGTGAATGACACGCATGCAGCCACGAGTGAACCTACATTATGAACATGAGTGAGGGAACCCCAGACAATTACATGGCCACTATGCAAAGCTCTCAGCTTCTCAGCCACTACCTAAAGCTCTCAATTTCTCTGCTCATAAAATCACAGACAAACTCAAAACTAATGGGGGACAAGGACTAAAATCAGAAACAATTTTAAATATTGCTCTATTTCACTTAAAAAGTTAATAGAACAAAGTGTTTTGCATTAACAAAAAATTACTACACAATAACAAACATGAAACTGTAATGTATGGCATTACTGGCTGACTGTAAACCTCAGTAATTTGCTAGAAAAATAAAAAAATATGAGTAACAGAGCAAAAATATGAGGTAAATTCAGGGGTGTTCTGCAACATCAGGGACAACCAAGAGGTATGCCAGTGAATGTGAAAAATGCAGCACAAGTTATTTAAAATTTACCAAGCTCACTTGATTCCTTCAGTCTTACCTGTGGTTACCCTTTGACTCACCCATATACTCCTATACATATCTAAGGCTCTCTAAAAACCCTGTACTAAGCTATACACTATCATTCAACTAATCATTCTAGAATCTTAACAGTCCAAGTCAAACTACTTTCATAAATTTTTATTAAAACATTCGCCTTCTCTCCAATATGAAATATCCATATCCTCTCTACTGTCCTTCCTTCTCAGTTCCACCTACTCCAAAACTGATAAGATGACCTTATATCACATACCTGCACACTCTGGATGATGAGGGAAGTATGTGCCCGGTACTTTCAAGCATTCCTCCTACTCCAACCTCCCTCCCCAAGTTCCTGTTCAACTTAGTAGCCTTTTACAGCACAGCATGTACCATCTTTATGTCCAATTCTCTGTAAAAGCTCCACAACTGTCCACAGTACTCCAGGTGTGGAAGATGCACAGGGAAAAAATTATATTTACTTTTCAGGAGAACACCTCCTTACCATGTAATGTAGCATTGTACTGACTTTTTAAATTTACCCTCTTAAACTGTACTTCATGAATGAGTCTCATAACCTATTTCTTTTGATTTTTTTCCACATTTATTCACTGTCCTCTGCATTTTTCTTCTAGAGTCTCTATTCCCCTACTATGTGCTTCTGGATCCCTTCACCAAGTCCATCAGTTGACATATTTTTTTAAATCATTAACCTAGTTGTCACTTACCTGACCTCAGTATAACTATTTAGTTCTCCCAGATGCATCACCTTAAGCTCTATGTTACCACTTGTGATACAATTAGCAAATATACCAATCCTGCTCTTTGTTATTTGTTCATACCAGACACAGATGTGCTAACCAGTACCAGTGAGAATGCCACTCACTTCTTCACCCCACTGGGTTATCAGTATCAGGCTAGATTATTTGTCAGCTAGTTGTTTTATCCCATAGTCTGCTCTGTCATCTTTTCCATAATTCTGGGTGGCACTATATCAAATGCCTTGACAGAAGTCCAAGAATAACACAGAGGCATGGAGTTGTTGGTCTCAGCTGTGATCCAGCTGCTCATCTGTATCACAATCCTCTGTAAATAATGTTAACATATCAAGCCATGAACTGTATCACAACAGTCTGGAAATAATGTTAACATATCAAGCCATGAAATGTATCACAACAGTCTGGAAATAATGTTAACATATCCAGCCATGAACTGTATCACAACAGTATGGAAATAATGTTAACATATCCAGCCATGAACTGTATCACAATAGTATGGAAATAATGTTAACATATCAAGCCATGAACTATATCACAACAGTCTAGAAATAATGTCAATATATCAAGCCATGACCTCTGTCGGTCACTGACGGTTTCTAGAAATTTCAGCAGCCTAGCATACTGATTTTTTTCCAGCCCTTTTCTAGGGACATATGTATCCAGTTTGTTCCCAGATATTACCCTTCAGTTTCCTAGCATCACTTTAATGATGCTTCAGTTTTCAGCGGGAATACAGTTTGTCAACTCCAACTATTTACAAGAATTATTAGTGAATGGAAGAACACAGTACCAGTAACTGGTAAACACTTTGAACACATAAGATAGGGATAGTGGCACATGATTCAATGATGGATCCTATTTTCTTAAGTGTCTTTCCAGAAGACTATAATTTAGTGTCATTCTCCTTTCTCAGAGGACAGCATGTCTGCAGTGGAGCAGAATATTACTAGGAAGCATGCCTCTCAACTTCTAGGCATAAGAAATCTAGATAAAGCTGAAACTAATGAGGACAGAGATCCAAAATCAGGAACACATTTTAAATATTGCTCTTATAAACTTAGAATGCTGACAGAATAATAGGTTTTGTATCAGCATGCATTTTCTGAAATAGCTGAAATCTGAAACTCAGATGTATGTCATTTAAGTGACTTCAATCCTCAATGATTTGCCAGATTTTATGAAAAGAAACAAAGTTATGAGGCAAAAATCTAGACAACTGAGAGTAAGGAATTATGTACATTGTGCAGGAAAATCACAAAGCGTGTTTAAAGATGAAGATTCCATAACAACACAGTGCAAAATCATGCACTTGTATTCTAACCACTCATCTTCACACTAGGTAACAAGAATGACAGATGTCTTTGTGCAAACAAAGTTACCTTCAGATGTGAATGTGAAAAGATGCCAATATTGCAGTCCAATATTGAGTGTTTTTGAACAGAAAACTAGGGCATCTATGCAGATACAAAGGCAAAATCAAAGAAGTGAAGGACATGTTGTGTTATTCTACCCCACCCAAATTATTCTTTTGTTCTTCAGTGTATAACCCTGGAAAGTCCTAGTAAGCAAATGTGACTAATCTGTGGCTCTATCCTACCTCTCAACCGTACATATTTTTGCCTCATATTTTTGGTCTATTCCTCATAAAAATTGCATTTCTTGACAAATCACTAGGGTGATTTAAAGATTAAAGTCACTAAATAATGACATGCATTTGAGTTTCAGACTTCATATCCTACAGAAAATGCATGTTAACACAAATCCTGTTATTCTAGCAACTTTCTATGTTTATAACAGCAATATTTAAAAACGCATCCCTATTTTTGGGCCTTTGTCCCCTCATTTTGTTAGGCTTTGTCCAGATTTCTAGTGCTAAGAAGTTGAGAGGTATACTTGAGTTGCAATCCTTCATCTAAAGAAGTCAAGAGTATAGACATTTGTATACTGCTAATGGGTGGCCAGAATTAAACAAGATAGTCTGGTCTACAGCAGTGCATACTTGTAACATAGTAATAGTTCTTGCCAGGATGTTAATACAAAGCACACAGTTTATTAACAGTACCAGTTTCCACCTGGCATATTACTATATAGCAATAGAAGCAGCAGACTCCATCTTAAAAAATAAATAAATATATATATATATATATATATATATATATATATATATATGTAACAATAACTGGGAAAAGCCGAAAGACAACAACAACATACACTGCTGAACAAGTAACAAAACAAAAGTCACTTCCACTTTGATTACATTTTACAAAATGGATGAAATTTAGGCAAGCAAATAATAAAAGTTAGAAAGAAAAAAAAAACTAAAGTGCAAGCTAAATTACATAAACATCAAAATGTCATTATGTATATGAAAAAGATGATGCGCAAATGAATTGAAATTAATTTAAATATATAGCTACTAAATAATTAATGAACACTTCAAAGAACCATTTACAGGTTTAAGCAGCAAACTCTTGCTCGTGTTGTATAAGAAAATGGGTACAGGTTGTGACAGGAAATGCAATGTGTCAAGCAACTACTCTGAGGGTTCTAGATTTACTACCATCATAAACAGCACCACACAAAATTGCTCTCATGCCTCTCAATTCTAAAGATTTTTGCCTCATACTTTTGGTCCATTTTTCATAAAATTGTGGGGGTTTTTTTCTAGCAGATCAGTGGCAAATCATTAAAGACTGAAGTCAGAAAATAATGACACATTTGAGTTTCAGACTTCATACCCTTCAGAAAAATCCATGCTAATGCAAAACCTGTTATTCTATCAACGTTCTAAGTTTGCAAGAGCAATACTTAAAAAGTGTTCCTATTTTTGGGCCTTTGTCCCCCCATTATTTATGGCTTTCTCCAGATTTCTTTTTCTAAGAAGATGAGAGGTATGGCTGTCACTCTGAGAATATCAAGTGGCTGCAAAAACAAGTCCTTTGTCTACATGTTTGCTTTAGATGAAAAAGTAGTACTGAAAAAGAATCCAAGACCATCTCCAACTAAGAAAAATAATAATTTACTTAAACTTAACATTTTTAAATGTACTTGTTTTTAATTAGGTAAGTGAACTAGTTCACTGGATAGTTTCAGCTGAGACCTGAGCCACAAGAGTGAATGCTTATACATAGTCAGTTTAGAGCATTCAATTCAACTAGTATGTTTTTAATAGTTGAAAGAAACTGGTGTACCTGAAGAAAACCCACAAATATATGGGGAGAAGACCTCAAATTCCATGCAGGCAATAACTAGAGATCAGGACTGAATCTGAGACTCTGTGCAAAATCAGAACTAGTGGGCCAGGGCATATTCTTCTTCCACCACCTAACTCAAAGCCTTCTGTAGGTAATCAGTGGGGTTAGCTAGAATGTGTTTTAGTTCTGCATACGTGGAACTGTTACTTTGGAAGCTGTAACTGGTGTCCTAGTTTTGGACCTACAGTGTTGCAGCTTTAAATAGCTATGTCAATCACTACTACAGTGTATTCTATACAACAGCTTGTTGCTGCCATACTCAGACTAATTACTTATGTACATACTAAAATACAAAAATTAAGTAAAACGTTCATTGTAAAATAAATGCACTTTTTCAGATGAAAGCACGGACTGATTAAATAATTATTGATTTTATTTACTGTTTTGCTGTTAGGTACTTATGATTTACAGTCTCAGTCATGCCTACCTTGCTACCTAAGTCTTAAAATATAACAAGTCCTGTAGCAGTAGGGTATAGTAAAACACAAGTAATACCTGTCAGTGTGCATGCATACAGACACATAAATCCATATAAATCCTGCAGAAGGAACTACATCTGGAGCTCAACATAAAGGACAGTAGTGTCCTTACAATAGCTCATTCTTACAGAAATCTGTTGTGAAAAGGATTGGGGAATTAGTGGGCAGGAAGTTGAGGTAAAATGAAAATGGACAACACAGATGGAATGATACGGTGAGTACATAGCTTCTTTATCTGATGTTGTCAATTTTCATTCTATCCTCAACTGCTGAGCCAGAATCCCAGGTGGACTCTAAGGAAGTATATTCCTGAGCACAGCTAAGCCAAAAGCTACTCTACTCCTCGAGACCAGATCCAGTTTGTAATAAGTGATAAAGGTATGTAGATTGGCCCAGGTTGCAGTCGCAAATATGTCCTCCATAGAAGCCCTGAATAGAAACACCGAAGAAGTTGCTATGGATGTAGTTGAATGGGCTCCTATAAGTTTAGGTAAGGTTAGACCCATCTTGTTACAGATAAAAGAAATACAATTCATCAGCCATCTGGCTAGAGATACTTTTGTAACTGGTTTGCCCAATTTCAAATCTGCAATGGAGATGAACAACTGATCTGTCTTCCTGATTTCTTTTGTCCCGTGTAAGTAAACATGTAGTTGTCAGTGAACATCTAATAAATTTTACATATATTCACCTTTGTTTGCAGATTTAGGAAAGAATACTGGCAAATTAATGGATTGATTGATATTGGATTCTGACACGACCTTAGGAAGGAAAGATGCATTGGTACGTACTGTGACTCTATCCTTACGAAAGATCAAGTAGGAAGGTTTCAATGACGGTGCTTGAAGTTCTGAAATTCTTCTGGCAGAGGTAATGGCCACTAGAAACATAGCTTTCTGGGTCAGGAATATAAGATCACATTTAGCTGCTGGTTCAAAGGGGGAGGGAATTAAGGCATGCAGTACCAATTTCACATCCCATGGTGGAGTAGGAACTTTACACAGGGGTCTCAATAGAACAGTGCCTCTCAAGAATGCTTTACAAAGTTTAGAACAGGCCACAGAGGAACTTTCAAACCCAATATGAAAATTAGATATTGCTGATAATTGAACTTTAATGGTTAAGGAGCTTGCCCCCTCATTAAAGATTAATGCCAAAAATTCCCGGTATGTTATGTATCGGAGCCGACAAGGGATCAATGTGTTTTTGTTGTGCCCAGTAAACAAACTTTTTCCACTTACTTGTATAAAGCTTTCTTGTAGATAGTTTATGGGAAGATAAAAGGATATGATGGGGAAAAGAGCATTGGTTGTCTGGTTATTAATGGAATTGGAGAAGCCATGCTGTTACTTTCAGGTTTGAGATATCCAGCTGTGCCATATCTGTTGGTCAGGAATCAGATCCAGAATTTAAGGTTGGCAAAGTAGATGACTACATAGGAAGGGGAACCAAATCTGACCAGGCCAGTAAGGTGGAGTGAGGATGACTTTGCTCTTCAACCTGGCAGCTTTCTGCAGAAATTTCTGAATCAGGGGAATTGGTGTGTAAGCATAAAGTAGACCAGGGGGGCCAACTGTGAAATATAGCATCCCTCTGTGATTCTCCTTGAGAGGAGATTAGGGCAACGTAGCTGCTGCATTTGTTGTTTAGGGGAGAAGCAAAAAGATCGCAGCAAGGCGGACCCCATTGAGGGAAAATAATTTCTGCCACTTTCATGTTGACGGACCACTCATGAGGTAGAATAATGGACCTGCTCAATCTGTCTTTTATCACGGTGGACTTCCCTGGAATGTGCATTCCTATGAGAAAGCAGTTGGATGGGATTGCCCATTGCCACACTCTGAGTGCTACTAGACACAAGGGGTAAGATCTGGTCCCTCCTTGTTTGTTGACGTACCAAACTACTGACATATTGTCTGCATGAATCACAATTGTCCCTAAAGGGAGAGTGTCATGGAAGGCCTGCAACACTAAGAGAACTGCTCATATCTCTAGGACGACTGGCTCTAATATGCAAGTTGGCTTCTTCAAGGGACCAAGTGCCTTGTACTGTTCTCTCCAGAAAGTGTCCCCCCCAACCAATCTAGGAAGCAACCGTGGTCACTATGGCCTTGGACTAAGGAAAACTGAAAGGACAGCCTTGTAGAACTTGATCCAAGTGAATCCACCACCAGATGCACCTTCTGCATGCCTGAGTGATTCTTATTTGTGCTGACATGCGCTGGTTAAAAAATTGACCATTGTGTTGCTAGCATCCATTTAAGAATTCTCATACGAAATCATGGCAGAGGAAATAAGATTACGGCAGCTGGCATTGATCCCAAGGCTTGAAGGATCAACACGGCTGAAATGTTGGTACTGTGAATCATTTTCCTGACCTGGAATCTGATAGTCTGTACTCTTGAGAGAGGAAGAGATGCTGTCACTGATACTGTGTTGAAGACTGTTCCTATGAATTCTAAGGTTTGAGTTGGTTGTAGCTGAGACCTGTCATAATTTATGGTTATTCCCAGATGAGAACAAATCTGAAGTACCTGATCCCTTGCCCTTGTTAGTACAGGCCTAGTCAGGGCAGTAATGAGCCAGTCGTCTAGATATGGTAACATGCAGAATCCATGCAGTCTCAAGTGAGCTGCCACCACTGCCATGCATTTGGTAAACACCCTGGAAGCTGTGGTGAGGCCATATGGCAGTGCTCTAAATTGGTAGTGACTGGCTCCCAGCTGGAAGGGTAAATACCTTCTGGATTGTCTGTTTATCTTTACGTGATAGTATGCATCCCGAAAATCTACTGAGCACATCCAGTCATCTTTTCTCAGGAAGGGTAGAATGGACTGTTCACCATGGTCATCCGAAAC
This sequence comes from Protopterus annectens, assembly GCF_019279795.1. Classification (NCBI taxonomy): domain Eukaryota; kingdom Metazoa; phylum Chordata; order Ceratodontiformes; family Protopteridae; genus Protopterus; species Protopterus annectens. The sequence continues at coordinate 567,127,340 of NC_056748.1, forward strand.
GTTGTATGTCAAACTGACTTGTTCAAAATGCTGAAATCCAAAATTCGTCTCCAGTCTCCAGTTTTCTTTGGCACTAAAAAGAATCTTGAGTAAGTTCCGGATTCTATCTGGTCTAGCGGGTCCTCTTGGGTGACTTTTTTTTTTCTAGCAGCTTTTGTATTTCTAGTGCTGCTGCTTTCCTCTGACTGGGTGTAACATCAGGAATTTTATACAGTTGGAGGTGGAAGGGAAAAGGGAATTTTATAACCTTTGAAAGCAATCCTCTGCACCCAAGTATCTCTTGTTATATCTAATTAAAAACATAACAGTAGTATTACTTATATATTTACATTACGAAAATATGTATATATTTTTTATTCGTTTTGATTAAAAGTACTTGATTGGTTTTGCACACTGTTATGATTTTAACTGAGTTTCAACACGTGATTGTTTTTGCTATTTAAGCTGGCTCTGTTAATTGTTTAGATCTGATGAAGTCTCTCTCTGACTGCATTTGATACAAAAAGGGCTTGGCTTTTGGATTAATTCATTACATGCATGTGACACCTCCAGATGCATGTGCAGTTAACTCCTATTGATGCCTATAGGCATTAAATATTGCTTATTCATATTTGCATCAATAATTCAAAAAACATGCTATGTACAAGGTTTTACAAGATTTAATTTTAAAGCTTACATAGTAGCAAACTCAACTGCATTAATATTTGACCTATGTCTAGTGCAGGTAAATAGATATTAATTATTGTTTTATGATATTAATTTATATAGATATAATTTTCACATTTTCCTAAATATCTCAACAACCAAGTAACAATGACAGAAATACTTAGCCTCACATGAAAGCCAGATTAATAAAATGCTGCTGGCAGTACGTGTGTAACTTGAGTGTTTACTGAGATATTGTAAGTTGTTTACAAAATATTACAGATGTAATAGTTACTGTGTTTACTGTGACTTATAAAATTCGGTTTAAGACCTAGAACCTAAAGAATACTATCACCATAAAAATATTCTGTGCTGAAGAGTTTGTCATTTGGGAACACTGAGAACCTGCAAACACTTGACCCGACCCAGTTCGGTTTTGTTAAGAGCAGATCATGCCTACTAAACCTGGTGACTTCTTCGAGACAATCACCAAGGCCATAGATGAGGGGAAGGTAGTTCACACAGCCTACCTTGACCTCGCCAAGGCTTTTGACACCATCCCCCACTCGGGAATTATAGAAACGCTCACCAGTCTGAACATAAACCCCTACGTCACGAGATGGGTTGCCAACTGGCTTACAGACAGAACTCACACGGTAAGAATAGTGGGCTCCAGGTCTGACTCTAAACCAGTCACAAGTGGTGTCCCACAAGGCTTGGTAATGGGAACCCTTCTGTTCGGCATATACTTCTCAGAAGTACAGGAAACACAGGAGGACTATGGCTAATCAAGTTCACTGATGACTGCAAACTGGGAACCATAACTGACTGTCCGGCTGACACGGACATTCTCCAAAAGGGCCTTACTGAGACAGACACCTGGTGTCAAAGTCATGGTCTCAAGCTAAATGACAAAAAATGCATAGTCTTCCTGTTTGGGGAAAAACAATACACCCATGAATTACCACATATGTGGCAGCCCCCTTAATACAGAAGAGGTAATAAGAGATCTGAGGACCCAGGTAGATAGTAATCTCTCCTTTGACAATCATATTGCCGAAGTAGTTAGGAAAGCCTTCTATGCAGCCCATCTAATTACTAAAGGGTTCGCATCTAGAAATAAAAAGGTTATAGCGCCCCTCTACTCGTCACTCAGACCCATCATAGAGTGCAATGCCCCGTTTGGGATGTACCTCACAAGACACTTCCAACAGCTGGAAAGACCACAAAAGTACCTCACCAAGAGGATTACTGGTCTCAAACATATGTCCTATGCAGCCCGACTGGAAAAACTCCAGCTGTACTCAGCGGCATATCGCTTACTCAGAGGTGATTTCTGCCTGACTTACAAAGCCATGTCCAACTCAGAATAGATGGACATGCTCCACCTAAAGAAATCCAAGTCACTGTGAGCCACTCGATCTAGTGAGCTAAACCTCGCCACAACAATAAATAGAACATGCTGGAGGGATAGATTCCTGTCACAGAGACTCCCATGCTTTGGAACAAAATTCCTAACTACATTAGGCAGAGCCCCTCACTAACGCTCTTTAAGATAAGCCTTGACGAGTGGATAGGTAACAGAAAATACACCCCTGGGATCACTTCATTGGCTCTTCTTGACAGAGGCTCAGTTAATTAATCAGTGGGGCGATGAAAGCTGACACACTCTGGCTACGCTTATAAATGCCCTCTGGCAGAGAGCCTAGTACCTATATATGAACCTATTTATATTACGTTCATAATCCTTATGGTTCCAGAGATAATGAACATTTGTTTGAAATGATAGGACATAATTTGATTCTGTGAAAAGGCTCCGCCCATTGGAAGTTAAAGTGCAAACATCCTGAGCTCCATTGGCGTGAATTAGTTAAATTTAATTGAATTTTGTACCGGTCTTGGTCTGGGTCTTAGCTTTGTTTCAATTTCATTAGAGTTTGTTTGCTTTGTTTGTTGTCTCTTGTTATATCTAGCCAGGCTCTCTGGTGCAGGGATAGTAAACCCCTAGTCGCAACCAGAGGTAGACAATTGGGTCTCCTTTCAGGAGCACTGGTAAAGTCCATCAGAGAAAGAATCTCTGGACCCTTGTTTTGTGGGCCTTCTGCCGCGGGGGCACTGTCATCCATTAGAGTTACCCCCTTTTCCCCCAGGGGAACTTTCTCCACATGTATCCTGGAAAGGACCCTGAGACTTCCTGAACTACATTTTCCGACCACCTCATTTATTCCTAAAAAAAGGATCTTTGAGGAGTCAAAAAATGTTTGCCCACTGCAGAAAGGGTCTTTCCATTCTTCTCACACCTGGATAATGTATCCTTTACTTTAGGGCCAAACACAAATACAGGAGATGTTGGGTGCTGGCTCTTTCTTGTTTTGCCAAACAATGAAGACCCATCAAAGGGTGCACTGTTGAACGAGGACTTAAAAGGCTCTGCAAAATCACGTAAGTGCATCCAGGCATGTCTCCTAATGGATATGCCTGAACCTGCTGCCCTTAAGGCATCTTCATCTGCATGCGAAATAAGCCTCATGAATGAATTTGAAATGGATTGCTAGAAAGCCAACTGGGAGGCCACAGAAGACTGTCCTCAGCAGTAATGGTCCCTGAAAGGGATTTTGAAAGTTCCTTGATCATGTCCCTTTGTAACCTAGTAAAATGTGCCAAGTAGTTGAGCAACCTAAGAGAAAGGTCACTGATGCACAGACATGCTTCTCAAATCTATCCACTGCCCTTGATTCCCTGTTAGGGGATGAACAAAGGAACTTTGTTCAGCAAGCTCCTTCTTGGTGGCTGCTGTCACAACCATGGCATCCATGGGCACCCCTTACTCCAAAATTCCTCCCAACAGGTGGTGCCAGAATCCGATCTGGGACTCTTAGGGACTGGCTCAAATGAGTTAAGCTCTATCCATGCCTGACGAGAGACCAAACCAATGAGCTTGTCAGTGGGGGGAGTAACCCAGGAGGTAGATGGGCCAGCTCCAAAGGCCTCCAGAAATACTGTCTCCTCTGATGAAGGGTTGCTGGAGGTCCAAACACCTCTCTGCTTCAGGATATCAAGAATGTCCCCAAATAAGACGTTTTCCAAAGGTGATCATGGGGACCTTTCACACTCACCAAAATCAGTGTCCTCAGTGACTGACTCTTGTCGAGAGGCCAAGTGCCTCTCTGACACTTTTTCTTGCTAGGGACTTCCTCGGTGGGGTGTTCTGGAGAAGTGTCAGAAGAGATTGTGAAACCTTGCTGGGTGGTCTGGGGGTCTCAAGAAGGCTGTCCCTATGGCATAGAATGATGTGGTTCCAAGGGCAGATGGAAGATCAATGGGGCTGGAGCCATCAGTCCTGTCAGAGCAGAAAACACCCCCTTCAGTACCTCAAAGGCAGACAGCTCTGAAGAGAAGAAGCTATCCAGCGCAGAACCATCAAGGCGCAGAGAATGCTCCAAAACCCTCAGAGTCAACTCTAATGCCTCAGACCTGACATGGAAGCTTTGACTCAGAGGGTCATCCAGATCTACAATGTAAGAGCCGGTACACTCAGAGTTAGCTTCCGATCTGAAGATAAAGTTATCTTCGGATCCAAGCCAGAAAGACCAGAAGGTTCAGATCCAAGGACTCTGAAGCAACCAGAGGGATCAAAGAAGGCCTGAGAAGAGGTGGTGGGATAGATGAATGGGCTTCCTGACCCGAGGGGGTAGGAGATGGTAAAACACCCATCTGAATTTGCACTGAGAGAAACTTCCTCATCATTCTGTCCACATCTTCCTCAGGCAAACTCCTGGATGGGCGAGACAAGGCAAGGAAAATGTGACTTGGATCAGAACCTTTCCAAAAAAGGTGAGGGAACCCTAAAAAGCACAGGATCATGAGAAGGAGAATACCTAATCCTTGGAGGAATTATCAAATCCAAAGTGGTTGGATCCGTGGGTTTCTTTGTCACATCCAAGGATATAGGATCCACTAATTTCTTCTTCTTTGGATCTGAAGGAGAACAGCTTTGAGATGTTTTCAGATCTGATTTTGATCTCTTCCCTGACAGCTCTAAAGATGGAGTCGAGGAAGTAGAAGGCTTAGGAGACTTTGATAAGGACTCCTTAGCTTTAATTTTGGGGGACTGAGACCGAGAGACAGCTTCACCAAAAGAAGATGGCAATAAACTTTTGAGGATAAGCTTATTTATCCTATCTACAAGAGCTCTGGGATTGAAATTCTTGCAAATGGAACAGTCTTCCTGAAGATGCTATGTGTAAACAATAAACACAAAGAGTATGAGCATTTGAAAGAGACAATTTCTGCTCAGATTTCAGATGCTTTTTAAAACCAGAAGGTCCTTTCTCAGACATGCTGGCGACTAATGGAAAAAAACAGTACGACAGAAGAAAACTTTTCTTGTTTTTTTTTTTCTTTTTCTTTATAAAGGGTACAGGAAGAAAAAAAAGAAAGAATGCTAACAATGTTTATTAGAACTACATTAATATGTATGACAGTCAGAAAAAGAGAAAAACGGGATTACCAACAATGGTAAAAAAGAATTACAATAATGTAAGAGGGTAAGAGAATATATATATATATATATATATATATATATATATATATATATATATATATATATATAAAGAGATTAAAGAGAAAAAAATATACTTATCTTAATGAACCTCGAGAGCTAAGGCTAACCACGTCTTTTCATGAAGATCATCAAAAGAGATCTGAGGTATGTTAGGGGGTGGAGCATTATGGGTAAGAGAGAAGCTCAAGAGCTTTTTGGTTACCACAAGCTTTAGTTATGGTAGAGTCAGATTCGAGGTTTGAATGAAAATTGACAACATCAGATCAATGTTTTTTTTTGTTTTGTTTTGTTGTGTTTTTTTTTATTTTCGATAGGCTGCTGATCGACAAATCGAGTTGGATTAGTTACCTTTCACAGATTGATTTTTCAATATATGGACATACAACCTAATACATACCTCATATTTAATATTCAATTCATAAATAAAATACAACTTAAGTTATCATTCAGAGTAAATCATATAATTTCTCAGGCTTTATTATGAAAGCTAATATATGTTGTACTTCTTTTGCATAATTATTTGAATAATTTTAATGAAGTTGGATTTACACATTTTGTCCATGTCCTTGGGTCCTGCAACTTTAGTTTTTGAAATAAAATATTCTTGCACCCTCACTGTATAATGGTTGCCATGTATGTGGTATCTAAAAGTGTTTCTGGAATTAGTAAAAGAACATTGAGCTAATAACATTTATCTACATTGCCAATAATATCTGTCTGGCAGATGGTGAAGACATTTAAGGCTGTGGGCTGTAATTCCTGTTATAAAGGTTTTGATACCCTCAGCCCTCATTTGTCTACTATGTGACATTGTGCAAGTCACTTAACTGGTCATTGCGCAAGGGTCACCCCTGAGAAGGGATTCTGTGTCCAGTGAGTTCACCTAGTTAACAAATGGGCAAAAGAGATCTGAGGTATGTTAGGGGCTGGTGAATTATGGGTAATAGAGAAGCTCAAGAGCTTTTTGGTTACCACAAGCTTTAGTAATGGTAGAGTCGGATTCGAGGTTTGAATCCGAACCCAACACCTGAGGATAGAATGCAAATTGACAACATCAGAACCATTTTTTTTTTTGTTGTTTGGTTTTTTATTTTCAATAGGCCACTGATCGACAAATCAAGTTGGATCAGTTACCTTTCACAGATTGACTTTTCAATATATGGACATACACCTAATACATAGGTTCATAGGTTCATACTAGGCTATCTGCCCAAGGGCATTTATAAGCCTAGCCCATAGTTATTTGGCTTTCGCCACCCCTTTAGTTTGAATAAAACTATGCCTATTATTTTGCTGTGCCTCTGTCAAGCAGTGACACTGAAGTAATCCCTGGGGTAAATCTGCGATCCCCCATCCATTGGTCAAGATTCCTCTTGAACAAGGCCAGCGAGGTGCTCTGCCTCACATGTACCGGGATTTTGTTCCACAGCATAGGGAGTCTCTGGGTGATGAATCTGTCCCTCCAGCATGTTCTATTAATAACCGTGTCAAGGTTTAAGTCTCCCGCCCTTGTGGTTCTGAGGGATCTAGATTTTTTGAGGTGAAGCATATTCATCAAATCAGGGTTTGACATGGCCTTATATGTCAGGCACAGGTCACCTCTGAGCAAGCGGTATGAGACTGAATAGAGCTGGAGTTCTTTCAGTCGGGCAGCATAAGACATATTTTTGAGACCCTTTATCCTTTTGGTGAGGAACTTTTGGGGCCTTTCCAGCTGCTGCAGGTGTCTGGTCAGATACATTCCGAATGGGGCATTGTACTCAATCATAGGTCTAATGAGTGATGAGTACAGGGGGCGATGACCTCCCTTGATCTAGATGTGAATCCCTTCATGATCAGTTGGGCAATGTAGAAGGTTTTCCCAACTACTTTAGCAACATGAGTGTCAAACGAAAGGCTACTGTCAACCTGGGTCCCCAGATCCCTGATGACTTCTTCTGTGCTCAGTGGATTGCCACCTATATGGTAGCTAGGGGTAACCTTGTTTTTCCCGAAGGGTATGACTATGCATTTCTTGGCATTTAACTTTAGGCCATGGCTCTGGCACCAGTTATCCGTTTCTGTGAGGCCCTTCTGAAGGATATCTGCATCAGATGTGTTTTCGACTATGGCGCCCAGTTTGCAGTCATCTGCAAACTTTGTCAGCCATAACCCTCCTGTGTTTGCTTGTACTTCAGAAAAGTAGATGCCGAACAAGAGTGGACCCAGGACTGAGCCCTGTGGGACACCACTTGTGACAGGCTTTGAGTCTGACATGGCTCCAGCAACTCTGACCCTGTGGGTTCTGTCACTTAGCCAGTTTGCAACCCATCTTGTGATGTATGGGTTTACATTCAAGCTGATGAGTTTTTCGATGATACCTGAGTGGGGTATTGTGTCGAAGGCCTTTGCCAGGTCGAGGTAGGCTGTATGGACTGCCTTATCCTCATCAATGGACTTGGTGACTGTCTCGAAAAAGTCAACCAAGTTTAAAAGGCATGATCTGCCTTTGACAAAGCCAAACTGGGTTGGATCCAAAGTCTGCAAGTTCCCTATGTCTTTATTTATGAGTTCCATTATGATCCTCTCCATGGCTTTGCAGATAAGGCTTGTCAAGCTAATGGGACGGTAATTTCCAGGGTCGGTGGAGGCACCGCCCTTGTGAAGTGGGACCACAGTCACTGTGCGCCACTCCTTGGGTACGTATCCTGAGGTGAGGCTAAGATTAAACAGCTGTCCTAACTGCGGGTTTAATTCCTCATTGAGTTCATGGAGCACACAGCCGGGGACACCATCCGGTCCCATGGATACTGTGTTTTTTGCTTTGGAGAGAGCAGTTCTCACCTGGGCATTGGAGATGTTTGGGGGGCTACAATCCTCTGGTATAGATATCTCTCCTTTTGGGGGGGAGGGGGAGAAGTTTGCACTGAACCTGTCAGCCAGTATGTTGGCAATGTGTGTAGGTTCAGTAATCTTCACATCATTTTGAACTAATTCTGAGCATATCTGGGAGTTTCCTCCTAGGTTTCTAACATAGCTAAAGAAGGCCTTATGATTGTCTTTTGAATCCTTGGCGATTTTTCTCTCAAAATTTGCCTTGGATGATTTTATGAGAGCTCTTAGTTTTTTACTTATAATGATCAAGGGTGTCTTACCTTTCAAGGATTTTGCTCTATCTTGTAGTAGCTTCCTCCTTTTGTTGTAGAGCTTGTTTATGGCTGGGGTCCACCAGACTTTCTCATATATTTAATATTCAATTCATAAATAAAATACAACATAAGTTATCACTCAGAGTAAATCATATAATTTCTTAGGCTTTACTATGAAAGCTAACTTATGCTGTAGTTTTGCACAATTATTTGAATAATTTTAATGATGTTGGATTTATATATTGTGTCCATGTCTTTGTCCTGCAACTTTAGTTTTTGAAATAAAATATTCTTGCACCCTCACTGTATAATGTTTGCCATGTATGTTGTATCTAAAACTGTTTTTGGAATTAGTAAAAGAACATTGAGCTAATAACGTTTATCAACATTGCCAATAATATCTGTCTGGCAGATGGTGCAGACGTTTAAGGCTGTGGGCTGTAATTCCTGTTAAAAAGGTTTTGATACCCTCAGCCCTCATTTACCTACTATGTGACCTTGTGCAAGTCACTTAACTGGTCATTGCGCAAGGGTCACCCCTGAAAAGGGATTCTGTGTCCATTGAGTCCACCTAGTTAAAAAAATGGGTATTATTACTATTGTTATTATTATTGTCATTATGATTATTATTATTATTATTATAGCATAGCAACAGCTTTAATACAATCAAAACTGATATGAGTTCCCCTTCTTGTTTACAGAAACCTTGTGTTAGTTTCTTAGTTATTATTAGTATCTGTATTTATTAAGTGGGATTCTTCTTAACAGCGATTTGTCCAGACAGAATTAATATCGACCAGTATTTTTCTAGTACAAACTTTTATACCGTATATGCAAACTATTACAAAGTAAAGACTTGCCTGCCTCTGACTCTTCTGTAAACTGAAACCACTCATTGCTAGGTAGTGATATGTGAGTTTTGGCCACCCAAACCTAGGAAGCAGGGTAACCCCAGCTATTAAAAATTAGTTTTCAGAGATTCTCCTATTACATCAACCCCACCCACACTCATTTTTGTATCCCCACAAACATTGCTGAAACCACATTTGAAATGTTTGCACTGTTCACCTACAGCTTAATAAATAATGTGTCCATTCCTCCTTACCATTCTTAATACTTACCAACTAAGTTTTAGCTTGATGGATAACATGATAAGCAAACTGGTTTAGTTTCAAAACATCTAAGCCGTTTTGTCATACTAGCTATTAATTTTTAACAGTAAAAGAATTACACATATCAAATGTCATTTTCATTTTCTTTCCTTTCTGCAAAAGGTAGAGGATTATGACACTTTCAGGAATCCCAACTCCCAAGCTGTATACACCCTGAGTAGGTTAAATGTGAAATACCACACTATACATGACTAAATAGATATGGCAACACCATCTTGACACACAAACCTATGTGACTGTCATAGACATGGAACATGTTGTTTAAGAAAAAAGGAAAAAAAAAAAATATATATATATATATATATATATATATATATATATATATATAAATATATATATATATGGTTCGACGACAATGCAGAATCGACGACATCGACGGATGCAGAACATCGCGACTGGACCCGACGACAGGGATGCCGACATGTGGAGAGCCGGGGCGGATAAAGGCTGTGTGAGTATGCGGTAGTGACGGATTTAGGGTGCGAGTGTGGTGGGTGTGGAGATTGACGGTCTGTGGGGGGAGGAGGGTGGGGGCGAGTTAGGTTAGGTTAGATAGGGGTGAGGGGGGGGGAGGAGGTTAGGATAGGGGGGGGGGGGGGTTAGTTAGGGTTAGTTAGGAGCCATAGGGTGGGGGGGTTAGGGAGTAGATAGGAGGGGGGTTAAGTTAAGTGAGTTAGGGTAGGGAGCGGTAGGTAAGTGTGCTATAGTGACGGACCTATATATATATATATATATATATATATATATATATGTATATATGTATATAATAATGACACGTAACAGTTAAGCCATTCTGGCCCTAGTCCAAAACATAGGTATGACATATTTCCAGCAGACAGAAATGTCAAAACTGCCTACACAGAGCTGTCAGAAGTACATTTTTGCTTAGAAGTCATTCTGTGACGCACAGTAATAGCTACTGCTTTACTTTGCTTTACAACAGAAATCATAAATGTCTAATGATACAGCTTGAGAAAATAAATTCTTCCAAATCACTATTCTTTAGAAAATTAAACTTAATATTAAACCACAATGCACGTGCCAATCACTGCCAAGCATTGTTATGTAACTAAAGGGTCATATGCATTTTGCACTCTAGGACATATAAGAAAGATAAATAAGTGTGTTACTGCGAGTTAAAAAAGAAAATAAACATATTTGGGCTCAGCACTTTTTTAAAAACTGCATTTCAGCGTTCAGATATACATACCCACATACAAAGTTGTCTTACGAATCATAAATGCTTTTGAGGACAGACATTGAAATAAGGAAATCAGAGTGATCTAGGCACATGCAATATCTATTAATTCATAGGAAGTTACTAGGCTACTGGCCATGAGACCATTACAACCTAGCCAAGAATTTAGCCCATGTTCCAAAAAGTCAGCACCCGATGCTCCTGTCCAGCAGGGACACAGGTGGAATCCCAGGGGTGTATTTTTTGTTCCCCATCCAGTTATCCACTTGCACTTAAAAAGGGTTAATGAGGTACTCTGCTTGTTGTGGAGAGGGAGTCTATTCCACAGAAGGGGGGGGGGTCTCTGGGACACAAATCTTTCCTGCCAACAAGTCCTATTGATGTCACAGACCAGGTTGAGGGAATGCGTGCCAGTTACTCGAGTGGAGCTTGACTTGTGAATATGTAGCAGTCCCATCAAGGTGGTGTCTGAGACTGCTTTGTATGTCAGACAGAGGTCACCTCTGAGGAGTCTGTATGAGACTGAGTAGAGGGACAGGGCTTTTAGCTTCTCTGTGTAGGGTAGGTGTCTGAGGCCCTGGATTCTTCTGGTAAGAAATCTCTGTGGTCTCTACAGCTGCTGCATCTGCTTTGTGAGGTGCATGCCAAAAGGGGTGCTGTGCTCAATAAGGGGACTTATAAGGGAAGACTATAGGGATGTTATGACCTCCTTGTCCCTGGATGAGATACCCTTCCTAATAAGGTGGGCCATGTAGAAAGCTTTCTGTACAAAGGCAATATGGTGGTCCAATGTCAGTTTATCAACCTGGTTACCCAAGTCCCTCACTACTAATTGCATGCTTAGGACCTTGTTATTAATGTGATAATTTGTGGGGACATCACTACCCTCAAAGGAGATGATGATACTTTTTTTGGCATTCAGTTTGAGGCCATGTTTCTTGCACCAGTCATTTGTTTAAGTGAGATCCTCTTGGAGGATGTCCACATCACTAGGGGAATTGATGACAGCACCCGACTTGCAGTCATCTGCAAACTTGGTCAGCCATAGCCCACTGGTATTGGCCTGCACTTCAGAAAAGTATACCCCAAACAACAGAGGCTCCAGGAATGATCCCTGGGGTACACCGCTCAATACAGGTCTACTGCTTGAGGTGGCATCCCCTATTTTGATTAGGTGGGTTTTATCAGTGAGCCAGTTTGCTACCCATCTGGTAACATATGGATTGATGCCTAGTTGAGAGAGTTTATCTATTATACCTGAGTGGGTAATAGTATCGAAGGCTTTAGCCAGGTCAAGGTAGGTGGTGTGAACTGTCTTCTCCTCATCCATGGCTTTTGTGACTGTCTCAAGGAAGTCGAGCAAATTTAACAGGCATGGCCTCCCCTTGATGAAACCAAACTGTGTCAAATTGATTGTTTAAAGGTTGCTAATGTCCTTGTTAATGAGGTCCATGACAAGCCATTCCATGGCCTTGCAGATCAGGCTAGTTAGGCTGATGGGTCTATAATTTCCTGGATGGTGGACGCTCCACTTTTGTGCAAAGGGATGACATTGGCTGTCCTCCACTCGGCTGGGATGAAGCTGGTACTCAGGCTTTTGTTGAATAGGGTGCTTAATAGTGCTGCAAGCTCCTGCCTGAGTTCATGTACGATGCAGCCTGGGATGTTATCAGGTCCTATGGAGGCTATATTTTTTGCCTTTGACAGGGCAGTGGTGACTTGCTCCCTATACATAAGGGGAGGCAGGTTCTGGGAAGTCCTGATTTACTGATGATGGGGCAGAGGGGTGAAGTTTCCGCTGAACCTGACTGCCAGCAGGGTGGCTATATCTACAACATTTGTATCTGTGGTGTCCTTGACCACTAGTTCTGAGCAGATCTGAGTGCTTCCTTTGAGACTAGATCTGAGTGCTTCCTTTGAGACTGCAGACATATGTGAAGAAGGCCTTAAGATTGTCTTTAGTAGATGTGGTCAGTTTGGATTTGAAGTTTGCTTTGGAGGATTTCACTAGTGCTCTTATTTGCTTCTTCAGGCTAAGGAGAGATGGCTTCCAGTTAGGCACCTGCTCTTTCTTGGTCCTGGACAGCAATTTGTTTCCTTTTATTATAGAGTTTATTTATTGCAGATGTCCACCAGGCATGTTTACTCTTCCTTGATGAGAAGGATTTTGTCCTGTCGGGTATTCCTGATTACATGCAGCTATATAAATGCTGATATAGTTCTTTGGTGTGGGTTCGAACATTTGTGCCAGTACCTGCAGTGGGGAAGGAGGCTGTTAAGCTGTTTATACCTTCCCTCAGGAGGTTGCAATCAGCTTTGGAGAAGTTTTTATGTTTAACCCTAGCAAGGAAGGGGGTTGTGGGGAGATGGTGATTTTGAAAGTGACCACTTTGTGGTTGGATCTTACCAGGGAGGATGACATTGTAAAACAAACAGCTCTGGATGCAGCAAACCTGTATGCAGACTATGCTACTCGATTTAAGGGTTAAGAACACAGTAAAACTCATAGAAAAGAACAGATTAACTACTTACAGACAAAAACAGAACTCACAGTATGAAAAAATACAGTTAAACAGTAATGAAATGCAGTAAAATGTAGTTAAACAGTAACAAATTGCAGTAAATAGCAATTAAATACAGTTAAACAGTAATGAAATGTAGTTAACCAGTAAATTGCTTTAAAACAGTGCAAATGTGATAAATTAGCTATAAGGTGCAGATAAAAATGATAGGTACGTGCAAATGCAATAAAATAAGTAAAAAAAATGAAAAAGCACTTAGATTGGTCTTGGAGCCTCAGGAATTTTTAAAATCGTCCCACAGATGATACACCTCAGCAAAGCCTGGTTCAAACAAGCCTAAACCAGTTCAAATGTGGGGTTTAAATACCAAAAAAATAGAAGATTCAAGTAAACAAACAGCTCTGGATGCAGCAAACCTATTTCCAGACTATGCTACTCAAGTTAAGGGTAAAACTCACAGAAAAGAACAGATTAACCACTTACAGATAAAAACAGAACACACAGTATGAAAAAATACAGTTAAACAGTAATGAAATCTAGTAAAACAGTAACAAATTGCAGTAAATAGCAATGAAGATGCCCACAAAAAGTCTGCTGTGTACGGATGAGAGATCAGCTGTAAGATGAAAATGGGATGTTAAGGTGTCCTACAGCACAACATTTCAACTGCATACTTGCTTTATGATGGTATATGAATCCCTTTGTACGAAACAAAGGTACCACACATAACTTAAATGCATATATAGAGCAATACTGATGACAGGGGACTACAACTACACAGCAAAGTCCATACAGTCATAGGTTGGTAGTAGGCTATCAGCCCTATGGCCTATACAAGCCTAGCCATAACAATTCCCTGGCTATTTCTTCCCACACTATTTACTTCCCTGGACCCCTGTCTAGCAGGGTGACTGACGTGATGCCTGGGGTGAATTTCCTTTCTCCCATCCAATCGTCAAGGTTCCTTTTGAAGAGGGCCAAAGAGGCACTCTGCTTGACATGTATGGGCAATCTATTCCAGAGTCTGGGGAGTCTCTGGGTTAGGAACCTAGGAAAGTCATCAAATATGTCGATTCTGTTTGTTAGTGGTGTAGTCTCTGTGTAACACCAATGTGCACTGGACACTGCAACAATCCAGTATGGGATGCTGAAACGCAAGAAGGTAAATTCTACCTTAAGTCTTTGATCCAGTAGGTGTAGTCCTGAATCCATTCTGCCTCTAACTAGCAATTTCTGGATATTCCCATTTCAATTCTTACACCTGCACACCCCATTTTAGTGTTTTCTTAAACAGAAAAACTAAAGGTAATTTACCCTAAAAGCTAATATGCAAGGCCCTGAGACAATCCTTAGGGAGACGAAAAAAGAAAGTCTCTCAAATTCTAAACTGTGGGAAGGGGTAAAAGAAACAGACCTCTCTAACTCTGTCAAAAACTTAGTAGTCCTAGGAAGGGTGGATAGGGTAAGGACACAGTACTTCAGCCCAAGATGTTCAAACACAGAATGAATAGATAATGAAAGGGAACAGTACTGCAACAGTGATTTACTTAAATGTCTACTATTATGGTACGTCTTACAAACACTTACCATGTTCATTGTTTAGATTACTGTTGCAGCAGTCTGACTATTGGGATGAGTCTCAGACCTCGTGAAGAGGGATGTGGCCTGAAAGGAATGACTAAGCTGCAACATACCCTGCAGGATGGTCACAGCAAACCCAACTGTTGTTATGGAAGAGATGCAAAGTCAGTGGTACCTGGAAGCCATGTAGATACTTCTGTGACAACCTGAGTTAACCTCTTTAATGAAGGCCAGAGAGGTAGCCAAACTTCTAGTACCAACAGCTTTTACAGTTCCCTATAATCTCTTACCTTGGGAGGGATAACAGAACATGATACAATCAGCCAGCCATCTAGAAATTGTCTGTTTGTATACAGACCTTCCCTCTTTCCCAGTTGCAAAGGGCAGGAACAACTGACTTTAGATTTCAATATCCTTGGTTTTCAACACACCAGTGTACAAACAACGAAAGCAATACACCACACCCCATTTTGAGGAGTGGGAAAGAAGATAGGTGATTAAATAGCCTGGTTGAGAGCAAGTTCCATAAATACTTTTAACATAGAGGATGGACTCATTCTCAGAATTACTCTGTCCTTGTGGGAGAGTAATAATGATTCTTTACACATTAAAGGCTGAACTGCTGGTCCTGCAGGGGTGACAGCTACAAACTAAACCATTTCCAAGGTAGTAGCTTTACTGAAACTTTGGCTGCAAGCTCAGACGATGATCAGGTCCATTTTTCTAGAACATAGTAAGTTCCAAAGAGGTTGAGTGATCCTTTTTCTTAGTAGTTTCAGATGCAGAACTCCTTTTAGGAAGTATTTAGTAGATTACAAATATGTCAGTGGTGAATCCAAAGGAGGGCTGACTGAAATACGCAAAGGTGCTTATTTATGGATGTGCAGGCCAACCTTGAATAAAACAGCTCACTTAAATACTGAAGGACCGCACTACTGCTATGATTCCTCCCAATTCCTTTTATAGCAGCAGAAGGAAAACCTCTTTCATTTGGACAATTAGAATTTCCTAGTGGTAGTCTCCTGAGCTTCCTTAAGCATGTTAAGCACATCCATAGTAAACCGGTGCCTGCGGATGTAGCATGCAGTAACTCCGCCCCCCCCCCAAAAAAAAATACACTTCCAAGATAAGGAAGAATTAGTGCTGTCTATGTGAAAAGGGTGCTATCAAGATCATCCTTGGCTCGCCTCCCTTATTTTCTGAATCGCTCTGGGGAGTGGCCTGATCACAAGAAAAGGACAGAGGAAGAAATCTGTTCATTTGAAGGAGAAGGCATCCACTGTCAAAATGTCTTTGTAGGGTGTTCCTGTACAGAATTTCTTGAGTTGTCTGTTGTGTAGAGCTGCAAACAGGTGTACCTAAAGGACACCACACCTATGTTCCAAATTACAGAAAATATCCCTGTATGACATTTACTCACGTGGGTCTGCCCTCAACCTGTTTAGTTGGCCTGCCACTAAATTTAGATGAGATGGGATGTTTTAAGTTCATACGGGTCTATCAAGCAGTACAGAGAGGATTGACCTGGGGAAAACAGCTATGAATTTGGAAAAGGCATCTACTCGTACATTTCTAGGTTAATAGAAGGTTACTAGGTGAATAGCTTAATAAGCCTTACAAGCCTAGCCAATATAACCCAATTTTCCCCAATATATGGCCCCTAGGGGCAAGAGGATGAAATAGGCTTGTGCCTATGTTTTGAGTATTGCACAGATTGTCCTTGTCCATAAGGGATACAGGCGCTACCCCAGGTGTGAATTTGCAATTCCCCATCCATTGATCCAAACTGCCTTTGAAGATGGCCAGGGAAGGGTTCTGCTTGACATGAATAGGAAGCCTGTTCCAAAGATGGAGCAATCGCTGAGACATTTCTCTCTCTCACCAGCATATTTTGTTTGAGTTACTGACTAAATGTAGATCCCCAGACTGGGTGACCCTCATGCTGTTTGACTTGCAGATATGTAGCAGCTCCATCAGGGCTGGGTTTGTAAGTGCCTTGTAGGTCAGGCATAGGTCACATTAAAGGTTAGTCTAGCCACACAGGACACATTGTCTACACACTGTATTTTCTTTGTGAGGAACCACTGATGTCACTCCAGCTGCTGTATGTGCCTAGTCAAAAACATGCCAAATGGCACATTGAATACGATCATTGGTCTAATAAGGCTGAGTACAGCAGGACTATAATTTCCTTGGATCTAGATGCCATACCTTTACTTATATGTTGTGCCACACAGAAGGACTTTATCACCACTGTGGACACATTGAGGTCAAGGTTCAGGCTATCTAACTGTGTATCTAGACCTCTCACCTCCGAGTATACTCTTAGGAGTGTGCTATTGATGTTGTCATTTGCGGGGGTATTTGACTTCCCAAAGGGTATGATAATGCATTTTTTTGCATTTAGTTTTAAACCATGGTTCTAGCACCAATCATTTGTTTGATCTAGACCCTCCTGAAGCACAACTCATTGTTGGGGAACTCAATGACTGCCCCCAGCTTGCAGTCATTGGCAGACTTTGTCATCCAGAGGCCTTCCACATTAACCTTGACTTCAGACAAGTATATGCCAAACAGGAGTGGTCCCAGCACTGAGGCCTGTGGCATACCATTAGTAATTGGCCTCTTGCTGGATCTGGATTCACCGACTTTAACCATTTGGCCTGTCCATAAGCCAAATGGCTATTCATGTGGTGACATAGGGATTAATGCCCATTTTTTATTTTAATTATAACACCTGAGTGGAGAATTGTGTGAAATGCCTTGGCCAGGTTGAAATATGTGGTATGTACTGTAAGGAATCCACCAGACTTAGTAGGCATGACATGCCCTTGACAAAGGTCCAATGTTTGCAGGTTTCCTATCTCATTGTTTATCAGGTCCATGATTATTCTTTCGAAGGCCTTACATAGAAGACTAGTCAAACTTATGGGTCTGTAATTTCCTAGGTCAGTAGATGGCCCCCTTTATTCAGTGGGATAAATTACTTACTCTCCTCCACTGTATGGGGACAAAGCCAGTCCATAGGCTATGGTTAAACAGAGATCCAAATGGGTCTGATAAATCCTAATTTAAGCTGTTTAAGAGGTAACCTGGTATATTATCAAGCCCCACTGAAGCTGTGTTTCCAGCTTTAGAGAGTGCAGTGGCAACCTGTTTTTTTGTGATAATTAGCAGTGGATATTCCAGAGGGTATTCCTTGGGGAGAATTGGGGGTGATGGGGAGGTGAAATTTGAGCTGAATTGGTCAGCCAGGAGATTTGCTATATCTTCTGGCTGGGTATAGGTGATGCCATTTACAACTAACTCCACAGATTGCTGGGTGTTACCCTTATGACTGAGGACATAACGGAAAGATGCCTTATAGATG
Source organism: Protopterus annectens (assembly GCF_019279795.1). Taxonomy (NCBI): domain Eukaryota; kingdom Metazoa; phylum Chordata; order Ceratodontiformes; family Protopteridae; genus Protopterus; species Protopterus annectens. Next base: position 567,145,520 of record NC_056748.1, read on the forward strand.
TCCTTAGCTTTGGAGGCTATTTTTACCTCAAAGTCTACTTTCAGAGACTTGACTAGTTCCCTGATTTGCTTGTTTAGACTAAAGAGCGACTTTTTTCTGCTTTGTTGTGCACAATCCCTCTTACTTCTCAACAGGATTTTCTTTCTTCTGCTGTACCACCTGTTAATACCAGGGGCCCGCCAGGGAGACTTGTTTTTGCAGTTTGACCTGGGTTTATTTCAGTTTGGTACTGCTGTTTCTATGCAGTTGTTTATATGGTCATACAGGGCTTTTGGGTACACCCCTGCATAAGTTTCAGTGCTTTCTTGATTTGGGGGAGCTTGGAAACTAGCTAAGCCATCCGTTAGTAGGGGGTAATTTACCTTAGAGAAGGTTTTGGGGTTACATAGATGGGAAGAGCAGTTTTAACTTTATTTCAAGGGAGACCACTTGTGATCTGATCTTACCAGTGAGGACATCACACTAGGTTGGGTGCAGCACTCTCCCATATTTGTGAGTACCAGATCTAGGATATTTGTTCCCCTATTGAGACTGCAGACTAGCTGCTCCAGGGCATTTGAATTTACAAAGTCAAGTAATCTTTGAGCTTGCATGTTAGTGGTTGTGTATGCCTCCCAATTAATGGTGGAGTAGTTAAAATCACCCATAAGTATGGGCTGGATGGTGAGTGATTGTAGAAACTTCAGGTATGACGTTTGGGTTTCCTGGTTCATGGTAGGGGATCTGTAGCTAGCAAGAATATGGTAATGGATTTTCCCATGGTTAGTTGGACATGGAGTAGCTTAAGCATGTCATATTGTTTGACCAGCACTGAGGTGTGCTTATCCTTTATATAGATAGATACACCTCTGCCATTTGCTCTTTCATGTTCAGTGGGTGGTTGCAGCGTATGAAAGGCATTACAGCCATGCACTGCTGGAGTGCTTTTAACCATGTTTCAGTAACTGTACAGACAAAGGAGAGCTTCTAAGGAGTGTAGTTTCTTGTTGAGACACCTAGCATTGAGCAGTAACATCTTCAGCGTGTCCTGGGTAGATTTTGTTATGTTGGAAGGTTTGTCTGTTAATGATGAAACAAAAGGTGCTACACGGGTGAATAATGTTTTGGCCAATATCCAAAAGCCAGTAGGTGAGAGGTGCAGACCATGCTTGGAAAAGCAGTATGGCCTGTCAACCATGACCTCTCAGGCTGACAAGTATTAGACCCCCTTGGAATGATACCAGTAGCTATGTCAATTGTTAGTTGATCATTTTCTGCTGATATTGTGGCATCATCCTTGCAAAATGTAGAACGCTGCTCAATGCTGGGTTCATACCTGCCAGTTATACATATTCTAACAGCTCAATCATGTCTGTCTTCAAATAGTCCAAGGATGTATGTCTCAGGTCATTCACACCCATATGGACTATGAGTCATTATGGTATTTAATGGTAAGTAACCTGAGTGCTTGCATGATCTGGCAGATCCTGGCTTCAGACAGGCAACTAACTGCAACCTTCTTTTTATCCAGCCGGGTAAGAGGGACATCAGGCTGTGTTTCACAATGAAGTCTCCTATGACCAGAATATTGGGTTGTGGAGTGTTTTATGTTATGGACTTGGTAGCTGAGACACAACGAGATGACTTTATGTGCTGTGATGGAAATTTGTCTTGTCTGTGTGCATGCAGAGTTTCTGAGGACTGCACTGCTCTGTAATGTTTGGTAAAAGTATGCACTAAGGACCAAGTAGCTGTTTCTAGGATAGCTTTCCAAGTTAACCAACTTGTAAAAGGCTTCAGAAGAAGTCACTGCTTTGGTAGAATTTGCATTCGCTGGTGAAGGCAAGGCTCAAAACATTGTGAGTGTAGCAAAAGCAGATGGGTTATGAAATTCAGTTAGGAATAGCTTATTTTGAAACTGGGCTACCAAGCTTGGTTTCCTGGAAGGACACAAACAACTGGTCAGTCTTGCAGATTGACTCTGTCTTGTCTAACCAGAGCCTGAGCAGTCTATGCACATCTAAAGAATGCAGGATTCCCTCTCCCTTATTTTGTGGGTTAGGAAAGAAAGGAAAACTGAGGCCCGATTGAGGGATAGCTCATTTACCACTTTAGTCATAAAAGAGGGACTGGACATCAAAGTCACTGTCCTTATGGAAGATAAGGAAGAAGAGGGGCTGCCATCAAGGCCTGTAGTTTACAGATTCATATATGAGGTAAGGGCAACTAGGAAAGTACAGTTGTGCACACTTACCATAAATGTAGATGTTTGAGTGTATTCACTGTTGCAGTCATCACATTTGGGTTGATTCCCTAAGCTGAGGAAAAGGGTGAAGGCAGTCAAGAAGACTGGTTGCTGGCTAGGATACCCTTCAAGACTGCAGTGGCAAAACCTGCCCTGGATTTGGAGAAGATAGGCAGGTGGTAATGCTTGGTGAAGGTATGAACAGATGTCCATGTTGCAGCCTCCAGGATGTCCCTGGTGGGGACTCCTCTGAGGAAAGCTGTAGAGGTGGAGGTTGCTCTGGTAGAGTGAGTCCTGACCCCCTTAGGGGGAGGTTTCTCATGCTGCTTGTAGCAGAAATGGATGCAGTGAGCTATCCATTTGGAAATGGTTTGTTTGGATATGGCTTTACTCTCTGCTCCTGCAGCAAAGGTGACTAACAACTGATCAGTTTTTCTGAATGATTTAGCCCTGTCTAGATAGAATCTGAGCTGTTTGTGCACATCTAGAGAGTGCAGTATCCTTTCCCCCTTGATTTGTGGGTTAGGGAAAAAGGTGGGCAAATGAATGGATTGGCTGAGAGCCACAATGGACACCACTTTTGGCATGAAGGATGGGTTAATCCTGAGGGAGACCCTGTCAGCATGGAAAATGATGAAGGGCTCTACAGCCATTATTGCTTGTAGCTCGGATACTCTTCTTACTGAAGTGATGGCCAGAAGCAAGGCTGTCTTCCATGAGAGAAACCTTAATTCTGCCAAAACTGCTGGCTCAAAGGGGGGCAGGGTGAGTTTTCCAACACAAAGTTTAGGTCCCAAGCTGGGGTAGGTGCTCTTCTAGGTGGCTTTAAGTTGCTAGCCCCTCTTAGGTACTGTTTGATGAGAGGGTGTGAGAAAAGAGGTTTCTCAGTGCTGAAATGAACAGAGATAGCAGAGGCATGAATTTTAATCAAGGAAAAGGAGATACCACTGTGAAGTAGGTCAGCTAGGTAATCCAGGATGACAGGTAGGGAGGGCTGTGTAGTATTGGCTTCCTTAGCCTTAATCCAGGTGCAGAACCTTTTCCATTTGTCAGCATAAGACGTTCAAGTGCGAGGGCATCTGGCCTCAAGTACAACATCTATAACCTATTTACTGAGATTGGCAGCTTGTACAGTGGTCAGGGAATAAGCCAGGCTGCCAAATTGAGGGTCTGCAATTGGGGATGCATGAATTCTCCTTCCCTCTGGGTCAGGAGTGTTGGGATCTGAGGGAGATGCCATGGTGGCAGAGGGGACAGGCTGTGTCTGTGGCAATCAGGATTGTCCTCGGTTTTTCCTCCCTTATTTTGAGCAGTACCCTGGTAATGAGAGGTAGTGGGGGAAATGCATAGACTGAGAGGATGACCCACTGGAAGGATAGCGCATCCACTTTCCAGGCCCTGCAGTGAGGCTCCCTGGTGCAGAACTTGCTGAGCTGATGTTTGGAGTGGGAAGCAAAGAGGTCGACCTTCGGGGTGCCCCATTTCTGAGTTATAAGGATGAAGGTTCTTTGGTTTAGCTGCCACTCGTGTGGGTCCAGAAGATTTCAGCTTAAGTTATCTGCCAGAGAATTTAGAGAGCCTGGCAGGAATTGTGCTAACAGGTGTAGTTGCATGGCTGTGGCTGTGTGCCAAATGGTTATGGCGAGCCTGCATAGAGGGTAGGAGTGAGTCCCTTCCTGAGTTTTGATATACCACATCTCCGTGGTGTTGTCTGGTTTGATCAGTAGAGCCCCTGGAGAGAGAAGGGGTCTGAAAGCTGTTAGTGCGTGCTGGATAGCTAATATCTCTTTTTGGTTGATGTGCAGATGTATTTGATTTGGGCTCCATTGGCCCTGTATGCACCTGCCATTCAGGTGTGCACCCCAGGCATAGTCTGATGCATCTGTGTTAAGGGTCTATGCGGCATGGGGTGGTGAGAAGGGTAGTCCCTTGTTGTGGTAGCATGCTGCTGCTCACCAAAGAAAATCTTTCCTTAGACAAGGTATTATAGGTATAAGAGTTTCCAGGTCTTGAGATTGTTCACACCAAAGGCTTTTTAGGTACCATTTTAGTTTCCGCATATGCAGTCTGGCATATGGAATGAGTAGAATGAAAGAAGCCATGAACCCCAGAGCTTGCAGGATTTTCCTTGCGGATAACTGGGTCCTGGTGGCTAGTTGAGAGAAACAGGCTGTCAGGTAAGTTTGCTTTTTTGGCATAAGGAATGCCATCTGGGGTGCTGTGTCCAGGCTTGCTCCCAGGAATATAATTTTTTGGGTGGGTACTAGTTTGGATTTTTTTTCATTGATAGTGTACCCTAGGGAGGTCAGTAGGTCCTTTACAAAGGCCAGGTGCTTGAATAGCTTTTCCTGACTGTTTGCCTGAATCAGGCAGTAGTGTAAGTAGGGGTAAATTTGAATATTTCTTTGCCCGCAGAAAGCAATGGCGAGAGCCAGACATTTTGTGAAAACTCTGGGAGCAGTAGATAAGCCAAAGGGAAGTGCAGAGAACTGAAAGTGCTGAGATCCTGCCCTGAAACGTAGATATTTCCTGCATGATTCCCTGATTGGGATGTTTAGATAGGCTTCTTTTAGGTCTAGGGTGGCTAGCCAAGCATCCTTGAAGAGCATAGGTAGTAGTTGCTGGAAGGTGAGAATTTTGAATTTTGGTATCACCAGGAAGGTGTTTAGAAGGGATAGATCAAGGATGGGGCACAGGGTGATCTCTTTTCTGGGTACCAGGAAGAGCCTGGAGTATAAACCTTGGCCTATCTGTTCTGCTGGAACGTGCTCTATTGCCCTCATGGAGAGCCGGGAAAGAACTTGCTTTTTGGCCTCTGCCCCGTGGTTAGGAGGAAAACCTGGGAACCCTTTTGAGGTTGGTAGTGTGTGGAAAGAAAATTTGTATCCCTGGGACACTATGTTGAAGACCCAGCAGTCGTTGGTAATGGTGGCCCAGGTGCTTGCATGGAAGGAGAGTTTTCCTCCCAGGGGCAAGTGCAGGTGGGTAGAGGGAGGGGGTGGAAGTGGAGAGATTGTGAGTTCTTACCATGAGGGGGTGGCTTTGCAATCCCTGGTTTAGAAGTGGAGGTACTCCATTGCTTTGACCTCTGCATTCCTACTGGCTGCTGTCTGGGGGGGGGTCTGCTTCCCTGGGTTCTAGGCGGAACTGACCTGGAGGGCGCAGGAAAGGACTAGTGCTTGGAGGGGCAATGCCTACTGAACCTGGGTGGCTGGACCTGCAGGAAATCCTTAACTGTCTGCATAGATTTATCTTTTTCTTCCATCTTTTTTAAAACCTTTTCTGCCTTGGTGCCAAACAGGTTGTCTTTGTGCAAGGGTGCATCCAATAGTTTAGATTTGACATTGTCTGGCAAGGGCTGTTCCTTAAGCCAAGCATGCCTTCCAAGGACAGAACCAGAGACTGCTGCCCTGCAAGATGCTTCTAGGGCATCAAAACCACAGTGTAAGGTGTGTTTAATTACTTGACTTGCATAATGCATTAAGTCTTGCAACTTTTTATTTTCTGCACAAGCAGGAAATGATGATATTTTTGTTTGAGGAGTTCCACAGTATACTGCTGAAATTTTAGCATATGGAACTGACAATTTAGTGCTCTAATAGCAAGAGTAGCAGAGGCATATACTTTTTCACCCCATTTGTCTAATGCTCGTGAATCCCTGTATGAGGGGGTGCTTTAGAAGGCTTCAACTTCAATTCGGAAAACGAAAACTGAGGTAGCGGCTGACCAGCACTTGTGTGAACTGCTTATGCTTCGGCTCCTCAGCAAGAAAGACTGATGTAATGGTGTTGGCTGCCTTACTTTATACTACTGATGACCTGACATCAGTCCTGAAGTGACCGCAACCGACGCAGAAATACTAAGCATCTGGTATTCGGGCCGACTGAGGGCTACCCTGGCAGGGATAACCCAAATGTGATAACTGCAACACTGAAACACAAAGAACATTATAATGTTCCAAGTGCAGAATCTGGGAGAAACAGAGGATGCTGGCTCAAAAGGTGGAAGAGTGACCTTTACCAGAACAAAGTTGAGGTCCCATGATGCTGGAACAGCTTTCCTATGAGGTTTTAGGTGACAAGCACCCTTCAGAAACTGTTTTACCTCTAATCTTAGGACAGAAGAGGAGTGTTGAGAAAAAAGCAACCATAAATGGCCAGTAGGTGTGCCTTGATTGAGGTGTATTCCAAGCCTGCTTTTACAATCTCACACAAATAAGACAGAACAATGGAAGAACCTGTTTGTATGTGTTCAGGTTTATGAGCACAACACCAAATAGAAAATCTTTTCTATTAAGTTATATAAGACTTCTGGGTAGTAGGTTTGCTTGGCCCATGGAGAACCTGAAACATGTCCTCAGAAAATTGGTGTCTGAAAGGGATCAGAATCACATCATCCATAATGCAAGTAAAGATGGCAGGTTATGGTGAAGAACAGCGCCCTTCTGTTGTGTGAGCAAGTCCACTTTTTGAGGTAGCTTATGGATAGTCAAAAATGCAAACCAGAGAACTTAAAGTGTGATGAGTAAGCCAAAAATCTCAGACATTTCCTAAAGGAAGGGTGGATTGGAATGTAGAGTAGGTGTCCTTCAGATCCAATGACATTGGAAAGGCTTGTGAAAATCTCAAGGGCAGAATAGTTTGTGGGGTGCAGCATCTTGAAGAAGGAGACCTTGAGAAAATGTTGAGAGTGGACAGATCCAATGTAGGTCTCCACTCTCCTTTTCTAGGAACAAGGAAAAGACTGGAACAGAACCTTACTTACTACTGTGGTACAGATTCTACTGTGCCTTGGTTCAGCAAGGCTTGAACAATAGCAGAGAGTAACGATCTGATTGTGAGGTGGAGGGGGACTTCCTTCCAAGTAATTTTGTATCCATGGTGAATGGCTGTCGAAGGCCCATTTTCTGTGGTAATGAGCTGCTACTTTCTTATAGAAGAGGGGAGTCTTTTGGATGGGGAGACTGGAACTAAGGGAGGAGGGGGAGAACAAAGGTCAGTCAGGCTGACTTGTCTGGTTAAGGGGGGCCTCCCAGATCCCTGTCTGGTTTGTCTTGGAATCTTTTCCTAGGCCTTTTATTGGCTTTATCAGGAGCCTGGACTCCTTGCAGGCAAAGGAACTGGGCTTTGCAGGGTAGTTTCTCTGGTATCTGGGAACTGAAGTAAGGAAACTTTGCAGTCCTGTATCATTTTCCCCTGTTCTTGAAAGGTTTTAAACACATTTGCGTCAGGATGAAATAACAGACACTGGTCAAAGAAGAATCCAGAAGCTTGGCTTAAATATCCACAGAAAAGGAGTGAGAGTGAAACTATGCATACCTTCTAATAACAGAAAATATAGCAGTTGTTCTGGAGGAAATTTCCACTGCATCATAGCTGCATTTGATACTATATCTAGCCACTTATGAAGCCTGATCAACCATAAACATGGCCTGTTGCCTACTGGCTGGTCCTTACATAGAAACAGTCTTTGTTTAAGTTCCCCAAAGTAGACAGCAAATTTTAGTTATTTGGGTCTGATAACTCAGAGCTCTGAAGGCTAGGCTGGAAGAAATATATACCTACTTTCCCAATCTATACATTCCTCTGCTGGCTTTATCTGAAGGAAGAGCATTAACAGCAGGTAGGAGTTTAGAAGGTTTGTCTGTAGCCATAAAAAAAAAAAACATGTAAGGATCCACCAAGGACTTCTTGTACAAAACATTAAATCATCACGTAGTTTATAAATCTGTCATCCCTTTTAGGGGCTGGTGACTGACAGGAGCATTGGAAGTAGATGCAACAGCATCGAGAAAGGCCTGCAGGACAATAGGGACAGGAACAGGAGTGTCTATCTCTAAAAGATTATATATATATTTTTTTTACACATCAGAAATCTATTTCATTTCTCATTCAAAATGTTATGTTTCATCATTTTACAGATCGTTTCCCCAAATGAAGCTTCCTCAACAAGAGAATCCGTCGAATGGGAATCTTCATGGTCAGAGGCCACTTAGCCTGGAGAATGGATCTGAGAAGAGCGGGCCAATGAATGCTTATTAGAGTCCAAGTCCACCTTGGCATCCTCATCTGTTCTGAGTTCCAGAGCAGGCTGAACAATGCCAGAATATGGATAAAATGAGATTAATGCCTACAATGCAAACTGTGGCATTAAAGATCTATAACTGTATATAGGCAAACACTGGTCTTATACTATGAATGTCCTGACAGATGAGCATCTACCATGGCTATATAGGAAATGTACTGACACTGTAGACAGTCCTTTTGTGGCTTAAGGCCCAGCAGTCCAGACTACCACAACAGTGATATAAACAATGAACATCAAAGCAAAAATATAAAGCAGAAAACAATACCTTAATAAGACTGTCCAGTTGCAGCAGTAGACTTTAGTCACATGATATGTCTACATTTGCGATGTGAAGGAATTTTATGAAGAAAGTACACTGGAGTATCAGATGACCGGTAATACATAATACGGTCATTATCATATCTGACATCTACACACTAGCTGAAGAACATCTGCTCAGTCAAGAAAAATGGAAACAAAGTGAAATGTTCAAGACTAAACCACAGCCAGCATTGCTAACAATGTGAAAGGTATATTAATAGATTTATAGGATCATAGGTACTTACTAGACTGTTGATCTGTGTGGATATTAAGAAATCTGGCCTTACATTCCCACCACATTTTAGCCTTTATATTTTGTGTGTGTATAACCCACAGGTGGGCAGGACAAGAATATGTTGGGGCATTTACTTGTTGCTCCTATCCATGACGGATTTGGATGCTAAACAGGGGTGAATTTGCAGTTTCACAAATGGTGTACTCTATGATACATACCTATCCCATCAACATGTTACACTTATGTTTCAAAAGAGATGGAGATCCCTTCAGCAGGTTTTCACGCCACTGTGTACTATGTCTGACAGGGTATGGTTTGTTAAGGCTCTATACATGAGGCAGAGGCCATCTCTTAGTAACCTGCATGATACGGATAAGAGGAACAAGGCTTAGAGGTGGTCTGCATAGCTTTTGTGATTTAGGTCCTTTTTTTTTTTTTTTTTTTTTTTTTTTTTAGTGAAAGAATGTTGAGGTCTCTCCAGTTTGGACAAGTATTTGGACAGGTAAAGACCAGATGGGGCATTATATTCAGTGTTTAGTCAAATGACTGCCAAGTTCAGTGGAATGATTATATCCCTAGACCTGTACACCATATCTTTATATTTAAGCTTTGTGATGAAAAAAAAAAATACTAACAATAGCAGATATATGGTGATCACAGGACAGTATATTGCTGACATAGGTTCTCAGATCCTAGACTACAAGATCAGCTTTCATGGGTGCGTTGTCTATGTGAAAGTTGCAAGGGAAGTTTTGTGTTAAGATTCCTAGTGTTAAGCAGCAATACCTTTACATTATCTGGGTTCTATTTTGTTCACTAGAAGCTTTAGATGACTGAATTTACACAATGGGGTAGACAAGGATTTAGCCAATCCACAGGCCATTCCTGGCAAAGCCCTTAGAACTACCTACCATCTCTTCCCAGGCAGACACACACACACACACACACACACACACACACATATATAGATATATATATATATATATATATATATACACACACACACACACACACACACACACACACACACACACACACACACAAACATTAGTGCACCCTTAGAATGACACCAGAAGGTAAACCATTTGTTGAAGTCAATAATGATTTGATGACGGTCGAATGCTGCTTAAGGCTAGGTTCATCCCTGCCTTATACACATATTCAGAGAGCTCCATCATGTCTCTCTTCATATAATCCAAGGAGTTATACCTCACGTAGTTTACACCCACATATACTGTGACTGCATCATATGTGTACTCGTGGTACAAGTACTGTAGTACATGCATGATTTGGTGAATCCTGACACCTGACAGGCAAATGACACTCTATTTGCACAGTGTGGAGTGTGGTGCATCAGCGTAACTCACTATGGACTCATAAATGAGTAGGATATGGGACTGTGTAGATGATTGTCTCATGAGCTTTTAAAATGTGTCAGTACGACTCCACGTGTATGCTGTACAGTGGGTGCTGCTTGTGTTGTGTCTTTGTGAGACTGCTGAGGGCACATTTCTTAGGTTACATTCAGGAGGCCTTTGTGGTTTATGTAGGTTACTTTTATGAGCCTCAGCATATGTATGTTTGTGTGTTTGGTCTGATATGTTTGAGACTGGTTTAGTGTGGCGTTGTGTGGTACTGATAACCTGCATGTTATTTGTCATGGCTTTGTGTGACAGCTTTGCCTCCTATAGCTTTATTTAACTACATCTCTCATACAATGTGACAGCTTGTTTAAGTAGTATCTGGTTGTCAGTAAACATAAGACAACTGCTACATTGTCTCAGGATGCCCATTTCAAACAAGCTAGCTACAAACACTGTTGGAAAGTGCAACTCAATCATTCTATGTGCTTATTAATGTGGGTTGAAGGGGTAGTAGTGCTTATGAGATTTGGAGTTGATTATTTGAGGTGCTGTCCATCTGGGAGTGGAGATATTGCTGGTCTCAACACAGCTGAATGCAGCTAGTAATCCACTGCTCCTTCTCTCACCAGAAGCAAAAGAGTAGCACTAATCCCAAGCTGCTTTCTGAAAATTAGTATTACCTAGATGTTGCTGGGTCAAGTATGATTGCTAAAAGTCTTCTCTTGGCAGATACTCTTGACTAGAACCTACAGCAGCTGGACACTAGAGAAATCCATGCTGCACAAAAGCACCAAAGAGGTTCTCACCAAACTGTAACCAGACTGCTAGGTGAGGACAGATATACACTGCCCAATCAGAGACCAGCAAAAAAAAATCAATGCATCTCTGCTCCTTCACTCACCTGGAGCAAAGCAATAGCATTATTCCCAAACTGGTTCCTAAGAAGCAATTTTCAGGCTTTCTGGTGCTTAGTAATGTCAAGAAAGGCTGGAAATTAAAGTCCCTCTACCCCTTCTTTCACTAGGAGCAAAACAGAAGTGCTAGTTAATCCCAGAAGTAGCTCCTAGGCTCTCCAGTGATTAGTAACTTAGTCTCAGATGTTACAGGTTTTAAAAGTAAAATGGCTTAGTTCTCTAAATATTGATGTGTGCACTATGTGGGATGATACGAAACAGAGGCTACCTGAAGCTGTAAGAGTCTAAGGTGAGTGCCTTCCCAGCTTAATCTTCCTGCATTCTATAGAATGGGCAGATACAGTGAGACTGACAGACACTACCAAAGTCAAATTTACAGAAGGATAGGCAGCTCAAAAGCAAACAAGGGACTGGCTGCATGTGAGGGAAACATCCAATGTACACACCAGCAGTAGTCTCACTGCACTTACAGCTAAATACCCTAAGCAAGGAACGGAACCCAATTTCTCTGCTCCTTGTATTAATTAGTTAAATGTAAAATCCTTTTTGATAGAAAAAAAATCCTTTTTTATTTACTTATCTGAACTAAGAACTTCTAAAATTCTAAGAAAAAAAAATCCGAGGTGAAACAAGGCAAACTGTAATACAATAAGAACCAAATAAAAAATAATGAATGTATGCAAAACTTAAATGAAGAAATACAATTTAAAATCCACTGCAGTCACTCACTAGCAGTAGTCTCACAGCACATGCAGCTTCCAGTTTACCACACACAAATGAGCTATATATAGAATTAAATCAAAAACAATATTATACTATAATGCAGAACCGTAAAGGTAGCCTACCTTACAGAATTATGCTGGGGGGACAAAAAAGACAGCATATACTAGCCAACTCGGTGGCACAGAAAGAGAAACCCCTGACTAGGACCTAAAGCAGCCTGAGCATTGGAGGAAAAGTACAGTTGTGTACACTTACTGTAAATGTAGATGTTCAAGTGCATTCACTGTTACAATCCTAACAAATGGGTTATCAGGCTCCCGGTAGCCCTCAGTATGCCAGAATACCAAAGGTAAGTAAAAATTATTTTGGTTGCCTTCGGCTGTAAAGGACGTCAGGGCATCTGATACAAAAGGAAGCAGCCAATGTCACTTCCTCAGTCTTTCTTGCCATAACAGTCAGGAGCCCCCAGAAAATAAGGCTTAAATCAAAAACCAATTTGCCAAATAACAAATTAAGCCTGTACCTCAGGAAAGAATAGGAGAGGACCACAAAAAGGGGGAAGGAGGGAGGGAAACCAGGACTGCAACAGTGAATACACTCGAACATCTACATTTATGGTAAGTGTACACAACTGTACTATGTTCATCGTGTTTCACTGTTGCAGTCCTAACAAATGGGTTGATTACCAAAGCCCAAAGAAAAAAGAGGGGTGGAACCAACAACATCAAGGCTTGGAGATAATGCCATGCAACAGCGGAGTGGCAAACCCTGCCCTGGCTCTGGAAAACAGAGGCAAATTATAATGCTTTGTGAAAGTGTGAACAGAAGACCATGGGGCAGCTTCCAAAATGTCTTTAGTAGAGACACCTCTTAGAAAGGCTGCCAAAGTGGAAGCCGCTCTAGTAGAGTGGGACCTAACCCCTTGAGGTGGAGCTTTGCCATAAAAATACCTTTGAGGGGTAGCCCCTTGCCCCCTAGAAGATTTGCAACCTCTAGTCCTGAAACGGTTCTGTCTGCTGGCATCAGGAAAGGTCCAACTCTTGGAAGGGTAATTCCTATTAAAGCAAGGGGGTTGAACTTGCAGAAAATCCTTAGCAGTATGCATGGACTTGGCCTTATCCTCCACCTTCTTCAGTACCTCCTCTGCTTTAATGTCAAAAAGGCTGTCTTTATGCAAAGGTACACCCAAAAGCTTAGCCTTGACAGGTTCTAGAAGAGGCTGTTCCCTGAGCCAAGCGTGCCTTCTAATAACAGATCCAGTAGCCGTAGCCCTGCTGGAGGCCTCAAGGATGTCAAAACCGAAATGTAAAGGATGCTTATTGACCAGACTGGCTGAATTCAGTAAATCCTGCATGTCTTTACTCTCTGCCAAAAGAGGTACGCTTGCTATCCTACACTTAATATCCTCCATGGTGTGCTGCTGGTACTTCAGCATATGAAATAGACAATTAGTAGCCCTAATAGCTAGGGTGGCAGAGGTATAAACCTTCTTGCCCCACCTATCTAGGTTCCTAGACTCCCTGTCAGAGGGAACAGGATTCCTGGTAACAGTAGCCTTAACTCCTTTAGGGCCCTGAGAAATAACCTCTGGATCCGCCAACAGATTTCTGAAAAGAAACAGATGAGAATCAGGGACTCTGTAGTACCTGTCAGGTTTCCTGGGAGCAGGAGGAACCAAATTAGGAGACAAGGAATTTTCCAGAAAAACATCATCAACAACTTCCAACACAGGGGGAATAACAAGAGGCCTATGCTGAGGTAAAACCAGAAACTCCCTAATCAGTTTCTTGGATTGGGGATAATCTTGACTTTCCTATTTAAAATGTTCTCTGAGGGTATTTAAAGTATCACCAAAAGAGAAATCCTCTGGAGGAGAGGCCGAAGGGATGGACTCCTCTGCATCTGAATCCTCAAAAGGAAAAAAAGCCTGAGAAAATTCCTCTTCATCAGCAGAAATGCTGGAAGACTCAGAACCTGAGCAGGACAAAGCCTCAGGGAAAACATCCCTACTCCTTTTAGGAGGAGGAGGCTGAGAACCCCTAATAAGTGTCAACAAATCACTAGCCAGTTCAACCATTTGGGATTGAGGGGAAGGAGAAGAAGCTGGTGCCTGCCTTTTCACAGGCTTATGACTGGAAGATTTACCTGCAAGCCTGAAGGATTCGGGATGCCCGACAACCGCCGAAGTTGTAGCACAGGTTGAAGGAAGAAGTTTCCTGTCAGAACGCAAAACGGAGGCCTCGGACACCGGAGTCAGCTTAGTGGCTCTGGCTCTAACAGAAGAGGCAACCGGCGACAGGTCGGAAGGCAAAAAGTACAGTTTTGTACCTACCATAAATGTAGATGTCCGATAGGTATGCATCTGCAGTCCTAACAAATGGGTTGTCCTGCCTCAGGCAGCCCTTCGGTCGGCCGGATTCCAAAGTCTGGGTCTGGCCTCGGCTGATGTCGCACTTCACCCGACGTCATAGCTGCTTGGGTATAAAGGCATCAGCCAACGCCATTTTCCTCAGTGTTTCTTGCCCCAGATGCCAGGTGCCCTCTAGGAAGGCTAAATTTGGATAAATGCAGATAATTCCAAACAGAAGAGAGCACAAAATATATACATATATACATACAAACAAATACACCATAATAGATTCCCCCAGCTAGCTAAATGAGGGGTAAGTACCCTAGGAATACCACAGAGGGGAAGGAGGGTGGGTAATCCTGACTGCAGATGCATACCTATCGGACATCTACATTTATGGTAGGTACAAAACTGTACTATGTCCTTCAAGGATGCATCTGCAGTCCTAACAAATGGGTAGAATACCATAGCCAAACTGGGGGAGGAGGCACTAAGATAATGATGGTGTAGTTAAGATCCCTTGTAAAACAGCAGTTGCAAAACCTGCTCGGGATCTGGAGTATAAAGGAAGATTATAATGCTTGGCAAATGTATGCACGGAGCTCCAAGTAGCAGCTTCTAAAATGTCTTTGGTAGCCACTCCTCATAGGAAAGCTGTAGTGGTGGCTGTAGCTCTTGTGGAGTGAGGCCTGATATTTTCAGGAGTTGTCCTTCCATGAAATGAGTAGCAGAATCGAATGCAATTTCCTATCTATTTTGAGATTGTCTGTTTTGAAATTGCTTTTCCTTGCACTCCTGTTGCATATGCTACCAGAAGCTGGTCAGTTTTTCTGCTGGCCTTGGTTCTGTCCAGATAGTAGCGCAGCTGCCTGTGTACATCCAAGGTGTGTAGTAGTTTTTCCCCCCTGTTCTGTGGGTTGGGGAAAAATGTAGGTAAATGTATAGCTTGGTTCAAAGATACCCTGGATACCACCTTTGGCATAAAAGTAGGATTGGTTCTCAGAGATACTCTATCCTGATGGAAGATAAGGAAAAGCTGCACTGCCATCAATGCCTGTAATTCAGATACCCTTCTTGCTGAAGTGATTGCTAGCAGGAAAGCAGTTTTCCAAGATAAGAACTGTAAGTCTGCTGTTGCTGCTGGTTCAAAAGGGGAAAGTGTTAATTTTTCTAGCACAAAATTGAGATCCCATGCAGGTAAAGGTGGTTTCCTTGGAGGCTTTACATTTTTGATTCCCCTCAAAAATTGTCTGAGGAGAGGATGAGAGAAGACAGGGGGATCCATGTTGTACTCTGCTGAAATTGCTGATGCATGTATCTTAATGGAAGAGTAGGACAGGCCATTATGGAACAGCTCTGCTAAGTATTCCAGGATGTGTGCTAGGTTTGCTAGTGTGGCATTTTCTCCCTTTTCTGCACTCCAAATGAGGAATCTTTTCCATTTGGCTGAATATGTTTTCCTTGTGGAGGGTCTGCGAGCCTCCAGGATAATGTCCTTGACCCTCTGAGATAATTCAAGCTGGTTTTGTTTTATCCAATTTTCCAAGCAGTTAGCTGCAGTGTTTTTAAGTTTGGATGCAGGGTCTTGTAGTTGTTCTGCGTTAGAAGTAGAGGGCATAGAGGTAGATGCCAAGAATGCATCCGAGACATGCTTCTTAGTAGCGGGTACCAATGTTGCCTTGGCCAGTCTGGAGCTATCAGAATTACCTTCGGCTGTTCCTCTCTGATCTTCAGAAGGACTTTGTACATCAAAGGAAGAGGTGGGAAGGCATACACTGTCAGGTCCTTCCAGCTGAAAGAAAGGGAGTCCACCCTCCAGGCAAGTGGGTGGTATACTCTTGAGCAGAATTTCTTCAGTTGGTGGTTGTGTGGAGAGGCAAACAGGTCTATCTCTGGCATTCCCCATTTCTCTGTTAAGGTTTTGAAGATATCTGGATGCAGCATCCATTCGTGAGCATCCGTGGTAGTCCTGCTTAAGCTGTCTGCTAGTGAATTTTCTTTTCCTGGCACAAATTTGGCCTGCAGTTGGATGTTGAGATTCAGGGCCAAGTTCCACAGGTCCATTGCCGTCCGGCATAGAGGGTATGAATGTGTGCCTCCCTGCTTGTTGATGTACCACATGACTGTGGTATTGTCCATCCTTATCAGCAGGTGTCCTTGCTGGATGAATGGTCTGAATGCCTCTATTGCATGCTTCACTGCCAGCATCTCCTTTAGGTTTATGTGTAGATTCAGCTGGTCTTGTGACCATAGGCCTTGAATGCACTTGTCTTCCATGTGTGCCCCCCAGCCTAGGTCTGAGGCGTCCGTGGTAATGGTCTGTCCTGGATGTGGTTTGTGGAAAGGCAATCCTCTGTTCATCTGACAGGCCTGAGCCCACCACAGGAATTCTTTTTTCAGACATGGAATGATTGGTATCTGGGCTTCTAGACTGTGTCTGTGCTGAGACCATACATTCCTTAGGTACCATTGTAACTTTCTCATATGCAGTCTGGCATGTGGGATCAATATTATGCAGGATGCCATGTAACCCAGGGCCTGCAGGACTTTCCTTGCAGTAAGCTGAGTTAGTCTTGTTAATGCCATGAAATAGACTGGTAGTTGCTTTTCTTTTTCCTCTGTGAGAAAAGCCATCTGAGTTATTGTGTCCAGTTCTGCCCCCAAAAAGGTTATCCTTTGAGATGGCACTAGTCTTGACTTTTGTATGTTGACTGTGTATCCCAAGGCTTGTAGCAGTTGAATGACATAGGCCAAATCCTGTATTAATTTTGTCTTGTTGTCCGCTTGTATTAGGCAGTCGTCCAGGTATGGGTAGATTTGAATTCCCTGAAGCCTGCAGTGAGCAATTACTGATGCCAGGCATTTCATGAATACTCTGGGCGCAGTAGATAAGCCAAAGGGCAATGCTGAGAATTGATAATGCTCTGATCCTGCAAGAAATCTGAGGTGTCTTCTGCAATCTGGTCGTATAGGGACGTGCAGGTATGCCTCCTTGAGATCTAGAGTCACCAGCCAAGACTCCTTGCCCAACATGGGAAGAAGTTGCTGTAGTGTCAGCATTTTGAATTTTGGAACAATGAGGTATGTGTTCAGTGCGGACAAGTCTAGAATAGGCCTCCATTGATTTTCTTTTCTTGGTACAAGGAATAGTCTGGAGTAAAATCCTTGGCCTTGTTCCGTAGATGGTACTTTTTCTATTGCTCTCATCCTTAGTAAACTGATGATTTGCTTTAGAGCCTCTGATTTCTGGTTTGGTGGTAGGTTTGGCATTCCTCTCTTTTTTGGTAGAGTGTGGAAGTGAAACCTGTAGCCCTTGTCTATTGTTTGTAAAGTCCATTTGTCTCCTGTAATACAATGCCAATTTCTTGAGAATAAGGCTAGCTTTCCGCCCAAGGGTGCTTCCAGTTGTTCCCTGGTAGGCGGAATCAGAGCCAAGTCATTGTGTCTGTCCTGTAGAAGTGGTTGCAGTCGCAGCTGTGGCGGCACTTCCTTGGCTGACAGGGTGCCACTGACGACCCCTATAGGCACCCCTAGATTGACCTATGCCTCTTGGGCGTCTATTTCTGCCTCTCTGTGCTCTGGAGCTGTCTGGAAAGGACCAATTCTTTGAAGGACAATTTCTGCTAAACCTTGGAGGTTGGACCTGCAAAAAATCCTTGACTGTTTGGACAGATTTTGCTTTTTCTTCCACTTTCTTTAGAACCTCCTGCGCAGGGGAGCCAAACAAACTTCGCTTCTCCATAGGGGCATCCAGGAGTTTAGACTTAACATGGTCTGGTAATGATTGTTCTTTTAACCAGGCATGTCTTCGAATTACTGCTCCAGTCATAGCTGATCTAAATGAAGCCTCCAGTGCATCATAGCCACATTTTAAAAAATGATTACTGACCTGCTGAGAATTGTGTACCAAATCCTGAAGGGACTTACGGTCTAAAGGTTCAGGAGAGGCCAGTTTTTTATTCAGTTGATCTAGCAAAAATTCCTGATACTGAATCATGTGAAATTGACAGTTTAAAGCCCTTGCAGAAAGAGTAGCAGATGTATAAACCTTTTTACCCCATCTCTCTAATGCTCTAGATTCCCTTTCAGATGGGAGTGGGTTTTTGGCAGAGGCAGCTGCAACACCCTTAGGGCCCTGAGAGATGGTTTCTGGGTCTGCAGCATGCACCTTATACAAGTGGTAGTGAGTATCCGGGACCCTGTAGTATCTGTCAGGCTTTGCAGGGGCCGGGGGAAGAGAAGAGAATCAGGGGTAGTACTGGCATCATTATATGCATCATCAACAACTGAAAGTACAGGTGGAATGGCTAAAGGCCTATGCTGTGGTAAGTGTAAAAAAGTCCTTAGCCTTTTTCTAGACTCTGAAAAATCCTGACCCTGCCATTGGAAGTGTTCCCTCATGGAGTGTAGGGTTTCCCCAAAAGAAAATTCTTCTGGAGGAGAGGCAGAAGGAATGGAATCCTCTGCATCAGAGTCCTCATAAGGTGAGTACGGGCCTTCCTGATGGTCTGAAACATCTGAACCATCCGAGAAATAGTCAGAGGACAGAGGTTCACGGGGTTCAGTCCTAGGCCTCTTATCAGGAGGGGGCTGTGAGGCCCTGTCTGGGTGAGGATGGGATCCCCTGATCAAAGAAATAAGGTCCTCAGCAAGGCTGAGGATCTGGGAACTGGAGGTAGGCCTGTGAGGGGGGGCTTTTGAAGGTAAGGCCTTGGAAAGTTTGGCTGCTTTAGCCCTGGAGAAAGCCTTGATAGACATAGAAGCAGGGGGTCTAGCTGCCCCACGTGCAGGAGTAGAGATGTCCAACGGAATAGTGTCAGACAACTCTTGTGTGCCTGCTACTTCAGAAGGAATTTCTGTAGCCGACTCAGCCATGGCCTGTGTGGCCTCGGTTATCGGAGGCATGCTTTCGGCCGAAGGGAGAACCGAGGTCTCGGTTTCAGCCGAAACCGAGACACTTGCGGTAGGCCTGACCGTGGTTTCAGCCGAAACCGCGGGCCGTGAGTGTCGGTCCTTTTCTTTGCGTTTTTTAGCTAAATGTGTAGTCGGAGTCTCCGACGGCATTTTATATGCAAAAGTAGAACCAAAAAACTCTTCTGCGAACTCCGACCGACGTCTAAGAGTCCGTCGGTTGAAGGAGGCACAGGCTAAACAAGCTGATACGTCGTGGTCTGGGCCTAAGCAAGGAAGGCAGTAAGAGTGGAAATCCTTATGAGGTATTTGTTTCCCACAAGTTAAACAATTATTTACTTTGTCTGACATCAGCTGAGGCAAGAAAGAGTCCCCAATGGGGTACTTAGCTTTTTAGAAGTCTTCAGTAAGCTGAAATCTCTGGATCTGACCGACCGGCACTTGCGAACAGTTTCTGCTTCGGGCACCACGCGGCAAGAAAGACTGAGGAAAATGGCGTCGGGGAAAGTGCGACATCAGCCGAGGCCAGACCCAGACTTTGGAATCCGGCCGACCGAAGGGCTGCCTGAGGCAGGACAACCCATTTGTTAGGACTGCAGATGCATCCTTGAAGGACATCGGAGGCTGAAGGCCTAAGGGACTTGGACTCAATCAAGGCCTGCGGTTGTACATCTGTGGACTGCAGGGACTGCAAAGGCATCTCACTGGCTACCGCCTGACTGATGACCAACTTAACCTCATCCGAGAACTTAGCTTTTTGAGGCCTGTTGCAGTCCTTATCCTTACGTTCCTTTGGAACATCCGAAGCCTGAAGACCAGCGGATGCCATACCAACAAACTTAGGCCAGACTCCAAAATGCCTAGCCAAAATCTTAACCCGATGACAGATAGTACGCAGATTAAAGGAGGCACAGAGATCACACTTGGGAACAGTCATGTTCAAGGCCTAAACAAATAATGCAGTAGGAATGAAAATCTCTATGGGGAATTTGCTTTTCACAGGCAAGGCAGTTCTCTGACATTCGTTAAGGCAAGAAAAGAGGATCCCCAACGGGGTACTTAGCTGTGGTAGACTTCAACTCTTGTAGTCGGAAACCAGCAAAGGTAAACTGCCGACCGGCACTCGTGCATGAAAAGCTTCTGCTTTAGGCTCCATGGCAAGGAAGACTGAGGAAGTGATGTCGGCTGCCTCCTTTTGTATTGGACTCCCTGACGTCCTTTACAGCTGATGGCAATCAACGTCATTTTTACTTACCTTTGGTATCCTGGCTGACTGAGGGCTACCAGGAGCCGGATAACCCATTTGTTAGGACTGCAACAGTGAAACACGGTGAACATTAGCTGTGTTGGGGGTGCTGAAGGGAAGCAGTCAACGCCTGCTCAAACATTCCAGAGGAATGGACGTGGTATGGCCAGCTATAGAACTGGAAGAGTGTACCACTTCAAAGAGGTCAGTGTATGGGCACCAAGAGTAAGGACCACTTACCCTGCCAACAGATACATATTGAATTGTAGCTAAAAATGGCATTTGTAGAAGCAAGTACCTCTGGGCTGATACTGCAAGGCTTATTTTAGGGATGTGAAAACATCAGTCAGTGAGGAACAACAACGTACTGGGCTAACTTTAAAAATTTGAGAGCTGCCTGGATAATGGCCCAGGACAGAAAATAAAATGATGGTAAGTAGAGAATGGGAAGAAAAGACTGTGGCTAGTAAGATGACTACCAAATGCCAAGGGTCATACATATTCCAAAGTGTAATGCCTTGTTGCATAGTACAAAGTAGCACAAATACCAGAGACATGCAGTTGCTGGCTCCCTATTACAAAATCAAACAGGCTGAAGATTGAATGGGTTTAATATCGGAAATACCATTCATGGATGTGTTTTTTGTGAGATTGCGGTACAATGAAGATCGAAAAATCTGCCCTTTCCTCACTAGTGCGATCTTGGAGTTGGTATATATAATTAGAGGGGGGTGCAGCCCCCCACAAAAGTGAGTTCAAAGTACGACATTTTCATTTTTTAAGCCATTCGAATGCCGGTCTTTTCAATGTTGCAACATAAACCCGCAGCCGCCAGCACAAGTGAAGCAAACAGCTGTTTAAAATCCTAACTGAAAAAGTAATGAAAATCACAAGCGTTAACCTCTGCAAAAATAATAATTCGAGTTAAATTTCTTTAGTAAGTTCAGTGCATGAAGGGCCAATGTATTTGAGGGAATTATGAATGACACAAAAAAAAAAACCTAGGCTACTAATGGAGACCATCAAGAGCACTAATATACAAAGTCCTAAAATCCTGCATTAAACTACACTGCCCTTACTAAAGTTCATTTAAGGCTGCTTTACTATTCTTCTGTCTTGTTTCTTTGTAATATGTTTTACTACTTGTTATTTCTTTCCTCTTCTTTTTCTGACACTCCCTAGCATACCATGTCAGAGATTTGGGATGCATGTCTCTCTTCATATAATCAGCCCTTGTGGTCATTGGACCAGTAAACACCTATGAACCTATACCAAAACTCAGTAAACATGTTTATCTTTGATAAATTTCTGTAGTGGATAAAAGTTTATTAGCTTATGGCTCCAAATTCACTGCTACCCTTTTAACTAGTGTTCATAGTCCAAGGTTGCAGATTGGCATACAGTATTACTAGAGGTCAAATTCTAGTTCAGTCATTTACCTCGAAAAGACTCTTCATGTTAGCCAAAAGTTAAATGTTAACCTGAAGTCACAACAGTCTCAGCACAATAAAGTCTGAAAATGTGCTTTGTTACTAAAGCAAAGAACAAACCAAACATTTACACAACAAGACATATGTTTTGGTCCACTTACATTGGCACACACACACACACACACACACACACACACACACACACACACACGTACATACACACTCATTGCCCAAAAAAACATGTAAGAAGTTGCAAGGGTCTGCAAACAGGCTTTTAGTACAAAAGTGATAACTGCACAGGAGAAACAGTGGGCATCATTGCCCATGTAAAGCATCTGCCCTCAGTGGCACAAGATCAGAATGCTGGAAGAGTGGTAAGGAAGGACCCAAGAGTACCACATATAAACCAGCCTTCCCAAAGGAGTACCTTGTGTACTCTAATCATGTGATTAAATAAATGGTTAACAAACCGGTCATAAAGCACTTGTTTTTATTTTATTGGAGACAGAATGATCACTAAGAAGGGTAGATGCCCACAGTCAAATGATGGTCTGCATCTGTCCAGGAGGTTAGTCAGGCTCCTGTACGATGTTTTAAAATTAAGGAAGTCAGTGATAATGACATGTTAAGCCAGCTTCCACTTCCAAATATGCTCAAAAAATATACAAGGCACCAAGAATATGGCATAAAATGCAGTGGAACATAGGGAAAAGAAGATCGAAAGCACAGTAGACAAAGAAATAGTAAATACTAACAATAATGTCAAGTGAAACACTGCTAATTGTAATAAGAAAAACAATACGTGTGATCTAGCATCTCTTCTGAGAGACAGATAACTATAACTATAAATATTGTGTAAGTTATGAAGTTAAATGTATGGGAAAACCAGTTAGTAGCATGTCAACATAATACAGTACACAACGTAAAGAAAGGAAAAATCAATGGAAACAGCGCTCTGCAAAAAAAGGAAAAGAAACCAAATAAAAATGAAAAGTTCAAATTACTGGAATTGAATAGCAAAACTAAGAGTGGAAACACTATGGGCTATCTTTAACAGGAAAGGGCACCTCAGTTCAACATGGAATTTATCCCTGGAGAATTACATAAAGTCAAAACCAGAAGTCATTCTTAGAATTGAAGGAAAAGGGAACACATTTGTGATGTTCTTCATATTGATCACTACTGCAATAGCCTTAGCTGTTTGGGTTATATCCCGCCTAGGATATAACTGCCAGCCAGCTTCCAAAACTTCAAACGGCTCTAGCTGAGATGACAAAGAATTTTAGGCAAGAAGCACTTCAGAGCTTTACTGTCACTAAGAGTATGCTCCTTTGAGGATTTGGAGGATCAACAGTTAGCTTGTGCTTTCCCTTTCTGGAAAATAACTTCCACTTTCTTATTTTTTTACTACTTTCCTCTTCAGGAAAGTTAATTTAAAACTTAAGTGTGGGGTGTTTTAACAGATTGCCTTGAGACTGTAATTTACTTTTAAGTGGAGCATTTTTTCTTTCTGTTGTTTTAAAATAAGTGTTATATAACTGATAAACTATTTTCTGCAGAGAAATTCTGTTTATTTTAAGGTTGTAGGGCTGACACAGTGTTTGTAAGCGCTTTTAACTGTGTTTTATATGTCAAAAAAGTAACTTTTGTGGACCTCTTCAGGTGCTTACAGACAATACCACAGTGATGTGATACATCAGCAAGCAAGGGGAACCAAGTCATTTCCTCCTTTGTAGACTAGCCCTTTTAGCTTGGGATACAGCTTCATAACACAGTCTCACTCTGCAAGTATCCTGCATTCTGTCAGAGCAAAACTGTGTGGCAGACAAACAGAGCCAGGGAAAACCTTCATGAATGGAAACTAGATCCGATAGTCTTCCAAGATATGATACTTCTGTAGAGAGTTCTTGAAGTAGACCTCTTTGCTTCCTCTCTGAAAAATCAACTGGCAGAATTGTGTGCCAGGACTACATGAAAGAAGGCCTGGAAGACTGATGCCTTCTATTTCCTTTGAACAGGAATGCTCCTTGTATGCCTTTCCACCAATATCCAGGGTACTACTGAAGATTCAGAAGAAATCCTCCAAGATTACTGTGGTGACTCCATTCTGGCCCAGGCAGTCATAGTTCTCCCTAGCTAGGGGTAATTGCCACAAGCTTCCTCACAGAATGGATCTACTCGCACAAGAACAGAGGTGTTTACACACCCTGACATCAATCATCTTCAATTGACTGCCTGGATGATAGGGTCTTAATACCTTTTAGGAACATGTTTTCTGATGACATGCAGTAAGTACTAAGGGAGGCAAGAAAGCCTGCTACTAGAAAATCATGGAAAAGTTTTTTTAGTTGACGCCAGCAACATAATCAGCACCCATTCTGGGCTAGATGTTCTCTGGTTTTACAACATTTGTGTGAGTTACTACCCTATGGCATTTCTTATTCTTCTGTCAAGGTTCACTTAGCCATTCTGGCATGTCTGCCCATGGATTCTCCTCTTTTAAGGCAGTTGCATGTCAAAATGTTTTTGAAAGGGGTTTTGCATAAGAGGCCTCCACGCAGGATCTTAATTTTGTGTTACAGAAATTAACATCTACTCCATCTGAAATAGCTAATCTGGCTAACTTGAGGTTCTTAACATGGAAAACAGTTTTATTGATTGATCTGACCTCTTAAGACTGGTATCTGAGTTGCAAGATCTTATGGAGAGTCAACCCTACCTAATTTTCCATAAGGACAGGGTTTTTTTGAGAACTAATTCTTCTTTTATGCCTAATGTGGTACCTGAGTTTACTTTAAGGTAAACTATCCATCCCCCCATTTTTTTCCTGAACCTAAAAATGAGGGAGAAAGGATACTCCATACCTTGGATGTCCACAGACAACTCAGGTACTATCTTAACAGAACTAAATCTTTCAGATCATTTATTTATTTTATCATAGGATTATAGGAGATTACTAGGCTATTGGCCCTGAGGCCCTTATAATCCTAGCCAAGAGTTTAGCCCATGCTTAGACAAATCAGCACCCGATGCCCCTGTCTAGCAGGGACACTGATAGAATCCCAGGGGTATATTTTCTGTTTCCCATCCAGTTATCAAGGTTGTGCTTAAAAATGGGTAAAGAGGTACTCTGCTTGATGTGGAGAGGGAGTCTATTCCATAGATGAGGGAGTCTCTAGGACACAAATCTGTCCCGCCAACAAGTCTTGTTGATGTCACAAATCAGGTTGAGGCCCTGCATGCTGGTTAGTCAAGTGGAGCTTGACTTGCGGATATGCAGCAGTCCCATCAAGGTAGGGTCTATGATCGCCTTGTATGTCAGACAGAGGTCACCTCTGAGGAGTCTGTAAGAAACTTGAGTAGAGGGATAGGGCTTTTAGCCTATCTGTGTATGTTAGATGTTTGAGGCCCTAGATTCTCCTGGTGAAAAACCACTGTGGTCTTTCCAGCTGCTGCATGTGCTTTGCGAGGTCCATGCCAAAAGGGACAATTTACTCAATATTGGACCTTATAAGGGAAGAATACAGGGATGTTATGACCTCCCTGTCCATGAATGAGATACCCTTACTTATGAGGTGGGCCATGTAGAAGGCTTTCCATACAACGGAAGCAACAGGGTGATCAAAAGTCAGGTTGCTATCAACCTGGGTGCCCAAATCCCTCACGACTGATTGCGTGCTTAGGACACTGTTATTAATGTGATAATTTGTGGGGACGTCACTCTCCCCAAAGGGGATGATGATGCATTTTTTGGTGTTCAGCTCGAGGCTATGTTTCTGGCAACAGTCATTTGTCTGAGTGGGACCCTCTTGGAGGATGTCCACATCACTTGGGGAATTGATAACAGCATCCAGCTTGCAGTCCTCTGCAAACTTGGTCAGCCACAGCCCACTGGTTTTGGCGTGCACCTCAGAAAAGTATACTCCAAATAACAGAAGCCCCAACCAAACCCTGGGGTATGCTACTTGTTAGGGATATACTGCTTGAGGTGGCTTTCCCTATTTTGACTAGGTGGGCTCTATCAGTTAGCCAGTTTGCTACCCATCTGATAATATATGGATTGATGTCTAGTTGAGAGAGTTTATCTACTATGCCCAAGTGGGGAATGATGTCAAAGGCTTTGGCCAGGTCAAGGTAGACGGTGTGCACCATCTTCCTCTCATCTATGGCTTTGGTGACTGTCTCAAAGAAGTCAACCAAATTTAGCACACATGACCTCCCCTTGAGGAAGCCAAACTGTGTATAATCAAGTGTTTGGAGGTTGCCAATGTCCTTGTTAATGAGGTCCATGACAATCTGTTCCATGGCCTTGCAGATAAGGCTAGTTAGGCTGATGGGTCTATAATTTCTCAGATCGGTGGACACTCCACCTTTGTGTAAAGGGATGACAGTAGCTGTTCTCCACTCATTTGAGATGAAACCAGTACTCAGGATTTGGTTGAATAGGGTGCCTAATGGTGCTGCAAGTTCCTGCCTGAGTTCACGTAGGATGCAGCCTGGGATGTTATTAGGTCCCATGGAGGCTGTATTTTTTTGCCTTTGAGAGAGCAGTGATGACCTATTCCCTAGATATAACGGGAAGGGGGCAGGTACTGGGGATGTCCTAATTTACTGATGGGGGACAGAGGGGTAAAGTTTTCGGTGAATCTGTCAGCCAGCAAGTTTGCTATATCTACATCATTTGTATATGCAATGTCCTTGACCACCATTTCTGAACAGATCTGGGTGCTTCCTTTTAGGTTACAGACACATGTGAAGAAGGCCTTATGACTGTCTTTAGTAGATGTGGCCAGTATGAACTCGAAGTTTGCTTTGGAGGATTTCTCTAGTGCTCTTATTTGCTTGTTTAGGCTAAGGAGAGACGACTTCCAATTAGGCACCTGCTCCTTCTTGGTCCTGGACAGCAATTTTTTTTCCTTTTATTATAGAGTTTGCAGATGACCACCAGACAGGTTTACTGTTCCTTGCAGAGGATAATTTAGTCCTGTCGGGTATTCCTGATTCCATGCATCTGTATAAATGCTCATATAGTGCTTTGGTGTAGTTTTGGATATTGGTGCCAGTTCCTACAGAGGGGAGGGGGCTGTGAAGCTGTTTATACCACTCCTTAGGAGGCTGTAAATGGCTTTGGAGAAGTTTTTATGTCTAATCCTAGTTAGAGGGGGGTTGGGGAGATGATGACTTCGAAAGTGACCACCTTATGGTTGGATCTTACCAGGGAGGATTTTATTTTATTTTATTTTACATTTGTTTACCAGGAAAGTCTGACTGGGCAAGAAGCCTGTTTTCAGCAAAGGCCCAGGAAGAAAAGTTTCATTATAATACATCTAATACTTACAGCAATAGCTAGTAACTAAACAGCAATAGTTATTAACTAACTATAGAGAAATAAGTATTGTTCAGGGGATAAAGAGATTTTACAAAAAGTAATAAGGAAAATTACATAGTTGGACAAAATATAGCACAATAATTCAACATGCAAAGATAATACTATACGCAGTATTTTTAAAGTGAAACATAACATTGTTACTATTCTAATAAAAGACATACTTCACCTAACAGTCCATTTGGGAGTACTTCAGATTTGAGTAAAATAGGAATACCTGAGCTAGCATAAGTAGGAGAGGGAAGCATAAATAGAAAATTGAGTAAAGCAGAAATACCTGGGCAAATATAAGAGGGAGAGGGAAAAGAAAATCCGAAAAAATAGCAGTGAGTGGATTAGGAATGGAGAGCTGTAGTGTGGATAAGAAGATGTATAGAGAGCAAGTACTGAAAGGTTATCCTGGTGTACTGCAGGAGCATAGCCAGTTGTTTGTTAGGTGTTCCTAAGAAGCAACTTAAAATTGGAAGTATTTGTGATGTTTTCAAATGTGCTGGAGAATGGAATTCCATTTTTTTTATATCTAGTTAGAGAAGAGAGAGTCCCCAAATTTAATGTTAACTTTAGTGACTTTTAAAAGGAGTTTGTCAGACAATCTCAACTTTCTAGTTTTATTGTATTCCTGAATTAGGTTTTTGAGTGCAGGGCAGTTATTGGGTTTGTGGAGTATGAAGTGGGCAACAATGAATAGGTTCACTGATAGTAGGTTAGGTACTTTGATCCAATTTAGTTCGCTAAGGCAGAGGAGTGGTGCAATATGTAGGGATGGTTTGTAGCAAATTTTGCTATTTTATTGTAACATGACTCTAGTTTGTTTATATAAGATTTTCAGAGGTTAGTGAAGATGGTTCACACAGCCTATCTTGACCTCGCCAAGGCTTTTGACACCATCCCCCATTCTGGAATTATAGCTAAACTCCCTAAACTAGGTATAAATCCCTACATCACAAGATGGGTTGCCAACTGGCTCACTGACAGAATCTACACTGTAAAAGTTGCAGACTCCAAATCTGACCTCAAAGCAGTGACAAGTGGAGTACCACAAGGTTCCGTCCTGGGACCTCTCCTGTTTGGTATCTACTTCACTGAAGTGTAGGCTAACACAGAAGGCCTCTGGCTAACGAAGTTCGCAGATGACTGCAAACTAGGAGCCATAGTCAAGTCCCCAAATGATGTGGACATCCTACAGAAGGGCCTCACCGAGACAGATGCCTGGTGTCAGAGACATGGCCTCAAGCTCAATGCCAAAAAGTGCAGTGTCATCCCCTTTGGTAAAATATCTGTACCCATGAACTACTACATAGGCAGCAATCTACATAACACCGAATGCGTGATAAGAGACCTTTGGACCCAGGTGGACAGTAGTCTCTCCTTTGATAGTCACATCGCCACAGTAGTCAGGAAGTCCTTCTACATGGCACACCTCATCATAAAAGGGTTCTCATCCAGGAAAAAGAGGTCATTGTTCCCCTCTACTTATCACTCATTAGACCCATTATAGAGTACAATGCCCCTTTTGGAATGTACCTCACAAGACATCTGCAGCAGCCAGAAAGGCCACAGAAGTACCTCACAAAGAGGATTATTGGCCTCAAACAAATGCCCTACACTGACCGCCTCAAAAAACTCCAGCTTTACTCCGTAGCATATCGCCTAGTACGAGGTGATCTCTGCCTAACATATAAAACTATGTCAAACCCAGAGCTGTTGGACATGCTACACCTAAAGAAATCCCAATCCCTCCGAGCTACACGCTCTAGGGACCTAAATCTTGTCACCACAATAAACTGGAGGGATAGATTCCTGTCCCAGAGACTTCCTATACTCTGGAACAAGCTACCCATCTATGTCAAGCAAAGTTCTTCATTAGCACTCTTAAAGAAAAATCTTGATGAGTGGATGGGAAATAGGAAATACACTCCGGGGATCACTTCTGTGTCTCTGCTGGACAGTGGCACAGGAAAATAACTTTCTTGGGTGGTGTAAGCTATGGAACCTTGCTGGCTAGGCTTACGTAGACCCTTGGGCCGATAGCCTAGTTACCTACCTATGAACCTATGGGTGAAGTGTAAAGAAGGGTGGAAAGGAGGTGGGTCCTGGCTATGGAATGACGGGTGTTGTAAGTAAGGTAAGGCATGGCTCTATAAAGTGTTCCAAGCTTTTTATGGACCTTTTTGATGGATAGTGCTATGTGTTTATCAAATTTTATGCAGCTATCTATTGTTACCCCAAGGAGTTTGGTGTGTTCTATGGGTTCAATTTTGGTTTTGTTGGAAGAGTATATGATGAAAGGTGTAAGGAGGTACTGTGTTTTGGCACTGGAGAATAGCATTAGTTTTGTTTTTTTAGGGTTGAGTATCAGTTGGTAGTCTAAGAGATAGATTTCTATATCTGTGAAGGCTGTTTGGGTTCATTCTAGGAGTTCCGGTAGGCATGGAGCTCAGCAAATAAGTGTAAAGTCGTCTGCACATTGTACAGTGGTGGCTAGATGGGTAGCTCTCCAAAGTTTGTTTATAAATATGGGGAAAAGTAGCGGACCAAGGATTAAGCCTTGTGGTACACCAACTGAGACTAGTAGTAGAGTAGAGAGTTCATTTTGCCACTAGAATGCTTGCTGATGGTCATTTAAGTAGCTATGGAACCAAGAAAGAGACAGATGAGAGGGGTTTAGGGATGATAGTTCCTTGAGTCACTTATGCTGTGATACTGTACTGAATGCCTTAGACATGTCAAGATAGATGGAAGATAAGTTGTGACCCTTGTTTCTGAGACAAAACAAAACTCCTTGCTGAAAAAACACCAACTGGTAATTCGAAAATATTATTAACAAAAAAGGGTTCTATTTGAAGGCAAGAAAAATGTATATAAAATCGCCCGGGTATTTTAATTGTAAGGCGAAGGGAGTGGTTTACCTTGGGTTGTGCCAGTATTGCCAAAGTTTTTACATAGGCAAAACGGAGAGGACACTGGCAAAAAGAATATATGAGCACCTTTACGATATTAGTAAAGGTAAAGAAACAAATGCCTTTTTTAAGCATTCATTAGTTTGTGAAGGAATGGAGTTAAAGTTTATAGTGCTAGAACAGGCAAATATTAACCCCAGAGGAGGTGACTGGGAGACATCCTTAGAATTTAAAGAACTGCTTTGGCAGATAAGATTAGAAGCAGCCAAACCACCTGGCCTCAATGGAGCTATTAGTATTGCCAGTTTGCTAAGAATTAGAAGAGCTAAGCTATAGAGCAACAACAAAAAAGTGGAACAAACAAAGAATAGAAAATAGCTAAGTTCCCTGGCCATAAAGGAGTCATTAGCAGGGTAAGTCTGCTAAGAAGGAAAGGAGCATAGATACAATATAACACAACAACAAATTAGAACATGAAATGTTCCATATTGACCACCAGGGACACAAGACAGGGTAGGGGTTATACAAGTTTTAACAATATAAGATTTTTAGTATAGTAGTTTTCAGAATTTGGAGAGGTATATAGCAAATAGGACACTACACTTGGTATTAGTAGGAAGATCTTGTCATAACTCAAAAAACCTAAAGAAATAAATGTAGGGTGCACAATAGTTATGACATGTATGTGAACGTATAGAATGGGGTATTGTGAAGTTTTCAGTTAACTAGTTTTTAGTATGACATAGTTATGAATTATTGAAGAATGCTGACATTTTAACCAACAGCCAATGTAGCTGTTAGTAGGTTTAACAGTTTTGGAAAGTTTTTTACACACATTGTTTATGCACATTTTTTAACATGTAGTTTTTAAATATGTATTTTTAGATGTTAATAATGGTTCAAGCATTTCATGACAAACTATGGTTTTGTATCCCATAGTAGAGTGGAACAAGGGATGGTTTATTATAAAATTGTAATAAAATTAATACCACCAACTTGTGACAATGCTAAAAGGGATTCTATCTTTTTAAATATAAATGTAATAATGGATTAATTGCGAATCAATTAAATAATTAAGGGTGGCAAGAGTAGTATAAATGAATCTACCAAACAATGTATTCAATGTCTTGAGAAAGCCTGGGAGGGCCCGGGTGAAAGCGCTTGATGATATACCACACTTTGGATGTGTTCTATGTGTTTTTAACGCTGTGCTGGTGAAGCTGACAAATAAATAATTTTCGTTTTGCACTTTGGTTCGTTATCCTGGTACCCTTGTTTCTGAGCTCACTGATGGTGTTGGTGAAACTTATTAAAGCGGTTGTGGTGCTGTGCTTGGGTCTAAAGCCATGTTGGGTATTGCAGAGGAGGTTGTTGCTTTCTAAGAAGTCATGGACTTGTGGATGTACACATTTTTCAAGAATTTTGGCCAGTGCTGGGAGTATTGATATTGGTCGGTAATTTGAAAAGTCAGTAGAGCTGCTGCCTTTGTGCAGAGGAAGAGATTTTCCAGAGCTTTGGAATGTATTGTTCTGATATGGACCTGTTGATGAGAGAGATGGGATAGGATATAAAATCTGCTGCCAGTTTGGGATATTCATTTGGAGTTGGTTAACAGTGAGGGATGTGGGTTTTAGTTTTAGTAGGTGTTTTGATGGTACTGGTTTGTATTAGTCTGACGGAAAAGGAACTGGGGCTAGGTTCTGAGTCAGACTGTATTAATGGGGGTGTACTGTCATTTTTTTCTGAGGGAAAGTATTGAATTTGTGAATTAAATTGTGATGCTCTTTTTTATTTATAGTGTTAAGAGATGGTGTAATGGTTTGACCAGGATTGAGGATCCGTTTTAAAGCTGCCCAGAATTTTTAGGGGTTATTTTGGTGATTTTGTTGGGCTGATGTGTACTAAGCTTTTTTATAATTTCTGATTTGTTTTTTGTCATGGTTTCTAAGTTGTTGATATGATTCATAGGAAGTTTGTTTTTTGGTCTTTTGATATTGAGACCAGGCTCTGTCTCTCTGTTTGAGTAGTTATATAGTGTCCTTAGTTAACCATGGGAGCATCTTTGCTTAACCCTGGATCTTTCTAAGGAGGGTTTGAGTATTTAGTATATCTAGGGAAGTATTATTGAAGTAGTGTACTGCAGAATCCATGTGTAAGTGTTTAAGGGGGGTCCAGTCACATTGTTTAAGAAGTGAATTGAAGGTTTCAGGGGAGAAATGTTTTCTGCTATGATCATGTTTAAATAGGATGTTTTTATGAGGGTGTGTATGCTTCCTAAGTAGGTAGGCAGGATGATGATCCCTCATAGACTGTCTGGTAGGGATCCATTGAGGTAACCAAGGGAGGGGCTATTATTTATTGTCCAGTCAATGACTGACTGCTTTTTGCTACGTTTATCAATTCTGGTTGGGGCAAGTATTAATTGATAGAAACCATGAAGATTAATAAAGTTGGTAGGATTTTCTGAGGAGCAGGAAGTCCGATCTAAGTTAAAGTCTCCTATTATAAAAGTTTCCTGATTTAAAAGTGGAGGCAAACCAACTGAGAAGGTTCTTGACTGTTGAGGGCTTGTTACCTGGGGGGGATGTAGGTGGCAATTATAATCTGCTTTTTCAAGTTTAGGTAGAGACATAAAATTAAGATTTCTGAGTTTATGAGGGTTGTAGATTCATGTAAAAAGTGTTCCAATTTCAGTGTGTCCTTAAATGCTCTGGCTATACCACCATCATTTTTTTTTCAGTTCTATCAAATCTGAGTAAGTTGTAGCCTGGTGTTAGGATTTCAGTAACTTTTTATGTGGGGCTTGAGCCATGTTTCAGTTATGACTACAATGTCTGGAGAGCATAGGCAGAGAGCTTAGTGAAATTCACGTACCTTGTTTAGTATGCTTCTCACGTACATGTTTAATAATAGCAGGTCAGAGCTGTTGTGTGTTAGTTTACTGATGCTGTGAGGTATTGTACTGTATGCAGAAATGGCAGTGTGTATTTGAGGGACTGGGTTAGGATGCATGTCCCCACACAGTTTAAGGTAACTGGCTTTTATCAGAAAAAGGTGTGATATTTTGGTTAGTAGTCTGGCAAATTTACAGTATATGAGATGTTTTGAATGTAAGTTTGTGTATCTGAGTGTGTAGAGTTCTTTGTGATAGCTATTAAAGAGGTGAGATGATATGACTATGCTTATTAAGTTGAGTATAGTGAAGTACTGAATGGGGTCGCGGGAGAGTGGATGCTTGTGATTTGTTGTTTGTGATAAGGGATAGTGTGGTAAATTATGATAAGTAGGCAAAGAAGTGGTATGTGTTGAAGTAATATACTTCCTAAGTGTAGATTGTGATCAACTGTTTATTTCTTGTGAAGGTAAGAAGAAGGGACAACCAGTGTTAAAACAGAATATTTCCAAATGGTTATCTAAGTATATTAACTTTTGTTATACTCACCATATCAAATCTCTTCCAGGTAGGGACAAGGCCCACTTTACAAGGACCTTGGGTTTTTCTATGGCTTT
Source organism: Protopterus annectens (assembly GCF_019279795.1). Taxonomy (NCBI): domain Eukaryota; kingdom Metazoa; phylum Chordata; order Ceratodontiformes; family Protopteridae; genus Protopterus; species Protopterus annectens. The sequence goes on from NC_056748.1 coordinate 567,179,100, forward strand.
TTGGGACGTGTTGGATTCTAGAAGCTGCTACTTGGCCATGTCTACATACTTTTTAAAATGAACTATAAGCAGGATTCCTTGCCTAGGTCTAGGTCATGCTTTGCTAGGACCTTTCTCCAGGGGCTCCTGGCTCTTCTCCTTCTACCTCCCAAATATAGTTAGGCATAGTAATCTACTCATACAGCTAAGGCTACTGCAGCAGTGATCAATATGAAGACAATACTACAATTGTGTAAGCTGAACTTACCATAACAGTTGATGCCGAATGATCACTGCTGCAGTAGCTGCTCCCTTCCTCCATCCCCCTTGTTTTTTTGGTGTATTTTTTACGCCAGGGTGTGGACATTTATTTTTTGTTATTCCTAGCCTTGTCCTTTCAGGGCTCAGCCTCCTTCTCTCTGCCGGCAGGAAAGCTGTGATGGGCTTCACACCCAAACTTGTCTTTTAGTCAGTTCAGCTCAATCCTCTTGACGGTTCAGGTGCATGGAAGGTAACCGCAAGCTTTGGAAGCTGGCCGACTGTTATATCCTTAGCAGGACATAACCCATATAGTTATAGCTACTGCAGCAGTGATCATTCGAACATCTACTGCTATGATAAGTTCAATTTACACAACTGTACTTTCCAAAATCAGAACTATTCCTGACACATTATTAGAACTGTGACTCAACCTTTGTCAAAACACTACAGAGTGAAATGATAAAGAATTTAACAAACTGATTTCAGAAGCATTATAATATGATATGGAAGCAAACTTTAAGTAATAAGAGTTTTTTTTCATAAATATATATGACACCTGATATGCCCACAACAAAATACTTGATTGTAAAAAAGATTATACAGTGCTTCCTCTAAATACAGAGCTGTCTCTCCAGAAAAAAACATAACAACTCAGTCTAGAGCAACAGCTTTACTCTTCATATGTTACTTGTTCTACATTTTACACTGACACCATAATTCTTCTGCATTCTCTACATGATAAATTATAGCTACGAAAAAAAGAAGTCATGTTCTTACCATAATGGGCGGCCGTGGTGGTGCAGAGGTTAGTGTTGTTGCTTCATAGCAAGTGGTTCTCCAGTTTGATACTCGGCTGGGGTACCTTCTGTGTGGAGTCTGCATGTCCTCCTCCCTGTGGTTGCGTGGGTTTCCTCCGGGTGCTCCGGTTTCCTCCCACATCCCAAAGACATGCTGTAGGTAGATTGGACACTCTAAATTGGCCCTAGGCATGAATGCATGTGTGTGTGTGCCATCTGCGGAAGGTTCGGTGCCGGGCTGGCAACAAAACACTGTAGAACCCACTGCCAATCATGAGGGGACAGGTGATCCACTGTGGTGACCCTTAACTGGGAAAAGCCGACAGAAGAAGGAGATGTTCTTACCAAAATGTTCCATTTGTGTTGTCTATCTTTATTCCATTAACCTGTGGGAATATGGTTCGAATGCTCAGAACTGACCGGCCACCTTCTTCCAGCTTGAGACACCAAACTTGAGCTCCTCCTACCTACCCATAATACCCCTCCCCCACATTACCTCAGATTGAGTTTGCCAACAAGAACATAGTGTCCCTACAACATTAAATGTAATACAAATGTCAGAAGATCAAAATACAAACAGATCTCACACTAACAGAAAGTACAGTTGTGTACACTTACCATAAATGTAGATGTTCGAGTGTATTCACTGTTGCAGTCATTACATTTGGGGTAATCTGCTGGCAGGTTGCCCTCAGTCAGCCTGAATTCCAGAGTCTTGGGTCCTGTGTCAGTTGATGTCTCCTCTTCCATGACGTCAGGTCATCAGGGGTATAAAACAAACAGCCAACGCCATGTTCTTCAGTTTTTCTTGCCCCAGATGTCAGGTGCCCCCAAAAAGGTAGCAAATTATATATATATATATATATATATATATATATATGTATATATATATATATATATATATATATATATAAAACTATATATACATGCATCAATACAAACTTTACCTTCATCTACAAGCAAATACACCACATAGATTGTAGAAGATAGAGAAGGAAAGACAAACTCCAGAATGAAAGGGGGGATGGCGGGCAGGTAACCTGGACTGCAACAGTGAATACACTCGAACATCTACATTTATGTTTAGTGTACACAACTGTACTATGCTCTTCGTGTTTCACTGTTGCAGGCATTACGTTTGGGTAGAATCCCAAAGCTATGGATGGGAGGCTGGAGCTAAACAGCATTAGGTGCGGCTATAAGGCCCTGCAGAACTGCAGTGGCAAAGCCTGCCCTGGACTTAGAGAGGCAAAAGATAATGCTTTGTAAAGGTGTGAACAGAACTCCAAGTAGCAGCCTCTAGAATATCTTTGGTTGGTACTTTCCTTAGAAAGGCTGACGAAGTAGCTGCAGCTCTAGTGGAATGAGACCGAATGCCCTTGGGCACAGATTTACCATGGTGTAAGTAGCAGAAACGGATGCAGTGGCTTATCCACTTTGAAATTGTCTGCTTTGAAACAGCCTTGCCCTCTGATCCTGCAGCATATGTCACTAGTAATTGCTCAGTTTTTCTTAGAGCTTTAGTCCTGCTTAAGTAGGATCTTAGTTGTCTGTGTACGTCCAAGGAATGCAGAATTCTCTCCCCCTTGTTCTGTGGATTTGGATAAAAGGTTGGCAGATGAATTGTTTGGTTAAGAGCCACACTGGAAACCACCTTAGGCATAAAAGTAGCATTTGTCCTCTGAGATACCCTGTCTGGGTAAAATATGATAAAAGGCTCTATAGCCATGAGGGCCTGTAGCTCTGAAACTCTTCTTGCTGAAGTAATTGCTAGGAGCAGAGCTTGTTTCCATGATAAGAACTTTATATCAGCAGTAGCAGCTGGTTCAAATGGAGGCAGGGTGAGCTTTTCCAACACATAATTAAGGTCCCATGCAGGTATTGGTGATCTTCTAGGAGGCCTTACATTTTTGGCTCCTCTAAGATACTGCTTTAGTAAGGGATGAGAAAAGATAGGTGGCTCTGTATTGTAACGAGCTGAAATGGCAGAGGCATGGATTTTAATTGATGAGAAAGATAGGCCTTTGTCAAGCATCTCAGTCAAGTATTGTAAAATCTGAGGAATATTTGGTTCTGCTGTATCAGTTCCTTGTACTTGATTCCAAGCACAGAATCTCTTCCATTTATCAGCATAAGATTTTCTAGTACTAGGCCTTCTTGCTTCCAAAATGACATCCATCACAGCTTTACTAAGAGGTGTTGTTTGTATAACTACATGATCAACCATGCTGCCAGGTTCAGTGTCTGTAGTTAATTGTGCAGGATCTGACTGTTTTGCTGGGACAGTAGTTGAGGTCTTTGAGGTAAGGTCCAAGCTGGGTATTGAGACAAGTTCCTTAGGATTGGGTACCAGTATTGGCGGGGCCAGTCCGGGGCAATTAGTATCATCTTTGGTTTCTCTTGTCTGACTTTTAGTAGGACCCTGGGAAGAAAAGGCAGAGGAGGAAAGGTGTAAATGGATAGGTTTTTCCAACTGAAGGATAGTGTCCACTTTCCATGCTTGTCTGTGGTGGGTCCTTGTGCAGAAACTTTTCAATTGATAATTTTGAGGAGAGGCAAAAAGATCTATGTTCAGGCTTCCCCATTTCCTTGTTATCATGCTGAAGACTTGTGAATCTAGTTTCCATTTCTGCTTACATCGTCTGCCAGGATATTTTGTTTTCCTGGCAGGAATTGAGCTTGAAGATGTATTTGGTAAGTCAAAGCTGTGTCCCACAGTGCCATGGCTAATCTGCAAAGGGGGTATGAGTGCGTGCCTCTCTGCTTGTTTATATACCACATAACTGTGGTGTTGTCCGTCTTTATCAGTAGTTGTCCTAGATGGAGTAAGTCCTTGAAGACTGTCAGGGCATTTTGAACAGCTAGCATCTCTTTTTGGTTGATATGTAGATGCATTTGTTTTGGGGTCCATATGCCCTGAATGCATCTTCCCGTCATGTGGGCCCCCCATGCATAATCTGATGCGTCTGTTGTTAAAGTTTGGCTGGCAGGGGGTAGAGTGAAGGCCCGTTCCATGTTTTGGTGACATGCCTTTGCCCACCATAGAAACTCCTGTTGTAGGCAGGGAATGAGAGGAATCATTGTTTCCGGACTGTGACAATGTTGACTCCATAAACTTTTTAGGTACCATTGAAGTTTCCTCATATGCAGTCTTGCATATGGAACTAGTACAATGCAGGATGCCATGAAGCCCAAAGCCTGCAGTGTTTGTCTTGCAGATAACTGGGTTTTTTTTGCCATCAGTTTGAAGTAAGTAGTCAGTTGCCTTTGTTTGTCTGGCGTGAGGTAAGCCATCTGGGCAGTTGTATTCAAGCTTGCACCCAGGAATGTTATCTTTTGAGAGGGTACCTGTTGTGATTTCTTTTGGTTTATTGAGTACCTTAGGCATGTTAGAAGCCTTTTCACAAACGCCAGGTGTTGAAGAAGAATGTCCTTGTACTCTGCTTGAATGGGACAGTCGTCCAAGTAAGGATATATTTGTATACTTCTTTGTCTGCAAAAAGCAATTACTGGTGCCAGGCACTTTATAAAGACCCTGGGCACAGTAGATAAGCCAAAGGGCAGTGCAGAGAATTGGTAATGCATTAAGCCAGCCTTGAATCTAAGGTATCTTCTGCACAATTCCCTTATTGGGACATGCAGGTATGCCTCTTTTAGGTCTAATGTCACCAGCCAAGCATTCTTGCCCAGCATGGGCAGGAGCTACTGCAAAGTCAGCAGTTTGAATTTTGGTATGTCCAGGTATGTGTTCAAAATTGATAAGTCCAGTATTGGCCACCAGGCCTTGTCCTTTCTAGGTACCAAGAACAGTCTTGAGTAAAAACCTTGTCCTTTTTCCTGTTCTGGTACTGGCTGAATGGCCTCCATATCCATGAGGGACGTAACCTGGTTCTGTGCCTCTGCCCACTGATTGTTTGGCAGATCCGGCCAACCGTTTGCCTTTGGCAGAGTATGAAAATGGAATCTGTATCCCTGTGATAATATGTTTAGCATCCACTTGTCCTGGGTTACTAACTGCCAATTTTGAGCAAAAAGTGTGAATTTTCCCCCTAAGGGTGATGCCAAAAGGTAAGTGCTTGGTGAAGGCAGAGGGAAGTCATTGGGATTGTTTTCTGTAGGGTTGCGCTTTATCTCCTCCAGATTTGGAGGTAGAAGCACCCCATTGCTTTGACCTGTAAGAATCTTGTGCCTGGTATCTGGAACCCTTAGGGCATCTGGATTTGCCCCTTTGAGCTCTGTCTGACACAGGAAAGGACCAATTTTTTTGTAGGCCAGTGTCTACTGAATCTTGGTGGCTGCACTTGTAAGAAGTCTTTTACAGTTTGCATAGACTTAGCCTTGTCTTCAATTTTCTTTAAAACCTCTTCTGCCTTAATACCAAAGTGTCATGCTGTAAAGGTGCATCAAGTAATTTAGCTTTAACATGATCAGGCAAATTTTGCTCTTTTAGCCAGGCATGCCTCCTAATCACAGATCCAGTAACTGTGGCCCTGCAGGAGGCCTCTAAGGAATCAAAACCATATTGCAAAGTATGCTTTCCAACTTGTAAAGCTGCATGCAATAATTCCTGCAATTCTTTATTTTCCTGCACATTCAGAAATCAACAACATTTTCTGTTTCAGCAATCCCATAACATGTTGTTGATACTTAAGCATATGAAACTGGCAGTTTAAGGCCCTAATTGACAAGGTTGCAGATGTATAAACCTTCTTTCCCCATCTATCCAGTGCCCTTGAATCTCTGTCAGAGGGGGTAGGATTTTTTGCTGTTGAGGCCTTAACTCCCTTTGGACCCTGTGAAACAGTTTCAGGATCAGCAGCAAGGTTTCTAAACAATAATTTGTGTGAGTCAGGGATCCTGTAATATCTGTCAGGCTTGCTGGGAGCCGGAGGTGAGGAGTCAGGGGTCAAGTTTGATTCCGAAAACACATCATCCACAATGTCTAAAACAGGAGGTATGGCTAAAGGTCTGTGCTGAGGGAGAAGAAGGAAATCCCTGAGCCTCTTTTTTGATTCTGAGAAATCTTGACTCTCCCAAGTAAAAATACTCCCTCAAAGTATGCAAGATTTTTCCAAATGAATAATCCTCAGGAGGTGATGCAGATGGGATAGACTCCTCTGCATCAAAATCCTCATAGGGAGGAATAGATAATTCCTGATCAGAAGAGGAATCAGAAGAAATAGAAACCTGACCTGAAGATCCATAGTCAGTGACTTGCCTAGGCCTCTTATCAGGAGGGGAATGGGAACCCCTGATCAATGTAATAAGGTCTTCAGCCATTTTGATCATCTGTTTTTTAGGCATAGTGGCCAGTGCAAGTGGCTCATGCATTGGTTTTTTAGTTTTAGAAGTTGCTTTTGTCTTCGGTTTTGCAGCTGTTATCGGTTTGATGTAAAAATGCTGAGGCCTGAATACACCCTCAGAAGCCGGTGCCTGCTCAGCGGCTCTGGACCCATCCAAGAGAGATACATCCGTGGGTCCAATACTTTGAGTATCTTGCAGTGTGCCAGACTCCACATGGGTCTCGGTACAGGCCTGCGACTTGAAAATAGTGGGTATCAGGGGCTGTGAAAGCACCTCACTGAGTACCGGCGACTGGCTTAGTAGAAGCTTCGTCGTCAGTTTTGGACCTTGACTGTCTGTCCTTTTCTTTGCGTTTTTTTATGCACTCCAGTAGTCGGATTGCTATCCAATTACATTTCAGGGTAGTTAAATCTGTTTCTAAAATACTTTGAGGCAAAAATATACCGACGCTTAATAGTGCGTTGGTTAAATCTAGCACAAAACCGACAGTCAGGCACGTTGTGATCAGGGCCTAGGCAAGGAATACAGTATAAATGAAAATCCTTATGAGGTATTTGCTTCCCACAAGTAATACAATTATTAACTTTTTCTGACATCGGTATGGAGCAAGAAAAAAGTTTCCCCAACGGAGTACTTAGCTTTAGTGAAGACTTCGGTTCTGAAACTCAAACTCGAATATTTCAGGAGTAGGCCAACTGGCACTTGCAAAATGCTTCTGCTTCGGGCAGCGCACGGCAAGAAGAAAATGGCATTGGCTGCTTGTTTTATACCCTTGATGACCTGACGTCATGGAAGAGGAGACAGCAAACGACGCAGGACCCAAGACTTTGGAATTCAGGCCGACTGAGGGCAACCTGCCAGCAGATTACCCCAAATGTAATGACTGCAACAGTGAAACACGAAGAACATCATCAGGAATGGTAACTTCTACCTGGCTTCCCATTCAAACTTCTGGCTGGGGGAAGGGGGGGGGGCAGGAAGGTTAATGGAATGAAGTTGTCGAACACAGATGGGACATTATGGTAAGAACATAACTTCTTTATCTGATGTTGGCCACTTCATTCCACTGACCTGTGGGACAGAGTCCCCAGCTACCATAATCCAAGGTGGCCATCAAGGAAGGATATTCTAGAGTACAGCAGAACCATAAGCACTCCTACTCCTGAATACAATGTGTAATGAGTGACAAAAGTATGGGGGTTTGACCAAGTAGCAGCAGCACAAATGCCCTCAATAGAAACTATGGACCAAAAAGCTTGAGATGTGGCCATGGACCTTGTAGAGTGTGCATCTACCAGATCTGGTAAGGGGATACCTTTAGAAGAGTAAATAAACGTAATACAGTCTTTCAACCATCTGGCCAAAGTAACTTTGGTCACTGCTGTACCTGTTTTAGTTGGTCACTGCTTTACCTGTTTTAGTGTTTGAAAAGGAAACAAACAGCTGATTGCACTTCCTGAAGGATTTAGTTCTTTGGATGCAAAAACAAAGTTGTCTTTGCACATCAAGCAAGTGTAAGGTGTACTCCCCTTTGTTCTGATACTGAAGAAAGAATCCTGGGAGATTGAGTGGCTAATGTTGGTGTCTTCAGCCACCTTGGATAAAAAAAGAGGGACTCATACATAGGGTAACTCTGTCTTTATGAAAAACTAAGTATGGAAATTATGCGGAAAGAGCCTGCACTTTCCTGGTGAGGTAATTGCCACTAGGAAAATAATTTTCAAGGAGTGGAATTTTAGATCTATAGTGGCCGAGGGTTCAAATGAGGGATGGACTAAAACTTGTAGAATCACAGTGAGATCCCAGGTAGGCTTAGCATCCTTGACTGGAGGACGTAGCAGAAAGGTGTCCCTAAGAAAGGCCTTACATAACTTGAAAAGGCTAAAGACACTGAGTCAAAACCAAAGTGGAAATTAGAAATGGCTGCAAGCTGAACCTTCACTGTAGAATAACTAGCACCATCCTTGAAAAGGGAAGCCAAAAAGTCTAGTACTACTGAAACTGTGGCTGTAAAAGGATATATCTGGTTCTGTTACACTCAAAAGGAGAATCTTTTCCACTTACTTTTGTAAATCTAGTGAGTGGAAGCCCTATGTGATGAAATCAACATTTCTCAGACTGGAGAAGACAGCCTGGGAGATCTAGCTGTCATAGAAAATGGAGAAACCACGTGGTTAATTTCAGGGCCTGAATGTTGGGATGTGGATGCCCCGACAGATGAAAAAGTAGATCTGGACTCTGATCCAACTTCATCGGGGGGAAACCAAATGAGACCAAAGAAAGGAGAACCAGGTTGTTTGTTGAGACCAAAAGAGAGCAATGAGGATCACTTTGCTTTGCAACCCGGGGGCTTCCTGCAGGAACTTCAAAATCAGTGGAAGAGGGGGAAAGGAGAATAGTAGACCGGAGGGCCAAGCATGCACCAGAGCATCCCTGGGGGACTGTCCCCAAGGAGGGATCAAGACAAAATACTTGCTGCATCTGTTGTTGAGAGGGGATGCAAAGAGGTCACAGCAAGAATAACCCCATTTCTGGAAGATTGCATCTGCCATGGATTGATTCAGGGACCATTCATGAGGCATCAGTAGTACTCTGCTGAGTCTGTCTGCTAGGATGTTGGACTCCCCTGGAATGTGCATTACTATCAGAAAGCAGTTGGAAGAAATCGCCCACTGCCAAACCCTCATCACTTCTCAAGGGGGTAAGACCCGGTTCCTCCCGGTTTGCTGATGTACCAAACCACTGACATATTGTCTGTTTGGATAGCAACATAGCTGCAGCCAATGCCGAGGGGATGCCACTTGGCCCTGTAGCCACAGAGGAGGAATGGGGTGGAGGAGATGTAAAGGTAAGGGAGCCGAGACCAAGGGGACGCCACTTGGCCCTGTAGCCACACAGATGGAATGGGGTGGAGGAGAGGTAAAGGTAAGGGAGCTTGGAGCCAAACGTGTCAGTTCCAAAGATCTAGATTTCTTTCCGCAGAGGTTTTGATGAGGGCCATGCGGGAGATGACCTCATGTACTCCCGGGAATCCTTGGGCTTCTCAGCTGGGGGTTGAACCCCTGATATGGAAGGAGTCCCTGAAGTGGTGGAAGGAGGAAGCAACCCCTTTAAAATGAGTTTGCTTCTTCTATCCACCAGAGCCCAGGAGTGGAAAAGCCCTGCAAATATCACAGGGGCATCCAGGTGGAGAGGCCCCAAACAGTACACGCACTCACCATGGGTGTCAGATAAAGTTATCTTCTGACCACAGGAAGTACGCTTTGATCAGCCATGGAGAAAGAGGGTGAGAATAAGAAGCTTTTTTTTTGAGAAGAAGAAGCCTAATGGACAGAACCCAAAGTATAGATAGGGACTGAAGGTAAACGATGAGAAAAGACAGGTATGAAGCACTAAAAAGGAAAAAAAAACCTGACCCAAAACATGCCGAAGGAAAAGCTCATGTCAGAACTGGCTGTTAATAGCAAGCATGGCAAACAAGATCTGAGGTAACGTGGGGGAGCAGGGTATTATGGATAGGTAGGAAGACCTCAAGTTTGGAGTCTCGAGCTGGAAGAAGGTGGCCAGTCAGCTCCGAGCATCAGAACCATATTCCTACATTTAGGCAACTGTTTGCAACCAACAAGTAGGATTCTAGAAAATGGTGACTTTCTTTTTTTTTCTGAAGTACAGCTATCCTTACTACATCAGAATTCTGAATTTTCCTTGCCATTACACATATGCCTTTTATGCATCTCCCTCTAAGCAAGTGAACATTCCCCTATTTTCATAAACCAGAAGTGTTTACTCTCAGTGCTTTTATTCTGTCAAGAGCTGCATGTACTGCACAGTAGCATGAGTTACTATTCATGCTTTATACTGGTACCATATGTTAAATACAATGACCTAAGTATGCAAGCATTGCAATTTATTTTATTTAGATACTGATGCTATTTCCATGCACGGTAGCCACCATCACTCTAATTAGTCTGTGAGGTCAAAGAAAGTACAGTTTTGTACCTACCATAAATGTAGATGTCCGATAGGAATGCATCTGCAGTCCTTACAAATGGGTAGTCCTGTCGTCAGGCAGCCCTTCGGTCGGCCGGATTCCAAAGTCTGGGTCTGGCTTCGGCTGGTGTCGCACTTCACCCGACGTCATAGCTGCAGTTTTTTGGGTATAAAGGCATCAGCCGAAGCCATCTTCCTCAGTGTTTCTTGCCCCAGATGCCAGGTGCCCTCTTTGATGGCTAAATTTGGATAAATGCCAATGTTTCCAAATAGTACAGAGCAAACACATAAAATAAGCATGTATGTACATATATACAAACAAATACACCATAATAGATCCCCAAGCTAGCTGAAGGATGGCAAATACCCTAGGAGTACCACAGAGGGGAAGGTGGGTGGGTAATCCTGACTGCAGATGCATTCCTATCGGACATCTACATTTATGGTAGGTACAAAACTGTACTATGTCCTTCAAGGATGCATCTGCAGTCCTTACAAATGGGTAGAATACCATAGCTAAACTAGGGAGGAGGAAAAAGTAGAGATTATGGTGTAGTTAGGATCCCTTGCAAAACAGCAGTGGCAAAACCTGCTCGGGATCTAGAGTATAAAGGTAAATGTAATGCTTGGCAAATGTATGCACGGAGGTCCAAGTAGCAGCCTCTATAATGTCCTTGGTAGCCACTCCTCGTAAGAAAGCTGTGGTAGTGGCTGTAGCCCTTGTGGAGTGAGGCCTGATGTTCTCTGGAGTTTTCTTTCCATGGTAGGAGTAACAAAATCTAATGCAATTTCCTATCCATCTGGAGATTGTCTGTTTTGAAATAGGTTTTCCTTCCTTTCCTGTTGCATATGCTACCAGAAGCTGGTCAGTTTTTCTATTGGACTTGGTCCTGTCCAGGTAGTAGCGTAATTGCCTATGTACATCCAAGGTATGCAACAGTCTTTCTCCCCTGTTCTGTGGGTTGGGGAAGAATGTAGGTAGGTGGATAGCCTGATTTAAAGACACTCTGGATACCACCTTAGGCATAAATGTGGGATTTGTTCTCATGGACACTCTATCTTGATGGAAGATCAGGAAGGGTTGCACTGCCATTAATGCCTGTAGTTCAGAGACCCTTCTTGCTGAGGTGATTGCCAGTAGGAAAGCAGTCTTCCAGGATAAGTATTGTAATTCTGCTGTTGCTGCTGGTTCGAAAGGGGGAAGTGTCAATTTTTCTAACACAAAGTTCAAGTCCCATGCTGGCAATGGTGGTTTCCTGGGAGGTTTTACATTCTTAATTCCTCTCAGAAACTGTCTGAGCAGAGGATGAGAAGACAGGAGGATCCAAGCTGTATTCTGCTGAAATAGCTGATGCATGTATCTTGATGGAAGAATAGGACAGGCCTGCATGGAAGAGCTCTGCCAAGTACTCCGGGATGTTGGCTATGTTTACTAGTGCCACATCTTCTCCTTTTGCAGTACTCCAAATGAGATATCTTTTCCATTTTGCTGCATAATTCTTTCTTGTTGAAGGTCTACGAGCCTCAAGGATTATGTCTTTAACCCTTTGGGATAAATCTGGGTTAATTGTCCTTATGTAAAGTTCCAGGCAGTTAGCTGCAGAGTTTTCAGGTTTGGATGCAGGATGTTGTAGTTGTTCTGTGTTAACAGCAAAGGAATCAGGGGCAGTGTCCATATTTGTTCCCGAGACATGCTCCTCAACAATGGGTACCAATGTTGTCTTGGCCAGTCTGGAGCTATCAGAATGATCCTTGGACGTTCCTCTTTGATCTTCAAAAGCACCTTGTGCATCAAAGGAAGTGGTGGGAATGCATAAGCTGTCAGGTTTTCCAACTGAAGATAGGAGTCCACCTTCCAAGCAAGTGGGTGGTACGTCCTTGTGCAGAATTTCTTTAGCTGGTGATTGAGTGGGGATGCAAATAAGTCTATTTGTGGTAATCCCCATTCTCTTGTGATGGCTTTGAAGATGTCTGGATGCAGCATCCATTCGTGGGCATCTGTGGTAGTTCTGCTTAAAATGTCTGCCAGAATGTTTTCTTTTCGGTACAAAAATTGCTTGTAACTGAATGTTGTAGCTCAGAGCCACATCCCATAGGTCCAGTGCCAGCCGGCATAGAGGATATGAGTGTGTGCCTCCCTGTTTGTTGATGTACCACATAACTGTGGTGTTGTCTGTCCTTATCATCAACTGACCTTCTTGGAGAAATGGTCTGAATGACTGGATTGCCAATTTTACTGCCAGCATTTCCTTTAGATTTATGTGCAGGCGCAGCTGGTCTTGAGTCCATAAGCCTTGTATGCACCTGTCCAGCATGTGTGCCCCCCAACCGAGGTCTGAGGCATCTGTCGTGATGGTTTGGCTTGGTTGACTGTTGCAGAAGGGCAATCCTTTGTTTGATTGACAGGCCTGAGCCCACCATAGGAACTCTTGGTTCAGGCATGGGATTATTGGAATTTTGGTTTCTAGGCTGTGCTTGTGTTGGGACCACAAATTCTTTAGGTACCACTGTAGCTTTCTCATATGCAGTCTGGCATGAGGGACCAGAATTATGCAGGATGCCATGAAGCCCAGGGCTTGCAGTACTTTTCTTGCAGTTAGATGGTTCTGCTTTGTTAATGCCAAGAAGTAGAGAGGTAGTTGCTCTTGCTTTTCTGCAGTTAGGAATGCCATTTGTTTTGATGTGTCCAGCTCTGCACCCAGAAAAGTTATTCTTTGGGATGGAGTCAGCCTTGACTTTTTTATATTGACTGTATATCCCAGGGCTTGCAGTAGGTAAATGACTCTTTGTAAGTCTTCTGTTAGTTTGCTTTTGTTGTCCGCTTGAATCAGGCAGTCGTCCAGGTAGGGATAAATTTGGATCCCCTGAAGTCTGCAATGAGCAATTACTGATGCCAGGCATTTCGTGAACACTCTGGGCAGTAGATAAGCCAAAGGGCAATGCTGAGAATTGATAATGCTCTGATCCTGCAAGAAATATGAGGTATCTTCTGCAAATTGGTCGTATGGGGACATGCAGGTATGCCTCCTTGAGATCTAGAGTTACCAGCCAAGACTCCTTGCCCAGCATGGGAAGAAGCTGCTGTAGGGTCAGCATTTTGAATTTTGGAACAATGAGGAATGTGTTTAAAGCGGACAGGTCGAGAATAGGCCTCCATTTGTTCTCTCTTCTTGGTACCAGGAAGAGTCTGGAGTAAAATCCCTTTCCTTGCTCCATAGATGGTACCTTTTCCACAGCTCTCATTCTTAATAATTGAGATATTTGCTTTAGAGCTTCTGCCCTTTGAGTAGGTGGTAGGTTTGGCATTCCTCTCTTTCCTGGTAGAGTATGGAAATGGAACCTGTAACCTTGGTCTATAGTTTTCAAAATCCATTTTTCCCTTGTGATGCAATGCCAGTTCTTTGAAAATAAGGTTAGCTTTCCGCCTAAGGGTGCTTCCAGTTGTTCCCTGGTAGGCGGTGCCACATCCAAGTCACTGTGATTGTGGTGTAGTCGTGGTGGTGGCTGCGTCCGTGCCTCGCTGGTTGTTACCTTGCCACTGGCGTCCCCTGTAGGCACCCCTGGATTGGTTTCTGCCTCTTGAACGCCTATTCCTGCCTCTCTGTGTCTTAGAGGAGTCTGGAAAGGACCAATTTTGGAGGGCCAGTTCCTGCTAAACCTTGGAGGTTGAACCTGTAAGAAATCTTTCACTGTTTGTACAGATTTCGCCTTCTCTTCCATCTTCTTTAGTACCTGCTGTGCAGGGAACCAAATAAATTGACCTTGTCCATGGGTGCATCCAAAAGCTTAGATTTGACATGGTCTGGTAATGCCTGCTCTTTCAACCATGCATGTCTCGGATAACTGTGCCAGTCATGGCTGATCTAAAGGAAGCCTCCAGTGCATCATAGCCACATTTTAAAGAATGGTTACTAACCTGCTGTATGTTATGTACCATTTCCTGAACATATTTTTTATCTAGAGATTCTTCAGAAGACAGCTTTTTAGTTAACTGGTCAAGCATAAACTCTTGATATTGAATCATATGGAATTGGCAGTTCAAAGCTCTAGCTGACAAAGTAGCAGAAGTGTAAACTTTTTTACCCCATCTCTCTAAGGATCTGGATTCCCTTTCAGAGGGGAGGGGGTTTTTAGCAGATGTAGTTGCTACAGCCTTAGGACCCTGGGAGATAGTCTCTGGATCTGCAAAAGGAGCCTTGTATAAATGGGGATGAGTGTCCGGGACCCTGTAGAACCTATCGGGCTTAGCAGGGGCCGGAGGTAATGAGTCAGGAGCAGTGCAAGCATCATTAAAGGCATCATCTACAACAGAAAGAACTGGAGGTATAGCTAAAGGCCTATGCTGTGGCAAATGTAGAAAGGTGCTAAGCCTTTTTCTGGAGTCTGAGAAATCTTGGCCCTGCCACTGAAATTGTTCCCTCATAGCATATAAGGTTTCCCCAAAGGAAAATTCCTCAGGTGGAGAGGCTGAAGGAATGGACTCTTCAGCATCAGAGTCTTCGTAAGGGGAATAAGGAGCCTCAGGAGGGTCTGTATGTTCTGAGTCATCAGAGGAGTCATCTGTGGATACTGGTTCAGGGGGCTCTGCTCTAGGCCTCTTCTCTGGGGGTGGATGAGAGGCCCTGTCTGGATGAGGCTGGGAGCCACGAATTAAAGAAATGAGATCCTCAGCCAAAGAAAGCATATGGGAACTGGTGCTGGGCCTGTGAGAGGGGGGTTTAACAGGCACCGTTTTTGAAGCTTTAGCTGCTTTAGCCCTGGCAAAGGCCTTAATAGACATGGCTGCAGGAGGCCTAGCAGCTCCACGTGCAGGGGTTGAAATATCCAAGGGAATAGTGTCTGATAATTCCTGAGAAACCGCAACAGAAGGTTGGGTTTCAGAAGCCGATTCCACCAGGCTAGAAGAGGCCTCGGTAGAAGGCATGTTTTCGGCCAGGGAAAGAACCGTTTGCTCGGATTCAGCCGAAACCGAGACACCCATGGTTGGCTTAACCGCGGTTTCGGCCGAAACCGCGGACCGCGAGTGTCGGTCCTTTTCCCTGCGTTTTTTGGTAATTTGTGAAGTCGGAGGATCCGACGGCATGATATAAGCAAATTCAGAGCCGAAAAACTGTTCTGCAAATTCTGACCGACGTCTAAGCGTCCGTCGGTTAAAAGAAGCACAGGCTAGACAAGCTGCTACGTCGTGGTCTGGGCCTAAACAAGGTAAGCAGTAAGAGTGGAAATCTTTATGAGGTATTTGTTTCCCACAAGTTAAACAGTTATTCACTTTTTCTGACATCGGCTGAGGCAAGAAAGAGTCCCCAGCGGGTACTTAGCTTTTAGAAGTCTTGGTAGTATTCGGTATGAAATCTCTGGTTCTGACCGACCGGCACTTGCGAACAGCTTCTGCTTCGGGCGCCACGCGGCAAGAAAGACTGGGGAAGATGGCGTCGGCTGATGCCTTTATACCCGAAAAACTGCAGCTATGACGTTGGGTGAAGTGCGACACCAGCCGAAGCCAGACCCAGACTTTGGAATCCGGCCGACCGAAGGGCTGCCTGACGACAGGA
Source organism: Protopterus annectens (assembly GCF_019279795.1). Taxonomy (NCBI): domain Eukaryota; kingdom Metazoa; phylum Chordata; order Ceratodontiformes; family Protopteridae; genus Protopterus; species Protopterus annectens. The sequence goes on from NC_056748.1 coordinate 567,194,983, forward strand.
CTACCCATTTGTAAGGACTGCAGATGCATCCTTGAAGGACATTCAGGCAACTGTGCCTTATGTATTTGATTACAAATACTACAATACTAAGCCCTTCAGAAAATCTGACCAGTTACTAGTCAGCTTTGCAACAGGGGCAGAGGGCAAGGCCATTTCAAAACAAACAATTTCCAAATGGGTAGCACACTGCATCCATTTCTGCTACAAGCACTATGGGAAACCAACCCCTCAGGGGGTCAGAACACATTCCACTAGGGCAACATCTACCTCTGCAGCATCTCTCAGTGGAGTCCCTACCAGAGACATCCTGGAAGCTGCTACCTGGAGTTCAGTACACACCTTTACCAAGCATTACCACCTGCCTATTTTTTCCAAATCCTGGGCAGGTTTCGCAACAGCAGTCCTGCAAGGCATACTTGCCAGCCCTAACTCTTCTTGACTGCCTCCACCCTTCTTCAGCTTTGGGAATCCACCCAAGTGTGATGACTGCAACAGTGAAACGCAAAGAACATAGTGCAGTTATGTACACTTACCATAAATGTAGATGTTCGAGTGTATTCACTGTTGCAGTCCTGGTTTCCCTCCCTCCAGCTCCTTGGTTTTTCCCTCTCTCTCCTCTCTATGGCTATTAATCACCCCTTTCAGGGGTATTGGTATTTACTTTGTTACTGGTGGTGTTTTCCCCACCATAACTTAGCTTCCTTATTTGGGGGGCTCCTGACATTTGGGGCAAGAAAAACTGATGTAATGGTGTCAGCTGCCTGTTTTTATACCCCTGACGACCTGACATCAGTCCTGGAGAGACAGCATCCAACGCAGAAATACTAAGTCTCTGGTGTTCGGGCCGACTGAGGGCTACCTGCAAGCAGATAACCCAACTGTGATGACTGCAACAGTGAAACACGAAGAACATCTGCCACAAGGCCACTTTTCCTAATTTTTTTATTTAAACACTCACTCTTTCTTTTTCCCCTTTTCCAGATATCCAAACTCCTGTATACCTATCTGGACCTCTCTCTTGACTGTGCCACAGTTATATACTTTCCTTTAGTTTCTTAAATATTTGTACTTCACTAGTATGCACCGTTTTCATTTTCTCCTCAAGTCTTTCCCATTCCCTAGCTGAACTATGATCGATGTAATCCAAAAGTATTTGTAACAAATTAATTTTCCATCTTTTCCAACTTTTAAACCATTTTCTCTCCAGTAGAAATACCACAATGTGCCAGTGGTATTATCCTAGGAGGCCTTGAAAAACTCAGCATCTAGAAGCATGGTCCAAGACTATCAGCTATCCAACCTCATACTTTGCCGTCATATATAAATGTTTCTGAATGATAAAGATCCTATCGGTTCCAGACCATGTTCTACACTTAAGTGAGTAATGTATACATTGTGGCATTTGGCCTTCTTAAAAACACATCCTTTAGTCCAAAAATTGTATGAAAGGGTAACACAAACCTCTTTGCTGCTGTCAATTTATGTAATCTAAACCCACAGCTTACACCTTCATGGATTTATCACTGCATTTCAGTCCTCAGTTATACATAAAATGCCCACATAAAAGGAAACTATCTTAATTAATTTTACCCTAAGTACTTTAAGTTCAGTCCTAGGTGGAACATAAATCAACTCAATGGTAACCCCATTTTCTTTCTAAACCCCTTTAACAGATACATACCGTCTTTTCCTATCCTTCAGGCAATTCCCTACATAAAAAGAGATGCCATTTGCCAAAAGAACTATCACTCTTCTTTGGTTCACTTTACTATAACTCAAAAAGACTCCATCAGAGTACCCAAACATTAATAACTTTGAATGCTCAGTTTCCCTCAAGTGTGTCTCTTGAAGTACAGCAGAAGCCAATGTATGCTTTTTATTGTATGCAAATGCTTAACTGGGCTTTTGAACCCATGCATATTCCAACAGAACAATGTAAACAAATCTTTTACAATAGTAAGACTTTGGTTTCTTTTAACAACTCCTCCTTTGTTAAACTACCTTGTGGTTGGGAGACCCTTCTAGATTAATATTGCATACAGTGTTCTTCAGCAAACAGAAAATCTCTCCATCCTCCCCACAGTTTTCTCATAAACTTTGAAAAATAACTCATCTCCTTGCCTATATGATGCCCACCACCTCACTTATAATTTTTGAAAACAACCAACCCACCACAACATACATCAAACAAAAACTTTCAAGAACATTATAGGAAACAATAGCTAAGATAAACTTGCAAACTTTAAAACAACTATTTATTACATTTTGACTGCTTCCAAGGTCAGAGTCACTCATCATAAAGATCACCACTTGCTGCTTATCATCAAAACCAATGATACCCTCTACAGCTCTTTTATTGTGAAAAGAGATTTTCAATCATCTCCCTCAGCTATTTTATCCAACATTATATGGATGGGTTTCTTCAGCAACACTTGCTCTGATGCTATAAAGTAGATAAGTAATTCTCATTACACTTTGCTGACCGTTCATATTTTCACACCTACCTCTACTATCGATATTTATTTAGTATCGTTCACATCTCTAGATTCCATGCTTTAACTATATGTGCATTGTGCAGAATCTTCTTCTAGAAGGAAACCCAAAATAATATGCATACAACATTATGACATAATTCTCTTTTAATCTTTATAAGTTATAATTCTCATTTCTTGTTCGGCAAATTGCTGTGGTACTTCAAAATTATATTCAGATGTAAAATTAATTATCTGTGAACTTGCAACAACCTTGTAGTCCAACTCTTTCACTCCTTGGTGCCTTTTTCACCAGTGAAATAATATAGAGTTGGACTCTGCATTAACATGTCTTCCTTGTGATGCCTAAATAACTTTTCCAAGCACTTAATTGTACATATTTACTTCTTAATACAACCATTATTTTTAATTAAACAACTGACCTCCATCTGTGGAATTTTACAATAACTGCTATGCCTTAACTTACAAAATATAGGCTTCACTACTGTACAAAAGTCAAAAAAGTAGATTTTGCACATAAATCAGGTGAACAAACACTACAATCATTGGCTTCTTACAACTAACATACATAAATAGCAGTTTGTTTTAGAGGAGAATTCCACATAGATGTCCAATTTTTCTTTCTAAAAAGTGATTTCCTTCCATGTAATCCACCACTAAAAGCACCACGTACAGAAAAAACATCACTTATTAACTATACCAATTGTTTTATGTTTGAACCTTTTGTGAAATCTCACATTTTTCTTCCTGTGTTTGTCCCATCATCCGTTACAATATGCAGGCTAGCAGAGGCAGAGTCAGAGCCATAAATAGGGCATGGTAACTGGCAGGTGCCAAAGATGCTGGAGTGCAGTAGTGACATTGCCTTATGATGCCATTAGCACATCTCAGCTTCACAAAATAATGCCAATAATGCATCTGTGGTCCCTTCTGAAGTAGGGAGTATGGCATGAGTTACTGTAGCAAGCTGCTTGTTACATTTGTCATTTGTAGCAAGCAGTTTGTTACTGCGCCAGTATGTCAGAGCAGATTTTTTTCTGCTTTCCAGCTTTAAGTTGAGGGAAGCAATAGTTTCGGGCAAGACAATAGAGTGCTATACATGTTAGTTTTGGCTCTGGGTGGAGGTTATTGCACAGCCATTAAAATGGCTCTTAAAAACAGACATTCAGATGTGCCTTATCAGTTATAGATTACCAGCATCACACTTGGGTAAAAAGTGTAGCCTGGAGCTATAGTTCTGACTCTAAACAAAACCAAGGGTTTCATGTTTAGTTTTCAGATGTAAATGTACAAGAAATCCCCACCCACACATTGAGTGCCATAAAGAAGTAAACATATTTTCATCTAAGCATTAGTCACATCATCTATTATCTAGCTGACAAATCCATTCATATAGCATTTAAAATGTTCAATGAATAGCATCTACTAATGTACAAGTAATCTTTTATACTGTAATAAAAATAGAGAAAAGTACAGTTGTGTACACTTACCATAAATGTAGATGTTCGAGTGTATTCACTGTTGCAGTCATCACATTTGGGTTATCTGCTTGCAGTAGCCCTCAGTCAGCCTGATTATCAAACTTTTGGGTCCTGTGTCGGTTGCTGTCTCATCTTCCATGACGTCAGGTCGTCAGGGGTATAAAGCATGCAGCCGACGCCATTACATCAGTTTTTCTTGCCCCAGATGTCAGGTGCCCCCCTAATGGAAAGCAATTAAATATATATCTATATCTATATATATAATATATATATATATGTGTGTGTGTGTGTGTGTGTGTGTGTGTATATATATATATATATATATATATATATATATGTATATATATATATCTATATATATAGATATATATATATATATATATATATATATACAAGGTTATACCTCCAACAAAAAAGCAAATACACCAAAAAGCTTTTAAGCATAGTAAAAGGAATAGAGGTATAGCCAAAAGAAGTCAGGGGGCTGGAGGGAGGGTAACCAGGACTGCAACAGTGAATACACTCGAACATCTACATTTATGGCAAGTGTACACAACTGTAGCATGTTCTTAGTGTTTCACTGCTGCAGTCATCACATTTGGGTAGATTCCCAAAGCTAAGGATGGAAAGAGGAATTTAGATAGCATTAGGACCAGCTATAAGGCCCTGTAAGACTGCAGTGGCAAAACCAGCTCTGGATTTAGAGAAAATTGGCAAATGGTAATGCTTGGTGATACTATGTACAGAACTCAAAGTAGCAGCTTCTAGGAAGTCCCTGGTAGGGGCACCTCTAAGAAAGGCTGTAGAGGTAGATGCAGCCCTGGTAGAATGTGATTTTATCCCCACTGGGATAGGTTTTCTATGGTGCTTATAGCAGAAATTAATGCAATGGCCTATCCATTTAGAAATGGTTTGCTTTGAAATGGCCTTCCTCTCTGCCCCTGCAGCAAATGCCACCAGCAACTGTTCAGATTTCCTGAGAGGTTTAGTCCTGTTCAAGTAAAATCTAAGTTGTCTGTGCACGTCTAAGGAGTGCAGTATACATCCCCCTTTGTTCTGTGGATTAGAAAAGAAGGTTGGCAAATGAATGGACTGATTAAGAGCCACACTGGATACTACCTTGGGCATGAAGGAAGGATTGGTCCTGAGGGACACCCTGTCCGCATGAGAGATGATGAAAGGCTCTACTGCCATAAGGACCTGTAATTCAGACACCCTTCTTGCTGAAGTGATGGCTAAAAGGAAGGCTGTTTTCCAAGAAAGGAATTTCAACTCTGCACTTGCAGCCGGCTCAAAAAGAGGCAGAGTGAGTTTTTCCAATACAAAGTTAAGGTCCCAGGCTGGAGTTGGGGCTCTCCTGGGTGGTCTTAAGTTTTTGGCCCCTCTGAGGAACTGCTTGATCAGTGGATGAGAGAAGAGGGGTGGTTCTGTGTTGTAATGAGCTGAAATGGCTGAGGCATGAATTTTAATGGAGGAAAAGGAAAGGACCTTGTGAAGCATCTCAGTTAAGTATTGAAGAATCTGAGGTAAATTGGGTGCTACTGTGCCCATCCCCTGAGCTTGGTTCCAGGAACAGAATATTTTCCATTTTTCAGCATAAGATTTTCTAGTACTAGGCCTCCTTGTCTCCAGAATGACATCCAACACTTGTTTACTGAGGGATGGTAACAGAGAGCTCAGGTAATTAGCCAGGCTGCCAGGTTCAGGGTTTGAAGCTGAAGGTGCAGAATCTGGCCCTCCTGCTGGGACAGCAGGGTAGGGGTCTGGGGCAGGTGCCATGGAGCCAGCAGTGATACACTGCGCAAGAGTGGGAACCAGTGTTGGCATGGCCAGTCTGGTGCAATCCGTATCATCCTTGGTTTGTCCCGTTTGATCTTTAGTAGTACCTTGGGGAGGAGAGGCAGAGGAGGAAAGGCATAAACTGATAGATTTTTCCAGGTGAAGGACAGGGCATCCACTTTCCAAGCTTGTTTGTGGGGAGTTCTTGTGCAGAATTTGTCCAATTGGTAGTTCTAGGGGGAGACAAACAGGTCTATATCTGGGCTCCCCATTTGTTTATCAACATGTTGAATGTCTTTGGTTCCAGTTTCCACTCATGTGGGTCCATGAGATTTCTGCTTAGTTCGTCTGCCAGTGTATTTAGTTTTCCTGGCAGGAATTGAGCCTGTAGGTGCACCTGGTAGCTCAAGGCTGTGTTCCACAGAGCCATGGGTAGTCTGCAGAGAGGGTATGAGTTGGTTCCCCCCTGCTTGTTTATGTACCACATAACAGTGGTGCTGTCCGTCTTTACCATTAATTGTCCTGGAAGAATATGGTCCTTGAAGGCTGTCAGAGCATTCTGTACAGCTAACATTTCTTTTTGACTGACATGCAGGTGCATTTGACTTGGGTTCCATTTGCCCTGAATGCACTTCCCTACCAAGTGAGCCCCCCATGCGTAGTCTGATGCGTCTGTTGTTAGGGTTTGGGTGGCAGGGAGTAGAGAGAATGGCAGTCCCTTGTTTTGGTGGCAGGCCTCTGCCCACCAAAGGAACTCTAACTGTAGGCAAGGTATGACAGGAATCATTGTTTCTAGATCCTGAGAATGTTGACACCATAGGCTTTTTAGATACCATTGTAGTTTCCTCATATGCAGTCTTGCATATGGAATTAGTAGAATGCAGGAGGCCATGAAACTCCAAGGCTTGCAGTATTTGTCTTGCAGATAGCAGAGTCTTTGTGGCCATTAGTTTGAAGTAAGTTGTCAAATGAACTTGTTTCTCTGGCGGGAGGAAAGCCATCCGGGAAGTTGTGTCCAAGCTTGCACTCAGGAATACAATTTGTTAGCAGGGTACATGATGTGATTTATTTTTGTTTATGGTGTACCCCAGAGAAGTTAGCACCTTTTGTACAAATGCCAGATGATTCAAAAGTATGTCCTGGCTTTCTGCCTGAATTAGACAATCGTCCAGGTATGGGTATATTTGAATATTTCTTTGCCTGCAAAATGCAATGACTGGAGCTAGGCACTTTGTGAATACCCTGGGCACAGTAGATAAGCCAAAGGGCCGTGCAGAGAACTGATAGTGCATGTAACCTGCTTTGAAGCATAGGTATCTTATGCAAGATTCCCTGATTGGGATGTGCAGGTGGGCTTCCTTTAAATCCAGTGTTGCCAAGCAGGCATCCTTGTCTAGCATAGGAAGCAACTGGTGAAGAGTTAGCATCTTGAATTTTGGTGTCACCAAAAAAGTGTTTAAGATAGAGAGATCCAGGATAGGACGCCAGGAGATGTCTTTTCTATGCACCAGGAAAAATCTTGAGTAGAAACCTTGTCCCCTTTCCTCTTCTGGGACAGTTTGAATAGCTCTTATACTTGAGAGACAGAACTTGCTTTTGAGCCTCTGCCGACTGATTTGGGGGTAGAGCTGGCCAACTGTTTGGGGTTGGTAAAGTGTGGAAGTGGAATCTGTATCCATGGGAAACTATATTTAAAACCCATTTGTCCTGGGTAATGAGTTCCCAATTTTTTGCCTGCAGAGCAACCTTTCCCCCTAAAGGAGTAGTCAGTTGAGAAGGGCTTGGAAGTTTTAAAAATTAAGTCATTGAGACAGTTTAGCATTGGGGGGAGTCTTACTACTCCCTGCTTTGGAAGTGGGAGGCCCCACTGCTTAGTCCTGTGCGTACCTTGGGACTGAAGCCTGAGTGTTCTGCTGGTTCTGGGTTTGGACAGAGAAGGCCTGGAAGAGGCAGGAAAGGACCAATTCTTAGAGGGCCAATGCCTACTAAATCTTGGAAGCTGTACTTGTAGGAAATCTTTAACCGTTTGCATATATTTAGCTTTTTCCTCCATCTTTTTGAGCACTACTTCTGCGTCCTACTTCAGAGGGGGTAGGATTTTGGGCAGTAGTAGCCTTAATGCCCTTAGGTCCCTGTAAAATGGTCTCAGGATCCGCAGTAGGATTTTTAAAGAGGAACTTGTGAGAGTCAGGAACCCTGTAATATCGTTCTGGTTTTCTGGGTGCAGAAGCTAAGGAGTCTGGGTCCAAGCTAGATTCCGAAAAGGCATCATCAACAATGTCCAGTACAGGGGGTATAGCTAAAGGTCTGTGTTGAGGCAGGAGTAAGAAATCCCTAAGCCTCTTTTTAGAATCAGAGTAATCCTGGCTTTCCCAGCGAAAATGCTCCCTAAGATTATGCAAGGTTTCACCACAAGAGAGATCCTCTGGAGGGGAAGCAGAGGAAATAGTCATCTGCATCAGAATCCTCATAGGTAGATAAGGGTAAATCCTAGTCATCAGAAGAAACAGAAATTTCAGAATCCTTATCAGAAGAATCATAAGCAAATTCAGTCCTAGGTCTCTCAGAGGGGGAAGGTTGGCTTCCCCTGATTAAAGTAATAAGGGCTTTAGCCATTCTTATCATTTATTTTTTTGGCATAGAGGACTGACCATGCGGTCTGGGCATCGGTTTTCTAGGCATGGATCGAGTTTTAGGCCTTGAAGAAGAAGATGGCATTGGTTTAATATGCAAGTCAGTAGGCCTAAATACACCATCACAAGCCGGAGCCTGCACAGCGACTCCAGACCCATCCAAGGTAGAGACATCCGTAGGCTCCACAGTTGAAGCATCTCATAGCATACCGGACTCCAAATGGGTCTCAGTAGAGGCCTGTAAATTTGAAGTAGCGGGTATCAGGGGCTGTGAAAGCACCTCACTGAGTACTGGCGACTAGCTTAGGAGAAGCATCATCGGCAGCTTTGGACCTAGGCGGTCTGTCTCTGCCTTTATCTTTGCATTTTTTTCTGAATGGCGGTAGTTGGGTGACTTACCGAAGGCATATCTGGGTAATTGAACCAAGTACCAAAATATTTAGAAGCGAAAATATACAGACAACGAATAGTTTGTTGTTTGTTTAAGGCACAAAACCAACAGTGAGGTACGTTGTGGTCAGTTCCTAGGCAAGGAATACAGTGTGAATGGAAATCTTTATGAGGTATTTGCTTTCCACAAAAAATACAGTTATTGACTTTTACTGACATCGGTTTGGAGCAAGAAAAAGTTTCCCCAATGAGGTACTTAGACTTAGTTGAAGACTTTGGTTCTGAAACTCGAAAATGAAAATTTCAGGAGTTGGCTGACCAGCACTTGCAAACTGCTTCTGCTTCGGGCACCGCATGACTAGAAAGACTGATATAATGGCATGGGCTGCATGCTTTATACCCCTGATGACCTGACGTCATGGAAGATGAGACAGCAACCGACGCAGGACCCAAGACTTTGATAATCAGGCTGACTGAGGGCTACTGCAAGCAGATAACTCAAATGTGATGACTGCAACGGTGAAACACAAAGAACATCTAGTGGTCTTAAAACTTTGTTGACAAGCTTAGTCACAATAATTTCCAAAAATCATGAAAACCAGGTAGTGTTCCAAAGCAACAAGCCTTTATTTTTCACAAACTGAAGTAAATACACACACACACACACACACACACACACACACACACACACACGTGTGTGTGTCTGTGTGCAATATGGATGCATACAATTCGTTATTTATACTAAATACAGCAGAATTAGGCATTGTTAATATATACAATCTAGTAAATGTTGCTTAAAGTTTTACTTATTATTCACTGTCACACACTGACTGTGTTTCACATGCAATCTTTGTCAATGTCTTTATGTCAGTATTTTTTTCTTTGCATTGCTAAGTGCATTTATTACTTGTTATCTTTGCAATGTAGCCCGAGTTGCGGTTGAAAGGGGTACTCAGACCAGTTCACTTTCTTGGTCACCAAAGTATAAATAAATATGAAATAGAAAAGAATTGAGATGAACATAACAGAAATAATTAAGGAACTAATAAAGCATGTTTTAATTCTGCATCACTCACGAGAGAGAGAAAAAACTTCCCACTGAAGGCACCGGGAAGTAGTAGACAGACTTAGTTTGGCGTCCTACTACTTGTCACCTGTAAAGGTACAGCGATGATCATTTACTGGAGTAAGCATTTTCACACCTCAGCATGAGGGTGTGGGAGAAGGTCTGTCAATTATTTTACAACTACAAAAGAATCCCTTTATAAAAGCCTGCTATTTGCCTTCTTTCTTTTGCTGGAAGTAGCTGCTATCTACTTAGAGCATAGAACAAGCTTTGACAGCCACATAAATTAGGCTCAGTCAGGGAAACAAAGTAGTAGCTCTGCTACAGAAGGTGTGTTTAGATGACTGTGCTTCACAGTCCTGCCATTCTATTTTAATAGCATAAGAAAAAACACCAATTCTAAGTAATGTCTAAGGCTTATGTCTAGCTTGACTCATACATAAAGGGCTTGAAATGTATTCTGGGAAAAAGGAATGAAAGCAAGAAACCTAGATCACATTAGTACGGCAGGCCCCATCATCCACAATTTTGAGGGAAACACATTAAAATTGTAAAAGAAACACTTGGAATGATTTTGACACATTAAATAGCACAGAAAACAAAGATAAAATTAAAAAGGCATGCTTTTTTGAGTTCTAAGGTAGAGTTTTCCTTTAAATAAATCTGATCCTATTACCCATCACATGTAGGTTGCACCCACCTGTAGCCACAGACATTCCAAAGAATATCAAAATTCTCTCCTACTGCTCCCAAATATAGCTCTTCACATTCAGATGACTTTTCAAACTCTAGCAACAAAACAATTGCCTTCTAACTTCTAAACAGTCACAGTTTTCCCAGTCACAGACTCGACTCATAAGTTGTGACTAATGATTCTGTCAACTAAATGAAATTAATGCAAGTATGTAACCCAGCTGTTGCTATTATTTCTACTTTAATCATGGCAGGATCAAAGCAGATACTTTTGTTTTTTAATGGGGGGCTGTTTGTGAATGAAGTGGGCTGAATGGCCTTGTTGTTTACTGCTGTAATTCTGGCTTTCCAAGACTAATGTGCATTTTGGTAAAGACAACTGTTATACAAGTCTATATGACTGTCGCCCAGAACCACTGGCACATTAGGTGTTGGAGTGACCTTGAACTGTGAATAATAAATTAAGATTTTACAGTGGGATTCATTTCCATATCTCCTTACTTTTCACTTGGAATTGTACATAATGTAGATTATCTGATACAGTACAATGTACATTTACTACATCATGTGTACTCATAATAGTTTCATGCAGTCAAGCCCAACCACTTTTTTACTGTTTAGAGATATTTAGGTTCTGTGCTGTTGTAACATAACCTAAACACCTCATTAGCTCTGAAATGCTATTTAGTTTAGTATTTGGTAGACTAGTCAGTATATGCAATAGTGACTGAGCTGTTATTTTATATAAAATGGTAAGCATGATCACTGTTGTCCCCACTGTAACATAGTTTTGCTCTGTGAAATTAACCCCACCCCTTTCTAGTTGGTCCCACCACATTCAGGTATCTTCTGCATTTCCCATTAGATTTGAGGTCACCAGCCACCACTGTTACTACTACCTTAAATGTATAACCTGACTGTATTAAGTAAGCAAGGGTATGTGACTTTATGTCATCATAATAGTGTTGTACCGCCTGTGCTGTGTATAACTTACTTCTTTGACTAGATGAGTTATCAAGTTAACATATAAAGAACTAAAGCTAAAAGTTGTTCATTTGTACTGCTCAGCTACAGCTAAGTTTTAATGTTTAGATTACATGAACATAAAGCCAGTTTTTATCAGACTAAAAAATGGCTACTTTAGCAGTTATTCAGCATAGATCTTTCTTCCAAGTTCCAATAAATTCATGGGCTCTACACATGGAAACTGAAGCTGGAATTCTAGAGCAGTGTTAGTAAGAAAGGCTATTTTGTCATATTTTATTATCTTTCAAGATGTTCTTCATTGCCCGTACCAACTTTGTTTTTACCACTGAGTCCATATCCTTCCAACCACCCCTGTGTGTGACAGGACATTTTGCTAATGTTAATTATATCTTTCTGCATATACCTCACCTGTAACACAGCTGCTAACTAGTATTAAAATAGGCTAGTAATACCTTTATTGTGTAAAGCTGTACACAGGTAGCTAATGCATCCCTGTAAGAACTAATTCTTCATTTTAGTTTAGCGTTTACCTAGGGTAGAAGCAAGACCAACATGTATGGCTCTATTCCCCTTCCCCCGCCACACACGCACACATACTTACAAAGACACTACCATGGCAACCGTCCAGTCCCTTAGTATTATCAGTATTTATAAGAACTTTATTAGACACAGGACAGCTATAACTTTCTTGATAAAGGCCATAAGCAGCTGCTGTACTGTAAGGACACATTAATCTGCTCAACTCTAAGCCTCAGTGTGTATGAGGAATGATCATACAATACAAGCCAGATAACTATCGATACTCTCCAGTCAGTAATTCACTTCACTGATCACACAAATTAAAAACTCATCAGTGAATTGCTAATTAATCCCCTCTTATTTATTTATTTCAGTTTGATAACTGGGGAAGTCCACTGGGCTGAGAAGAGCCCATTTTCAGTGGAGGCCCGGGGAGAAAAGCTCCAAAAACATAATACAGACATGCATGACATAGTATAAACATTATTATCAGGGAAAGATAATACAGCATGATACATAATCCACAAAAAGAGTTGCAAAAGAGACGAACCAACCACGAAATAATTCCAATAAGTGAAATTTATTCAGATACAGCGTGAAACAAGAATTAACGCTCTTCTAAAATCATACAATGCGTTTTCGTCCCAATAATTAGGACTTCATCAGATACACATCTAACAATCAAGTTTACCTTATATACCAATTTATTTATTAATTAACCTATAAAAACAGACTCCATTTATTCAAACTACCAAATCATATTCTTATTACCTTCATGAATATTCATTAGTATAATGAATATTAAACATATATTTCTTAAAAACATTTCATTTAATTAAACTTCTTAAAAATTATTGGTGTGTGGATTATAGAAACATGTAAACATTTAATCTGTGAATTATGTTTAAAAACAAAAAATAAAATATAAATAAAGCCATATTATTATAACGAACTGATGTTAATGTGCTGAATATGTATATAAAACCCCCTCTAGTGTGCAAAACTGGCAATTACCTCAACCAATGCTTAATAATTCCTGAAATACGCACATATAACAGTCTATGTGTGTAAACACTTACTATACCTGATAACAACCTGATACTGGTGATGTCACGAAAATTACGGATAATAATTGTAAAAATAGAATATGTATATATGAATGAATTAATAAATATATAAATATATAATATATAAATATATAATTATAAATATAAATATAAAAATTGCATGATACATATAAACAAAGAAGATTGTAAATTCAGCATACAAGTACACAAAGTATTAGTAAATACAACAGCATGAGTAAAATACAGATATGACAGTAGATTAATTTTTTTTTTTTTACACAGAAATTAGTTTCATATTACGGAATAGGTCATCCAAGGTGCAGTAGGAGAATTGTTGAAGAATATGTTTTTATGGATTTTGTTTTTATTGAAATCTTTCAGGTTAAAAGTTAGTCATTGCAAAGATTTGCTTCAAACACACTCGAAAACAGAAACCTCAGTTTATAGTCCTGCTGAAATTTCAAAACTTGTCCAAAAGATAATGTGCAAGTAACAAGGTTTTTTTTTTTATTCTTTCCTTAACAAGATAACTGTTGCAAGTGATATACTGCAATGTATGTAAAATATATTTATTCCTCAAATAACAAGTAATGCAACTACTACTGTTCATTAGGTTTGCTCAGACAAGGTGCCTTGTTACGTACGTGTCACCATATCAGAGTTTAACGGTAATCCTATGGCTCCATCTTGTGCAAATGGTAAATACTGTGCATATATGTATATGTTTGTAATATCCACATGCAAATAAGCAAGGCACAAAAAGGACATTAATGAGCGCTTAAAATTTGTCACCGCTTTTTGGAGTTTGTTACTTAGAAACAAGTTCTGCTACCTCTCAGATCTTTGGTCTGGAAGTTTTTTCTGCAAATGTCTAATAATTCAAAACTTGCTGTGAAAGCCTCTTGAACTGTAAGGAAAAGGTATATGGTATCATTTATGCTACACTCAAGACAGTAATTCTTTTCCCTAAATCTTGAGGCTGACGGTGTGGGGTATTTGCTCCACTTGACCACAGTTAAATACCTCCACATCTTCTCTCTAACAGAAGCTTAAGCTGTCTTGTCTTTGTGAATTAATGACTTGAGATCAAGAAGGGATTGCATTTAAAACTAAAAAACATTCAAATAATTGCTGAGATTTCTTTGAAGTTAAGGCAAGCGTCCAAGAAACACTACTGTGTTAAAGCCTACACTGGAGACCACAACAATGTTCAAATGCAATGGTTACTCGAAAGTGTAAGCCAGTGCTGAGAGAAAAATGTCTGATACTACCCCTCTATGAAATACATGACAAATGTGACTACTGTCTAGGGCATGGTAACTGGCAGGTGCCAAAGATGCTGGAGTGCAGCAGTGACATTGCTTTATGATGCCATTAGCACATCTCAGCTACACAAAATAATGCCAATAATACATCTGTGGTCCCTTCTGAAACAGGGAGTATGGCATGATTAACTGTAGCAAGCTGCTTGTTACATTTGTCATTTGTAGCAAGCAGTTTGTTACTGCGTCAGAATGTCAGAGCAGATTTTTTTCTGCTTTCCAGCTTTAAGTTGAGGGAAGCAATAGTTTTGGGCAAGACAATAGGGTGCTATACATCTTAGTTTTGGCTCTGGGTGGAGGTTATTGCACAGCCATTAAAATGGCTCTTAAAAACAGACATTCAGATGTGCCTTATCAGTTATAGATTACCAGCATCACACTTGGGTAAAAAGTGTAGCCTGGAGCTACAATTCTGACTCTAAACAAAAGCAAGGGTTTCATGTTTAGTTTTCAGATGTAAATGTATAAGAAATCCCCACTCACACATTAAGAGTGCCATAAAGAAGTAAACATATTTTCATCTAAGCATCAGTCACATGATCTATTATCTATCTGACAAATCCATTAATATAGCATTTCAAATGTTCAATGATCAGCATCTACTAATGTACAAGTATCTTTTATTCTTTAACAAAAACAGAGAAAAGTACAGTTATGTACACTTACCATAAATGTAGATGTTTGAGTGTATTCACTGTTGCAGTCATCACATTTGGGTTATCTGCTTGCAGTAGCCCTTAGTCGGCCTGATTATCAAAGTCTTGGGTCCTGCATCAGTTGCTGTCTCATCTTTCATGACTTCAGGTCATCAGGGGTATAAAGCATGCAGCCGACGCCATTACATCAGTTTTTCTTGCCCGAGATATCAGGTGCCCCCCTACTGGAACTGGAGTTCACTAAAGCTATCACATCTCTCTTAGCTTTACACTGTCTTCATTTTGTCAGGAAGGATTTCTGATACTTGGGAAAGTTTTTAAATTATAAATTACTCATTCCCTTCCTCAAAAACATTTATCTACTGTCCAGACAACCCACCATTTCCTTTTCCAGGCATTGTATTTAATGTCTCACATGGAGAGAACATCTCATGTCAGTACTTTGTAACCTATATAGGTACTGCCTTCCCTCATTTAATTACATATAGCCTTTTACAGCTGTTATCTCATATAACATTTGATTTTATCTGCCATATTTCATTTAAAACTATCCCAGTTATGTAATAAATATGCATACTCCCCTCCCCCAACTCCAGCCCAAACCAGTCATAAAATGAATCAAAATTCAACTGGTGAACTGGTAACTCTGCAGTGCTTTTCTATATGAAGCCCAGTCTGGCAGTCCACAAATATCTATAAGGGAACACTGTCTGACAATAATATAGGATGTATTAGAAACAATTTTACTTTGCATGCATGCTCTAAAGTTACATAAATCCTCACAATATCGGACACCAAATTAAACCTTGCAGAGTACAATGTACATCTGGATACTCCTACACATAAGTATACCAACATCAATAAAACTCAGGGCATAAAAATATCTGGCTATGTAGTTCTAAACTGCATTGTACCACCGTATAGAGTTGATGGCCTTACAACGTTACAGTGTTCCTATGTAAATGGTTACCTCTTCCTGAAAAGCGAAAACCACAGCCTTGGTAGGTCTACACTAAAAAAAGGACATGATGGTAGCCTTTAAAGCCCACATATCTACCTGGGCATCTCTTACTGAATCCTCTGTCACCAATGAGGAAAATTAGTAACCAAGAGGGCTACCCGAAATAAATCTCAAAATCTGACTAGAAGAAATGCCTTGATTCTAAAAACTCTTTGATATTCTCATGTATTCAGCTGGGTTTCTTCCAAGGCCAAAACATCAAGTCTAATTTTTTTAAATAGAAGAGAAAAACCCTTTCTTTTAACAGTTACTCAAACTATTAATGTTCCAAGGAAATACTATTATAGCCCTACAAAGTATATACCACTTTGACCCAAATTTGTCTCAATACAAACACAATACCGCACAACCTGAATTCTACTACAGGTAATCTGCCCTCTATGTACAAAATCTCTGCAAGTGTTTAGCAGCTCCAGTTAGACAATACCGAAGGGAGCATAATGTATGAAGCAAATATACATTTCTCCTACTGTCATCAGCTTTGCACCAAAAATACAATAAAGAGTTAAGAGAAGCTAACATGTATAAAAATAAACTATACAGAATATGAACTACTTGCAAAATGCTTACAATTCTTCAAAGAAATGTGCTACAATCCCAAAATTCAGTATTCCAAGTACATACACTAAGGAACTGACAACACCATGCGTGTACTGATACTTTCCAATAACAGGGACTTGGTGATGAACGACTGCCCACCCCTGTTCACTAATTCATATCAGCAAAACACTTGCTCATGCTCATATAAATTATATAAAATTCAAACTAGCATAGCATGGTCTATAATCTTATCAAATATTTATACTGAATACTCAATAGCAGGGAATGTACCTGTTTTATTCTCTAAACTGCAACCATTTTCTGTTAAATTCACCACTATAAAGATGCACAGCATAAGGTAACAAAAAAACAGAAGACCAAAATTCTGCTTACATCACATGTTGCTCTGGAGAGTTGGCAAAATTATGCAACTTGCCCAACCACATCTGTAAAACATTAGCCTACGTGACTGGTAGTAGTGTTTCTGTTACTAAAAGAACTAATGGATAGCATTGTTAGCCAATCAGTGTTCACTATCTCAGAAACTTCCCAAACCTCAAGGAGACAGTCTACATGCATCAAATCTCAGAACCTGCTTAGCTATAGAGATCATGTGATTTCATTCTTAAAGCAGACAATTCTTTTTTTTTTTTTCAAAAACATTTTTATTTTTTCATTATAAACATACGCAAATGTACATATAATAAATACAATAAAACAGTAACAAAACATCCATGACATATTATCAGTATTTGTTCAAAAGGTTTTTCAATTTTTTCCATGCTATTTTTAATGACTAATGCTATGAGTTCTATAACAAATGGTTTGCAGTTCTTTTTTACAAACAACTTTTGCTACATTAATAAAATCTTTAAGCATCAAATCTTGTTTTCTTTTCCAGTTCAAAGTAATAACTTTTCTGGCAACTGCAAGAATTGACCAGAATAACTGAATCTGAGATTTAGGTATTAAATCAGGTATAGGAACACTGAATAGGATTAGTAAGTTAGAAATATGACAGTTATCAGACCATAAAGCATTTACAAAATATCTGAAGTCTTTCCAGTATTGAACAACATTTCTTCGTTCAATGAACATGTGATCCCAGTTGGCCTCTAGTAATTAACCACATTTCCAACATTTACTTTCACTGTTTTTGAGTATAAGATTTATTTTATGTGGAGTACAGAAACTCCTTTTCATAAATTTCCATGTATACAATCTCCGATATAATGAAGAAGAGGTACCATACATAGAATTCAAAAACAATTTTTTGTATTCATCAGATATTTGTTCTCCATTAATCTTTACATAATAATTACAAAAATCTGAGTCAAACTTTAGAGTGTCTTCTCTTAGTATCTTATAGATGAGTGAGATACTTAATTTTTGATTATCTGTCTTTTCAAGACACCTAATAAAAAGCTGAAACAAACTAGGTATAGATTCAGTCTCTAGGTTGACTGATACTCTCATTTTGTTTTCTATAAACTGCCGTAATGAGTATATAAACAACCAACTGTCTTGACTATTATCAAAACAACATAAAAGATAGTTTAGTGGTTTAACACTCTTATTTTCAATAAACTGATTCCAGAATATCAAGTTATTTTCATTTAATTTTTGCATCGTCTTTGAGGCACCAGGACTCAATAGTGCAATTTCTATTAGTTCTATTTTAAAACTTAAAGCAGACGTTTACATGTGTTTTATATAGGATGATGTCATGTAGCATTTTTAAGAAGTCATTTGTATTTATGTATGAGTTCACTTTTTGTATAAAGGAAGTGATGTCATTTTATGTGATTAAGACAATGTATAAAAGGTGAGGTTTTGTTACAATGGTATTCTGATGAAGTTTCTATTGTGAAACGAAAGCGCTCAATCAATAAATCAGTTGTGGATCTTACTGGCTTCTATCTGGCTTTTTTGCATCGCATTGATGTTAAAATAATCTAGGCAATCAGGGGAGTATGCTATAGGGAATATAAGAAATAGAAATTGTTTAATGCTGTAATTACAATCAATTATATTTTTAAAGTTATTAAATATTTGATTAATGCCATAAGAAAAATGATCAAACTTCTTATTAAATAAACAAAATTCACGTAAGAGCCAGTGAACTCTACTTATTTCATATTGTTCCTTAAACTGATTTTCTATAGTTCTGACATCAGTTATATGAATCTCATGTACTGTCTTCCAGCCAGATATATAGATAGGTGTGATCCAATGTAATATTACATTAATTATAACTGATTTGGAATAAAGATCTAAGCTAGGGAATGCTACCCCATTACTGTTCCAAGCTCTAATTTACCATTTATATGCAATCCTAGGTTTTAAGGGGAACCATAAAAATTTAAGTAGCATGGAATCTAATTTTTTAAATAAGTTTTTGGGAGGGGTATTATCAATTGACTGCATATAAAACAAAATTTTAGATAAAATTATCATTTTAATTAAAAAGAGCCTATCCTCCATTGCGAAGAACATTTTATTCCATCTTTTGATTAGTTCACTAATGGTGGTTATTAAATTATTGTAGTTTAGTTTAATGGGCTCTTTCCATGTACTTTTTATACTGACACTTATTCTAATACATCATTCTCCCAGTTAAACGGGCTATTTGCACTTTGGTTTTTGTTGATCTTTTTGTTAATTAATAATGTTTTTGATTTATTATGATTAAATTTAAGCCATGAAATTTTTTCAGACTTGCTTAAGGTATTTATAACATCACGCAAAGAACCATCAATATCACCCAACGTTAACAACATATCATCAGCAAATAACTGTATCTCACGACAATAGACCTTATTAATTTGAAAGCCTTTTATATTTTGCTTGTTTCTGATATATGTAGCAAAGGTTCTATGGAAAGAGCAAACAATAATGGTAACAAAGGCAACCTTGTCTAGTTCCCTTGAGGATTTCTAGTGGTGAGGATAGACATGATCCGATTTTCACATAAGCTTGTGCCCCACTATAAATTTTCATTAATAAGTTGACAAAATCTAAAGAGAATTCAAAACCAATCAGAATTCTTTGTAGATAAGACCAACTAATAGAATCAAAAGCCCTTTCTATGTCTAGCCTGATAGTTTTTTTTTTTTTTGTATTTGCATGCTATGTCTATTATTGATAGTAATTTAATAATGTTATCTTGCACTGTTCTATGAGGAATGAACCCTGTCGGATCATTATGTATTAGATTAGATAATATTTTCTTTATCCTATTAGCTAATATTGTCATGAACATTTTGTAATCAGTGTTTAGTAACAAAATTGGCCTATATAAATCACAAGATTTGGGGTCCTTACCTTGTTTTAATACAGGAGAAATAATTGAATATTTCCATGATGGGGGTGTTCTACATTTTTGCTTAACCACAGTAAGGGCACTCATCATTTTCTTTATTATATATTCAGGAAAAATCATATATAGTTCAGGAATTATTCCATCCAGTCCTGGAGCTTTATTATCTTTTAAATGTTTTATTTGCTCTTTCACTTCTGTTAGTGTTATTTGTTTATTTAATATGTTATTTTGTTGTATTGACACCTTAGTAGTTATATCTTCTTGAATAAAAGTATTTATTATATTATCTGTCTCCAAAAGTGTTGTGTTATTATTTATATCTTTATAGTAGTTTTTGAACACTTCTAATATGCCCATTAAGTTAGATGTACTCTTAACTGAACCATCACTTTTATATTTAATCTCATTAATAAGATTTAGATTGTTTACTTTTTGGATCTTACCGCTATTGTATGTAGATATTTGGGATTTACAGCATAAGATTGTAATTTCAATTTTTCCAGGTTTATGGCTACCTTATGATTCAGAATTAAGTATATTTGATTTAACTTAATAATTTCATTATGTGCTACTTTATTTGGTTTTGCGTCCATTTTTATCTTGTCTATTTTTTTGTAAGTCTAAAAGTTCTTTGTCCCACTCTCTCCTTTTTTAAGGTACCAAGATTTTATTAACTTTAAAGGTGTCCCATAGTATAGTATCAGTCACTTCACCATTCTCATTTGTTTCCATAAACATGTCTATTTCTTTCATTATCCATTCGCTAAAGTCATTTATATGTAAACAGGGATTTTCTGTAGAAATCTTAAATAATCTGTATGCGCAGTTAATGTAAAGTTTATAGCATTATGGTTCGAAAGTGGACAAGTCATTATAGATGCATCACTTATTTTAGAGCATATATTATTTGATACAAAGCCCTTATTAATGGTTGTATACCAAACCGATATGAATAATGAGTACAGAATAAGGAAAAATGTTCTCTTAGACCATGTATAGCTTTTAGGTTCATCTGGTTTGTAAAGTCATTTAACTTCTTGGCTTGAGATATTAGTTTTATTTTACTATTTTTAGAAGTATCATTGCCTGATAATAGGCAGTTAAAATCACCTGTTGCTATAATTTCCCCTTTTGTATTTAAAGTAATCAGGTCCAGAAATTTGTCAACATATTTAGTACTCAGTCCTGGTATCCAGTATGTATTAATCAAAGTATAATACTTCCTATTGATTTCCAAAATAACCATGCTTAGCATCCCATCTTTATCTGAAATTGTATCTATAATTCTTGGCATAGTATAAGCATTTTTCTATAGAATAAGAGTGCCCCTTTCTCTTAGTCTTAAAACATGAATCAGCCAGAATGGTATAGTCATTGAATGAGTACTTTTGTAGATCTTTTTTTAATAGATGGGTTTCCTGTAAAAAGATGATCTGGGCAAACCAGGTCTTTTGACATTATTGTTCACACAATTAATATTTAATAATAAACATTTATAATGTTGACAAACCAAGAAAAAATACCGAAACTTCGAACCAAAAGAATACACAGATCCCAGCTCTCCACACGTAAAAAAGTAGGAATTTTTAATTTTAAGTGCGTTAAAATATCAGTACACTTTTCGTCAAGGCAGATGCCTTAACTTCTTCAGAAACTTCAAACAGCATCAAATAACCACCATTTATAGTGTGGCTACAACAAGCATTCATTAATCCATTTAATACCTTAAAGGCATATACTGGAATTTAAACATAAACTAATCCCTATTTAAAATACCATAATCATTTAAGCGGACATAGTTTTAACACTATTTAAAACCAATAAAAATAAATATATACTAGTGAATATTAGTCAATAATTCAATGGTGTATATATAAGAATGTGCACATATATGTATATACACATATATACATATATCACATATACATACAAACGTGTATATTTATATACACATGGCTACTACCCAATCCAGTACAGTAAACAATGCATTAATATATTAATTAAATCTAAATAGATGAAATGAAATAAAATAAACATTTATCTCCAATAAATAACCCAAGCTGTCGAATACACACTAACAAAGAGGGCATGTATAAGTGTAACGTGCAGGTTTTGTAAATATATTGATGAAGGCTGTCACTTTAAAATAGGTAGTATGAAATATAGGTCCAATGGGAGATTTAATTGCAGCAGTAAACAAGTGGTATACCTAGATAAATGTATATGCTGTCCAGTTTTCTATATCGGTAAAACCGATAGAAAGCTTTGTGAAAGAATTTATGAGCATATTTATTGCATTAATAGAACTAAATTGGAAAATGCATTAGCTAGGCATACAAGTGAAAGAATTTATGAGCATACTTATTGCATTAGTAGAAATAAATTGAAAAATGCATTAACTAGTCATACAAGTGAGTTTGCTGGCCACGAATTTAAATTTAGGGTCATTAACCAACTGGAGAAAGATAAAAGGGGTGGACCTGAGTCTTTGAAATTGGAGAGGAAGGAACTCCTATGGCAGCTCAGGACAAATGCCTGCCAATTTCCAGGCATTAATGAAATGAGCTCCATCATGTGTATCCTAAGGTTGAAAAACCTAGACAGGTTTTGCAACATGGACCCAGATTCACCACCTAGCTCTGCTTCTACCCCAAATTACAATGGGGGTGATGGAAACTTGACAGCACTTATAGAATTGTTGTCCCAAAAGGTGGACAACCTAACACAAAGACTTGAAGGGGCTACTAACTTACAACAGGACTTGCGGGGTCCTAATGCAGCTACTAATGCAGTTTTTGTTCCTGTAAATGTCAATACAGTTCCCCAGACCGGACGGCTTACTTTGGGTGAAGAACCAGCAACGTCAACGGGAATGTGTGTTCGTAGAAGCGTAATTGCTGACGGAACCAGCCCGGGACGCACCCAAGGGGAGAATCGTCAGATGGATGGTGATTCAACACGAACTGAAAATTTGAATTCTTGGGTACATAGAGCGTTTTCATTCAACGATGTACACTCGAACAATATATTTGAAGCTGACCAAGAGGTAAGCATGGATTTAGCTTCTAAATTGAATGTGTTTGACGAGAAACTGTGTAAGGTACGGAAGCTACAATTGGAAATAGCATACTTCCGTGAATGCATCAATTTAAAGGTAATCCCGAAGGGGCTTAGGCAATGGCAGTTCCCTACGGGGCTTACGGAGGGATCAGCATTCCATAAAGCCTTAATTTCCTTGTCTGATAAACATGGGATGGAACTCTTGGAGTTATTTTGTATACATTATCAGTTCATGGTGGATGAATTACTGGTCGAAATTGAGGAATTGGGTTCCTCAATAAAGAGTGATACGAGTTTTTCTAGGTACTGTTTTGAATATGACCGGATTTTTGTTAGCATCGATCAGTATTTAACAAAATTGAACACCACCAAAATAAAGAAAATAAAGCGTGATCTTAAAGACTATGGGGCAGGTAATGCGTACCCGAAGCCACTTAGTTCCCAAAGGGGAGTATTTATTGACATTAACAATACTAATAAAGCTCCAATTAATAGGGACAATAACCAAGAGGCAGAGACTGAGACACGGGCCTCTTCCAACACTAATGGTATACATATGGAGAATAAACACCAGGATGGCCAAAGTTCTATTCGTCGGAGTGAAAGACTAGCAAAAAACAATGATTCTGATGTTCCAAATACTTCAGGGCAAAATAAAACTGGAGCGGATTTTAATCAAATAAATTTTTGAGCTCGGGCCTCGAAGTCAGGGGCACAGAACAACAGAACAACGAAGAGCAAAAAGAAATAATGGTAGTAAACATGGCTCTTGATGGTTTTTCAGATGACGAGCTTCAATGTAATGTACTTTTCAATTCTAGCTTTGACTTTAAGGTTTTTAATTATACAGACATAGCCATCTGTCCAGAAACAATTGATTTGCTATCGAAAGGGTATACATTTGTTCCTACTGTCCAGTTTGATGTGGCTAACACCTTAATTGATCTTAAGATTTTCACTAGGAAACTTAACTTGTTGGCTCTAATGGGGGAGAATTTGAATAATAAGTCTGATTACTATGTTTCTAGTGTATATAACCCCCCTCTGCATCCCCTTCTAGCACTTTTTGAAAAAGTTAGTGAAGTGGATTTAAGAAACTTAAAAAAGGCCAAAATAGCATCTAGTCACATGAATAGTTACAAACATAACATAAGTAGGGAAGAGAGGGACACTTTGAGATTTTTAAGTCAGGTTCCAATCCGTATTATGAAACCAGACAAAGGTGGGGGCCTTGCTATAATGACTATTGACGATTATAACACAAGAATGTTTAATATTCTGGACAGTGATACTTTTGTAAGAGCCTCTAAGAATGAGATGTATAGGGCATATAGGAAGGTTTCGGCTTTAATAGAAGAACTTTACATTGAAGCTAGAATAGACAAAAGTTTGTATAATTATTTGTAGCAACCAGCGCCAAGGATCCCGGTTCTTTTTGGGATCCGTAAGGTGTATAAAAGTGTGAACAACCCACCTATGAGACCCTTGGTGGATGGGAGAGATAGCATCACATATACGTGTGCTAAAGTATTAGATAAAATTTTGCAGAAATATATTAAACGCGAGCGCCAAATTTCAAAAGATTCATGGTCATTTTTACAAGCTATCAATAATTTAGAGTTTTGTGCTGATAGTTTCTTCGTTACAGTAGATGTAAAGGATCTATATTCATCTATCCTACATGGGGTTGGGATTGAATGGGTTTCACACATGTTAAGGATTTTGGATGCACCTACTAGTGAAATTAAACTAGTCGAAGAACTGATAGATACGGTTCTTTCCTATAACTATGTAATGTTTAACAATGACATTTTCCATCAAAAAGTTGGAGTGGCAATGGGCTCTCCATGTGGAGCAGGCCTGGCGAACCTAGTAATGGCATACTGGGAAAGGTCTTTCGTGTTTAACAACTTCGATTTTGGGGACAAAATCACTTTTTATACGCGCTTTTTAGATGATATATTTATTCTATTTCAAGGAACAGATGCTGAATTAAAGCGTTTGTTGGAAATGTTCAATAATAGTACTAATTTCTTGAGTTTCACATCTAGCTATAGTAAAGACAGAATAGTATACCTGGACGTGGATTTAAGGAAAGATTATGATGAAAAGATTCTTGTTTCCAAAATCTACCGGAAAGATACTTATTCCAACATGTATTTGCATTACACTAGCTGTCATCCTACATACCAGAAGAGATCTGTAGTTAAGGGGCAGTTAGTTAGGGCAGCCAGGATGACGACAAGGGATGAAGAGTTTGAAGAAGAGTGCATCTTGATGTCTAACTTTTTTATACAGAGAGGTTACCCTTTGCACTTCCTCCAGGGGATTATCAAGGAAGTTCAGCACAAAAGACTGATAGGGGATTATGTCCCAGTTTTGAACAAGGTAAAAGGAGGGGGTCTAGAGCTGAGCACTAACAAATAAATGATTAACACCAGTGGGTTTATATGCACTTTTAATATAGATTCCCATAGAATAACAAATATTATCATGAAAAATTGGGAGTTTTTGATGAGTGATAAGCACTTTAGAGACTTGTTCCCAGAGAGGCCCAAAATTATATACAGGCATGGTAATAATTTGAAGGAGATTTTGGAAGCCAACTGTCGAATACACACTAACAAAGAGGGCATGTATAAGTGTAACATGTGCAGGTTTTGTAAATATATTGACGGAGGCTGTAACTTTAAAATAGGTAGTATGAAATATAGGTCCAATGGGAGATTTAATTGCAGCAGTAAACAAGTGGTATACCTAGCTAAATGTATATGCTGTCCAGCTTTCTATATCTGTAAAACCGATAGAAAGCTTTGTGAAAGAATTTATGAGCATACTTATTGCATTAGTAGAAATAAATTGGAAAATGCATTAGCTAGTCATACAAGTGAGTTTGTTGGCCACAAATTTAAATTTAGGGTCATTGACCAACTGGAGAAAGATAAAAGGGGTGGACCTGAGTCTTTGAAATTGGAGAGGAAGGAACTCCTATGGCAGCTCAGGACAAATGCCTGCCAATTTCCAGGCATTAATGAAATGAGTTCCATCATGTGTATCCTAAGGTTGAAAAACCTAGACAGGTAATTTTAGCGAGTGTTGAAATATATATTTGTTAAACAACTATATATATTAATATCATGGAAGATTTGTTGGTTAATAATAAATAAAAAATAAAAAACATAATAAAAAACATTTAAATCATAAAAATAAAAAATAAAAAATAAAATCTGGACAGGGAATATGACATTTTCTTCTTTTGGATACATTCTACTCCTTCTGGCAAGGTGATTTTTATTCTTGCAGGAAAAAGAATTTGAGATTTAATATTGACTTTTTTCAAGGACTTCATTAAGGGAAGACACTCCTTTCTTCATTGTCAAAACGAATAACTTTTTCACCTATCTTCATAGGGGAATTATTCCAAGCTGATTTCAGCACTAAGTCCTTGTCTTGCAAGAAAGGAAATCTAACTATTATAGACCTGGGGTTAGATGAACTCATAGATGAAGCTGGATTTGCCAGGGACCGATGAGCCTTCTCAATTGCAAAAGAGAGGGATTCAGGCATGTTTAGTGCTGATGAAAACCACTTATTGAGGAACTGAATCATGTTAGCACCCTCTTCTTTCTCAAGAATTCCATATATTCTTATGTTATTCCTCCTTGATCTACTTTCAAGGTCTTCCAGTTTCTCAGTCAGCCTGGTGTTTTGTTTCAGAAGAAATTCATTGTGATGTTCATTTTCTGTCACTCTAGTAACTAGGTCAGTAACTCTTTCCTCTAAGGCAAGAATCTGTTCAGATTGTTTTTTTACTATTCCATTTAGAAGTTCCAGTACTCAAATATTGACATCAGAAAACAAATTATATATAAACATACACAATGAAAGACATAACGCAAATTAAAGTGCTTAAATGTCCTCTGTGGTTTCACCTTATCAAGCAGCAAAAGCAATATAAGGTACAGTTAAGTAAATATAAAATAATTAAACTGTTCATTAGAAAATTAAACTTTAACATTTTATTTTTAGAGAAGGACAAGGAATGAGAAAGGGCTGTAAACAGTATTCAAGTGTTTACAACCCACCTCTCCACCCATTACTTAGTATCTATGAAAAGACTGTGATGGAGGATATCTATAATTTTAGGGTGGGGAGGGAGAACATTTACAGTAACTTAACTAAGAAGGAAAATTCCCTATTGAACCAGCTGAGGAGGGATGAAATTATATGAATTACGGTGCCTGATAAGGGGGTGGGGGGTGGGATGATCATCTTCAATACAGAAGATTTAAACACTATGCACAACATTTTATTTGATGAATATTTTATTTTATTTTTTATTTTTATTTTATTTGATGAAGTTACTTATGTGCATGTTTCTAAGAATAAAATTACTATATGTTATAATAGAAAAGAATCTTATTTGGAGGAATATGTTCTAAGTCAATGTATTAACGTAAACATTTATGAATTTTTGTTGAACACCAACCTCATCATCCCCTCAATATATGGCATACCCACGGTGCACAGAAGTATAACTGAACCCTCTTTCACACCTACTGTATCGGCCAACAGCTCCAAAACCCATCCTTTGGCAGTCTTGGTTGATAAATGGGTAAAACACATGGTCGAAAAGACTCCACATCTGGTGAAGGATTCTTGGGAATTTTGGGGGCAGTTCAAAAAAGATCTTTGGTCTGAGGATTTGATATTCCTTACCACTGACATCAAGGATCTGTTCACTAGAATACCCAAGACTAAGGGGTTAGAGCTGTTCAAGGAAACACTTTTTTCTTGTTCTCATATGGATCACAGCCAAATTACCCTTACTTGTGAACTAATGGCCTTAACATTAGAGAATAATTATTTATTTTTTGAAGGGCAATATTTCCAACAAATTAAGGGTGTAGCGATGGGAGCTGCCTGTGCCCCAGTGTATGCAAACATTGTTCTTTTAGGATGGGAGTGGAAAAAAGTTTTCAACAGTGACTTTTGGTGTCATATTAATTTATACATCATATTCTTGGACAACATATTTATTTTGTGGAAAGGGCAAAGGGAAAAAGTAGATGAATTTATTGATTACTTTAACAATACTACCAATTTTTTTAGAATTGACTTAATGGATGTCATGAGTCCAACATTAATTATTTAGACACTTGTATTTCACACACCAGGGATGGATTTAAATTGAATATTTATCGCAAGGATACATTTTGTAATTCTTATTTACATTTTTCCAGTATCCTCCTACAACACAGAAGAAGAGTTTGTTCAAGGGGCAGCCATACAGGTACCAAGAATGACCTCTCACTTCGAGGACCTCTGGGAAGAATTATTTAAAGTTGTAAAAATGTTCTGTGAGAGAGGTTATCCAAGGAAAATGGTGGAAGATATCATTCATGATGTTTACAAAAATGGGGGGGGGGGGTAAACTGTGAATTGTCTAAAAAATATAGGAAGATATGTATCATCCAACATAACCATGTGTCTAAGGGAATAAAAGTCATCATTAGGAGAAACTGGAACATTTTTAAGATTGAGCCTGAGGTGAACTGGATCTTAGGGAATGAATCGTTTATTAAAAAAAATCTAGTGCTAACATCAAGAGGCTTTTTCAAAACAAAAGAAATAGAGACAGTCAAAGTGAGATAGGTGCTAAGCCCTGTGGTTCCTGTCACCAGTGTGCAAACATTAAAAAGTGTGATGAGATTATCTTAAAAAAACAGAATGCAAAGTACAATTGTGTTCAAGAGAGGTAACTATTGTTCTGTAAAAATAACATATTTGGCCAAGTGTGAAAGTTGCGCAGGGTTTCACATTGGAAAAACAGAGAGTGCTCTGAGGAATAGGATTTACAAGCATTTATATGAAATTAAATATAAAAAGGAGACAAACACTCTGTATAAACATTTTGTTAGTTGTAAAGATTTCAGCAAATTTACTTTTTGTAATATTGACCAGATTACAACAGATCCCAGGGGTGGTGATTGGATGTATTTGTTAAACAGGAGGGAGATGCAGTGGCAACTGAGGTTGGCTGCCACTTTTCCACCTGGGATAAATTATTTTATTTCAATAGCTCCTGTACTAAAAGAAAAAGTGAGCAGACTATAATGGGGGTAGTATCATTTACACAATGTATGTATTTCCCTAACTTAGATCACCATGCAGAATTACAGACCTTGGACAAATAAAAAAAAATACCCCTGAAAGAATTATATATTTGTAAATTACTTCCAAAATATTTTGTAATAGTGGTTGAACATGGTTTCCTGGCAGGTTGTGTACTTTGACTTTTAGTACTGACATGTGACAACCAAAAACTTTTTGGTATTGGTGTTTTTTTTAACCAATTGGAACAGTTTTTATCATATTTACATAGTTTGATGAGGAGTTGTGGTATTGTATGAGGAAGTCAGGAGTGTCAGAGAAGTATGTAAGAGTGGTACAGGATATGTACGAGGGTAGTGAGACAGCGGTGAGGTCTGCGGTGGGGGTGACGGATGCATTTAAGATGGAGGTGGGATTACATCAAGGATCACCTCTGAACCCTTTCTTATTTGCAATGGTGATGGACAGGTTGACAGACGAGCTCAGACAGGAGTGGACTATGATGTTTGCAGATGACACTGTGATCTGTAGTGAGAGTAGGGAACAGGTGAAGGCGACCCTGGAGAGGTGGAGATATGCTCTAAAGAGAAGAAGAATGAAGGTCAGCAGGACTAAGACAGAATACATGTGGGTGAATGAGAGGGAGGATAGAGGAATGGTGAGGATGCAGGGAGTAGAGGTGGCGAAGGTGGATGAGTTTAAATACTTGGGATCAACAGTTCAGAGTAATGGTGAGTGTGGAAGAGAGGTGAAGAAGACAGTACAGGCAGGATGGAGTGGGTGAAGAAGAGTGTCAGGAGTGATTTGTGACAGACGAGTACCAGTAAGAGTGAAAGGGAAGGTCTACAAGAGGGTAGTGAGACCAGCTATGTTATATGGGTTGGAGACAGTGGCATTGACAAAAAGGCAAGAGTCAAAGCTGGATGTGGCAGAGTTAAAGATGTTAAGATTTGCACTGGGTGTGACGAGGGTGGACAGGATTTGGAATAAGTATATTAGAGGGTCAGCCCAGGTTGGAAGGTTTGGAGACAAAGCCAGAGAGGCAAGATTACGTTGGTTTGGACATGTGCTGAGGAGGGATGTAGAGTATATTGGGAAAAAGATGCTAAGGATGAAACTGCCAGGTAACAGGAAAAGAGGAAGGCCTAAAATAAGGTTTATGGATGTGGTGAGAGAGGACATGCAGGTGGTTGGTGTGACAGAGCAAGATGCAGAGGACAGGAAGAAATGGAAACAGATCATATACTGTGGCGACCCCTAATGGGAGCAGCCGAAAGAAGAAGAAGACATAGTTTGATGAGATTATGAAATGTATTTGGAGGAAGTCCCCAGTTTGACAGGGATGAAAGCGCTTAATAATTGATTTATTAAACAGTGGATTTTAAACCAAATATATCCTCCACTGGGTGAAATTTTACTGTATTTAAATATAAAATAACTTATTTGCAGAAATAACCATATTCACTGATGGTATTCTGTTGCCAGCACTGAGAATCACCTCTGTTAAATCACTGTAACCTTCCTTGGCTTTTGATACATACCTTAACTGAACAAGCTAGTTACATGATGTAATACTTGTAGCAATGTACAAATCTGTCCTATGAAACAAGCTCATTATTTCCAGAAAAAGTTACCCCCTGCACCTATAGAATGATGAATATTAGATGATCAAAGATTAATGGTCCTTAATCCCAAGTTCAGCCTTCTGAAGCTCTCCATGTTTAGATACTGTTAACACTTGGCAGACATTTTGTGCAAAAGCATAGGGCCTAACTTAGCAAACACGATGCATAATATATTCCTTGTGGGAATATGGTCCTTCAGCAAATTCTCACTACTTTAATCTTACCATACAGCCTTTAGATGGCACTAACCATTATTTTAACATGCAATATCTGTTAAAAGCAAGCAGAGAGTAAACATCCCTAAATTCTATACCCAACATCACTGTTTGCGTTTATTCAGTGTTCCCCTCCTTTACAGACAGGCAGCAAATTCAGTGGACTGGAACATCGTGTAAACTTGTAAATCTCCACCAATAACAAAAAAAAAAAAAAATAAGTTATGTTATCATAACATACCATCTGCGTTATCGATCTTCATTCATTCATTACTGATGGGTATCGGTTCCGTCCTCGGAACCGAGTCGGTCGTTATAACAAGCTTGCGCCAGCAAAAAAACACTCGAGTTAAGCTTACCCATAGTGCCCCTCTCGCTATCACCTCAGATCAAGTTTTCCTGTAAGAAAAAAGAATAGAAAGCAGAGGCTTTATCTGAGCAAATTCCCTGTCATAAGGTAGGACCAAATCCAAACCTCCAGGAGTCTTTCGGAGTGTGTTGGCAGGAGGGATGTAATGAATGAATGAAGATCAACAACGCAGATGGAATGTTAAGAACATAACTTCTTTATCTGATGTTGTTAATCTTCATTCACTATTAACTGATGGGACAGAGTCCCTAGCTATTTTATTTCCTGGGAGGCCCAATGGAAGGATATTCCTGAGCAGCACTGAACCAAAGGAGGCTCTCCCCTGGAGACCAAATCCAATTTGTAATAGGTTCATAGGTGTATACTAGGCTAATGACCCTGGAGCCTTTACAAGCCTAGCCCATAGGATTACCCTGGCATTGTGCCACCTGACCTTAGTTCCCAGTGCCTCTGTCGAGTGAAACCACTGGAGTGATTCCTGGGGTGAATTTTCTATTTCCCATCCACTTATCAAGATTTCTCTTGAAGAGGGCCAGTGAGGTGCTCTGCTTAACATGTATGGGAAGTCTATTCCACAGTATGGGCAGTCTCTGGGTTATGAACCTGTCCCTCGGCATGTTTTGTTGATTGCGGTAATGAGGTTGAGGTCTCTAGAGTATGTGGTGCGGCGGGATTGGGATTTCTTTAGATATAGGATTTCTAATGCAGCAGGGTCAGACATGGCTTTGTAAGTTAAGCAGAGATCGCCTCTAAGTAGGCGATATGAGACAGAGAATAGTTGGGAGTTTTTTAAGTCTGCCCATGTAGGACAAATGTTTAAGGCCTAGGATCCTCTTTGTGAGGTACTTTTGTGGTCTCTCCAGTTGCTGCAGGTGTTTAGTGAGGTACATGCCAAATGGGGCATTGTACTCAATAATTGACCTAATGAGAGAAGAGTACAAGGAGACAATGACCTCTTTCTTCCTGGGTGCAAAACCCTTAGTAATGAAATGCGCCACATAGAAGGACTTTCTGACCACAGTGGCAATGTGGTGGTCAAAAGAGAGGTTGCTGTCAACCTGTGTTCTCAGATCTCTTATAACACCTTCTGTGAAATGAGTGATAAAAGTATGAGGGGTAGCCCATGTTGCTGCTTCACAAATGTCATCCATAGAAGCTCTTGCATGGAAGGCAACAGGTGTTGCAATCGAACTGGTTGAATGTGGTTTGACTTTATTTGGTAGAAGTTGTTTGTTTTGTTGGTAGGTAAAACAATCTCTCAACCATTTAGAAAGAGTTACTTTGGAAACAGATTTTCACAATTTTGGTCCTGAGAAGGATACAAATAATTGGTCAGATTTTCGTAGTGATTTAGTCTTGTCCAAGTAGAATTGCAATTGTCTATGCACATCAAGTAAATGCAGGGAGTTATTCGCCTTTGTTAGAAAAATTTGGAAAAAAGACTGGCAGATCAATTGTTTGATTAATGGTCAAATCTGAAATAACTTTGGGTAAGAAGGTGGGATTATTCTGGAGTGATACTCTGTCTTTGTGGAAAACTATGTAAGGACGTTTTACGCACAAGGCCTGTAACTCAGACATTCATCTTGCTGAAGTAATAGCTACCAAGAATAAAGTTTTCCATGATAAGAATTTTATATCACAAGTGGCAGCAGGTTCGAAAGGGGGACAAGTCAAGGACTGTAGGACTAGTGTTAAATTCCAAGGTTCGATTGGCTCTTTGAAGGGTGGTCTAATGTGGGTGATGCCTTTCAAAAAGGTTTTACAGAGAAGGTGAGAAATCAAGGACGAGTCCTGGAAACCACTGTGGAAGTTAAGAGATGGCAGCCAGGTGAACTTGAATAGTTGAAGCTGCCGCTCCTGAATGGAGGATATTCGATAAATAGTCCAGTATCAAATGAAAATGGGTCTATATCCTTCTCATGAGACCAAATTATGAATCTTTTTCACTTGCTGAGGTAATGTTTCCTGGCGGATGGTTTATGAGAAGCCAGAAGAACGTTACGTACAGGGGAGGATAGGTTATTTTGCCTGGCAATTACTGGAAAGGGAGGAACCAAGTTGTCAGCTTGAGAATTGATATGTTTGGATGCATCAACCCTTGTGAGTACGAAAGCAATTCCGGAGATGGATCCAGAATCCATGGTTGGTGTATTAGGTGAGGCCAAAGGAAGGGAAACCAAATTTGTCGGGGCCAATAGGGTGCAATGAGGATTACTTTGCTTCTCAACCGAACGGCTTTCTTTAGAAATTGCGGGATCAGGGGAAGGGGAGGGAAAGCATAAATAAGTCCCGTGGGCCAATTGTGTACCACAGCATCCCTCGGGGACTCCCCTTGCGAGGGAATTAGGGCAAAGTAGCTGCTGCATTTGCTGTTTGCGAGGGATGCGAAAAGATCGCAGCAAGGCTGGCCCCAATGACTGAAGATCTTTTCTGCTATAACAGGATTGAAGGACCACTCATGAGGCAGGAGAATGCAGCTGCTCAGTTTGTCTGCAATCATGTTGGAATCCCCGGGAATGTGCATTGCTGTCAGAAAGCGGTTGGAAGATATCGCCCATTACCAAATTCTAATGGCTTCCCGATACAATGGGTAGGACCTGGTTTCCCCTTGTTTGTTGATGTACCAGTCTATGGACATGCTGTCTGACTGGATAGCAATTGTCCCTGATGGGAGGACAGACTAGAATGCTTGCAATGCTAGAAGCACTGCCTTCATTTCTAGAACATTGATATACAGATTGGCCTCCACAGGGTCCTTTGACTGTCTTTCCCTGGAAGTGCCCCCCGACCCCATCAGTGAAGCGTCCGTGGCCACTATGACCTTGGGCTGAGGGGGGAAAAATGACGACTCCATAGGTCTTTTCCTGGCTTCATCCACCAAAATAAGTCTTATTTACATTGATTTGTTATGTGAATCTGAGAGGACATAGAATGAGTCAAAGGGGACCACTGCTGCACTAGAAAAACATCAGTTTAGGACAAGAATGTGATATGAAAGAACTTGCGCAAAGGGAGAGTATAAATACTTGAGAACTGATGAAGGATCAGCAATAAAACATGAGCAAATGCGAATAAATCTCAGTAAAGAGTACTTTAGAAGACTTAAATTAATCCTGAAAACAGCATTGACATCTAGGAACAAGATCCAAGCCATAAATCAATTTGTTCTTCCTGTCCTAACTTACAGTTTTGGAGTGATTGACTGGCCCCAAAAAGTGTTGGATAGGTGGACTGGATATTAAAACAAGAAGGATGCTTCATGCTCACCAAATGATTTATAAAAATCAGTGTATACCAAGATTATATATTCCCTGTTCCGAAGGAGGGATGGGCCTCCTTGAAATTGATTATATGTACAGATCTGCAATCATGGGACTCCACACACATCTACTGACCTCACAAGATCCAAATGTAGTGAAAGTTTTGAAACATGAGGAGAATAAATCTAAGATGACATCCCTGCTTAATTTAGCAGAAGCATATCGACATCAAGCAGGAATTGAAATCAAACCAGAAGTAGATAAAAACCTGGCAGCAACTGAATGTGCTAAAAAACAAAAGAAAGAATATAAGGTGAAGGACCAGATGAGAAGGTAAGAAATGTGGAAAAAACATGAATATAGTCGCAGTATAGAAAACTTCTGGAACAGCTTCATGTTGATCAAGAATGAACGCAGGAATGGTTAAGGAGAGGTGAATTCAGATCAAGAAATCAAAGGTTAATATTGACAACCCAAGACAGTGGGCTACATACACACTGGTTTACAAAGTCCATTGAACATGTGGGAGAAACAGACTTTGTAGGTTTTGTAAAACCAAATTGGAAACAGTTACACACCTTGTTGCTGCTTGTGACGCACTAATGACAGAGGGACTGTATATTGAAAGGCATAATAATGTGGCGAGACTGTTCGTAGGTAAAAGACTGTTGCAGGTTCTTAAAGACGCCTTCTGACAAAAAAGAACAAGTAACTGGTATCAGGAAACAGAAGAAGTCACCACGAATAATGAGGAGCCTCCGTTGTAGTATAAATTAAAATCCGTTTAATATAACAAGATAAAATGAGCGCTTTCGCATAGCGGAGCTATGCTTCTTCAGATAGTCCTGATAGTAATGTGGCGAGACTGTTACACTGGAGAATGTGTAGACATTATGGTATCGAAGTGGCTGAAAAACATTGGAAACATGAGCCACAAAGAATCATAGAAAATGATGAAGTGTATATCACATGGGATCACCCAGTACCAACAGTTCAAAAGATAGATGCTAGAAAACCGGATATAGTGGGCCAAGAAAAGAAGACAAAAGTAGCACTGATCATTAAAATCGCCACACCCAGTGACTACAGTGTCTTGTGTACAGAGAGAGACAAAGTCATAAAATACCTGGATCTGCAGGCAGAAACGAGAACCATGTGGAAGAAAGATACCTAGGCAGTTCCAATAGTAGTAGGAGCAATGGGTCTTATGAAAAATAATTCACAATCGTATTTAGATATGTTATCAGTTCATGTAACACCGTACAAATTGCAGAAGAAGTCATTACTGGGTAAATTGCAGGTGCTGCGAAGAGCACTTTTGGCTGGCAAAGAGTGAAACAATACTAATTTCATGAACTTTAATCATACTTTGACTTAGTAATGTGGTCCATTTCCATCATGGTATTAGAAACCCAAAAGACTTGGGGAAATTAAAAACGACCACTGTGTTAGTAAGAGCCACTATAGGAGCCTCATATGTAGTCTTGCTATAGTAATCGATGCTGCCATTGATCTTAGTAGTTGAAGTACTGCCCAAGCTGAAACCTTGTTCTGAGAGAGTATCACCTGGAGTTGAGACCTCAGTCTTTCTAACTTGTGAAGTGGAAGGAAGACTAGGCAAGACTGAGTGTCGAAAGTTGCCCTTATGAATTCCAGACTTGAGTAGAAGTCAACTTGCATTTTTCTATGTTTATTGAGATCCCTAAGGAGTTTGCTAGCTCTAGGATGTAATGTAAGGCTGCAACTAGTAGACGCTTGGTCGGAGAGATAAGGAGCCAATCGTCTAAGTACGGAAACACCCGAAATCCTTGGAGTCTCAAGTGAGCTGTTACCACTGCCATGCATTTGGTGAACACACTGGGAGCTGTAGAGAGACCAAAGAGCAGCACTTGGAATTGGTAGTGGTTGGCTCCCAGCCAGAAGCGGAGGAATCTTCTGGAGCATTTTTCCATTTTTAAGTGATAACATGCATCCTTGAAGATCTGTCGAGCACATCCAATCTTCTTTCTCCAGAAATGGAAGGATAGACTGAACTATGACCATCCGGAATTTTGTCTGTCTGACAAATTTGTTTAGGATGCTGAGGTCCAAGACTGGCCTCCAGTCCCCTGTCTTTTTTGGCACTAAAAAGAACCTTGGGTAAAACCCAGATTCTATCTGGTCTGGTGGGACTGTTTGGATGACTTTTTTGAAGCAGCTTTCGAATTTCTTGTGCTGCTACTTCCCTCTGACTGGGTGGAACGTCGGGGATTTTCCTTTGAGGCTTCAGGTAAAGGTCGAAGGTGATGTGATAACCACTGGTAATTATTGTCTGCACCCAAGAATCTGTGGTTATGGATTGCCAGGAAAGGTGGTGCAGAAAAAAAACATTCCCTGACTGCTTCCAGAGGTAAGCAATCAAGCCGCTCTTCAGGAGCGCTGATAGGGCTGTCCAAAGAAAAAAACTCTGGATCCCTTATTACGCAGACCCCTCTGCCTCTGTGGGGGCATTTTCCAGATGAGTTTCCCCCTCTGCCCCTGGGGGGTAAACTCACCATGTGTGTCATGGAAGGGACCTTGGGACTTCTTGTACCACATCTCTTCACTCCTCTGATTCCTAGAGAATGATTGTTGGGGGTTGGTGGAAAAAGTACACCCATGGCAGACAGGGTCTTGCCGTCCTATTCACACCTGACCAATGTGTCTTTCACTTTTAGGCCAAAAAGAGAAAAGGCTTCCACTGAAACATTGAGAAAGGAAGACTTAAAAGGGTCCACAAAATCACATAGGTGCATCCAGGCGTGATATTTCATGACAATGCCTGCACCCGCTGCTCTAGCTGCCCCTTCGGTAGTATGACAGCTCAACCGCATAGATGAGTTAGATATAGATTCCAGGGTGGCAAGCTGTGAGGCAACTTTGTTGCGTACCTCATCAGAAACTACTCCTGGTAAGTTCCATAGAGTTCCTAAATTAGGTCTCTCTGGAGCCTGATAAAGTGTGCCAAGTAATTCAAGGACCAGATGGAAAAGGACAATGAAGAAAACACCCGCTTCCCTAACCTGTCAATCACCTGAGACCCCCTGTTTGGGAGATGGACAGTATGGCTCTCCACAGCCAGCTGTTTCTTAGTGGCCACCGCCATCACCATAGTGTATACTGGTAGACCTTTGGACCAATGTTGACTGTCCTCCGGTGGAGAAATAATTTTGGCTGGTCTCCAGGGGATAGGTTCAACAGAGTCAGGATTCCTCCATGCACACTGCATGATGAGCTGTACCAGATCATCTGCAGGCAGGGTCACCCAAGAAGTAGAGGGTCGAGCACAGAAAGCCTGCAAGAATACAGACTCCTTAGAGGAAGGGTTGGTGGGATTCCAGTCTCCCCGCTGCTTTAAGATTTCGAGTATGTCTCCAAATGAGACATCCGCAGTGGGCAACCATGGAGACCCTCCCCCTTCATCATAGTCTACATCTAAGGTAAGGGATTCCTTGGGGGAATCCACGTGCTTCCTCTTGCATGATCTCTTACGTGGTACCGCCTCAGTGGGGGCATCCGAGTTGGACTCTGAACAGTGGATACCTTGTGGAAGGGTATCTAGAGGTTCTCATGCTCGATGTCTTACAGTAGTGGGCTGTGTCAGCTGCAGTTCAGAGGATAAGTAAATATATGTCTCTGGTGCCGAAGGGACCAGCTGTGAGCCTGCAGAGGCAAGTGTCCTCTCCATCACCTGAAAAGCGGGCCCACCTGAAAAGGAGTGGGAGCCCAGAACTGAGAAGGACAACCTCGGGACTGGGATCACACCCCGCCCTGACGAGCCCAGCTCCCAGGGAAGGAGCTACAGGAGGACTTGATGCCACCAAGACAACCAGAACCATAGTAGACAGCGCCGTAGAAAAAATAGGTGCCATACTAGGGGTCACAGTGCCGACAGCTTAGTCATGATCCTGAGGATGGTTTGGCTCCAAGTGAATCAAAGTCCATAGGGTAGGCTCCAGAGCCGTGGTAAGGTCTACCAATGGAACCAAAGAAGTCGGTACTGGTGTAGGCGTTGGTGTTGAGGGCTCCGATATCTCCAAGGAAGTCAAAAGAGGAATATATGTCAAGAGTCTGTGGAGAAAATTCCTCAGCCCCGGGTGGGAGGGAGGACTTGGAAGGTGTTGGATATCCTCTGGCCACCAACAGCTGATCCACAAGCCTCACTATGTCGAATTCCGAAAGGCTCCTGGAAGAGTGGGTTGACATCTCCAACAGAGAATCCGGGCATTCTAAAAAGGGGCTGTACTGTTTTCCAAAGAAGGGATCTGCCGCAGGGGAATATCGGGTCCAAGGTAATACCTCACCTTTCGGAACTGTGATCAAAGGACCAGCAAAATGTATGGGGGGACAATGACCGGAGTTGGAAAAACTATTTTTGGTGCTGAAAGGGGTGTCTGTACTGTTGCCATGGGAGAAGAAGTTCTGAATGGTTCTGTACTCGCAAGAGGTACCGTGCAGGGAGCTTGTGGCATTGGTGCAGAGGACGGTACCGTAGTGGAAAATTGAAGGATTGGTGCCGAGGGAGGCACCCTAGTTGCTGGTTGAGGCCTTGGTATTGAGAACAGCACTGTAGAAGGAGTTGGAGGCCACGGTGCAAGATTTCTGGTGACAATTTAGAAATTTTGGCTTCAGTTTAGAAGATTTACCTGATTTTGGAGATGAAGGAACAGAATGGCTTCTCTTCTTGTGCTCTTTTTTAGGAGGGGTTGAGCCCTCCATCTCATAAATAGCCTCTGAGAAAGGAGTATTTAGAAGACCCTTATGAATCAGTTTATTTTTTTCTTTCTGTCAAGGTACAGGTGCTAAAGGCCTTGCATATATCGCAAGGAGGTTCAACTTTCAAATGCTGTAACCCGAGGCAATAAACACAAGATAAATGACTGTCTGAATTTGGCATTTTTCTACCACACTTATTGCATTGTTTGAAGCCATTCATTCCTTTTTTATCAGCCATCGTCGAATATACAGTGAGCACCTGTTTACAGTATACACAAAAACAATCAACAAATTACACACTACCACAGTTAGAGAGAGAAAATAGTTTTTTTTTTTTTGGTTTACCAAGAATGGTAAAACAAGAAATACCCAATGGGTAAAGGAACGGAGAAAGGAAAGGGGGGAAGAGAGGAGGATACCAACAATAGTACTGGAAATTACCTCAGGGGTAAGGGAGGCCTGTAACAGCAGTGATACAAAGGATATCACAAACTTGGTAAAGAAAGTAAAAAAAAGAGACCAGAGGGTAAGCAAACTATAAACGACTAACAAAGAAGAGGTTTTACAAGTAACCAAGAAAGGAATTTTTTTAAGTAGAAAATTTTTAAATGACTTAGATTGAGAGTTGGCTTGACACGTCTTGATAGTATATGTAGCAAACGAGATCTGGAGTGACAGAGAGAGGGGCACTATGGGTAAGCTTAGCTCAAGAGTTTTTTGGCTGGCACGAGCTTGTTATAACGGCCGACTCGGTTCTGATTACAGAACCGATACCCATCAGTAAGGAATGAATAAAGACTAACAACATCACATGCTAGCTTTATTCACAAATAATGTTCAATTGTAAACTGGCCTAAAAGCTCACAACAACAAAGATAGAACAGTGGCTTTTAGAGTCTGTTCTGTAATTCCACTCTGGATTCTACCTGTATATTTGAAAGGTGTTATTGTAATTACCATTCTTTACCCAGATATCCTCCAAAACCAATAACAATGACCCCCGTCTCTTCCTTTGATTTATTTTTTGCCCTTCTGGCTAGTATAAGGAATTTAACTAAATGACCAAGTAGCACATTCAGAACCCACAAACATTTTTCTCCCTGCAGTCAGATGCATCTTTAGACAGGCAAGGTAGCTTAAGTGAAACCAAAGCTTCTTGTTCTTATCTTCTCATACTACCCCCTCTGAACTGAGTGCTCAGCTTCTCATTTAAATTGACTATTCTCAGTACATAGTTTATCTCCTACCATGCAAACATTACCAAGATAACAGTTTGCTGTGAGAATCTGCTCCTTCATAGAGAATATTTCAGATCTGGCAATGATGTACAAGGTCATCCAACCACACCTGCAGCTCCCAGCTGAAGCACTCAATGAGCCTTTCAAGTATAACTACCAACGCAGGAAGTGCAAACTACCTTCCTAGATGCTGCACCATGAATCATTCACAGTCATTAGCATCCATATGGTTTGCAACCTCCATCACACAGAGACTATTTCTCCAGGACCTGTCTTCAAAATATTTACATCTATCTTTTAGTAACTAAAGTTTGGCTTCCAGGGAACCATTTTGAAACATCTTACTATCAATGCTTAGATAAGCTATAAAGCCCATACATCAGTTGTAGTTGCACTAGCAGGCTGAGAACCACCAGCCACAGCCAATTTAATTTTGTTTGCGAGCTTATTTTTTATCATTTCTAGTTTCTCAGTATATCGGGTAGAGATTCAAGTATCTAGCACACTACAGTCCCCAGTGTTGAGAAGAGATACCCGGTTAACCACCTCAATCTTCTGGAGCAACTTTAGAGCCACACTGACACAGACTCCCATACCAAAAGTAATTTTCAACTCAGTTCTGAGGACCACTGTCATTTCTTGACTAAGATGGAGCCTTTCCTTGTCTGTGCACAGGGTTTCTCTACATCTCCCTACTAGTACCAAGCCCTTCTTCCATGCCTTCTGCTGCTGCTACCCTGTGAACTCCCTAATCCTCTTCTCCTAGTGTGCTACCTGCAGGCATAAATTACAAATCTGAGAATAACGTGTAATCCTATATTATTAATTTCTCTACCCTCACTAGCCTTGCTTATTACCACTGCAGCTATCTCCTTTGACAGGTCCTCATGTCTGAGTACATCACAACCTGTATCCTCTGCTTTCCCCATTGACTCGCTCAATTATCTCATCCTATACCTTAGTAAGTCTATGTCCCAATACTAATCTCACTGTAAATCTAATCTTAAGTGTCTCCCCCACTAAGACTCCTACTCTCTTTCTTAACTAATTTCCTTCATTTATTCTGTCTATAAATATTATATCTCATTTGCACTTTTTGC
This sequence comes from Protopterus annectens, assembly GCF_019279795.1. Lineage (NCBI taxonomy): Eukaryota > Metazoa > Chordata > Ceratodontiformes > Protopteridae > Protopterus > Protopterus annectens. The sequence goes on from NC_056748.1 coordinate 567,236,670, forward strand.
TTTACTGCATTTAATACTTTTCAACAGCTGCACTTAATTATACTTTTTTTAAACAATTCACCGAGCTATTCTTCCCAGGGCTCTACTGTAAATGGCCATTTATCCAGGTAAACTATACTGGCAGAGTGTATAGAATGTGGGAGACACAGACAGATACATAATACATATAAATACAAATGTTTAGACAAGAAATACCACCTAGCAAAAATTATAAACTATCCATTGTGCAATCCTGACAATTTCTCTAAGCCATAGGCATACTTATATAAACTATTACCAGATAAGTCACCATACATATTCTGCAACTAGAAAATCAAATACAGTTAGAAACGTCAACACCAGATGGCAGCATGCCCCAGCTTTTCAGTAGATAACAGAAGCATTATTCCTGTAAACACCACCTTTGATCTGCAAACCTGCCTGCAGCACACCTTTAAACTAGAAAACAATCATATCAGTCGTAGGAAAGGGGGAATCAGTAGTTCTTAGGCACCTCCAAATCACTCCTAATGATGTAATGTTTGAAATTTCACTGTAAAAGCTGCAATGTTTAGAATGCCAGACCTATAAATGCCCATGTTTACTGAAGCCCAGGCAAAAAAAAAAAAAGATCTTTACGTTTTGAAGAACATATAGAGATAATATATTTAATGAATATTTTACAGATTTCTTGAGGTGCTACAGGCCAAGTAAAAACCAAAACAAAAAACAGCAGACAGTGTCACCAGGTCACCAAACACAGAGGGAAGTGCAACTATCCCTCTGCACACAGGTCTATATTAGTTTGTCAAAAGTTCATTTCCACAAACCTTTGTTCATCGACCCTAATACAGCGAACGTTCACTTCAAAGAATGACTTACCCAGGGAAAGGAATGAGTTGAGTTGCCCAGCATTTCGACCACCACAGAAAACACAGTACTTCTCATCCTGGCAAGTTTAAAAAACATGTACATCATTTCTAACCAAAATGGACAACTGCTGTTTTAAACAGTCATATACAGCTCTGACAAAGACAGCATTCACATGCTATTAGGGCAGTACTAAAGGCAGTGCCTCAGCAACATGCATTTCATACCACCCAAGGTAGGTATTAGTAGCTAACAATCCCCAAATCTACTGCCTGATTAGGCGTAAGTCACTTAATCAGACCGTGGTCCTGAGTCACTCCTGAAAAGGGGCATGTGTCCAGTGGGTTTATCCAGTTAGCAAAGAAATTCATTTTAAAAAATGCCTAGAAGTTGGCCTCTCTTTTTGCCTCACCACTGAACAAAATGTCATGGGATAGGGAAACAAAAAAGGCTGGTTGGTTAACGGAGGGGTGTTTGTTACAGATCAGAAGCAGGGACAACAAAAAAATCATCAGAGGATAAACAGAGGTGATAAGAAGCAGTTACCATAAAGAGTAGATAACCACTGCCAGAGTAACCCATTAAGACAGATAGGAACTGGAGCAGGCAAGAGTTGATTGGGTAAGGCCTCCAGTACCACCAATATGTTAGGAAGCAGTAGGAGTTTGTTGCAGATTGTGGCAGTTTAACACAGAGGATTAAGACTATCAACTTCTAACAACCACTTATTCCATATCCCTGGGTTTGATTCCCTTTGTCTTCATTTGCTCATTATGTAACTAAGCAAATCACCCCACCTGAAAGTCCTCCTGAGTCATTACTGAAACAAAAAAAAACATTTGTGACAACTAACTTTACCTCGTTAACCAAAAAGAAATCTACACCCAGGACACATCTCACTGCAGCAAAGATAACTTAATGCTCAGGGATATAGCCTCTGACATGTGAAATTCTCTTCCCCAAAGCACTTGGAAAAAGTACTCTCAACAGATCCTTCTTGCTTTGCCTAATCACCTTAAATTAAAAGCTAAATGCACATGCTAAGCACACTCCAGTAACTAATCCTCAAGGCTGCAAATGCATCTCGCTTCCTACTCCTTTAAATTACTACAAGTTAGGTAGTATCTTTTACCCTAACAACATCTCCAGAGTTTATAGTTTGTGGGCAGCAGTATCGTATTTGCACTTTTCAACTAATGGGAGTCACTAGCAATGTTTTTTTAGAAGCCTGGCAGTCTGTTTCTAAAAGATTTGCTCATATGGTTAAGGCTATGATCTGTTAACAAGCTTCATCTTGTAGCTCTGGGTTTGATTTCTCCAGTCTCAACTTGCAAACTACATGATTATAAGAAAGTCACTTAAGTAGACAGTACTCATGGGTCTCCTCTCCACACTTGTGTTCAGCGGGTTTACCTAATTAACAAAACAGTACTCTATTTGTTAAAACTGTTTCTCATTTACATATGATATAACATCTACTAATCATTAGAATGGAATTTTTTTGAGGGGGTGAAAGACACAATGCAAAATGTTGAAACCACATTTCACTGAAAGCTCAAATGAACAAATGCTTATTTTACAGTGTCCATATGCAGGAAAATGAATATTGTGACTGAAAATGTTACAGTGGTAGGTGTGTATTCATGACTGACCTCTGATAGGGTTTAGGGTAAAGGCTAGGTAAGGGGACAGATTTTGTTTTGCATTTTTGATGTTGTGTGTGTTCTGTATCCTTTTGTCTTTCGTGGTGGTACTGTAAAGAAAAGGGTTTTTACTATGGTAATGAGTAGGGTTAGCACACATGAGTAAGGTGGTGCAGAGGGGTAAAACTTGGTTTCAAGGTAAGGCCAGTAGTGTTCAGAGAGGATTTTCAAAGTAAAGCATGCCACTAGGAGTGTAGATCTAACTGGGATAGGCAGGTAGTTAGCTTTCTACAGGGAGATGCAGCGATGTTCAATGGGTAGATAAGTAAGATGGTAGCCTGCACTGGTAGTGGTTTGTATAAGGCCAGTGTTATGGGAACAGAGTAGTGTGGGAATGGGAAGAATATATTCCAGTTTTGGAATAAATACATTTTTTAGATTTTCTGGCTTCAGAGATGAGGTGGTTTGAAACAGAGTAAGTAGCTTTAAGCTGAGAGGACAGTTTTTAGCAATGTTTTCTGTATGGGTTTGGAGTGGGATAGTAAGGTCTAATGCAAGTCCTACGTACACGTAATGATGGACTGAGACGAGGATGGTTTTTAGAGGGGTGTGCTAATTTTTAGGGGGCTGGATAAACCTAGTTTCCTTAGTCTTCCAAAGGTCATAGTAGCCAATTTAGTTATTGTTTATTGTTAAAAGGTTTTTAGTTAGCCTAACGGACAGAGTAAGCCCATAACATACTCTAAAACCAACAAACCACCCTGGTGGAATCGCAAATTAATCAGGTTATATAACAAAAGGAAAAAAGTCCTCTCCAATCAAAGTAAACAGAAAATTAGGAGGGCTTATTAAGAACAAGAAAACCAGTTTCAAGATCGAAGTAGCAAGTTTTAAGATCAAAGTAGCCTCCCAGGCCAAAGACAACTATAAGGCCTTCTTCAACTATGTCAGACACATCAAAGGCAGCACACAACAGTGAGCCCAACTGGTTGTTTAATAGTGTCACATTCACTGAGCTGCATGATACACAGAATCTGCTGGCTGACAAATTCAACTTAACTTTACCTTTCCCCCACTCACCCACAGATACCCCCGCAGAAAATACCTTCAGTCATAACCCTATCAACTATAAAAAGGGAACAGGTCCTGGCTGCACTCTTTAAGGCCAAGAACACTATCTCAATGGGCCCTGATAATATCCTGGGATGTCTCCTGAATATGACTTACCTGTGCCACTGGTATCACTATTTAACTACAGCCTCAAAACTGGCTTTGTGACTATAGTTTAAAAAGTACAGTTTTGTACCTACCATAAATGTAGATGTTCGTGGATCTCCATTGCTGCAGTCCTTACATATGGGTAGTCCGCTGTCCACAATCGGCCCGAATACCAAAGGGCTAGAACCGGCGTCGGTCATCGGCGCCCGAGACTGACGTCAGTACGTGCCAGTACAAATGCGCATGACCGACGCCATATACTCAGTCTTTCTTGCCTCAGACGCCAGAATGCAAAAAACACCACCCAAAACCCAACCTAAAAAGGGGGAAGGAGGGAGGAAAAATTGGGCTGCAGCATTGGAGATCCACGAACATCTACATTTATGGTAGGTACAAAACTGTACTATGTTCTTCGCTCCCATTGCTGCAGTCCTTACATATGGGTAGAATCCCAGAGCAACGGAAAAAAGGGAGGCTGGCCAACTAAATAGCATTAGGAGCTGCTAACATGCCCTGTAAGATTGCAGTGGCAAACCCGGCCCTAGACCTAGAATAAAGAGGTAAATGATAATGCTTTGTAAAGGTATGTACAGAACTCCAAGTAGCTGCTTCTAGAATGTCTTTAGTAGCTACCCCTCTCAAAAAAGCAGTAGAGGTGGCCGTAGCCCTAGTCGAATGAGGCCTGATCCCAACTGGAACATCCTTTCCATGATGAGAGTAACAAAAAGCAATACAATGGCCAATCCACTTGGAAATGGTTTGTTTCGAGACAGCTTTCCCTTGTGAAGTCAAAGCAAAAGAAACAAATAATTGTTGAGATCTTCTGAACTCTTTGGTTCTGCTCAAATAATACCTTAACTGCCTATGTACATCCAAAGAATGCAAAACTTTTTCCCCTTTATTTTGGGGGTTAGCATAAAAAGTAGGCAAATGTATAGATTGGTTCAATGCCACATTAGAAATCACTTTAGGCATAAAAGTAGGATTAGTAATGAAGGAAACTCTGTCATTGTGAAAAATCAGAAAAGGTTCCACTGCCATGAGGGCCTGTAATTCAGATACCCTTCTAGCAGAAGTAACAGCCAACAAAAAAGCAGTCTTCCAAGACAAGAACTTCAATTCAACTGTAGCTGCAGGTTCAAAAGGAGGCAGAGTCAGCTTTTCCAAAACAAAATTAAGATCCCAGGCAGGAGTAGGAGCTCTTCGTGGGGGTCTTATATTCTTTGCCCCTCTAAGAAACTGTTTAACCAATGGATGTGAAAACAAAGGAGGGTCACAATCATAGTGAGCAGAAATAGCTGCAGCATGCACTTTTACAGAAGAGAAGGACAAACCCTTGTCCAATAATACAGTCAAATATTGCAATGTACAACTCAAATTAGGCAATTTGACATCAAAGCCTTTAGCTGAACTCCAAAGAAAAAATCTCTTCCATTTATCAGCATAAACCTTTCGAGTACTAGGTCGCCTGGCTTCCAAAATAACATCCAAAACTTGTTGAGGGAGCTGAAGGCCCTCCTTCTTTAAAACAGAATGCCAGGCTGTCAGGTGTAGGGATTGCACCCTGACATTGAGAAAATGATTGTTTTCCTGAGACAATAAGTGAGGAATCTGTGGTAATGGCCAAGGTGTCCCATGAATTAAGCTCCTCAACAGAGGGTACCAATGCTGACGAGGCCAATCCGGTGCTATAAGGATCATGCAAGGTTTGTCCCTCCTGACTTTCAACAGTACCTTTGGAAGAAAAGGCAAGGGAGGAAAAGCATACACGTGAAGGTTGCTCCACCTGAAGGATAGTGCATCTATTTTCCAGGCTGTTGGATGAAACAGCCTTGTGCAAAACAGTGGCAGTTGGAAATTCAGAGGAGAAGCGAACAGATCTATGTCTGGAGTTCCCCAAGCCATGATCAACTGAAGAAATACCTGAGGGTCCAACTTCCATTCGTGAGGATCCACAATCTGTCTGCTCAGAACATCTGCTAAAGAATTTTGTGCTCCTGGCAGAAACTGTGCTCGAAGAGTGATGTGCAGATTTAAAGCAGTTTCCCATAACAGCATTGCTTGTCTGCAAAGAGGGTAAGAATGAGTTCCGCCCTGCTTGTTGATGTACCACATGACAGTTGTGTTGTCTGTTCGAATCAACACCAGTCCTGGTTGAAGTAGGCCCTTGAATGCTTCCAAAGCAAATTGAACTGCCAGCATCTCTTTCATGTTGATATGCAAGTGAAGTAGCTCTGGGGGCCAAAGGTCTTGAATCCATTTTCCTGTGAAATGAGCTCCCCAGGCTGACTCCGAGGCGTCTGTCGTTAATATCTGACTTGCCTCTGGTTGGGTCACAGAGAGTCCCTTATTTAGGTGACATTCCCGAGCCCACCACACAAATTCTTTCTGAATGCAAGGCAGAATCCGAATGACAGTGTCCAAATCGTGGCTGTGTTGAGTCCAAATGCTTTTGAGATACCATTGCAGCTTCCTCATATGCAGTTTGGCATTGGGAAGTACTAGAATGCAAGATGCCATGAACCCCAAGGCTTGAAGGACTGTCCTTGCAGTCAGCCTGGACATTACTGATAACTGTTGGAAGTATAGGTGAAGATTTCTTTGTTTGTCTGGGGTAAGAAATGCCATCTGAGCAGCTGTGTTCAGTCTTACACCCAGAAAACACATCTCTTGTGAGGGTACTAGACTGGACTTTATTTCGTTCACAGAATACCCTAGGCATCTTAAAACTGTCATTACATACTGCAGATGTCGTAGAAGTTCGTGCTCGCCTTGAGCCAGAATCAAACAGTCGTCCAGATAAGGATAAATTTGAATTCCTTTTAGTCTGAGAAAAGCTATTACTGGAGCCAGGACTTTTGTGAATACCCTGGGCGCAGTAGACAAGCCAAAGGGCAATGCAGAGAACTGATAATGCAAATTCCCATTCCGAAATCTCAGGAATTTCCTGCAACTGGGCCTGATAGGAATGTGAAGATAGGCTTCTTTGAGATCCAGAGTCACCATCCAGTGATCTTTGCCCAGCATAGGTAACAGCTGTTGCAGTGTTAACATCTTGAATTTTGGAATTTCCAGAAAGGTGTTTAGAATGGACAAATCCAGAATTGGTCTCCAAGTATTTCCTTTCTTTGGCACTAAGAAAAGACTGGAATAAAACCCTGTGCCCTTTCTGCAGAAGGTACTTCCTGTATTGCTCCCAACTGAAGCAGAGAAGAAATTTGTGCCTGTGCTTCCAGTCTTTGCTGATGAGGCACATCCGGCATACCTTTGAAAGGAGGGAATGAGTGAAAATAAAATTTGTAGCCTCGATTTATTATGTCCAATACCCATTTGTCTTGGGTAACCAAATGCCAATTCCTTTTGAAAAGTCCCAGTTTTCCTCCTAGAGGAGCTGCCAGCAAGGCAGAGTCCGCAGCTGAAGACACAGGTCATTGGGTCTGTTTCGAAAGGACTGACCCCTGCCCTCCCCAGCAGAAAGGGTAGAAGAACTCAAAGTCCTAGAAGTAACAGGGCCCTGAGAGGAAGCCCTACCTCTACCTCGCCTCGACCTGCCCCTAGATTGATAATCCAAGAGGGAAAGACCATCCCTTAGCAGGCCAATTTCTACTGAACTTAGGGGCTGAACCTGTAAAAGTCCTTAACTGTCTGCATAGACTTAGCTTTTTCCTCCATTTTTTCAAAACTGACTCTACTGGAGGGCCAAAAGAACATCAGATTGCAGAGGAGCATCCATAATTCGAGCCTTAACATGCTCTGACAAGGTCTGATCTTTAAGCCAGGCATGCCTGCGAACAACTGAACTAGTAGCAGCCACCCTGGAAGAAGCCTGTAAAGCATCAAAACCACACTGCAAAGAATGCTTACCAACTTGGTCTGAAGCATGCACTAAATCCTGAAGCTCCTTACATTCAATACCTTCAGCTAAAGCATCTACTTTACAGTTCAATTGGCCCAGCAAATAATTTTGATACCTGAGCATATGAAACTGACAATTTAAAGCTCTCATAGCCAAAGTAGAAGAGGTATACAGTTTTTTACCCCACCTATCCAGGGCCCTAGCATCCTTGTCCAGAGGAACTGGATTCTTAACCACAGAAGCCCTAACACCTTTGGGGCCTTGAGTAATAGTTTCTGGATCAGCCCTAGGACTCTTATATAAGTACTTGTGAGCTTCTGGAACCCTGTAGTATCTATCTGGTTTAACCGGGGCAGGAGGCAGAGAATCTGGGTTAAGGGCAGCCTCAGAAAAGACATCCTGAACAACATCCAGAACAGGAGGAATAGCCAAGGGCCTATGCTGAGGCAAAAACAAGAATTCTCTTAGCCTTTTACGAGAATCAGAATAATCCTGGCCTTCCCATTTGAAATGTTCCCTCATGGAATGCAAAGTCTCAGAGAAAGAAAAATCTTCTGGAGGGGACGAGAGGAGTAGTGTCCTCAGCCTCCGAATCAGAATAGGGAGGGAAATCCTGAAGTTCTTCCACAGAAGAATCTGACTCATTGGAAGACTGAACCAAATCCTCCAACTCTGTCTGTACCCTGGGCCTCTTCTCAGGGGGGGGGGCATAGAACCCCTAATTAAAGTTATCAAATCTTCAGCCATCTTTAACATGTGCTTCCTAGGAGCTGGACCCTGGGGACTAGCACCAGCAGGGGCAGACTTAGACTTAGAATGGCTTTTGCTTTGAGAAGGAGGAGGCCTAACTACCCTATGAGGGGAGGGAACCACCGACATCTGAGAAGCACCCTCAGCCTGGCCTAACACAGGAGAAGCCACTTCCTGTAGTAACAAAGGCTCCCCTTGAGACTCAGGTAAACTTTCAGAAGGAGCCGCTGAAGAATTCGGTGGTTCTACAGAACCGGCGTCCGGAGTGGATGACTTATCCTGTTTGGACCGCAAAGCCTTCTCTTTGCGTTTCTTAGAAGAACCAGGCGTCGGAGAATCCGACGGCATGTTGTAATTACAACGTTTACCAAACACAAGCTTAGCACAGTCCAACCGACGTTTAATAGTACGCTTGTTAAAAGTAGCACAAAAGCGACACCCAACCACGTCGTGCTCAGGCCCTAAACAAGGAATACAGAGTGAATGGTAATTCCTATGAGGAATCTGTTTCCCACAAGAAATACAGTTATTAACTTTTTCTGACATCCGTCAATACTGAGGCAAGAAAAAGACAAAAGTGTCCCCAACGGGGTACTTAGCCCAACTTGGTCTCCGGTCTGAAACTCAAAAACCGACAATTCCAGAACGCCGAACAGCACTTGCAAAAGGCTGCTTCTGCTTAGGACCACGCGGCAAGAAAGACTGAGTATATGGCGTCGGTCATGCGCATTTGTACTGGCACGTACTGACGTCAGTCTCGGGTGCCGATGACCGACGCCGGTTCTAGCCCTTTGGTATTCGGGCCGATTGTGGACAGCGGACTACCCATATGTAAGGACTGCAGCAATGGGAGACGAAGAACATCAGGCTTCATGCCACAGGAATGGAGGACTGCAGTGGCCATCCTTCTACATAAAAGTGGACCATTCACTGATCCTGGGAACTAAAGATCCATTAGTCTGATGAAATATTATATGCAAAGCCATGGAACCAATTATTATGGTAATGATCAACAGGGACACAGGAAACTTTCAGACTCTTGATCCAATCCAGTCTGATTTTGTCAAAGGAAGTTCATGCCTACTAAACAAGAAACTACACTCCCTCCAAACTCTTCTCACTTTGGAGAATATAGACATCAAGGGAAAGGATGAGGGTAAAACAGTGCACACCACCTACACAAGCATGGCTAAGGCACTTGGGTATTATTATTTATAAATAGACTTGGAATTAGGCATAACCCCCTATATAACATGTTGGATAACCAGCTGGCTCACAGACAGGACCCATTAAGTTAGGATTGGTGAGGCCACCTCCAGAAAGAAGCCAGTCACCAGCGCAGTCCCACAGAGCTCCATGCTGGGTCTTCCTCTCTCTGGCATCTACTTCTCAGAAGTGAAAGCCACTGCCAAAGACATCTGGCTGGCCAAGTTCACAGATGACTGCAAACTAGAGGCATTCATAGAATCACCCAAGGCACAAACATCTTACAGGAGTGTCTAACACAAACAAAAGACAGGTGCCAAAGCCACAACATAAAACTCAATTCAAAGGTATACATAACTGTACCTTTTGGACAGTTGCCACCCCACGAAACTACATCACAGATAAAACACCCCCAAGAATAGAACCAGTAGTCATGGATATGGAAACATACATAGATAGCAACTTGGTCTTTGACCAATATGTTAAAAGTAGTAAAGAAATCATTCTATGTCATTGAGCTTATACTTAAGGGCATAGCATCTAAGTCCAGGGAAGTCATTGTGCCACTTACTTGATACTCATCAGGCCTGTCATTAAGTATAAAGCTCACATCCGTATGTACCTAACCAGACACATAACAAATGGAATGTCTGTAAAGGTACTGAGTCATTCCAATCTTTTCTGGAGTACATTAATCAAGTATGTGATTATTTTAAATTCACTGGTAACGGGAATTCTAGTGAAATTCATTTTTTGGATGTCAAACTTATTAAGGAGCCTCAAGATAACATGTTCCACTCCAGGATTTATAGGAAGCCTACTTTTTCCAGTGATTACTTGGTATATTCAAGTAACCATCCCCCGTATATTAAACGTAACACTGTTAAGGGGCAAATGGTAAGAGTAGTGAGGATGTGTTCTAAGAAGGAATATGTAGAAGAGGAAACTAAACTAGTGTTGGACATGTTTCTCAATAGAGGATACCCTCTTGTTTTTCTGGAAGGTATCAGAAACCAAGTTATGGGTGAATGGAACCATAGATACCAACCCTTGTGGGTTCTAGAGAGAGTGGAGTCCACAGTTTATAATGCTGAAAAAGATTTTACCCAAGCTATGGTTTTAACCTACAGTGAAACATCAGAAGAAATTAAAAAGATAATCAAGAACAATTGGGCTATGTTTAAGGGGAACAAGGATGTTTTAGCCCTAATTGGCCCAGAACCTCTTTTTACCTACAGAGTCCATAAAAACTTGAAAAATATTTTGGAACACGTTCCATCAGGTAGAAGGAGAAGGGAAGGTACCCACAGATGTGGGGCGTGTGAATACTGCAAATATATTTTGGAGACTCCCAAGGCAAAGCTAGGCCCTTTTGGTTTTGAGGTAACCTTTGTTACAGGTTCTTGTAATACAACAGGTATTGTCTATTTAGCTCTGTGTAATGTATGCCAATGTTTTTACATTGGAAAAACAGAGAGAAGATTAAGCCGTAGAATTTACGAACACTGTTACAGTATTTCTAGAATGGATGGTAAAAATGCTTTATACAAACATATCAAAATCAACCCCACCCATAGTTTTAAATTTGGTATTTTAGAAATACTGAATAAAGATTTTAGAGGGGGGGATTGGACCAACAAGTTACTTAGGGCTGAAACTAGATGGCAATTTAAGGTTAATGCCTGTGAGTTTCCTGGCATCAATGAGGCCATCAGTATTAAACCAGAGCTCTGATTTAGAGCTAACAAAATAAAGTAAATTTTATATGTTTCTATATATAAACAACACTGGTTTGTTTTAATTGTTTTACATTACTGGGTTACTGTCTTTTTAAATGTTTAGTGCTAATTGGATTGATTAACTAATTTTGGGTATATAAGGAATGTCTGGTTAATTTGAAATTGTTCTGAAGAAGTCATTCTGACGAAAGCGCTTGACCTGTGTGGATTTTACAACAAGATCTGTGTGGATTTTACAATAAAGTGTGGCAATCATTCGGCTTGTGTGGATTCTATCTTCTACCTTTTCACTTGTTAGGTGGTATTTCGTGTTTATTCGGGGACTAGTTATTGGCTTGGAAGTGGCTGTTTTTTTATTTTGTTGTGGTTGCTGCTTTCCCACCTTACTTCTTTTTTCATGTCTGTAAAGGTTCCTCACAAAAAGAAAAGAGGGCCTAAATTCAAAATCTTAGCTAGATTGCCTGAAAAAAGCCTTATCTCGATACCCTGTTACAGGTTACAGAGAGGAGATCTACACCTGGCATACAAGGCATCCTTGGATCCCACTCTGATGGGCCTTTCGCATATCTGCAAAATGAACTACTAGATCTAAGGACCTACATTTTGCTTGCAATGTAAACAGGGCATTCTGGAGAGATAGATATGTATCTCAGAAAATTCCCACTCTGTGGAATAGGCTCCCTAACCAATTGAAGCAGAGTCCCTACCTGACCCTATTCAAGCATAGCCTGGACCACTGAATGGGAAATTGTATATTCACCCTTGGTCTGCTGCCCACATCTCTAATGGACAGGGGTAGTCATTAGATCATGGTCTAACTAATATACCCCCCTATATATAACATCCAAGATAGAATAACTCATGGGACACACTTGGGTTGCATGATTATGCTTATAAAGAGCTTTATGGTCGTTAGCCTAGTACAAACCTATAAAGTCTCTAAGGTTCATTCGGGTCCCTATTAAATAAACGAAAAGTGGAAATGTCGAACGGCCAAATAAATGAAAAGGTCATTCCTCGATATCGATATTGTAAGACTGAGGTACAGTGAAGGCTGGAAATTTTGCCTTTCCTTCACAGTAGTGCGATCTTGGAGTTGATATATATAATTAGCGGGAGGGGACCTCAAAAATATTCATTTCGAGGAACGGCCTTTTCATTTATTTGGCCATTCGACATTTCCACTTTTCGTTTATTTAATAGGGAAGCATTCTTTCAGTTCAAGCAGAATACCTTTTACAAGAGGTGAGCTAATCTTTCAGCTAAGCACATAAAGGGTTACAGCTTTAACAAGCTCAAAAGCCTCATTACTCTGAAAACGTAAAGCAATTCTCTAAAATTACCCTTCTGCCCTAATTACTATGTAAGGGAGTTAGAAAGTCCTGCTATTTGACAAGCCATAATATTTTTCCTTGATTCCAGTTTTCCAGATAAAGAAGCCCCCACCTTTTGCATATTCGTTTACACTTACATGACCACAGCTAAATGAACTGCTTTCTCTTTTTGCCATTTTTTCTTCTCTCCAAGGTTGTGTGTCAATGGAGTTAGTATATATAACTAAGTGGGTGTAGGGGGAAAGTCCTCCTCAAAGGGATAATTGAGGGGCATGCCCCTGAAAAAAATGCCTTAATTTTTAATGTAACCCAGTTTCTAAACTACTTGAAGACACTCCCAGTTTGCTAATAATTGCTTATGAGTTGATTTTTCATAGTGGATCTACGGAATTGCATTTACCAGCTCTAAGAGTTGCCACCTGGTCAAAAAGAAAATGCATCCTGTTGAGTGGCCAGGATGAAAGATGATGTGAGCACCCCTGCTCAACACTGCAGAATCTTGGTCCATGCTGACCTGACTGATAAATCAGCTCAGGGCTGCTCACTAAACAGTCCACAAAACTTACTACAAACTCCAAAGGGCAGACTGCTCCATATCGTAGTACTATTATAGTCATTAGAGCACTTCCTTCTTGGAAGATAAAAGCACAAGTGAAAGTGATGAGAACAGGACACTCAATGTGGAATGCCTTCAAAAATGACACAAAGCTGTATACCATTGACAAACTTCTGCACAAACTTAAAATAACTCCTGCTGGAAAGTAACAAATGTCCATGCTTTGGTCACAAAGTCCTACCAGTCATTCTCTGTGACAGTCATAATGCCTTTGTCCTTGACCAATCACAGAACAATCTTTACTAAAAAATTCATATATGCGTGATGGGAGACCCCCCCCCCCCGCCCCATGCTTTCAGCTGTGAATAATTTGCACATTATGCTCTAAACTCCTTTGCAACACAACATGCCAAAACGATGTATCATACAGAGGAAAAGCACATTGTGTTAGCAGATTAACAAGATCAGTTAAGCTTCCCCAGCTGCCCTGACTTTCACAATGCTACACTTGCTGTGTGTGTTGGAGTACCTGTTCTCCAGGTCACCAGTAAATGTGTTTCTTGACTCTGTGGGCCTCATTCAGTAAAACAATGTAATAAATGAATAAATATATAAATAAATGGACAAATCATCCATTTAAACACCATCAATAAGACAGGTTAACTATACCTTTAGTATGTTTTGCCCCTCATTTATTTACTAGTGTTACGCCAATGTCATACATACACTATAAAAAGTAAATGAATACGTAAAAAAAATAAAAAAAGAAGAGATGCTTACTCTTAGAATCAGAACCTGCTTCAAATTAGCACACCCACTTCTTAAGGAATGCATCAGTCACTTTGACAGTGTTGTTTTACTGCCTTGTCTGCAATATGCAAGACAGTAAAATAAGCTAAAAGAATGGTCTTTTTACACTGTCTTTCCCATGTCAATCAATCTATATCAGGAAACAATTAACAAATATGTGCAATATGGTAAACCAGTTATGCATTCACAGTCATATCCTGTAAGCTATAAACTAGGACAAGAAAAAAAACGATTTAACAAATGTGAGAGAAACTGCACCATAACTAAATAACCATTGCAACTACATGTGTATGCATTTTGATATAAAAAAATTCCAAGTCTGCATACATTTTAGTACAGTGTCAAGAATCGCATTCTCAGTAGTCTTATATCCACATCTCAATGGATATAATTTGCCTGGACTTTTCTTCACAAGACACATCTGTAAAATGGCCTTTGGCTAACCAAGCTTAACCTGATTATCAAAGTAAGGGCAGATGATAAAAAAATATAAAACAGACATTGATGTTCACTGTCCTTTCTTGCTGTTTTCAGCTTCTGCAACAGATTTTATGCCAAGTGGAATTCAGCCTCATATATAAAAATATGAGTGTTTAGTCAGAACAAGTGCAGATAAGGTTACAGTCATGTAACTTAACTAGAAATTCACAAAAAGTAAAGATTATGCAATTGTTTGTTCAATGAAGCTAAAAGCAAATTTAAAAGTTGCCAGAAAGCCATTACTGCTATCCAATGTTATTTTTATCAAACTATTAAACTGACAGACATCACATATTACTCATACATCATTCGTTTTCTATACTCATTTTATCCAAGTTAGGCTTATGGGAGCTGGACCCTATCTTAGCAAGCAGTGGAAAGAAGGCAACAATTCTGGACAGGATGCAAAACGAACACAGGGCACATGCAAACCCACCTCCACGCTGCACATGCACACACACACACACACACACACACACACACACACACACACACACACACACACACACACACACACACACACACCTAGAGCAATCTGGAAAATTGCCAGTTCATATATCACTCCATCAGCATGTCTTTGGGTTACAATAGGAAATAGGAGACAAAGGCAAAAACACACATATTGAGATACATGTTGTTGTATTTAACATTCTTTCATGGATCACCTATACCAACAAATAAGTCCCAGTGAATATATTTTGACTTCCTACATTAGAATGAAGCAGACATACTTCCCTTGATGGCACTGACTGAAGCTCATGCAGGTAACTCCCTGAAAAAAGAACACTTCCATGTTTAAACGGCAAGTATAAAATATGTATTGAGACACCTTCCAGTCACTGCACTGTAATATTCTGCTACCAAAGTTCAAGCTGATACTGGGGGCTGGCATAGTCCAATAGTAACAGCAATCTCATTAATGAAACTGAAGAAATGTGAAAATTAACTAAGCCTCTGACAGTGGCAGAGATGGATAAAGTCCTGCTTATGGCCCAAGTGGCTCATGTGACCAGAATTCAATTAGCAGCTCAGGTGTTTAACGGCACTGGCAGGGGAGTATGAGTGTTCGCATCCTGTGGGGGAGAGGGTAGGGAGGAATCAGACACATGCTGTACAGATATACTTGGATGAGGGTCTAGGGCAGGCATTAGGCTCACCAAACCACTGATTGTTAGTGGGTCTATAGAAGCATGCAGTCACATGGGAAAGGCACTGTGAGCCTATGCATTGACAAAGACCAGGGAGTGGAGTTAGGCCATAACATAGAGGTAGAAAAATACAGCCAGTATGCAAGTAAGTCCAGTGACTACACAAATAAAAACAAACAAGTAAAATAGAGGTCGCTGGAACCACGAGCAGCTGGTAATGAAGTTGTTTATTAGACTCAAATAACATATAAAACCGCAAGTAAAAACTTTCACCATAAACAAGACATCTTCAGGCATATCAAACAAAAAATACCATCTACCATTTATATAATATCAAAGTTGGTCATATGATGACAATCAGGCTTGTTTATGTTTTTCTTTCAATAAAGGCTTTAAAGATACATAGCCATTCAAACTAGATAAAATATGTGCCCCCTAAGCATAAAATCCAATTAAATTCTTCCTTTTCAGTAAAATCAATAAAATTACCCCATGTATATTATTGTCAATTACTCTTAGACTTGAAAATTTAAAACTATGTCCAGAGCCATTGTCTGCAATATGTTTATACAGTGCATTTGTAACTATTTCTCTCTTAATCTCAGACAGGTGGCTGCAGATACGATCTTTTAACCTCTGGTTCATTTTACTCACATAATATGCTTGACATGCAACACATCTAGCCAGATAGACAACATTTCCAGTTTCACAATTACATATGTATTAAGTCTAAAGGTCTTGTTAGAAACTGGCTGAGTAAAATATTTAAAGACGAATGAAACTACAGAAAGTACATCTGCCACATTCAGGGGTTTAACAGCACCTCGGACTGCCTGAATGATGACCCCCCCCCCCCAAACAAATAAGCATGTATGACTGGGAGAGATTTGAAGGAAGGCACAGGGTAAAAACTACACCGAAAAAAAAATAATAATCAGCAACTGCAGTTAACGCAGGGGTGGGGGGAATCTGCAATAGCCCCATCCACCCACTCTGTTATCTCCTTACCCCAAGCCATTTCTCAATGGCATTAATACATACCAGTCCTAGTGTCAGAGTCACTAAGATCCCTGTTCTTTTTTCCATCCTGCAAAATATATGATGGTATGTCATTATCTACCATATCTACCGCTTGACTACACAATTGTGAGCCAGCTTCTTTAAAGAACTCCATAATGACATAAAGTGACAATTTTCCTTTGAAGTATTACTATTCCCAGAAAAGTACAGTTGTGTGCACTTACCATAAATGTAGATGTTCGAGTGTATTCACTGTTGCAGTCATTACATATGGGTAATCTGCTGGCAGGTTGCCCTCAGTCAGCCTGATTAACAAAATCTTGGGTCCTGCATCGGTTGCTGTCCCTTCTTCCATGACGTCAGGTCGTCAGGGGTATAAAACATGCAGTCGATGCCATTACACCAGTTTTTCAGTTTTTCTTGCCCGAGATGTCAGATGACCCCCAAAATGGGGAGCAATATATATATATATATATATATATATATATATATATATATATATAAAATTAAAACCATAAAAATTTACCTCCAAACCAAAGCAAACACACCAAAAAGGCTTTTAAGCATAGTAAAATAAAGTAGAGGTAAAGTAAGAGAAAAACAGGGGGCTGGAGGGTGGGTAACCAGGACTGCAACAGTGAATACATTTGAACATCTACATTTATGGTAAGTGTACACAACTGTACTATATTCTTTGTGTTTCACTGTTGCAGTCATTACATTTGGGTAGAATCCCAAAGCTATGGTTGGGAGGATGGACTTATAAAACATTAGGAGCAGCTATAAGGCCCTGCAGGACAGCAGTGGCAAAGCCAGCTTTGAATTTAGAGAAAAGAGGTAAATGGTAATGTTTGGTGAACGTATGAACTGAGCTCCAGGTAGCAGCTTCTAGAATGTCTCTGGTAGGAACCCCTCAGAGAAAGGCTACGGAAGTAGATGCAGCCCTGGTGGAATGAGATCTGATCCCCTGGGGGATAGTTTTACCATGGTGCATATAGCACAGAAACAAATACAATGGCTTATCCATTTGGATATAGTCTGCTTTGAAATAGCCTTTCCCTCTGCCCCTGCAGCAAATGCCACCAGTAGTTCAGATTTTCTTAGAGATTTTGTCCTGTTTAATCTAAGTTGTCTGTGTACATCCAATGAATGCAGAATACGCTCACCCTTTTTCTATGGATTGGGGAAGAAAGTTGGCAGATGAATGGTCTGATTAAGAGCCACACTGGATACCATCTTAGGCATGAAAGATGAATTGGTCCTGACAGCCACCCTTTCCGGATAAAAAATAATGAAAGGCTCCACTGCCATAAGAGCCTGTAATTCTGAAATCCTTCTAGCTGAAGTGACTGCTAAAAGGAAAGCTGTTTTCCAGGAGAGAAATTTTAGGTCTGCAGTAGCAGCTGGTTTAAAAGGAGGGAAAGTGAGTTTTTCCAAAACAAAATTGAGGTCCCATGCAGGAGTTGGTGCTCTCCTGGGAGGTCTTAAATTTGTGGCCTCTCTAAGATACTGCTTTAACAGAGGATGAGAGAAGACGGGAGGTTCTGTGTTGTAATGAGCTGAAATGGCAGAGGCATGGATTTTTATGGAAGAAAAGGATAGGCCCTTGTGAAGCATCTCAGTTAAGTATTGCAGAATCTGAGGAATATTGGGCATTGCTGTGATTATTCCTTGTGATTGGTTCCAGGCACATAATCTTTTCCATTTGTCAGCATAAGATTTTCTAGTGCTAGGTTTTCTAGCCTCCAAAATGACATCCATGACTGGTCTGCTGAGGGATGCCAAGGGTGAAAATTAGTTGATTAGCCACGTTGCAAGATTCAACATTTGGAGCTGAGTGTGCAGAATTTTGTAGTTCTGCTGAGACAGTAGGTAAGGTGTCTGAGGCAGGTGCCACGGTGGAAGGTGTGACACATTGCGCAGGAGTGGGTACCAGTGCTGGTGAGGCCAGTCTGGAGCAATCTGAATCATTTTTGGTTTGTCCTGTTTGACTTTTAGTAGAACTTTGGAGAGCAGAGGCAGAGGGGGAAAAGCATAGACTGATAGGTTTTTCTAGCTGAATGATAGGGCATCCACTTTCCAAACTTTTTTGTGATGAATTCATGTGCAGAATTTGTCCAACTGAAAGTTCTGGGGTGAGGCAAAAAAATTTTAGGTCTGGGTTCCCCCATTTGTGTGTCAACATGTTGAAAACTTGTGGTTCCAGTTTCCATTCGTGTGGGTCCATTAGATTTCTGCTTAGTTCATCTGCCAAAGTATTTAGCTTTCCTGGCAGGAATTGAGCTTGTAGTTGTATCTGATAGGTCAAGGCCGTGTCCCAGAATGCCATGGCTAGTCTGCAAAGGGGGTAGGAATGTGTACCCCCTGCTTGTTTATGTACCACATAACTGTGGTGTTGTCTGTCTTTATCATTAGCTGTCCTGGATGAAGGTAGTCCTTGAAGGCTGTCAGAGCATTCTGTACAGCTAGCATCTCTTTCTGATTGATATGTAGGTGCATTTGAGTTGTGCTCCATTTGCCCTGAATGCACTTCCCTGCCAGATGAGCCCCCCAAGCATAGTCTGATGTGTCTGTTGTTAGGGTTTGGGTGGCAGGGGGTAGAGTGAATGGCAGTCCCTTGTTTTGGTGGCAGGCCTCTGCTTACCATAGGAACTTTAGTTGCAGGCAAGGTATAATAGGAATCATTGTTTCCAGGCTGTGACAATGTTGACTCCATAAACTTTTTAAGTACCACTGAAGTTTCCTCATATGCAGTCTTGCATATGGAATTAGAAGAATGCAGGAGGCCATGTACCCCAAGGCCTGCAGAATTTGTCTTGCAGATAGCAGGGTTTTTGTGGCCAATTGTTTGAAGTAAGTCATCAATTGAATTTGCTTTTCTGGCATAAGGTAAGCCATCTGGGCAGTTGTATTCAAGCTTGCACCCAGGAATGTAATTTTTTGAGAGGGTACCAGTTGTGATTTATTTTCGTTTATGGTGTACCCTAGACAAATTAGAACCCTTTTTACAAACGCCAGATGCTTTAGAAGAATTTCCTTGTTTTCTGCCTGAATTAGACAATCATCCAGGTATGGATATATTTGAATGTTTCTTTGCCTGCAAAATGCAATTACTGGTGCCAGGTACTTTGTGAAGACCCTGGGCGCAGTAGATAAGCCAAAGGGCAGTGCAGAGAACTGGTAATGCAAGTAGCCTGCTTTGAAGTGGAGGTATCTTCTGCAAGATTCCCTGATTGGGATACGAGATAAGCCTCTTTTAAGTCTACAGTTACCAACCAGGCATTTTGCCTAGCATAGGTAGTAACTGTTGAAGAGGCTCTTGAATTTTATGTCCAGAAATGTGTTTAGAGTGGATAAGTCCAGAATTGGATGCCATGATTTGTCTTTTCTGGGTACCAGGAAAAGTCTTGAATAGAAACCTTGTCCCTTTTCCTCTTCTGGTACTGGTTGAATAGCCCCCATGTTCATGAGGGACAGAACCTGTTTCTGGGCCTCTGCCCACTGATTTGGGGGCAGATCTGGCCATCCGTTTGGGATTGGCAACGTGTGGAAGTGAAATCTGTATCCCTGGGATACTATATTTAAAACCCATTTGTCCTGGGTAATAAGTTGCCAGTTTTCTGCATGAAGTGTTAGTTTTCCCCCCAAAGGGGCGGCTAAGAGGTAAGTGCTTGGTGATCATAGTGGGAAGTCATTGAGACTGTTTACCACAGGGAGGTGCCTTGTTTCCAGATTTGGAGGTGGAGGCACCCCATTGCTTTGTTCTAAAAGTTCCTTGTGACTGAAACCTGGAGCCTTTGGAATGTCTTGATTTGACTTGAGCGGCTCTTGAGGGGACTGGAAAGGACTAGTTCTTAGTAGGCCAGTGCCTACTAAATCTTGGAGGTTGCACTTGTAAGAACTCTCTTCACTGCTTGCATAGATTTAGCTTTATCTTCCATCTTTTTTAACACTTCTTCAGCCTTATTACCAAAGAGACGGTCCTGTTGTAAGGGAGCATTCAATAATTTTGCCTTAACCTGGTCAGGCAGAGTTTGCTCTTTGAGCCAAGCATGCCTTCTTAGCACAGATTCAGTTACATCAGCCCTGCAAAAAGCCTGCAAGGAATCAAAACCACATTGCAAAGTATGTTTTCCAACTTGTTCAGCTGAATGCAATAAGTCCTGCAATTCTTTATTTTCCACACAGTTAGAGATTAACATAATTTTCTGTTTAAGTAGTCCCATGATATGCTGTTGATATTTAAGCATATGAAATTGACAGTTTAAAGCCCTGATTGCCAAGGTTGCAGGAGTGTAAACCTTCTTACCCAGTCTATCCAGCACCCTGGAATCTCTATCAGAAGGAGTAGGATTTTTTGGCAGAAGAGGCCTTAATGCCCTTGGGACTCTGAGAAATGGTTTCAGGATCAGCAACAGGGTTTTAGAACCCTGTAGTATCTGTCTGGCTTACAAGGAGCCGGAGGCAGAGAATCATGAGTCATACTAGATTCTGAAAAAGCATCATCAACAATGTCTAGAACAGGAGGTATATGCAAAGGCCTATGCTGAGGAAGAAGAAGAAAATCCCTAAGTCTCTTTTTAGATTCAGAGAAATCCTGACTTTCCCAGTGGAAATGTTCCTTTAAGGCATGTAAAGTTTCCCCAAAAGAAAAATCCTCAGGGGGAGAGGCAAAAGTTATGGAATCCTCTGCATCAGAGTCCTCATAAGTAGGAATAGACAAATCCTGTTCATTAGAAGAGTCAGAAGAAATAGAATCCTGTTCAGAAGATTCATAATCAATGTCTTGCCTAGGCCTCTTAGAAGGGGGGGGGGGTGTTGGCTACCCCTGATCAGAGTAATTAAATCTTAAGCCATTTTAGGCATAGGGGCCTGCACATGTGGCCCAGGGGTTGGTTTTTTAGACATAGATTTAGATTTTGGCCTTAGTTTTGAAGATGGTGTTGGTCTAATATACAAATCTATAGGCCTGAAAACACCCTCAGAAGCCGGTGCCTGCTCCAGACCCATCTAAGATAGAGACATCAGCGGGTTCAATAGTTAAAGCATCTCACGGCATGCTGGACTCCGAATGGGTCCCAGTAGAGGCCTGCGAATCAGAAGTAACGGGTATCAGGGGCTGCGAAAGCGCCTCAATGAGTACCGGCGAACCGGCGACTGGCTTAGGAGAAGCATCATCGTCGGTTTTGGACCTCGACAATCTGTCTCTGTCTTTTTCTTTGCATTTTTTAGGTATTCCAGTAGTCGGACTGCTAACCGATGACATTTCTGGATAGTTAAATCTTGAGCCAAAATATTTAGAAACAAAAATATACCAACTTCTAATCGTGAGTTGATTAAATTTAGCACAAAACCGACAGCAAGGCACGTTGTGGTCAGGGCCTAGGCAAGGAATACAGTACAAATGAAAATCCTTATGAGGTATTTGCTTCCCACAAGTAATGCAATTAGTAACTTTTACTGACATTGGTAAGGAGCAAGAAAAAGTTTCCCCAACGGGGTACTTAGCTTTTAGTTGAAGAGTTCGGTTCTGAAACTCGAAAACGAAAATTTCAGGAGTCGGCCGACCGGCACTTGCAAACTGCTTCTGCTTCGGGCACTGCGTGGCAAGAAAGACTGATGTAATGGCGTCGGCTGCATGTTTTATACCCCTGATGACCTGACGTCATGAAAGAAGGGACAGCAGCCGATGCAGGACCCAAGACTTTGTTAATCAGGCCGAGTGAGGGCAACCTGCCAGCAGATTACCCAAATGTAATGACTGCAACAGTGAAACACGAAGAACATCTTTAAAACGAAGTCCAATATTGAGAGCGTTGTTCCAAATACAATAAAGGCTGTCCTTATACCCACGTATCACTCTGCATAGGTAATACAAACGTCGATCTCACACGGATTAATTGAAGAATTTATTACCAAAAAAGAAACTCAAAGCACATAAAAATAATGTACTTTAAACACATAGATTCAAACAGAATAAAAGAAAAGTAACTGATTTAGCGCTTTCATCTCCTACACCAGAGACTTCCTCAGAATCCAGTTACCATTTACAATTCTTACTTTATATATCACACATAATTTTAAAATTATTAATTATTAATTAGACATTTGTCTGTTTGATTGCTTGTGATTATAATTTAAAGGGCTAGACTTCAATAATGAATTTATGTAATACTGCAAAAACATTTTGAATAAAATTTGTTAAATAAGCCAACCTGCATACAATATATATATATATATATATATATATATATATATATATATATATATATATATATATATATATTCAGTTGTTGCCAAAGGCACATTTGTAAATAGGTACATACTGACTTGTTAAAACAAGGAACCCCCCCCCCAAAAAATTAATAATTGATTGAATCTACGAATAAATGTTTTGTTGAATACCTATATGCAAAGTAAATGCATATGTCTATCCCAATATATATATGTATAGACATAAAAAATATATACAAATATAACAAATATACATATATGTAATATATATATATATATATATATATATATATATATATATATAAGATATATATATAAAAAATGAATGAATGAATTAAATACATATTTAAAAATTTAAAAATATTAATAGTGTGTAATTATACATCATTTAAAAATCATTTAAAAATAACCATGTGATTTGTGTAAAAAAGATGATACCTTGGCGAAGCCTATTCTTATCAATATATTCATAAAAACAAGTGTTAAAGAGTATTTTAACAAATCACCAAATATTGGTAATAAATAATATTGACCTAATACTAATAATTTTGTTTAAAAATGTTAGAACTTGTTGAAAATTGTTGAAACTGATAAAAAATTGTTGTATTAATATCAGAATAACAAACTTTATATATATAAAAAAATGTGTATATATATAAATAAATAAAATATGTTACAAACCTAAAAACATGATTAAACCCTTTAGAAACATATTAACTGGTTTAATTCAAATGATTATTAGTTTTACAGTTTTTCTTGTGTCTGGTCATTTTACCTTTTCTTTGGGTCTGCCGCCAATATTTTTAACGCCGGAGTTATAGATATATGATCATTTAATCCTTTTCCACTACATGCATCTAATCTCAACTGCCAGATCATTTCCCTGTACTCTAGCTTAGTCTCCCAATCACCTCCTCTATCCATGGGTTGAATTTCCTCTAGCACCCAAAATTTAAAATCTGCCTGTTTACATACCATTGCATGCCTATATAATGCATTGTTGTCATTATGTTTGCTATGGTACCATGTTGAACATCTGAAAAACATATGTCTGTATCATACTTTCATCTTAAATTTGGTACTAATGTCCTGGCAGCTGGCACTACTCTGAGTTTAGTAGGATACGTGATGATCAGTCAAAAAGCAGATGAATTTCAGTTAATCAAAATAAAGTTACTGAATCAGCACTTCATCAAAACACAGACTATTACAGTGTAATAAAGTGTTTTGCATGCAAGAAAATGGTTTGTCGTCTTCTGTCTCAGGTTGTACAGTCTTGCAGGTAGGGATAAAAAGAGTAAGGGGGTTCACTTACTTGCACTGTAATGCTCAAGAATTAAAACCTTGCTAATTTGATAAGCTCTTTCCAATTAACTTAGATTCAGCAGTTCATACTTTGAAATTCCATAATGGACCAATTTGTATTATTTTATAAGTTGTTCTGACCCAAAATGGCCTGCTGGGGATTACCATCTTGATATAATTTTGTTTTCAGCTACAGGTCCTTTCTGACACAATGTATTATGTGATACCACAAATATGATATATTTTGCCATTCCTTTTTCATCGGGATTGTTTTTTACCATTCATTTGGAGATTAATTATTTTGAAAAGGGTTTTTAGAACAGTACCTCGCAGGATGCGCAGTAGCAAATCCCGCTCACCAATCCTCCAGGCCGACAATTCCTGGTGGGCTGTTGAATCTGCTGAATATTCATTCCTGTGCCGAAATGAATACTGATGAATGTGTTCTGTTAGCTGAATGAGAGCATGGGAACGGCATCTTATATGAAATATAGCAACTTAGGAATGAGACATCATGAATGAAAAATGCATGTCATTAACTTACCTTGTCATGTTTCCCACAGTTTAGAAACCCCGAAATAACAACAGTTGATGAGCCAAATAAAATGCAAAGTAACATGGTTTGAGGTCTGACATATCACATTTCAAGTGGCATGCAAATGTAAAACAACATCTTCTAAAAGTTAAACTTCCCATTTTAATTACAAAAAACCTTCCACACCATGTATAAATGATTATGCAGTACTGAAGTTACACTTGACAAAAGTCAAAAGTAAAACACAACAACATCTTCTAAAACTTAAAATTCCCCTTGTATTCACTAACATACAATACAGAATACAGCAGAACAATGATTTTTGGATCTAGATATCATACCCTTGTTTATAAGTTGTGCAGCACAGAATGATTTCCATACTACAATAGACACACAACTGTCAAATGCCAAGTCACTGTCAACATGTGTTCCCAAATCCCTGACTTACAGATTCTACTCTTAGGAGTGTACTGCTAATGCAGTAGTTTGCTGGAGTGGCTGTCTTCCCCAAAGATACTACAATGCACTTTTTGGCATTCTGCCAACATTCTCTCCCTGGCAGGGGTGAGCCAGTGTTAGCCATTCAGTTTCATCTGTCCCTGACTGACTCCTCCAGCAGACAGGATGGTAAATGAAACCAGGCTGTCTGAGGCACAGTCACAACCACAACAGGCATCAAATATGCTGGCAACATCCAGTGAGAAACATGTTTTAAGGTTTATTTTCTCTCTGTATAAATGTTTTGCTTTTACACTGGCATTGTCTCTGACTTCACAGAATGTTATCGATTCTGCCAAATATTTTTGACATATCACTCACAATTTTTCTTTTTTGATTTTCTGGAAAAATACTGAGGATTACAGTCAGTCCTCACAGTAAGACGTTGTCCTGTTTGATTCTCAGCTAAAGTGTCTTCTGTGTGGAGACATGCGTGAATGAGCGTACCTTCGTTGAAGGTTGTGCATCAGAGCTGGCAACTCAGCACGTAAAAATCTACTGCCAATCATTAGCGGACCGGAGTTCTGATGTGGCAACCCCTAACCAGGAAAAGCCAAGAGATACAACAACAGTCAGTCAACAGTATCACACACATTGATGCAAATCATTGTTCTATTAAATTCTTAAGTGAATTAAGAGCAAAAGTAAAAAAAAAAAAATTTGTCTCTGATTTTGTCCCCCGTTATTTTTGTCTTTGTTCAGAAGTCTTGAGCAAAGAAATTGAGAGGTACGAGTAACAGGCTTATCTCTTCCGTACCTTTCTAGCTCACTTTCACTGAATTCTCATACTACGTTACAGCCTAGATGGCAGCTAGACTTCATTCTTTCATTACGAATAATATGTTATCTGATTCCTCAATCACTGAACTCTCTTACGTTCTTAGTTTAGCTAGCAGGTAGCCTGCATCTTCTCTTTTTTTACATTACTTTCAAAACAGACAATTTTTGCCCTTAACCTCCATGACAACTAGGTAATAAATCCGTTAGCCCAAGTTGGTATCTACCACACCCACTCCTGTGCAACTTCTATATACATCTCACAGCCTACATAGCAAGGAAGCTGTATCTATCTGCTTCTACACTTCTAACAGGAAATTACACATCTTTCTCTCAGCCTAGGTGGCACCTAGGTTACACAATAAATCACATTTCTACTGCAATTCTCACCCACTGAACTTTTCCCACCATCTCTTATCCGAGATGGTAGCCAGGCTACTGCAGCCTACATACCTCCTACTATCTGACAGCCTAGATGGCAACTAGGATGCATCTTTCCCGTGTTTACACCTCCATCAAATTTGTATACCACTATCAGAAATCCATTTAGTCCATTTCACTGATTTTTTGAATCCTCCCACTATCTCTCAACCTACATGGTAACTAATCCTTATCTGCCTGCCTCTGTTGCTCTTTAATAAAGCTCTAAACTATTGCTCTTAATGTAAGCAGCAGCAAAGGTATCATCACCCATTTACACAAGACCCCCATGGCAGTACTTACACATTGAACTCTTTCCCAGTTTTTCAGCCTAGAAGGCAGCTAGGCCAAATCACTCTTTTTCAGCTTGCCCAGAAACTTCCGTCCCTAATCTTCTCAACTTAGGTGACAACATTAACACCAATACCAAAAATACTAGTTCGTATCACATACCTTACCCATTCATCCTTCTTACTATGTCTCAGACTAGATGGCATTTAGATTACATCGTTCATGTCATAAACCTCATCACATAACACTGTCCCTTTTCTCTCAACTTGAACCTAGGTAGTAGCTAGGTTACTAATCCCCATTAACACAAGGTTCCTTCATACTTACTCTCAGAAACGTCCCCCTTATCTTACCCTCAGATGCACTACTCTGCAACTCTTTTCTGCTTTGCCACCAAAAGATAAATCTACTCCCTTGTACCACAGCCTATGTTACAACACCAGCAATAAAATCATTCCCTTGTATGTTCAGCCCAGGCTGTACCTTGCTGGTCCTTTTAACCGACATTCTTTACTCACAAACATTACTCATACATATATATATATATATATATATATATATATATATATATATATATATATATATACACATATGTATGTACACACACACACACATATATATATATATATATATATATATATATATATATATATATATATATATATAGACATATAAAGCCCTTGTTGACAGGTTAACAGCCTCTCTTTCTCTCTCCTCTCCAACATAATTAGAAGCTAGGATACAAGTCCTCACTAAAACTCCTTCCCTGTAATAATTAGTGCGTTATGGTACCCTTCCTTTTCGATCAAGCACCTAACCTACTCTCATCCCAATTACACTGTATTTTTTCTTACCAGCCACATACTTAACCACAACTGCTCTACCATACTTTTACTATTCAACCTGCCCCAACATTACAATATCTACATAATACATAGATGACTTCTGTCCACCACATCAGTATTCCTTTACACCCCTCTCCATGACAACCCACAAGAGCTAATCTATTCCTCTACTCTTAGAAAACAACCCACACTTCAACATGACACATTTTACACTCTTAATCTCAAGAGCACTATGTCTTTCTGACAGCATAACTCAATGCTGAATTACAAAATCCAAGTATCACTTCCATGCTGGCCCAAACTATCATACTGGCTTACCAATACAATATACTCATTCCACAAAGGTATTAACATACACTTCTAAAAAAACACTTATTGATCCAAACCAGTCAACTCCAAAATACTCCATTCATCAAAATTTCCTTGCAGAACCTATTAACAAAGCTTTACCATGCCCTTCAGATATTTCTGAAATCAGGGACCTCCTCTAAACTTAAGCCACATTAATGCTGCATCAGACAGAACCACTAATAAAGACCTTGAACTAGCAACCCTAAATATCTGCAATATAAATAATAAATGGACAGATCTTTGAGCTGTCCACAGAACAAGCAAACATCTCTGAAAATTACCTAAAAGACACCAGCTACCTCTCATACTGTAAGAAACAACTACTCCATAATCTCTGACATTAGGCCAACAGGACAGGCATTGTTATTAATAAAGCATAAATACTCCTTAGAAATTCTAACTGCATCTAAATGGAACTTTACCATTGACAATGCATCAAAACTGGAGTTTAATGTCACCTGCCACTAGGAAAGCATGCACACCTACTTAATGCATCAGTTTATCTCTCTCCCCCAACTACTCTAATGCACACATAAAATGTGATTCAATACATTTTTTCCTAATGGCCCCTCCTATAGACTCTATCCTACTAGGTGACTTTAACTTTAATGCAACTTGTCAAAACTGCAATAAACAAAAAAAAATTGTTATAACAATTCTAGTTAGAACTAGTTAAATACCCAACTAGGCCAAACACTCAAAGAATTACTTCATACTTTATCTTATAATAACTAACCTTAAACATAGATGCACTAATCACTAATCTTGATATCCTAACCAACAATTTTAGCGAACACTGACCTGTGAAATCAATGTGGTCTTTCAAAGGGGAGCATGTCAAAGGCAATTTCAGCAAATGCAAAGAAACCAAACCCAGTTTGCCAAAACCATTTCAAAGAAAGTGGATACTGCCTTTTTCTCCATGGTTATGTAACTTTGGAGTTGTTATATATAATTCTGGGGAGTGGTGGATGTCCTCCCCACATGGGAGTTGCAGGGGGGCTTACCCCACTGCAGAAAAATTGCTTCAGTGTTCGCTGAAGGTGGTTTTGGCAAACTGATTTCAGTTTATTTTTGCTCATCGAAACCGCCCACAGTGAATTGACATGAATCCCTTTCAAAATCTCAAAATGTCCCATCACAGAAAGTAATTTGTAAACCCATTCCAGAACATGGGCTAAGCTATCTTAATCTGATTCTAGATACAATAGATTGGTCTCCACTGCACAGTAAAACTGACCCTTCACAAGTTAAAAAATGTTTTTCTCTAGCCTATCCTCAGTTCAGGACTCTCTTCCCTACATCTTGCTGAAGGCTGAAAGGCCAAGTATGCCTCTGACTGAACAGTTATACCTCAGATACAGAAAACCAACCAGAATAGTTAGCAATGCTCCTAAACCTCGGTAATTAAGGGAAAGACAAAGTAATGCCATCAGTAAAACTAAACAATTCTGGAGGGAAATTAAAAAAAACAAGTTATATAAGTAACTCCTCATCTTCAACAATAACATCTTACTCTAAGAACAACTTTGCTGATTGCAAATCTTTTCTAACTTAATTTATCCATGCTATAACTAATCAATTCAGGTCAACTCTTCAAAGTCAAATTATAGATGGCAACATACAGTTTTGTCCTAAAGCTGAATATGCGGTCACTTTCTACTCTGCAGAAATTTCCACCAGTGATTCAAAAATCTACTGAAAAACCTAAATAAGTCATTCACCAAATCTGGCAAATTTCATCCTACATTTCTGCGGAA
Organism: Protopterus annectens; assembly: GCF_019279795.1. Classification (NCBI taxonomy): domain Eukaryota; kingdom Metazoa; phylum Chordata; order Ceratodontiformes; family Protopteridae; genus Protopterus; species Protopterus annectens. The sequence goes on from NC_056748.1 coordinate 567,266,295, forward strand.
AGCTGCAGATAAAATTGCAGAACCCTTCACTTACTTATTTAATATGCCACTCACCATAGGAATCATTCCTACTGCCTTTAAGCATGCCACCATAACCCCTCTTCCAAAAGTAGCTTCATTTAGACTCCCAAAAGACTACTGGTCAATCTCTACTCTTTGCCCCATATCCAAAATATCTGAAAAATATCTAAAACAATTACTCAAACAAATAAACAGCTATGGCTGGGTATCAGATGGACAGCATGACTTCTGCAATGCCTTGAGCATTGCTACAGCTTTAAATACTCCACTCATACTGTCTACCATAACATGTACTAAGGTCTCATGACTGCTGGTGTTTTTGTTGACATGAGTTGAGAATCTGAAACTGTAGACCGCAACATATTACTATGGAAACTTAAAATTAATTTGGGGAAAAACATAAATCCTTGATTTTAAATCTGCCTATCCAACAGTTCTTTCCTAGTATACTGCAATGATCAATATTCATCAAATCGAATCCATAGCTCTGGAGTTACCCCAGGCCCAGAATTAAGCCCACTACTTTTTCCCACTTCATAAATCATTTACTGGATTTGAATTCTATTTGTTACTCAAATAATATCTTACTTTTGCAGGCTAACAAAGTCAATAACATCTGCAAGCTCTACTACAGGCACATTTCACTGATTTGTGTCAGTGGTCCTTCAGCAGTCAGTTACTTATCAGTGCTACTAACACATATGTAACATCCCGGAAATGATGAGCTTTACCCTCACTGTCAATCACAGGCCTGCAGGGGGTATATAAATACTTAGGCCTTACACTAGACCCATAATTAACTTTTATTATACAATGGCCCCCATTAATATTCCAAAACTTGCACGCTGATTGGCCAGCGTGCCTGTTGTGAATCCCACAATATACCAATGGAAAAAGGTCCGGTCACCCAGACTTTTTTCTATTGGTATAAAGTGTCCAAAACCTTATATTTTTTAAAATAAATACAAAAAAAAAGAAAAAAAATGGAGCAATGGATACTTTCTTTTCTCTGTTGCTTCCATTTCAAAACACTGATGTACTGGGTATGCATGGGAATACAAGTCCCATACTCATGCTCAGTACATCAACACAAGGAAGCAGTATACCACCACCAGCGGAAGAACAGTAATGCGCCATTATACAAAGATGTTATTTAAGAAAAGTAAGTATTTTTTTTCTTAAATAATGTCATTGTATAATAGCAATAATCGACTTTGTGGTTGTGGTATATTGAAATTTACCCAAGGTTGGCTTTATTTAATCACTTGGGCTTCGCCCTCGTGATTAAACCACTCCAACTGTGAGTAAATCTTCAATATACCACACCTCATCATCGGTTATTGCTTAATTAATCACACAGGCAATATCACAATCAAAGTCCTGACTCAGCTTAAGCTGCTTTATACTCCACTCATACTGTCTACCATAATATGAACTGAGGTCTCATAACTGCTGGTGTTTTTGTTGATATGAGTTGAGAATTTGAAACAGTAGACTGTTTTTATTAATCATATAGGCAATATCACAATCAAAGTCCTGTCTCAGCTTAAGCTGTGTTATAAACTTTCATGTCTTCTGTCACCATCATACAGAGTTGTTTTAGTAAACAATGTCCTTCTCCAAAAAACTATTCCCTAAAATTACTGGCATTCCACTCCATTCAGATTTGTACTTCTGGAAGATTCACATGTGCACTATAGTAATTTTATAAAATATTTAAACTGGCTTCCTGTCACAGATCGGCCTCCTTTCTTAGTACTCTGCTATTCAAAAAACAACAAACTCGCCCCCTCCCCCTTGCCGAATAAGAAGAAAACTGCCAGTATAAGAACACACTTACCCCTTAAGGGGATCTGAGGAAGATGACATTAACCTCATCCCCCCTCCTTTCAAGACTGAAGTACGGAAAAACCTTCTCTAAACCAGAACCTGCCATCTGGAATTGGTTGTAAACAGAAACTAGACCTTTGGAGACATTGCATGAAATTGAAAAGGTATTACTTAATCACCTAAGAAATTAAGCTTCATGCAAGTACCTTACAGACAAAGGCTAAAAGTAACCCAAGGCAAAATAAGTATTTACATCCATCCATATCCATACTTTCGATAATCAAGTAATAGCAGCCCAATTCCTGCAAAGCAACCACAATTAACCTGTACACGTTACTCTTTGTAAAATGAACTCTGTTTAAGTATAAATTCTGTCTGTATTGACTCAGTGTACAACTATCTCTGCACACATATATAAACATTATCTGACTACAATGTTATATATATCAATCATATTTGATTCCACTTTTGTATAATGTTGCATGTATAATAACTCCATATTAACAACTATGAAAATTGTTTTATTCAAGTTTAAATAAGCCATATGGTCCATAAAACTCATCTCTGAGCCCAAGTCCAGGCTGAAGAGGATTTAAAGAATCAACAAAAAAGCAAACAGCAAATAAATATTTTCTCTGTAGGCCTCTAATGAAAACGGGCCTTGCCCCATGATCATCAAGTCAACAAAAAGGAAATAAATGACTGCAGAATAACTTACTTGTAGAACTATAATGATGATTATGTTAATGTACTCTGCTTACTAACCAGTGAGGAGTTCTGTACGTCTACAATGATACACTTCACATTTATCATGTATTACACATAGCAACACCCAAGATGCAGAGCAGACACATAGTACATAGTAAAATAAGATGAAACATAAAATGTCACTTCTGCTCATGAAATATCCAGCTCAGTAATGGTTTTCTTAGCTACAGACAGTGCAGGAAGAAAAGCAATGACACATATTAGTTTGAACATGTTGTTACTGCAAAGAAAATTTGATAAAGCTTCTAACTCTGATGTCTTAATGCATATACTGTTAGAAATGTAGAAAAATCAGTGCTCACTATATTTCTACACATTTCTTCGGTGCCTGAGTTTCTGTTAAAATAGTTTTCATGGATCCTTACCCATCCTCATGTACTGCTTTATTCAACTCCCTGAAGATGTCATGAAACAAAGGACAGCTTGACTTGCTGTTTATGTCATAGCCATATCCCCTTTTCCAATACTGTTTCAGATCATTCAAGTATTCCAGGACCTGAAATAAGAGAACACAATTTAAATGCTGGCTCAAAATCCCACCTCAGGTCTATACATACTGTTGGCATATTAACACACCCAAGTCTTTCAGAATGTGGTTAATGGAGAATGGCAAATAAAACAGGTAATTATTTAATTTAAGCCTGTGTGCACATGCTTTCAAAACTGCAGTACATTAGACACTATGACCAAAAACACACCACCACATCAGATTTTAATGTGAGAGGAGATCACTACTTACTATTATTCATACACCCGAAACAGACTCATTCATAACATTAACTACTGTCCTTCACTGCACCTGCAAAATTTGTACAATCTGCTCTAAAAAGTGCGTTTTGCTCTTCATCACCAAAGCATATTGTTACTTTCTCAAAAAAGGCACATTATTGGTCTTGTATTTAAAAATTTGAAGACCGAAAAAAATCTGAACAGGCATATTTAGCTGTACAAAGTGATCATATTAGTCATATTGGTAACCACAATAGATGACATCCTGAATCAAAATTTACGTAGCAAATTTCAAACTTAGGGGAATAAAGACAAATAAGAAATGTCAGCATTAAATACAACTAAGATGTTAAGCTTATGACAGTGGCATAGAAGAATACAGCATTGTCACCATTCTAGGTGACACAAGTTCAAACAGTATCTAAAGCATTTGACAGAACAGGCAGGGAAGATGGGTGTGCCCATCCTGAGGGAAAGGGGAAAGTGCAGAGGATAGGGGCAGGTAGCAAGGACAACAAAAAAAATATCAAACTGTTTGATAAACTATTTCAGATATGTCTCACACATACACTATTTTTAGAAAGAAAAAAAGATATGTACTCGCCATATCACTCCATCTATGTTGTCCATTTTCATTCTTCCTCAACTGTTGGGTTCAGATCTGACCCACAAAGCCAAATCAGATGCTTTTTTCAGCATGTGGAACACTGAAAATTCTCGAGCTCCTCCATTATCCGTAATGCACTATCTCCTTACCATACCTCAGATCTTGTCCGTTGACTTTTAAGTCTAAAAAATATTTAACAAATATAAAGAGATGAGAGAACAGTGTCTGGAGCGCAAATAAAGGAAAGTACAGTTGTGGACACTTAACATAAATGTAGATGTTCAAGTGTATTCACTGTTGCAGTCATCACACTTGGGTTATCTGCCTGCAGGGAGCCCTCAGTTGGCTCGAATACCAGAGTCTTGGGATTTCTGCGTCGGAAGCTGTTGCCTCTTCCATGATGTCAGGTCGTCAGGGGTATAAAACATGCAGCCGATGCCATAACATCAGTTTTTCTTGCCAGGAACCCCCAAAATAGGAAGCAATCACATGGTGTGGAACACCTATAGTAAAAAGTAAATACCATTTTCATAAGTTATGGCCAAAAAATAGGATAGGTAGAAAGTATAGAAAAGACAGGGGGCTGGAGGGAGGGAACCAGGACTGCAACAGTGAATACACTCGAATATCTACATTTATGGCAAGTGTACACAACTGTACTATGTTCTTCGTATTTCACTGTTGCAGTCATCAAACTTGGGTTGATTCCCAAAGCTGAGGAAGGGTGGAGGCAGTCAAGAAGTATTAGGGCTGGCTAGCAGGCCTTGTAAGACTGCTGTGGCAAATCCAGCTCTGGATTTAGAAAAGATAGGTAAGTGGTAATGCTTGGTGAAGATGTGTACAGAACTCCAGGATGCAGCTTCTAGGATGTCCCTGGTAGGGACCCCCCTGAGAAATGCTGTAGAGGTTGAGGTAGCCCTAGTGGAATGAGGTCTGATCCCCTGTGGGGTAGGTTTTCCATGGTGTTTGTAGCAGAAATGGATGTGGTGTGCTATCCATCTGGAAATGGTTTGCTTTGAAATGGCCTTGCCCTCTGCCCCTGTAGTGAAGCTAACTAGCAGCTGGTCAGATTTTCTGAAAGGTTTAGTTCTGTCAAGGTAGAACCTGAGCTGTCTGTGCACGTCCAAGGAGTGCATAATAATTTCCCCTTTATTCTGAGGATTAGGGAAAAAGGTTGGTAAATGGATGGATTGGTTTAAAGCCACACTGGATACCACCTTGGGCATAAATGTTGGGTTAGTCCTGAGGGAAACCCTGTCCGCATGGAAAATAATGAAGGGTTCCACAGCCATTAGTGCCTGTAACTCAGACACTCTTCTTGCTGAAGTGATGGCTAGAAGTAAGGCTGTTTTCCAAGAGAGGAATTTTAACTCTGCTGTAGCAGCAGGCTCAAAAGGGGGGAGCGTGAGCTTCTCTAGTACAAAGTTAAGGTCCCAGGCAGAGGTGGGAGCTCTTCTTGGGGGCCTTAAATTGTTAGCTCCTCTCAGGAACTCCAATAAATCCAAATCCAGCCCAACAAAAAGGTGAAGCAATAAAGCTCTGAGAGGATGATTATTAGACCAAAAGTTTAATGCACAGACATCATAAACGCTCACAAAAATACATTTTTGTTTAACATACACTTCATCAGATGCAGGCTTGAGTTAGACTATTTCTATACATATTGATTCTCTTACATATTAACCAATGAAAAGTGAACCAATTAACAAATTAATTGTTACAACCTAAGCTAAAAAACATATATATATATATACATACATAACATATAGAGACAAAAACTAGTTATAAATTGTTCATTTTACTGAGTAAAAACATAAAACATCCAACATTTAACAACACATTGATTTAAAACATGTTTAGAATATACTTTCCCACTTTATATAAATATAAAAAAATATTAAATTAGTTTAAAATGTCATTTAAATATGTGTCTAGGGGGGGGTCTACCTGAGATGGTCGACAAGCCATTTGATTGACTTTTATTTGGTCGACAATTCATTTGGTCGACAGGCAGATTTGCCCCCCTCCCCAATGTTGTGCAACCCTGGAGTTGATATATATAGTTAGGGGGTGGGGTGGGGGGCACAGCCCCCCATATTGGGGGGTGAACTGCTTGCTGACCAAATGAACTGTCGACCAAATGAAAGTCGATCATTTGGCCTATCGACCATGTGATAGGGTTCCATCTAGGGATATGGCAACATCTTGTGAATTGTTTTAAAATTGCAACGCACTTGAATGTACATGAAAAATACCAAGGTGTGTGAATAAGAACACAATCTCCAGGTAAGTGAAATAAATAGTTTAAAACCATTTTTAGAAAAAGGTTTAAAAGGCATATACATAATAAATTACATCAAGGACCACAATGTGTTTTGTCTCAACCATGCCATAACAAGATCTACTTATAATTTGGCTGCTCTAAGTTTCAAAAAGGGAGCTTATGGAACTATGGTCATTCAATCCAGGCTTATTATTAGCTTCCAGGGTGATTTGCCACCATAGCTCCTTATATTCAACAGTCTCTTCCCATAGCCCCCCACGAAGATTTTTGTCCGCCTTCTCCAAGGTGAAAAGTAAGTAATGGGCACTATCACAATCTAGGCTATGCTTGTATACGGCATTAGTGTCTTTTTTGTTTAATACATCATATGTATGTTCATATATTCTTTTTCTTAACTTTTGTTCCATTGTACCTATATAAAACGCATCACAGAGCTGACATTTAGCCAAATAGACAAGCCCACTACTATCATAATTTGTAAATTCCTTGTTTTCCAATAGCCTATTTCTACATGGAGGAAATGGCTCCAATGAAAACAGAGTGTCTCCTACTTCATCTGGACAAGAGAAACGGAATGCAGATTCCAGACGTAAAGATGTGCAGGTTGATTTCAATGAATGGCTCCAGGTTAGTTTTTCTTCTAACTTTAAAAACAAAACTGTTGCAATGGGGCCTGAAACAGACTCTTTCAAAAACTTACTGCACAAACTGGAAAGACTTATTTTTAAATGCAAAAGCATTGATATAGAGAATAGTTGTTTGAAAGAATGTATTTCTCAAAGTATAGTGCCTAAGGGACTAAGAATTTGGAAATACCCTAACAATGTGGTCCCAGGCAGTGTTTTTCATCAGGATTTAATAAAAATATTTAACAGATGTGGGCTTGATGTACTAAACTGTATTACTGAGGAGAACAGTAGAGTGAAGGGGAAATTAATGAGTGAAACTGAGACTGTGATTTATGTTTGCTATTCCTGCTGAAAAGGAAAAATATCATAGTACTCAAAAGGAAGTGGATGGTCATTGTAATGATTTGATAAAAAAGAAAAATTAAAAATTGAGAGCATGACATTTTAGAATACCAAAACAATACTAGTTACCCAAAACCAAAGTCTGGAGAGAGATTTTGGGAAAGGAATAATAATGGGGAGTGGAAAAGTAATAACAACAAGGAACCAACAAGAGTCGGTGATTTAGTGTCAGAACTGGATGACATCTCTGAGTATCCCCACTATGTAGATCAGAGAGGATCAGAAATAGGAATGAATACCAGCAACAACAGTTTTTGAATTTTCGTGGGGGAGCCATAAGTGGGAGGTAGTAAATATCGCCCACCCTGAATGAGATCAATCAGGACATGGATAATTTGTGTTTATATATATATATATATATATATATATATATATATATATATATATGGTGATTTTAGTATTTATAATTTTAGTTCTGTAACATTGACAAAGGACCATTTTGGACTTTTATCCAAGGGGATTAAGTTTATACCCCTAAGACAAGGTGACTTGGTCAAAACACTTATGTATATTAAGATTTTTACAAGAAAAATTAATTTCCAAATATTGTTTGAGCATGACTCCAAGGTGGAACGTGAAGGGCTAGTAAGAAAAAGTACCTATAACCCACCGTTACACCCACAAATTAAACATTTTGGAGGTATTGTGGAAAAAGAAATTAGAAAAAAGTATGACAAAGTGAGATATAGAAGTAACTTGGACCCAGCAGAAATAAAAGTTTTATATGAACTAAGAAATGACAAAAATCTAAGAGTTATGAAACCGGATAAAGGTGGGGAGATGGTCCTTATGGATGATCTTATATATGAAGGAAAAATGAATGACATTCTAAGGGGCCCCAATAAATATGCAACCATATCCAGAAATTAGATAAATATTGCATATCGAAGTATAGATATGATTTTGGAGGACCTATTAGTGGAAGGCTCTATTGATCAAAGAACTTACCATTACCTCAAGGTAGAAAAGCATAGAATAGCCACTATTTTTGGGATCCCCAAGACACACAAAAATGGGAAGGACCCCCACTGAGGCCCATTGTCTCTGCGGATGGATCCAAGACATTGCCTCTTGCCAAGTATGTGCATAGTAAGTTAAAGGGCTTGTGGTTAGAAAAAAAGAACATTTTAAAGGACTCTTGGGATTTTTTAAGGTGCTTGAGTCAGGAGAAATACAATGGTTTAATTTTTCTAACCATTGATATAGTGGATCTGTTTTCCTTGATACCTCACAGGGAAGGTTTGAATGTACTAGAAGAAATTATTTATGAAGAAAATTACTTGTCCCTAGATGAAAAAGTGGTTGTCATGCAGCTCTTGGACCTAGTCCTGAAATACAATTTTGTATGTTTTAAAGGTGAATTCTTCCATCAGATTCAGGGCATAGCGATGGGTGCAGCTTGTGTCCCCACATACGCAAATATAATCTTGGCCAGATGGGAGGAAAAGTATGTGGTGGATTCTATCTATAAGGAGAACTGGATTCTCTAGAAGAGTTTTCTAGACGATATAGTGATTTTGTGGGTGGCTCCAGAAAGTGAAGTGGCTAATTTTATAGATTACATTAACAAAAGCACTATTTTCTTAGAATTCACCTACAAAACCAGTAAGGAGACATTACAATACCTGGATGTGGAAATATACAAGTGTGACAATATGTTTAATTGTAAGGTTTTCAGAAAACCAACATATTCTAATTCCTATCTACATTTTGATAGTGCCAATCCTAAGCGTTACAAGAAAAATATAGTTAAAGGACAATATATTAGGGGCTCTAGAATGACATCTAAAAATGAGGATTTTGACAGGGAAATGGGGTTGTTAAGAAAAATGTTTAAATCTAGGAACTATCCGGATCATTTGTTGCTCGAAGTAGAAAATGAGGTTTTGAAAGGTAGAACAGAGAAATACCAACCTATTCCAGGTAAGAGGGATGTTAAGGTTACAGAACATGTAAATACAGGCTCTGTGGAAAACTTTGATAGGGCTTTAATATTGGACTTCAATGCTGGGTCCAACATGGTAAGGGGCATTATTAACAATGAGTGGGACAGACTTGTAGCCCTTACTGACTTGAACAAAATAAAAAAGGAAAGTATTAAAATTGTCTTCAAAAACTCCAGGAATTTGAAAAATCTTTTGGAAAGTAACTTTGATTATGGGGTTACAAGGAATAAAAAGAGGAAAGGAACATAGTGTGGACATTGTTCACAATGTGCCTTTGTCTACAATAATGAGAATATGTATTTGCAGGAGACACTCTGTTTTCATTGGAGCCATTTCCTCCATGTATAAATAGGCTACTGGAAAACAAGGAATTTACAAATTGTGATAGTAGTGGGCTTATCTATTTGGCTAAGTGTCAGCTCTGTGATGCGTTTTATATAGGTATAATGGAACAAAAGTTAAGAAAAAGAATATATGAACATATATATGATGTATTAAACAAAAAAGACACTAATGCCTTATACAAGCATAGCCTAGATTGTGATGTGGACAAAAATCTTCGAGGGGGGCTATGGGAAGAAACTATTGAATATAAGGAGCTATGGTGGCACATCACCCTGGAAGCTAATAAAAAGCCTGGATTGAATGACCATATTTCCATAAGCTCCCTTTTGAAACTTAGAGCAGCCAAATTATAAGTAGATTTTGTTGTGGCATAGTTGAGACAACACACACTGTGGTCCTTGATATAATTTGTTATGTATATGCCTTTTAAACCTTTTCTAAAAAATGGTTTTAAACTATTTATTTCATTTACCTGGAGATTGTGTTCATATTCACACACCTTGGTATTTTTCATGTACATTCAAGTGTGTTGCAATTTTAAAACAATTCACAAAATGTTGCCATATCCCTAGACAAATATTTAAATGACATTTTAAACTAATTTAATATTTTTTATATTTATATAAAGTGGGAAAATGCATTTTAAACAGGTTTTAAATCAATGTGTTGTTATATGTTGGATGTTTTATGTTTTTACCCAGTAAAATGAACAATTCATAACTAGCTGTGGTCTCTATATGTTATGTGTATATATATATATATATATATATATATATATATATATATATATATATGTTTTTTTAGCTTAGGTTGTAACAATTAATTTGTTAATTGGTTCACTTTTCATTGGTTAATATGTAAGAGAATCAGTATATGTAGAAGTAGTCTAATTCAAGCCTGCATCTGTTGAAGTGTATGTTAAATGAAAACATATTTTTGTGAGTGTTTATGGTGTCTGTGCATTAAACTTTTGGTCTAATAATCGTCCTCTCAGAGCTTTATTGCTTCACCTTTTTGTTGGGCTGGATTTGGATTTATTGGTGAACTTTTAGCCCACTTGATGGTTATTTTGATTTACAAGTGGATCCTCTCAGGGACTGTTTGATCAGAGGGTGAGAAAATAGAGGTGGCCTTTGTGGAGTAGCTCTGCTAGGTAATCTAGGATTTGAGGTAAGGTGGGCACAGCTGTGTCCTTTCCTTGAGAGTGGCTCCAAGAGCAATATCTTTTCCACTTTTCTGAATAGGATTTCCTAGTACTAGGCCTTCTGGCTTCAAGGATGACTTCCAGCACCTGTTTGCTGAGGGTTGCTGGTGGTGTATTCAGGGGATAAGCCAGGCTGCAAGGTTCAGGATTTGCAGCTGTGGATGCAAAATCTGTCACTCCTGCTGGGACAGCAGGGAGGGGGTCTGATGTAGGTGCCAGGGTGGAACTGCTGTCAGACTGCGTAGGAGTGGGTACCAGTGCTGGCATGGCCAGCTTGGAGCAATAAGGATTGTCCTTGGCCTGTCCTATTTGATCTTGAGTAGTACTTTTGAGAGTAGGGGCAGAGGGGGAAAGGCATAAATTGAGAGGTTTTCCCATGCTTGGCTGTGGGGATTTCTGGTGCAAAATTTGTTCAATTGATGGTTTTGGGGGGAGGCAAAGAGGTCCACCTCTGGAGTCCCCCACCTGTGGATTGGAAGTTTTAATGAGTTGGGTTCCAGCTTCCACTTGTGTGGGTCCAGAAGATTTCTGCTTAAATCTGCCAGTAAATTTTGTTTGCCTGGCAGGAACTGAGCTTGTAGGTACACTTGGTTGCTCAGGGCTGTGTTCCACAGGGCCATGGTTAACTTGCACAGAGGAAAGGAATGAGTTCCCCCCTGCTTGTTTATGTACCACATAACTGTGGTGTTCTCTGTCTTTATCAGGAGTTGTCCTGGAAGGATAAGGTATTTGAAGGCTGTCAGAGCATTCTGTACAGCTAACATTTCCTTTTGATTGATATGCAGGAGAACTTGTTCTGGGCTCCATTTTCCTTGAATGCATTTGCCTGCCATGTGAGCCCCCCCCCCCCCCCCCACAAATAGTCTGATGCATCTGTTGTCAGGGTTTGGGCGGTGAGGGGTTGAGTGAAAGGAAGTCCCTTGTTGTGGTTTCATGCCTCTGCCCACCAAAGGAACTCTGCCCTTAGACAAGGAATGATAGGAATCAGTGTTTCCAGGTCCTGAGAATGTTGACACCAGAGACTTTTTAAGTACCATTGAAGTTTCGCCATATGCAGTCTACATATGGAATTAGTAGAATGCATGAGGCCATGAACCCTATGGCTTGCAGTATATTTCTTGCAGATAGCTGGGTTTTAGTGGCCATTAGTTTGAAGTAGTTTGTCAAATAAGCCCGTTTTTCTGGAGTGAGGAATGCCATCTGGGAAGTTGTGTTCAAGCTTGCTCTCAGGAATACAATCTTTTGGTTGAGCACCAGTTGTGATATATTTTCATTGATGGTGTACCCCAGAGAAGTTAGAAGTCTCTTTACAAATGCCAGGTGCTGAAGTAGAAATTCCTGACTGTCCGTCTGAATCAGGCAATCGTCCAAGTATGGGTAAATTTGAATATTTCTCTGCCTGCAGTATGCAATGGCTGGAACCAGGCACTTTGTGAATACCCTGGGCAGTAGATAAGCCAAAGGGAAGTGCCCTGAAACGTAGATATATCCTGCAAGATTCCCTTATGGGGATGTGCAGATAAGCTTCTTTTAAGTCTAGGGTGACTAGCCAGGAGTCCTTGGCTAGCATAGGAAACAGCTGCTGGAGTGTAAGCATTTTTAAATTTGGGACCACCAGGAAGGTGTTGAGAATTGACAGACTTAGGATAGGGCACCAAGAGCCCTCTTTTCTGGGCACCAGGAATAGTCTAGAGTAGAAACCCTCTCCCCTTTGCTCTATTGGCACAGGTTGAATAGCCCTGATACTGAGAAGAGAAAGTACTTGCTTTTGAGCCTCTGCCCACTGGTATGGAGGAAGGTCTGGCAACCTGCTTGGGGTTGGCAGTGAGTGGAAGTAGAATCTGTATCCCTAGGATACAATGTTTAGGACTCATCGGCCCTGGGGAATGGACATCCAGTTTTGTGCATGCAGGGCAAGTTTTCCTCCTAGGGGTGCAAGTACCTGGGCTTTGCTGGGAAGGAAGACAGACAAGTCATTGTGAACTTTTTCCATAAGGGGGTGGTTTTCTACTCCCTGTTTTAGAGGAGGGAGCACTCCATTGTTTAGATCTCTGCATACCCTGAGACTGTAGTCTTAGTGGCCTGTTACCCCTGGGTTTGGACTGAGAATGCCTAGGAGGGACTGGAAAATACCAGTTTTTTGAAGGCCAATGCCTACTGAATTTAGGGGGCTGCACCTGTAAGAAATCTTTAACAGTTTGCATAGATTTAGCTTTTTCCTCCATCTTTTTAAGAACTTTTTATTTTGTGCCAAACAACCTTTCCTGGTTTAATGGAGCATCTAGTAATTTTGCTTTGACATCATCTGGCAAGATTTGCTCCTTCAGTCAAGCATTCCTTCTCAGTATTGACCCAGTGACAGAGCCATGCAAGATGCTTCTAAGGCATCAAAACCACACTGCAAAGTATCTTTACTAACTTGGTTTGCAGAATGCAGTAGCTGTTGTAAATCTTTATTTTCTGTACAATCTGGAAGCAACAACATTTTTTGTTTAATTAGTTCCATAATATGCTGCTGGTACTTGTGAAAAGTACAGTTGTGTACACTTACCATAACTGTAGATGTTCGAGTGTATTCACTGTTGCAGTCATCACATTTGGGTTATCTACCTACAGGTAGCCCTCAGCCAGCCTGAATACCAGAGTCTTGGGATTTCTGCGTTGGATGCTGTCGCTTCTTCCATGACGTCAGGTCGTCAGGGGTATAAAACATGCAGCCGACACCATTACATCAGTTTTTCTTGCCCCAGATGTCAGGTGCCCCCAAAATAGGAAGTGATTATATGGTATGGATCACCCCCAGCAAAAAGCAAATACACATAGTATAAGATATGCCAAACCAAAAAAGGTAGGTAGAAGCAAAGAGAAGTCAGGGGGCTGGAGAGAGGGTAACCAGGACTGCAACAGTGAATACACTCGAACATCTACATTTATGGTAAGTGTAGACGAATGTACTATGGTTCTTCGTGTTTCACTGTTGCAGTCATCACATTTGGGTTGATTCCCAAAGCTAAGGAGGGGTGGAGGTAGTTAAGAACCATTAGGGCTGGCAATTAGGCCATGTAAGACTGCTGTGGCAAATCCAGCTCTGGATTTAGAAAAGATAGGCAAGTGGTAATGCTTGGTAAAAGTGTTTACAGAGCTCCAGGTTGCAGCTTCCAGGATGTCCCTGGTAGGGACTCCCCTGAGAAATGCTGTAGAGGTAGATGTAGCCCTAGTGGAATGTGTTCTGATCCCCTGTGGGGTAGGTTTCCCATGGTGTTTGTAGCAGAAATGGATGCTGTGTGCTATCCATTTAGAAATGGTTTGCTTTGAAATGGCCTTGCCCTCTGCCCCTGCAGCAAAGCTGATTAGCAGCTGGTCAGATTTTCTAAGAGGCTTAGTCCTGTCCAGACAGAACCTAAGATGCCTGTGCACGTCCAGGGAATGCAGGATCCTTACCCCTTTATTCTGAGGATTAGGGGAAAAAAGTTGGCAAATGAATGGACTGGTTTAAAGCCACACTAGACACCACCTTGGGCATAAAAGATGGGTTAGTCCTGAGGGAAACTCTGTCTGCATGGAAGATAATGAAGGGTTCTACTGCCATAAGGGCCTGCAATTCAGACACTCTTCTTGCTGACGTAATGACTAGAAGTAAAGCTGTTTTCCATGAGAGGAATTTTAACTCTGCTGTAGCAGCAGGTTCAAAGGGCAGAAGCGTGAGCTTTTCCACTACAAAGTTAAGATCCTAGGCTGGAGTGGGAGCTCTTCTGGGGGGGGGGGGGGTCTTAAATTTTTGGCTCCTCTCAGGAACTGTTTTACCAGAGGCTGAGAGAAGAGGGGTGGCTCAGTATTATAATGAGCTGATATGGCGGAGGCATGAATCTTAATTGAAGAGAACGGTAGGCCTTTGTGGAGCATTTCTGTTAAGTAATCTAGTATATGAGGTAAGCTGGGCACAGTTGTGTCCATTCCCAGAGACTGGCTCCAGGTACAGTATCTTTTCCACTTTTCTGAATAGGAATTTCTAGTACTAGGCCTCCTTGCCTCAAGAATGACATCCAGCACCTGCTTACTGAGGGTTGCTGGTGATGAGTTCAGGGGATTAGCCAGGCTGTAAGGTTCAGGGTTTGTAGCTGAGGGTGCAGAATCTGGTCCGCCTGCTGGGATAGCAGGGAAGGAATCCCTGAGGGAGGTGCCATGGTGGCAGCATTGTCAGACTGTGCAAAAGAGGGTGCCAGTGCTGGCATGGCCAGTCTGGTGCAATCAAGATTGTCCTTGGCTTGTCCTGTTTGATCTTTAGTAGAACCTTCGAGAGGAGAGGCAGAGGGGGAAAGGCATAGACTGAGAGGCTTTCCCAGGTAAAGGACAGAGCATTCACTTTCCAAGCTTGGCTGTGGGGAGTTCTGGTGCAATATTTGCTCAATTGATAGTTCTGAGGGGAAGGAAAAAGGTCCACCTCTGGTGCCCCCACCTGTTCCTCAAAAGCTTGAATATTTTGGGTTCCAGTTTCCACTCGTGTGGGTCCATGTGATTTCTGCTTAAATCGTCTGCCAGTGAATTTAGTTTGCCTGGCAGGAATTGAGCTTGCAGGTGCACTTGGCTGCTCAAGGCTGTGTTCCACAGAGCCATGGCTAGTCTGCAGAATGGGTAGGAATGGGTTCCCCCCTGCTTGTTTATGTACCAAACAACTGTGGTGTTGTCTGTCTTTACCAATAGTTGTCCTGGAAGAATAAGGCCTTTGAAGGCTGTCAGAGCATTCTGTACAGCTAACATTTCTTTTTGATTTATATGCAGGTGCATCTGCTTTGCCTTCCATTTGCCCTGAATGTACTGCTCTGACATGTGAGCCCCCCATGCATAGTCTGCTGCATCTGTTGTTAGGGTTTGGGCAGCAGGGGTTAGAGTGAAAGAGAGTCCCTTGTTTTTGTTGCAGGCCTCTGCCCACCAAAGTAACTCTGTCCTTAGGCAAGGAATGATAGGAATCATTGTTTCCAGGTCCTGAGAATGTTGACACCAGAGACCTTTTAGGTACCACTGAAGTTTCCTCATATGCAGTCTTGCATATGGAATTAGTAAAATGCAAGAGGCCATGAACCCTACGGCTTGCAGTATTTTTCTTGCAGATAGCTGGGTTTTGGTGGCCAGTAGATTGAAGTAGTTTGTCAAATAAATTTGTTCCTCTGGTGTGAGGAATACCATCTGGGAAGTTGTGTTCAAGCTTGCTCCCAGGAATACAATCTGTTGGCTGGGTACCAGCTGTGATTTCTTTTCATTGATGGTGTACCCCAGTGAAGATAGAAGTCTCTTTACAAATGTCAGGTGCTGAAGTAGCAATTCCTGACTGTCCGCCTGAATCAGGCAATCGTCCAAGTATGAGTAAATTTGAATTCTTCTCTGCCTGCAATATGTAATGGCTGGAGCTAGGCACTTTGTGAATACCCCGGGCACAGTAGATAAGCCAAAGGGAAGTGCAGAGAACTGATAGTGCACAGAGCCTGCTCTGAAGCGTAGGTATTTCATGCAAGATTCCCTTATGGGGATGTGCAGATAAGCTTCTTTTAAGTCAAGGGTTGCTAGACAGGAGTCCTTGGCTAGCATAGGAAGCAGATGTTGGTGAGTTAGCATTTTGAATCTTGGAGCCACCAGAAAGGTGTTGAGAACAGACAGATCCAGGATAGGATGCCAAGAGTTTTATTTTCTGGGCACCAGAAACAGTCTGGAATAAAAGCCTTGTCCCTTTTGTTTTGCTGGGACAGGTTGAATAGCCTTGATACTGAGAAGAGAAAGTACCTGCTTTTTGGCCTCTGCCCACTGGTTTGAGGGGAGGTCTGGCCATCCTCTTAGAGTTGGGAGTGAGTGGAAGTGGAATCTGTATCCCTGGGAAACAATGTGTAAGACTCATCTGTCTTGGGTAATGTATTCCCAGTTTTTGGCATGCAGGGCAAGTTTCCCTCCTAAAGGTGCAAGTACTTGGGCAAGGCTTGGAAGAGTTAAGAATTAAGTCATTGTGCAATTTTACCATAGGATGGTGGCTTACACCTCCCTGTTTTGGATGTGGGAGCACTCCATTGCTTAGATCTGTGCATAACCTGAGACTGAAGTCTTGGTGGTCTGCTGCCCCTGGGCTTGGACTGAGAAGGCCTGGAAGGGACTGGAAAATACTAGTTTTTTGAAGGCAAATGCCTACTGAATCTAGCTGGCTGCACTTGTAAGAAATCTTTAACAGTTTGCATAGATTTAGCTTTCTCCTCCATCCTTTTGAGGACCTTTTCTGCTTTATTGCCAAATAGACACTCTTGGTTTAATGGTGCATCCAGTAATTTTGCTTTGACATGATCTGGCAAGTTTTGTTTCTTAAGCCAAGCATGCCTTCTAAGAACTAACCCAGTGACAGCAACCCTGCAAGATGCTTCTAAGGCATTAAACCCAAATTACAAGGTATGTTTACCAACTTGGTTAGCAGAATGCATTAACTCTTGTAAATCTTTGTGTTCTGCACAGTCAGGAATCAACATCATTTTCTGTTTAATTAGCTCCATAATATGTTGCTGATACTTTAACATATGAAACTGGCAATTTAAAGCATTAATGGCAAGAGTAGCAGAGGTGTATACCTTCTTACCCTATCTGTCTAAAGCCCTAGAATCCCTGTCCAAAGGAGTAGGATTTTTGGCAGTTGTAGCCTTAATGCCTTTAGGTCCCTGGGAAATGGACTCTGGATCTGCAGTAGGATTCTTAAAAAGGAATTTGTGGGAGTCAGGTACTCTATAGTACCTGACAGATTTCCTGGGAGCTGGAGGCAAAATATCAGGGGTAAGGTTGGATTCCAACAAGACATAATCTACAATTTCCAGAACAGCAGGGATTGCTAGTGGCTTGTGCTGAGGCAAATTTAAAAATTCGCTGAGTCTCTTTTTGGACTGAGAGTAGTCCTGGCTCTCCCAGTGGAAATGCTCTCTAAGGGTATGCAGGGTTTCACCAAAAGAAAAAACTTCGGGAGGGGAAACAGAGGGAATGGAATCCTCTGCATCAGAATCCCCATAGGTAGATAAGGGTATGTCCTGGTAATCAGAAGGATCAGAGTTATCAGATTCCTGATCAGAAGAATCAGAAGGAAAATCAGTTCTTGGTCTCTTTGAGGGGAAAAGCTGACTTCCCCTAATTAAGGTAATGAGGTCCTCAGCCATTCTAAGCATTTGTTTTTGTGGCATGTGGGCCTGAGAATGCGTTTTGGTTGTCGGTTTCCTAGGCGTAGTGCGAACTTTAGGCCTGAAAAATTCTGTATTTTTGGTTTGAAACAAAGTCGTCAGTTTAATATGAAAATCGGAAGCCCTGAATACACCCACAGAAGCCAGTGCCTACACAGCGGCTCCGGACCCATCCAAGGTAGAGACATCCGCAGGTTCTATAGTTGAGGAAGCATCTCTTGGCATACCAGACTCCGAATGGGTCTCAGTAGAGGCCTGCAAATCAGTAGAAGTGGGTATATCAGGGGCTACGAAAGCACCTCACTGAGTACCGGTGGACTGGCGACTAGCTTAACGGAAGCATTGTCAGCAGTTTTGGACCTATGCGGTCTGTCTCTGTCTTTATCCTTCCATTTTTTCGGAAGATCTGTAGTCGGATGGCTTACCAAAGCCATTTCGGAGTACGGAGATTGAGAGCGAAAGAATTTAGCTACAAAAATTGTTGAACAAGCCACAAAACTGACAGCGAGGGACATCGTGGTCTAAGCCTAAACAGGTGATGCAGTAAGAATGAAAATCTCTGTGAGGTACTTGCTTTCCACAGGCAAGACAATTATTAATTTTGTTCTGACATCGGTTAGAGCAAGAAAAAAGGATCCCCAATGGGGTACTTATCTTTTAGAAGACTTCAGGTCTAAAACTTGAAAAAATGAAAATTTCAAGAGGCGGCCGACCGGCACTTGAGAACTGCTTCTGCTTCGGGCACCGCGCGGCCATAAAGACTGATGCAATGGCATCGGCTGCATGTTTTATACCCCTGACGACCTGGCAACATGGAAAAAGCAACAGCATCCGACGCAAACCCAATGTGATGACTGCAACAATGAAACACGAAGAACATCTGGCAATTCAAAGCCCTGATGGCAGGAGTTGCAGAGGTATATACCTTCTTACCCCATCTGTCTAAAGCTCTAGAATCCCTGTCTGAAGGGGTACGGGTAGTAGCCTTAATGCCTTTAGGTCCCTAGGAAATAGTCTCTGGATGCGCAGTGGGATTCTTAAAGAGACATTTGTGAGAGTCAGGTACTCTGTATTACCTGTCAGGCTTTCTAGGAGCTGGTGGTAAAGTATCAGGAGTAAGACTGGATTCCATGAAGACATCATCTACAATGTCCAGGACAGCGGGTATAGCTAGAGGCCTGTGCTGAGGCAAGTCTAAAAATTCTCTGAGTCTCTTTTTGGACTGAGGGTAGTCCTGGCATTCCCAATGGAAATGGTCTCTTAAAGTATGCAAGGTTTCACCAAAAGAAAATTCCTCTGGAGGGGAGGCAGAGGGGATGGAATCCTCTGCATCGGAATCCTCATAGGTAGATAAGGGAATGTCCTGGTAATCAGAGGGATCAGAGTCATCAGACTCATGATCTGTAGAATCAGAAGGAAAATCAATTCTTTGTCTTTTAGAGGGGGAAGGCTGGCTTCCCCTAATTAAAGTTATAAGGTCTTCAGCCATTCTAACCATTTGTTTCTGTGGCACGGGAGCTTGAGCATGCACTTTGGACATCAGTTTTCTAGGCGTAGTGCGAACTCTGGGCCTGAGAAACTCAGTATTTTTAGTAAAAAATGAAGCTGTCGGTTTAATGTGAACATCGGAAGGTCGGAATACACCCTCAGAAGCCGATGCCTGTACAGCGGCACCGGACCCATCCAAGGTAGAGACATCCGCAGGTTCCATAGTTGAAGAAGCATCTAGCGGCATACCAGACTCCGAATGGATCTCAGCAGAGACCTGCGAATCTGGAGAAGCAGGTATCAGGGGCTGCAAAAGCACCTCACTGAGTACCGGCAAACTGGCGACTAGCTTAACATACGCGTCGTCGGCAGTTTTGGACCTATGTGGTCTGTCTCTGTCTTTATCCTTACTTTTTTCGGAAGATCAACAGTCAGATGGCTTATGGAAGCCATTTCTGAGGACGGGAGCGAAAGAATTTAGCGACAAAGATAGCCCAACAACCAATAGTTTGGGCATTAAACAAGGCACAAAACCTACAGCGAGGAACGTCGTGGTCTAGGCCTAAACAGATGATGCAGTAAGAATGAAACTCTCTGTGAGGTATTTGCTTTCCACAGGCAAGACAATTGTTAACTTTTTCTGACATTAGTTAGAGCAAGAAAAAAGGATCCCCAATGGGGTACTTAGCTTTAGAAGACTTCAGGTTTGAAACTCAAAAAATGAAAATTTTAGGAAACGGCCAACCGGCACTTGCAAACTGCTTCTGCTTCGGGTTCCCACGCGGCAAGAAAAGCTGATGTAATGGTGTTGGCTGCTTGTTTTATACCCCTGACAACCTGATGTCATGGAAGAGGTGACAGCATCCGATGCAGAAATCCCAAGACTGGTATTCGGGCCGACTGAGGGCTACCTGCAGGCAGATAACCCAAGTGTGATGACTGCAACAGTGAAACACGAAGAACATCAAGTGTTCTGCCAGAGATCCCCTACATCTGTCCCCACAGGGCTTTGTATACTGGCAAAGACCTTGTCCAGCCACACAGTGCCTTTTTAGGCAACACCAGTTTTCAAAAGCTTCCAATGTAACAAAACAGAATTTGAACAACATAAAGGTACTACTGTTCAATGCTAGGAGCTTTAACAAAAAAAAAAAAAAATACTTCCTACAGATAAATACTCTTACATCAACAAATGCTTAGTCACGGAGGCCCGATTCAAGACCATTGAGAGCACGCTCTCTGTGCAAGGTTTCAATGCCTATCACACGCTTATCCTGTCTAATGAATCCAGAGATGAAATTCTGTTTTACAAATATAGAGACACTACCACACAAAATGAAGGCACTAAAGACAGGGTATTAATAAAACAAAATTTCACCAACAGATTCATTAGATGGGATAACAACTTGGAACTCCTTCATATTCATCTTACCATTAACAAAATTCCTTATCACATCATAGCCAACTATAGGACCCCCTCTATTTCCCCCTTGGCCCATTCTTCATACCTGACTAGTATGGAGTCCCTATGCATTCAGTCAAACACCGTTCTCTAAAGGGTCTTCAACTGGGAGACTTACTAATCATCCAATAAGTATGCCCAGAGATTTTTGGATTTCATAAATTCAAACTCACTGGATCACCTAGGCCCACTCCAACAAAGGGAGACAAAATTCTGGACTTGATTCTCACCAATATGGGGTAGCTCTGTTCCCTACCAGTTTTAACTACCTCCCTAATCAAACCTGACCATAAATGAAGTCACATTCACCATAAGATTAAAACTGGAAGCATCCTCCAGTAACTACAAATTCAATGATTATGATAAAACTAATGTAGTACAGCTGAGTGACGATCTATCTAAATTTAACATCCCCTTCAGAACTGACTCGTCTGTGTATGCAGAAGCATTTACCACCAAATTCTATGCACATGTACACGTCGCTCCTTGAAGTAAATACAATGTGAAACTAAAAAATAAACCACTATGGTGGAAATCAAAAACAAATAGGCACTAACATAAACGGAAAAAATCTCATTGCACATACAAAATAAATACAAGTCTCAGATGCCAAAAATGTTCTTGTTAAGCTTAACAAGGAAATTTGAAACCTGATCAACTCAAATAAAGCTAGATAAGAGATAAAAACAGCCACCCAAGCAAAAGATAACCACAAAGCCTTATTTAACTGTGTCAGCGACCTCAGAAACAATGCCTAGCACTGTACAGAGCTAATAGTAAAGGATATCATATACTAAGTTCAACAGGACATAGCCAATCTACTTGAAGACAAATACAGATCCAAACCCCACCCCACATTCCCAGATCAAATAGCATCTGCACCCACCTCAAATTTCCCAAGAACAAGTCCTAACAGCACTATCTAGGGCCAGGAACGCTGCTTCTACAGGGTCAAATAACATACCAGGATACTTACTAGCCAACCTGAAACAGGACCAGTCAACCCCCCCTATACAAGCTATTCAATATCAGAATACAAACAGGTTCTAAGACTGACAAATAGAGGACAGCAACAGTCACCCCCCTGTACAGAGATGGGGCATCAATGGATCCATGTAATTATAGACACACAAGTCTGACTATCCTCATCTGTAAGGCTACGGAAAGGATCATTATGGAATTAATAAATAAGAACACAGGCAACCTACAAACTTAAGACACAAGCCAGTTCAGTTTAGTCAGGGACAAATCCTGTCTACTTAACCTGGTCAACTTTTTTGAGAAGGTTACTGAAGCAATGGATGAGGTTAAATCACTACACAGCACTACACACCACATATCTAGACCTTGCAAAGGTATTCAACACCATTGCACACTCAGATATAGTTAATGAACTTACCCAGCTAAATGTAAATCCTTTCATAACTTATTGGATAGCAATTTGGCTCACTGACAGCATCCAGGAAATTATGGTGAGCAGCAATACCACCTCCAAAAGACCAGTCACTAATGCCATACCCAAAGGTTTAATCCTTGGGCCACTCGTCTTTGACATTCACTCTCTGAAGTCGAACCTAATATTAAAGGTTTATGGCTGACCAAATTTGCAGATGACCATAAACTTGGTTCCTTCATATATTTTCCAGAAGACACCAAGATCTTTCAAGATGGCCTTTTGCAAACCAATAGCGGATGTAAAAACGATGACCTAAAACTAAACGCCAAAAAAGTTTAACAGTGTCCTTTGGCAAGCATGACATCCCTTGTAACTATTACATCAACAACACAATCCATAAATTTGATCCAGTAAATAGGGACCTAGGAACCCACATAGACAGCTGTCCGATCACCATGTATCCACCATTGCAGGAAAGAATTTTTTCATAGCACATCTTATTAGTGGGGTATGGCATCCAGGTCAAAAGATTTTATCATTCCACTATATTCAGCATGTATTAGGCTCATGAATGAGTATACTGCTTGCCTGAATTACCGCAGTAGCGTCAATTCAACTAAAGAAAAGTATCAGCGGTGTAGGTCCTACCCAAGCTTCTACTTATCTCACTGTGCTAACATACAGTAATCTTGACTTTTTACTTTAAATTAGTGGCGTGCACACTTGTCAGATGCTATAATCTAGGTCCCCCTTCCCCCTATAACCTTAACAGAACAACTTTCTACTGCTATATATTTTTTTTATTTTTGCATGCAACTATAAATCTCCTGTATACAATTTTCTACTTCATACTCTCTGTTATAACAAGGAACAGACTATGTTTTACTAGTTGCATGACAATGAACTGAGGCTTGCATTGTGACTGATTGTTTTCTTTTGCTGGCGGCCCAGTCTGCCTCATGGATCAGGTCACTGTGCTCCTTCTCCTCCACAACATCTGACTAGAGTCTACATAGTGTGGGAACGCTTAGGGTGCCATTTTCAAACCTAGCTCAGCAAACATGCTGAGGTCTTCCAGCATCCTGACAATAGTGAGCTCGCCATATCATGTAAGTTTTGTTTTAAAATCATCAGCTGTACAAGTTTCCTGATTTAATCTACTCATCAATGCATTTTACAGTTTTTTGTTACTTGTCATGTACATGGGCACTGAATGTTACTGCAGTAGCTTAGTGCAAGAATGGTAGTTTTACACTGATATGCAATAGTCTATGTTATTGCCAGCTCACAGTTGAGTGTGGACAGGTAACTTCATGCTATTAACTATCTCTAGATCATTTAAGCTGTTAAATGGACTAGTTTAAGGCTCCAAACGGTAACGCAATGCTATGTTTTTGGTAGCATTCAGTTTTACCGGACACTCAGTTTGTCTGCTTTGCCAATACTCTGGAACATTTATGTTGCTAAGTGACCTAGGAACTTATTTTCTGTTTGCTTTGTATCAAATTATCTGAAGATTAGTTTAAGGCATGATTTTGTGTAGTGTGTGTCTATGCACCATACTGCCGTCCTTATCTCTTTGTAACTGCTGCTGTTTAGAGTCGCCATATTCTTTACATTTAAATTGAAGGATGCTAATGTTAACATAAAGGATTATGGTTTAAGCTGGTAGAAGAACGATTTCCTAATTAGCGACCACAACAAAAAGTTCTGTGACTGTAAAACCGGAGGTGAATCATTACTCATTTTTAACCGCTGTTATGCGCGGGGTCACTACCTCAGCACAATCTCTGTATTAAGTTGAAATGTAACTATTCACATAATTTAATTTGAACTTCTGCTTATATACATGCTAGTCACAACCAAATTGATCAAAGTGGCTTTAGTTTAAAAAAAAAAAAAAAATGTGCATAAGCAATTGTCTCCATACTTGCCTTAGTTCTGCAATTAAATGGTGGTATCCACATTCAAACACTATACCTTTTCACTTGTAAATATACCTGTAGAGTCTCGTATAGCTCTCTCCTACTCTATCTACAACGCTTTCATCTAAACTGGTCAATTGTTAACAGTTTTTTCTCTCTTCCCTTACAGTTCCCTTATTTCACTGCACCGCGTGTGTCAACTGCAATAAACTGTATACTGCTTGCCCGAGTTACCATAGTGGCATCAATTCAACTAAAGAAAAGTGTCAGCAGTGTAGGTCCCACCCAAGCGTCTACATCTCTAACTGTGCTAACATGCAGTAATCTTGACTTTTTACTTTAAATTAGTTGCGTGCACACTTGTTGGGCGTTATAATCTAGGTCCCCCTAACCCCTCTTACCCTAACAGTACAATTCTCTACTGCCACATTTTTTCTTTTTGCGTGAACTAGTGTTAAATCCCATGTATACAATATTCTACTTCATACTCACTATTATAACGAGGAACAGACGGTGTTTTATTAGTTGCACAACACTGACTTGAGGCTTGCACTATGACTGACTATTTTCTTTTGCTGGCTGCCCAGTCTGCCCTGTGGTTCTTCTCGCTCCCTTCACCCTCGTTCCACTCCTCTACCCTACACCCATTCCCATCCACCCCCATTTCAATTACATTTATTCTTACCCTAGCTCCTCCCATCATTTCAGTTCATCCAATCACAGTCATCTTCAAATCACCTCCAATTTAACTCTTTCCTCACCATCACCCTACACTCACTAACTACCTACGAATTAGCCAATCAAATCTCCACTTTAACCACCCACTTTTCAGCCCAAAAACTGTTTCCCTCAAACACTGTTTATACCTTAATACAGACAACTTTAAATTCCTAACACAAATACCCCTCCCCCTTTCTGTCACTTATCTCCAATGCAATATTCCTCACCCTCTCTTTATCCTTTTACCTCCTACTACACTTAACATCACTCCAAACAATTTACACATACTACAAACCCACATCTATAACTTCCACACAAACACAATCTCTCACTAGCTTCTCTGAAGTATCCTCTAGCCAATATGCAACTGACATAATTTTATATACCAAAGTAAAAATCCTTCCCCTACAAGACAGCCACAATACAAACTTTGCTTTAAATTACCAATACAAAACTAAAAGGAAACAGCAACACATATTCTCTAACCTACCCCAATGTGGAGACATTCATCCCAATCCAGGTCCCATTTTGTATCCTTTCAACCCCCATCATTCCCATAAATCACTAAACTTCAGTACCCTTAACCTTCAAAGTATCAAAACAAAACCCCAGAATTACATGCCTTGACTGCTCACAAGAAACCAAATATTATAGCCGCTACTGAGACATGGTTGAAACCCTACATTAAAGACACCAAATTCCTACCCCAGGCTTTGCTTGTTTAAGATCAGATAGACCCCATAAAAAAGTGGAGATGTTGCTCTGATATACCCAAACACCTTTACTATAATCCCATATACTAAGTTTATCCCACATTTTTTCACAGCCAAAATAGTAATATCCTTCCTAAAAATGAATAACTGCAAAAGCCTTTGGTACTGTAGTCCTATATATCCCTCCAGGCAATAACATTCCTATATTAGAAGAAATCCTTGCCTAGACAACAAATAATATAACAAATGAACTAATCAGTCTAGGGGGTGTTAATATTAACTTGCTAGATATCTCCCACCACCACCCTTCCTCCAATATCAACCTATATAATTTTATCCAGGTCTATATTATAAGTTCGAAGTTTGAAAACTTTGAATCTCATATGATCAACATCATATGAGTGAAATTTTCAA